>NC_086454.1:168143104-168884045 GCF_028390025.1 Pseudophryne corroboree | reverse complement strand
TGAAGGTACTAAAACACATCAGGTCCCACCAAGATTTGAACTCGGATCGCTGGATTCAGAGGCCAGAGTGCTAACCATTACACCATGAAACCTCTCTTCTAACACAACATATACAACTTTCTCTTAGAGTGTGAGATCTTATTTTCTACAAGTTACAGGAATAATAATCAGAGAGATAAGTATTACATTGTATTTACAAAAAAAAGCCATTAGGACCTACCAAATTTTTATACAGATTATAGGTTTCAGAGTCCAGAATTGTTAACAGTACACAATGAAACCTCATTCATATGGTAGCATGTACATTTTTTGTCAGAGTATAAGATTCTTAGTGGATACATTTTATTGGAATTAAATGACAGATAAACCTGTCTCTCAGTGTGTAAGATTCTTAATTTATGCAATTTATAGATATTTTCTTTCTCAGAGATATTAACTGTATTGTACTTACAACAAAACCAATAGAACCTACCAAGATGTAAATATAGATCATGGATTCAGAGTCCAAAATGTTTACCAATATACCATGAAACCTCATCCATTAGGGAGCATCTAAATATTTTTTATAAGAATGTACTCTCAGAGAGATATGAACTGAATGGTACTTACAAAAAACCAATAGGACCTACCAAGATTTAAATACAGATCACTGTATTCAAAGATCAGAGTGGAGTGGTTACCAATACACCAAGAAACCACATTCATTAGGGAACATCTAAACATTTTTTTCTAAAATGTTAGATTCTTAGAAGACACATTTTATTGAAGTTATTGTATAAAATGTATACATATATTAACATCAATGCTTATTTGGATTACACAGTAAAATTCATATAATTACAAACATTTCTATAACTACCTTTTTTTTAGATTTTAGTACATTTTTACAATAATCAGTAATTTTAAAAAAATGTATTATATGTATAAAAAAGAAAAGTTTTTGTCAATCAAGGAATTAAACTTTGTACGAAAATGCACCTGGTCCCACCGAGATTTGAACTCAATTTACTGGATTCAGAGTACAGAGTGCTAACCATAACACCATGGAATATCCCTTCTAATAACACATATAAAACTTTCTCTCAGAGTGTAAGATCTTTATTTCTACAAGATACAGAAATATTCATTCAGAGAGATATGTACTACATTGTATTTACAAATAAAACCATTAGGACCTACCAATTTGTATATACAGATTATTAGTTTCAGAGTCCAGAATTGTTAACAGTACACCATGAAAGCTCATTCATATGGTGGCATGTAAAAAATGTTCTCACAGTGTAAGGTTCTTAGAGGTTACATTTTATTGGAATTATATTACCGATAAACCTGTCTCTCAGTGTGTATGATTCTTAATTTATGCAATTTATAGATATTTTCTTTCTCAGAGATATGAACTGCATAATACTTACAAAAAAACAATAGTACCTACCAAGATGTAAATACAAATCATGGATTCAGAGTCCAAAATGGTTACAAATACACCAGGAAACCTCATTCATGAGGAAGCATTTAAATAGTTTTTATTAGAATGTACTCTCAGAGAAATATAAACTGAACGGTACTTACAAAAAACCAATAGGACCTACCAAGATTTAAATACAGATCACTGGATTCAAAGATCCGAGTGGTTACCAATACACCAAGAAACTTCATTCATGAGGGAGAGCTAAACATTTTTTTCTAAAATGTTAGATTCTTAGAAGACACATTTTATTGCAATTATTGTACATATATTTACATCAACGCTTATTTGGGTTATATAGTAAAATTCATATAATTACATACATTTCTATAACTACCTTTTTTTTAGCTTTTAGTACATATTTACAAAAATCAGTGATTAAAAAAATTATTATATGTATGAAAAAGAAGACTTTCTGTCAATCAAGAACTTAAACTGAAGGTACTAAAACACATCAGGTCCCACCGAGATTTGAACTCAGATAGCTGGATTCAGAGCCCAGAGTGCTAACCATTACACCATGAAACTTCTCTTCTAACACAACATATACAACTTTCTCTTAGAGTGTGAGATCTTATTTTCTACAAGTTACAGGAATAATAATCAGAGAGATAAGTATTACATTGTATTTACAGAAAAAAAGCCATTAGGACCTACCAAATTTTGATACAGATTATAGGTTTCAGAGTCCAGAATTGTTAACAGCACACAATGAAACCTCATTCATATGGTAGCATGTACATTTTTTGTCAGAGTATAAGATTCTTAGTGGATACATTTTATTGGAATTAAATGACAGATAAACCTGTCTCTCAGTGTGTAAGATTCTTAATTTTGCAATTTATAGATATTTTCTTTCTCAGAGATATTAACTGTATTGTACTTACAACAAAACCAATAGAACCTACCAAGATGTAAATATAGATCATGGATTCAGAGTCCAAAATGTTTACCAATATACCATGAAACCTCATCCATTAGGGAGCATCTAAATATTTTTATAAGAATGTACTCTCAGAGAGATATGAAATGAATGGTACTTACAAAAAACCAATAGGACCTACCAAGATTTAAATACAGATCACTGTATTCAAAGATCAGAGTGGAGTGATTACCAATACACCAAGAAACCACATTCACTAGGGAACATCTAAACATTTTTTTCTAAAATGTTAGATTCTTCGAAGACACATTTTATTGAAGTTATTGTACATATATTAACATCAATGCTTATTTGGATTACACAGTAAAATTCATATAATTACAAACATTTCTATAACTACCTTTTTTTTAGATTTTAGTACATTTTTACAATAATCAGTAATTTAAAAAAAATGTATTATATGTATAAAAAAGAAAAGTTTTTGTCAATCAAGGACTTAAACTGAAGGTACTAAAATGCACCTGGTCCCACCGAGATTTGAACTCAATTTACTGGATTCAGAGTACAGAGTGCTAACCATAACACCATGGAATATCCCTTCTAATAACACATATAAAACTTTCTCTCAGAGTGTAAGATCTTTATTTCTACAAGATACAGAAATATTCATTCAGAGAGATATGTACTACATTGTATTTACAAATAAAACCATTAGGACCTACCAATTTGTATATACAGATTATTAGTTTCAGAGTCCAGAATTGTTAACAGTACACCATGAAAGCTCATTCATATGGTGGCATGTAAAAAATGTTCTCACAGTGTAAGATTCTTAGAGGTTACATTTTATTGGAATTATATTACCGATAAACCTGTCTCTCAGTGTGTATGATTCTTAATTTATGCAATTTATAGATATTTTCTTTCTCAGAGATATGAACTGCATAATACTTACAAAAAAACAATAGGACCTACCAAGATGTAAATACAAATCATGGATTCAGAGTCCAAAATGGTTACAAATACACCAGGAAACCTCATTCATGAGGCAGCATTTAATCAGTTTTTATTAGAATGTACTCTCAGAGAAATATAAACTGAACGGTACTTACAAAAAACCAATAGGACCTACCAAGATTTAATACAGATCACTGGATTCAAAGATCCGAGTGGTTACCAATACACCAAGAAACTTCATTCATGAGGGAGAGCTAAACATTTTTTTCTAAAATGTTAGATTCTTAGAAGACACATTTTATTGCAATTATTGTACATATATTTACATCAACGCTTATTTGGGTTATATAGTAAAATTCATATAATTACATACATTTCTATAACTACCTTTTTTTAGCTTTTAGTACATATTTACAAAAATCAGTGATTTAAAAAAATTATTATATGTATGAAAAAGAAGACTTTCTGTCAATCAAGAACTTAAACTGAAGGTACTAAAACACATCAGGTCCCACTGAGATTTGAACTCAGATCGCTGGATTCAGAGCCCAGAGTGCTAACCATTACACCATGAAACTTCTCTTCTAACACAACATATACAACTTTCTCTTAGAGTGTGAGATCTTATTTTCTACAAGTTACAGGAATAATAATCAGAGAGATAAGTATTACATTGTATTTACAAAAAAAAAGCCATTAGGACCTACCAAATTTTTATACAGATTATAGGTTTCAGAGTCCAGAATTGTTAACAGTACACAATGAAACCTCATTCATATGGTAGCATGTACATTTTTTGTCAGAGTATAAGATTCTTAGTGGATACATTTTATTGGAATTAAATGACAGATAAACCTGTCTCTCAGTGTGTAAGATTCTTAATTTATGCAATTTATAGATATTTTCTTTCTCAGAGATATTAACTGTATTGTACTTACAACAAAACCAATAGAACCTACCAAGATGTAAATATAGATCATGGATTCAGAGTCCAAAATGTTTACCAATATACCATGAAACCTCATCCATTAGGGAGCATCTAAATATTTTTATAAGAATGTACTCTCAGAGAGATATGAACTGAATGGTACTTACAAAAAACCAATAGGACCTACCAAGATTTAAATACAGATCACTGTATTCAAAGATCAGAGTGGAGTGGTTACCAATACACCAAGAAACCACATTCATTAGGGAACATCTAAACATTTTTTTCTAAAATGTTAGATTCTTCGAAGACACATTTTATTGAAGTTATTGTACATATATTAACATCAATGCTTATTTGGATTACACAGTAAAATTCATATAATTACAAACATTTCTATAACTACCTTTTTTTTAGATTTTAGTACATTTTTACAATAATCAGTAATTTAAAAAAAATGTATTATATGTATAAAAAAGAAAAGTTTTTGTCAATCAAGGACTTAAACTGAAGGTACTAAAATGCACCTTGTCCCACCGAGATTTGAACTCAATTTACTGGATTCAGAGTACAGAGTGCTAACCATAACACCATGGAATATCTCTTCTAATAACACATATAAAACTTTCTCTCAGAGTGTAAGATCTTTATTTCTACAAGATACAGAAATATTCATTCAGAGAGATATGTACTACATTGTATTTACAAATAAAACCATTAGGACCTACCAATTTGTATATACAGATTATTAGTTTCAGAGTCCAGAATTGTTAACAGTACACCATGAAAGCTCATTCATACGGTGGCATGTAAAAAATGTTCTCACAGTGTAAGATTCTTAGAGGTTACATTTTATTGGAATTATATTACCAATAAACCTGTCTCTCAGTGTGTATGATTCTTAATTTATGCAATTTATAGATATTTTCTTTCTCAGAGATATGAACTGCATAATACTTACAAAAAAACAATAGGACCTACCAAGATGTAAATACAAATCATGGATTCAGAGTCCAAAATGGTTACAAATACACCAGGAAACCTCATTCATGAGGCAGCATTTAAACAGTTTTTATTAGAATGTACTCTCAGAGAAATATAAACTGAACGGTACTTACAAAAAACCAATAGGACCTACCAAGATTTAATACAGATCACTGGATTCAAAGATCCGAGTGGTTACCAATACACCAAAAAACTTCATTCATGAGGGAGAGCTAAACATTTTTTTCTAAAATGTTAGATTCTTAGAAGACACATTTTATTGCAATTATTGTACATATATTTACATCAACGCTTATTTGGGTTATATAGTAAAATTCATATAATTACATACATTTCTATAACTACCTTTTTTTTAGCTTTTAGTACATATTTACAAAAATCAGTGATTTAAAAAAATTATTATATGTATGAAAAAGAAGACTTTCTGTCAATCAAGAACTTAAACTGAAGGTACTAAAACACATCAGGTCCCACCAAGATTTGAACTCGGATCGCTGGATTCAGAGGCCAGAGTGCTAACCATTACACCATGAAACCTCTCTTCTAACACAACATATACAACTTTCTCTTAGAGTGTGAGATCTTATTTTCTACAAGTTACAGGAATAATAATCAGAGAGATAAGTATTACATTGTATTTACAAAAAAAAAGCCATTAGGACCTACCAAATTTTTATACAGATTATAGGTTTCAGAGTCCAGAATTGTTAACAGTACACAATGAAACCTCATTCATATGGTAGCATGTACATTTTTTGTCAGAGTATAAGATTCTTAGTGGATACATTTTATTGGAATTAAATGACAGATAAACCTGTCTCTCAGTGTGTAAGATTCTTAATTTATGCAATTTATAGATATTTTCTTTCTCAGAGATATTAACTGTATTGTACTTACAACAAAACCAATAGAACCTACCAAGATGTAAATATAGATCATGGATTCAGAGTCCAAAATGTTTACCAATATACCATGAAACCTCATCCATTAGGGAGCATCTAAATATTTTTATAAGAATGTACTCTCAGAGAGATATGAACTGAATGGTACTTACAAAAAACCAATAGGACCTACCAAGATTTAAATACAGATCACTGTATTCAAAGATCAGAGTGGAGTGGTTACCAATACACCAAGAAACCACATTCATTAGGGAACATCTAAACATTTTTTTCTAAAATGTTAGATTCTTCGAAGACACATTTTATTGAAGTTATTGTACATATATTAACATCAATGCTTATTTGGATTACACAGTAAAATTCATATAATTACAAACATTTCTATAACTACCTTTTTTTTAGATTTTAGTACATTTTTACAATAATCAGTAATTTAAAAAAAATGTATTATATGTATAAAAAAGAAAAGTTTTTGTCAATCAAGGACTTAAACTGAAGGTACTAAAATGCACCTTGTCCCACCGAGATTTGAACTCAATTTACTGGATTCAGAGTACAGAGTGCTAACCATAACACCATGGAATATCTCTTCTAATAACACATATAAAACTTTCTCTCAGAGTGTAAGATCTTTATTTCTACAAGATACAGAAATATTCATTCAGAGAGATATGTACTACATTGTATTTACAAATAAAACCATTAGGACCTACCAATTTGTATATACAGATTATTAGTTTCAGAGTCCAGAATTGTTAACAGTACACCATGAAAGCTCATTCATACGGTGGCATGTAAAAAATGTTCTCACAGTGTAAGATTCTTAGAGGTTACATTTTATTGGAATTATATTACCAATAAACCTGTCTCTCAGTGTGTATGATTCTTAATTTATGCAATTTATAGATATTTTCTTTCTCAGAGATATGAACTGCATAATACTTACAAAAAAACAATAGGACCTACCAAGATGTAAATACAAATCATGGATTCAGAGTCCAAAATGGTTACAAATACACCAGGAAACCTCATTCATGAGGCAGCATTTAAACAGTTTTTATTAGAATGTACTCTCAGAGAAATATAAACTGAACGGTACTTACAAAAAACCAATAGGACCTACCAAGATTTAATACAGATCACTGGATTCAAAGATCCGAGTGGTTACCAATACACCAAAAAACTTCATTCATGAGGGAGAGCTAAACATTTTTTTCTAAAATGTTAGATTCTTAGAAGACACATTTTATTGCAATTATTGTACATATATTTACATCAACGCTTATTTGGGTTATATAGTAAAATTCATATAATTACATACATTTCTATAACTACCTTTTTTTTAGCTTTTAGTACATATTTACAAAAATCAGTGATTTAAAAAAATTATTATATGTATGAAAAAGAAGACTTTCTGTCAATCAAGAACTTAAACTGAAGGTACTAAAACACATCAGGTCCCACCAAGATTTGAACTCGGATCGCTGGATTCAGAGCCCAGAGTGCTAACCATTACACCATGAAACCTCTCTTCTAACACAACATATACAACTTTCTCTTAGAGTGTGAGATCTTATTTTCTACAAGTTACAGGAATAATAATCAGAGAGATAAGTATTACATTGTATTTACAAAAAAAAGCCATTAGGACCTACCAAATTTTTATACAGATTATAGGTTTCAGAGTCCAGAATTGTTAACAGTACACAATGAAACCTCATTCATATGGTAGCATGTACATTTTTTGTCAGAGTATAAGATTCTTAGTGGATACATTTTATTGGAATTAAATGACAGATAAACCTGTCTCTCAGTGTGTAAGATTCTTAATTTATGCAATTTATAGATATTTTCTTTCTCAGAGATATTAACTGTATTGTACTTACAACAAAACCAATAGAACCTACCAAGATGTAAATATAGATCATGGATTCAGAGTCCAAAATGTTTACCAATATACCATGAAACCTCATCCATTAGGGAGCATCTAAATATTTTTATAAGAATGTACTCTCAGAGAGATATGAACTGAATGGTACTTACAAAAAACCAATAGGACCTACCAAGATTTAAATACAGATCACTGTATTCAAAGATCAGAGTGGAGTGGTTACCAATACACCAAGAAACCACATTCATTAGGGAACATCTAAACATTTTTTTCTAAAATGTTAGATTCTTAGAAGACACATTTTATTGAAGTTATTGTATAAAATGTATACATATATTAACATCAATGCTTATTTGGATTACACAGTAAAATTCATATAATTACAAACATTTCTATAACTACCTTTTTTTTAGATTTTAGTACATTTTTACAATAATCAGTAATTTAAAAAAAATGTAATATATGTATAAAAAAGAAAAGTTTTTGTCAATCAAGGAATTAAACTTTGTACTAAAATGCACCTGGTCCCACCGAGATTTGAACTCAATTTACTGGATTCAGAGTACAGAGTGCTAACCATAACACCATGGAATATCCCTTCTAATAACACATATAAAACTTTCTCTCAGAGTGTAAGATCTTTATTTCTACAAGATACAGAAATATTCATTCAGAGAGATATGTACTACATTGTATTTACAAATAAAACCATTAGGACCTACCAATTTGTATATACAGATTATTAGTTTCAGAGTCCAGAATTGTTAACAGTACACCATGAAAGCTCATTCATATGGTGGCATGTAAAAAATGTTCTCACAGTGTAAGGTTCTTAGAGGTTACATTTTATTGGAATTATATTACCGATAAACCTGTCTCTCAGTGTGTATGATTCTTAATTTATGCAATTTATAGATATTTTCTTTCTCAGAGATATGAACTGCATAATACTTACAAAAAAACAATAGGACCTACCAAGATGTAAATACAAATCATGGATTCAGAGTCCAAAATGGTTACAAATACACCAGGAAACCTCATTCATGAGGAAGCATTTAAACAGTTTTTATTAGAATGTACTCTCAGAGAAATATAAACTGAACGGTACTTACAAAAAACCAATAGGACCTACCAAGATTTAAATACAGATCACTGGATTCAAAGATCCGAGTGGTTACCAATACACCAAGAAACTTCATTCATGAGGGAGAGCTAAACATTTTTTTCTAAAATGTTAGATTCTTAGAAGACACATTTTATTGCAATTATTGTACATATATTTACATCAACGCTTATTTGGGTTATATAGTAAAATTCATATAATTACATACATTTCTATAACTACCTTTTTTTAGCTTTTAGTACATATTTACAAAAATCAGTGATTTAAAAAAATTATTATATGTATGAAAAAGAAGACTTTCTGTCAATCAAGAACTTAAACTGAAGGTACTAAAACACATCAGGTCCCACCGAGATTTGAACTCGGATCGCTGGATTCAAAGGCCAGAGTGCTAACCATTACACCATGAAACCTCTCTTCTAACACAACATATACAACTTTCTCTTAGAGTGTGAGATCTTATTTTCTACAAGTTACAGGAATAATAATCAGAGAGATAAGTATTACATTGTATTTACAAAAAAAAGCCATTAGGACCTACCAAATTTTTATACAGATTATAGGTTTCAGAGTCCAGAATTGTTAACAGTACACAATGAAACCTCATTCATATGGTAGCATGTACATTTTTTGTCAGAGTATAAGATTCTTAGTGGATACATTTTATTGGAATTAAATGACAGATAAACCTGTCTCTCAGTGTGTAAGATTCTTAATTTATGCAATTTATAGATATTTTCTTTCTCAGAGATATTAACTGTATTGTACTTACAACAAAACCAATAGAACCTACCAAGATGTAAATATAGATCATGGATTCAGAGTCCAGAATGTTTACCAATATACCATGAAACCTCATCCATTAGGGAGCATCTAAATATTTTTATAAGAATGTACTCTCAGAGAGATATGAACTGAATGGTACTTACAAAAAACCAATAGGACCTACCAAGATTTAAATACAGATCACTGTATTCAAATATCAGAGTGGAGTGGTTACCAATACACCAAGAAACCACATTCATTAGGGAACATCTAAACATTTTTTTCTAAAATGTTAGATTCTTAGAAGACACATTTTATTGAAGTTATTGTATAAAATGTATACATATATTAACATCAATGCTTATTTGGATTACACAGTAAAATTCATATAATTACAAACATTTCTATAACTACCTTTTTTTTAGATTTTAGTACATTTTTACAATAATCAGTAATTTAAAAAAAATGTAATATATGTATAAAAAAGAAAAGTTTTTGTCAATCAAGGAATTAAACTTTGTACTAAAATGCACCTGGTCCCACCGAGATTTGAACTCAATTTACTGGATTCAGAGTACAGAGTGCTAACCATAACACCATGGAATATCCCTTCTAATAACACATATAAAACTTTCTCTCAGAGTGTAAGATCTTTATTTCTACAAGATACAGAAATATTCATTCAGAGAGATATGTACTACATTGTATTTACAAATAAAACCATTAGGACCTACCAATTTGTATATACAGATTATTAGTTTCAGAGTCCAGAATTGTTAACAGTACACCATGAAAGCTCATTCATATGGTGGCATGTAAAAAATGTTCTCACAGTGTAAGGTTCTTAGAGGTTACATTTTATTGGAATTATATTACCGATAAACCTGTCTCTCAGTGTGTATGATTCTTAATTTATGCAATTTATAGATATTTTCTTTCTCAGAGATATGAACTGCATAATACTTACAAAAAAACAATAGGACCTACCAAGATGTAAATACAAATCATGGATTCAGAGTCCAAAATGGTTACAAATACACCAGGAAACCTCATTCATGAGGAAGCATTTAAACAGTTTTTATTAGAATGTACTCTCAGAGAAATATAAACTGAACGGTACTTACAAAAAACCAATAGGACCTACCAAGATTTAAATACAGATCACTGGATTCAAAGATCCGAGTGGTTACCAATACACCAAGAAACTTCATTCATGAGGGAGAGCTAAACATTTTTTTCTAAAATGTTAGGTTCTTAGAAGACCCATTTTATTGCAATTATTGTACATATATTTACATCAACGCTTATTTGTGTTATATAGTAAAATTCATATAATTACATACATTTCTATAACTACCTTTTTTAGCTTTTAGTACATATTTACAAAAATCAGTGATTTAAAAAAATTATTATATGTATGAAAAAGAAGACTTTCTGTCAATCAAGAACTTAAACTGAAGGTACTAAAACACATCAGGTCCCACCGAGATTTGACTCGGATCGCTGGATTCAGAGCCCAGAGTGCTAACCATTACACCATGAAACCTCTCTTCTAACACAACATATACAACTTTCTCTTAGAGTGTGAGATCTTATTTTCTACAAGTTACAGGAATAATAATCAGAGAGATAAGTATTACATTGTATTTACAAAAAAAAGCCATTAGGACCTACCAAATTTTTATACAGATTATAGGTTTCAGAGTCCAGAATTGTTAACAGTACACAATGAAACCTCATTCATATGGTAGCATGTACATTTTTTGTCAGAGTATAAGATTCTTAGTGGATACATTTTATTGGAATTAAATGACAGATAAACCTGTCTCTCAGTGTGTAAGATTCTTAATTTATGCAATTTATAGATATTTTCTTTCTCAGAGATATTAACTGTATTGTACTTACAACAAAACCAATAGAACCTACCAAGATGTAAATATAGATCATGGATTCAGAGTCCAAAATGTTTACCAATATACCATGAAACCTCATCCATTAGGGAGCATCTAAATATTTTTATAAGAATGTACTCTCAGAGAGATATGAACTGAATGGTACTTACAAAAAACCAATAGGACCTACCAAGATTTAAATACAGATCACTGTATTCAAAGATCAGAGTGGAGTGGTTACCAATACACCAAGAAACCACATTCATTAGGGAACATCTAAACATTTTTTTCTAAAATGTTAGATTCTTAGAAGACACATTTTATTGAAGTTATTGTATAAAATGTATACATATATTAACATCAATGCTTATTTGGATTACACAGTAAAATTCATATAATTACAAACATTTCTATAACTACCTTTTTTTTAGATTTTAGTACATTTTTACAATAATCAGTAATTTTAAAAAAATGTATTATATGTATAAAAAAGAAAAGTTTTTGTCAATCAAGGAATTAAACTTTGTACGAAAATGCTCCTGGTCCCACCAAGATTTGAACTCAATTTACTGGATTCAGAGTACAGAGTGCTAACCATAACACCAGAGAATATCCCTTCTAATAACACATATAAAACTTTCTCTCAGAGTGTAAGATCTTTATTTCTACAAGATACAGAAATATTCATTCAGAGAGATATGTACTACATTGTATTTACAAATAAAACCATTAGGACCTACCAATTTGTATATACAGATTATTAGTTTCAGAGTCCAGAATTGTTAACAGTACACCATGAAAGCTCATTCATATGGTGGCATGTAAAAAATGTTCTCACAGTGTAAGGTTCTTAGAGGTTACATTTTATTGGAATTATATTACCGATAAACCTGTCTCTCAGTGTGTATGATTCTTAATTTATGCAATTTATAGATATTTTCTTTCTCAGAGATATGAACTGCATAATACTTACAAAAAAACAATAGGACCTACCAAGATGTAACTACAAATCATGGATTCAGAGTCCAAAATGGTTACAAATACACCAGGAAACCTCATTCATGAGGAAGCATTTAAACAGTTTTTATTAGAATGTACTCTCAGAGAAATATAAACTGAACGGTACTTACAAAAAACCAATAGGACCTACCAAGATTTAAATACAGATCACTGGATTCAAAGATCCGAGTGGTTACCAATACACCAAGAAACTTCATTCATGAGGGAGAGCTAAACATTTTTTTCTAAAATGTTAGGTTCTTAGAAGACCCATTTTATTGCAATTATTGTACATATATTTACATCAACGCTTATTTGGGTTATATAGTAAAATTCATATAATTACATACATTTCTATAACTACCTTTTTTAGCTTTTAGTACATATTTACAAAAATCAGTGATTTAAAAAAATTATTATATGTATGAAAAAGAAGACTTTCTGTCAATCAAGAACTTAAACTGAAGGTACTAAAACACATCAGGTCCCACCGAGATTTGACTCGGATCGCTGGATTCAGAGCCCAGAGTGCTAACCATTACACCATGAAACCTCTCTTCTAACACAACATATACAACTTTCTCTTAGAGTGTGAGATCTTATTTTCTACAAGTTACAGGAATAATAATCAGAGAGATAAGTATTACATTGTATTTAAAAAAAAAAGCCATTAGGACCTACCAAATTTTTATACAGATTATAGGTTTCAGAGTCCAGAATTGTTAACAGTACACAATGAAACCTCATTCATATGGTAGCATGTACATTTTTTGTCAGAGTATAAGATTCTTAGTGGATACATTTTATTGGAATTAAATGACAGATAAACCTGTCTCTCAGTGTGTAAGATTCTTAATTTATGCAATTTATAGATATTTTCTTTCTCAGAGATATTAACTGTATTGTACTTACAACAAAACCAATAGAACCTACCAAGATGTAAATATAGATCATGGATTCAGAGTCCAAAATGTTTACCAATATACCATGAAACCTCATCCATTAGGGAGCATCTAAATATTTTTATAAGAATGTACTCTCAGAGAGATATGAACTGAATGGTACTTACAAAAAACCAATAGGACCTACCAAGATTTAAATACAGATCACTGTATTCAAAGATCAGAGTGGAGTGGTTACCAATACACCAAGAAACCACATTCATTAGGGAACATCTAAACATTTTTTTCTAAAATGTTAGATTCTTCGAAGACACATTTTATTGAAGTTATTGTACATATATTAACATCAATGCTTATTTGGATTACACAGTAAAATTCATATAATTACAAACATTTCTATAACTACCTTTTTTTTAGATTTTAGTACATTTTTACAATAATCAGTAATTTAAAAAAAATTTATTATATGTATAAAAAAGAAAAGTTTTTGTCAATCAAGGAATTAAACTTTGTACGAAAATGCACCTGGTCCCACCGAGATTTGAACTCAATTTACTGGATTCAGAGTACAGAGTGCTAACCATAACACCATGGAATATCCCTTCTAATAACACATATAAAACTTTCTCTCAGAGTGTAAGATCTTTATTTCTACAAGATACAGAAATATTCATTCAGAGAGATATGTACTACATTGTATTTACAAATAAAACCATTAGGACCTACCAATTTGTATATACAGATTATTAGTTTCAGAGTCCAGAATTGTTAACAGTACACCATGAAAGCTCATTCATATGGTGGCATGTAAAAAATGTTCTCACAGTGTAAGATTCTTAGAGGTTACATTTTATTGGAATTATATTACCGATAAACCTGTCTCTCAGTGTGTATGATTCTTAATTTATGCAATTTATAGATATTTTCTTTCTCAGAGATATGAACTGCATAATACTTACAAAAAAAACAATAGGACCTACCAAGATGTAAATACAAATCATGGATTCAGAGTCCAAAATGGTTACAAATACACCAGGAAACCTCATTCATGAGGAAGCATTTAAACAGTTTTTATTAGAATGTACTCTCAGAGAAATATAAACTGAACGGTACTTACAAAAAACCAATAGGACCTACCAAGATTTAAATACAGATCACTGGATTCAAAGATCTGAGTGGTTACCAATACACCAAGAAACTTCATTCATGAGGGAGAGCTAAACATTTTTTTCTAAAATGTTAGATTCTTAGAAGACACATTTTATTGCAATTATTGTACATATATTTACATCAACGCTTATTTGGGTTATATAGTAAAATTCATATAATTACATACATTTCTATAACTACCTTTTTTTAGCTTTTAGTACATATTTACAAAAATCAGTGATTTAAAAAAATTATTATATGTATGAAAAAGAAGACTTTCTGTCAATCAAGAACTTAAACTGAAGGTACTAAAACACATCAGGTCCCACCGAGATTTGACTCGGATCGCTGGATTCAGAGCCCAGAGTGCTAACCATTACACCATGAAACCTCTCTTCTAACACAACATATACAACTTTCTCTTAGAGTGTGAGATCTTATTTTCTACAAGTTACAGGAATAATAATCAGAGAGATAAGTATTACATTGTATTTACAAAAAAAAGCCATTAGGACCTACCAAATTTTTATACAGATTATAGGTTTCAGAGTCCAGAATTGTTAACAGTACACAATGAAACCTCATTCATATGGTAGCATGTACATTTTTTGTCAGAGTATAAGAATCTTAGTGGATACATTTTATTGGAATTAAATGACAGATAAACCTGTCTCTCAGTGTGTAAGATTCTTAATTTATGCAATTTATAGATATTTTCTTTCTCAGAGATATTAACTGTATTGTACTTACAACAAAACCAATAGAACCTACCAAGATGTAAATATAGATCATGGATTCAGAGTCCAAAATGTTTACCAATATACCATGAAACCTCATCCATTAGGGAGCATCTAAATATTTTTATAAGAATGTACTCTCAGAGAGATATGAACTGAATGGTACTTACAAAAAACCAATAGGACCTACCAAGATTTAAATACAGATCACTGTATTCAAAGATCAGAGTGGAGTGGTTACCAATACACCAAGAAACCACATTCATTAGGGAACATCTAAACATTTTTTTCTAAAATGTTAGATTCTTAGAAGACACATTTTATTGAAGTTATTGTATAAAATGTATACATATATTAACATCAATGCTTATTTGGATTACACAGTAAAATTCATATAATTACAAACATTTCTATAACTACCTTTTTTTTAGATTTTAGTACATTTTTACAATAATCAGTAATTTAAAAAAAATGTAATATATGTATAAAAAAGAAAAGTTTTTGTCAATCAAGGAATTAAACTTTGTACTAAAATGCACCTGGTCCCACCGAGATTTGAACTCAATTTACTGGATTCAGAGTACAGAGTGCTAACCATAACACCATGGAATATCCCTTCTAATAACACATATAAAACTTTCTCTCAGAGTGTAAGATCTTTATTTCTACAAGATACAGAAATATTCATTCAGAGAGATATGTACTACATTGTATTTACAAATAAAACCATTAGGACCTACCAATTTGTATATACAGATTATTAGTTTCAGAGTCCAGAATTGTTAACAGTACACCATGAAAGCTCATTCATATGGTGGCATGTAAAAAATGTTCTCACAGTGTAAGGTTCTTAGAGGTTACATTTTATTGGAATTATATTACCGATAAACCTGTCTCTCAGTGTGTATGATTCTTAATTTATGCAATTTATAGATATTTTCTTTCTCAGAGATATGAACTGCATAATACTTACAAAAAAACAATAGGACCTACCAAGATGTAAATACAAATCATGGATTCAGAGTCCAAAATGGTTACAAATACACCAGGAAACCTCATTCATGAGGAAGCATTTAAACAGTTTTTATTAGAATGTACTCTCAGAGAAATATAAACTGAACGGTACTTACAAAAAACCAATAGGACCTACCAAGATTTAAATACAGATCACTGGATTCAAAGATCCGAGTGGTTACCAATACACCAAGAAACTTCATTCATGAGGGAGAGCTAAACATTTTTTTCTAAAATGTTAGGTTCTTAGAAGACCCATTTTATTGCAATTATTGTACATATATTTACATCAACGCTTATTTGTGTTATATAGTAAAATTCATATAATTACATACATTTCTATAACTACCTTTTTTAGCTTTTAGTACATATTTACAAAAATCAGTGATTTAAAAAAATTATTATATGTATGAAAAAGAAGACTTTCTGTCAATCAAGAACTTAAACTGAAGGTACTAAAACACATCAGGTCCCACCGAGATTTGACTCGGATCGCTGGATTCAGAGCCCAGAGTGCTAACCATTACACCATGAAACCTCTCTTCTAACACAACATATACAACTTTCTCTTAGAGTGTGAGATCTTATTTTCTACAAGTTACAGGAATAATAATCAGAGAGATAAGTATTACATTGTATTTACAAAAAAAAGCCATTAGGACCTACCAAATTTTTATACAGATTATAGGTTTCAGAGTCCAGAATTGTTAACAGTACACAATGAAACCTCATTCATATGGTAGCATGTACATTTTTTGTCAGAGTATAAGATTCTTAGTGGATACATTTTATTGGAATTAAATGACAGATAAACCTGTCTCTCAGTGTGTAAGATTCTTAATTTATGCAATTTATAGATATTTTCTTTCTCAGAGATATTAACTGTATTGTACTTACAACAAAACCAATAGAACCTACCAAGATGTAAATATAGATCATGGATTCAGAGTCCAAAATGTTTACCAATATACCATGAAACCTCATCCATTAGGGAGCATCTAAATATTTTTATAAGAATGTACTCTCAGAGAGATATGAACTGAATGGTACTTACAAAAAACCAATAGGACCTACCAAGATTTAAATACAGATCACTGTATTCAAAGATCAGAGTGGAGTGGTTACCAATACACCAAGAAACCACATTCATTAGGGAACATCTAAACATTTTTTTCTAAAATGTTAGATTCTTAGAAGACACATTTTATTGAAGTTATTGTATAAAATGTATACATATATTAACATCAATGCTTATTTGGATTACACAGTAAAATTCATATAATTACAAACATTTCTATAACTACCTTTTTTTTAGATTTTAGTACATTTTTACAATAATCAGTAATTTTAAAAAAATGTATTATATGTATAAAAAAGAAAAGTTTTTGTCAATCAAGGAATTAAACTTTGTACGAAAATGCTCCTGGTCCCACCAAGATTTGAACTCAATTTACTGGATTCAGAGTACAGAGTGCTAACCATAACACCAGAGAATATCCCTTCTAATAACACATATAAAACTTTCTCTCAGAGTGTAAGATCTTTATTTCTACAAGATACAGAAATATTCATTCAGAGAGATATGTACTACATTGTATTTACAAATAAAACCATTAGGACCTACCAATTTGTATATACAGATTATTAGTTTCAGAGTCCAGAATTGTTAACAGTACACCATGAAAGCTCATTCATATGGTGGCATGTAAAAAATGTTCTCACAGTGTAAGGTTCTTAGAGGTTACATTTTATTGGAATTATATTACCGATAAACCTGTCTCTCAGTGTGTATGATTCTTAATTTATGCAATTTATAGATATTTTCTTTCTCAGAGATATGAACTGCATAATACTTACAAAAAAACAATAGGACCTACCAAGATGTAAATACAAATCATGGATTCAGAGTCCAAAATGGTTACAAATACACCAGGAAACCTCATTCATGAGGAAGCATTTAAACAGTTTTTATTAGAATGTACTCTCAGAGAAATATAAACTGAACGGTACTTACAAAAAACCAATAGGACCTACCAAGATTTAAATACAGATCACTGGATTCAAAGATCCGAGTGGTTACCAATACACCAAGAAACTTCATTCATGAGGGAGAGCTAAACATTTTTTTCTAAAATGTTAGGTTCTTAGAAGACCCATTTTATTGCAATTATTGTACATATATTTACATCAACGCTTATTTGGGTTATATAGTAAAATTCATATAATTACATACATTTCTATAACTACCTTTTTTAGCTTTTAGTACATATTTACAAAAATCAGTGATTTAAAAAAATTATTATATGTATGAAAAAGAAGACTTTCTGTCAATCAAGAACTTAAACTGAAGGTACTAAAACACATCAGGTCCCACCGAGATTTGACTCGGATCGCTGGATTCAGAGCCCAGAGTGCTAACCATTACACCATGAAACCTCTCTTCTAACACAACATATACAACTTTCTCTTAGAGTGTGAGATCTTATTTTCTACAAGTTACAGGAATAATAATCAGAGAGATAAGTATTACATTGTATTTTAAAAAAAAAGCCATTAGGACCTACCAAATTTTTATACAGATTATAGGTTTCAGAGTCCAGAATTGTTAACAGTACACAATGAAACCTCATTCATATGGTAGCATGTACATTTTTTGTCAGAGTATAAGATTCTTAGTGGATACATTTTATTGGAATTAAATGACAGATAAACCTGTCTCTCAGTGTGTAAGATTCTTAATTTATGCAATTTATAGATATTTTCTTTCTCAGAGATATTAACTGTATTGTACTTACAACAAAACCAATAGAACCTACCAAGATGTAAATATAGATCATGGATTCAGAGTCCAAAATGTTTACCAATATACCATGAAACCTCATCCATTAGGGAGCATCTAAATATTTTTATAAGAATGTACTCTCAGAGAGATATGAACTGAATGGTACTTACAAAAAACCAATAGGACCTACCAAGATTTAAATACAGATCACTGTATTCAAAGATCAGAGTGGAGTGGTTACCAATACACCAAGAAACCACATTCATTAGGGAACATCTAAACATTTTTTTCTAAAATGTTAGATTCTTCGAAGACACATTTTATTGAAGTTATTGTACATATATTAACATCAATGGTTATTTGGATTACACAGTAAAATTCATATAATTACAAACATTTCTATAACTACCTTTTTTTTAGATTTTAGTACATTTTTACAATAATCAGTAATTTAAAAAAAATTTATTATATGTATAAAAAAGAAAAGTTTTTGTCAATCAAGGAATTAAACTTTGTACGAAAATGCACCTGGTCCCACCGAGATTTGAACTCAATTTACTGGATTCAGAGTACAGAGTGCTAACCATAACACCATGGAATATCCCTTCTAATAACACATATAAAACTTTCTCTCAGAGTGTAAGATCTTTATTTCTACAAGATACAGAAATATTCATTCAGAGAGATATGTACTACATTGTATTTACAAATAAAACCATTAGGACCTACCAATTTGTATATACAGATTATTAGTTTCAGAGTCCAGAATTGTTAACAGTACACCATGAAAGCTCATTCATATGGTGGCATGTAAAAAATGTTCTCACAGTGTAAGATTCTTAGAGGTTACATTTTATTGGAATTATATTACCGATAAACCTGTCTCTCAGTGTGTATGATTCTTAATTTATGCAATTTATAGATATTTTCTTTCTCAGAGATATGAACTGCATAATACTTACAAAAAAAACAATAGGACCTACCAAGATGTAAATACAAATCATGGATTCAGAGTCCAAAATGGTTACAAATACACCAGGAAACCTCATTCATGAGGAAGCATTTAAACAGTTTTTATTAGAATGTACTCTCAGAGAAATATAAACTGAACGGTACTTACAAAAAACCAATAGGACCTACCAAGATTTAAATACAGATCACTGGATTCAAAGATCCGAGTGGTTACCAATACACCAAGAAACTTCATTCATGAGGGAGAGCTAAACATTTTTTTCTAAAATGTTAGATTCTTAGAAGACACATTTTATTGCAATTATTGTACATATATTTACATCAACGCTTATTTGGGTTATATAGTAAAATTCATATAATTACATACATTTCTATAACTACCTTTTTTTAGCTTTTAGTACATATTTACAAAAATCAGTGATTTAAAAAAATTATTATATGTATGAAAAAGAAGACTTTCTGTCAATCAAGAACTTAAACTGAAGGTACTAAAACACATCAGGTCCCACCGAGATTTGAACTCGGATCGCTGGATTCAGAGCCCAGAGTGCTAACCATTACACAATGAAACCTCTCTTCTAACACAACATATACAACTTTCTCTTAGAGTGTGAGATCTTATTTTCTACAAGTTACAGGAATAATAATCAGAGAGATAAGTATTACATTGTATTTACAAAAAAAAGCCATTAGGACCTACCAAATTTTTATACAGATTATAGGTTTCAGAGTCCAGAATTGTTAACAGTACACAATGAAACCTCATTCATATGGTAGCATGTACATTTTTTGTCAGAGTATAAGATTCTTAGTGGATACATTTTATTGGAATTAAATGACAGATAAACCTGTCTCTCAGTGTGTAAGATTCTTAATTTATGCAATTTATAGATATTTTCTTTCTCAGAGATATTAACTGTATTGTACTTACAACAAAACCAATAGAACCTACCAAGATGTAAATATAGATCATGGATTCAGAGTCCAAAATGTTTACCAATATACCACGAAACCTCATCCATTAGGGAGCATCTAAATATTTTTATAAGAATGTACTCTCAGAGAGATATGAACTGAATGGTACTTACAAAAAACCAATAGGACCTACCAAGATTTAAATACAGATCACTGTATTCAAAGATCAGAGTGGAGTGGTTACCAATACACCAAGAAACCACATTCATTAGGGAACATCTAAACATTTTTTTCTAAAATGTTAGATTCTTAGAAGACACATTTTATTGAAGTTATTGTATAAAATGTATACATATATTAACATCAATGCTTATTTGGATTACACAGTAAAATTCATATAATTACAAACATTTCTATAACTACCTTTTTTTTAGATTTTAGTACATTTTTACAATAATCAGTAATTTAAAAAAAATGTAATATATGTATAAAAAAGAAAAGTTTTTGTCAATCAAGGAATTAAACTTTGTACTAAAATGCACCTGGTCCCACCGAGATTTGAACTCAATTTACTGGATTCAGAGTACAGAGTGCTAACCATAACACCATGGAATATCCCTTCTAATAACACATATAAAACTTTCTCTCAGAGTGTAAGATCTTTATTTCTACAAGATACAGAAATATTCATTCAGAGAGATATGTACTACATTGTATTTACAAATAAAACCATTAGGACCTACCAATTTGTATATACAGATTATTAGTTTCAGAGTCCAGAATTGTTAACAGTACACCATGAAAGCTCATTCATATGGTGGCATGTAAAAAATGTTCTCACAGTGTAAGGTTCTTAGAGGTTACATTTTATTGGAATTATATTACCGATAAACCTGTCTCTCAGTGTGTATGATTCTTAATTTATGCAATTTATAGATATTTTCTTTCTCAGAGATATGAACTGCATAATACTTACAAAAAAACAATAGGACCTACCAAGATGTAAATACAAATCATGGATTCAGAGTCCAAAATGGTTACAAATACACCAGGAAACCTCATTCATGAGGAAGCATTTAAACAGTTTTTATTAGAATGTACTCTCAGAGAAATATAAACTGAACGGTACTTACAAAAAACCAATAGGACCTACCAAGATTTAAATACAGATCACTGGATTCAAAGATCCGAGTGGTTACCAATACACCAAGAAACTTCATTCATGAGGGAGAGCTAAACATTTTTTTCTAAAATGTTAGGTTCTTAGAAGACCCATTTTATTGCAATTATTGTACATATATTTACATCAACGCTTATTTGGGTTATATAGTAAAATTCATATAATTACATACATTTCTATAACTACCTTTTTTAGCTTTTAGTACATATTTACAAAAATCAGTGATTTAAAAAAATTATTATATGTATGAAAAAGAAGACTTTCTGTCAATCAAGAACTTAAACTGAAGGTACTAAAACAACATCAGGTCCCACCGAGATTTGACTCGGATCGCTGGATTCAGAGCCCAGAGTGCTAACCATTACACCATGAAACCTCTCTTCTAACACAACATATACAACTTTCTCTTAGAGTGTGAGATCTTATTTTCTACAAGTTACAGGAATAATAATCAGAGAGATAAGTATTACATTGTATTTACAAAAAAAAAGCCATTAGGACCTACCAAATTTTTATACAGATTATAGGTTTCAGAGTCCAGAATTGTTAACAGTACACAATGAAACCTCATTCATATGGTAGCATGTACATTTTTTGTCAGAGTATAAGATTCTTAGTGGATACATTTTATTGGAATTAAATGACAGATAAACCTGTCTCTCAGTGTGTAAGATTCTTAATTTATGCAATTATAGATATTTTCTTTCTCAGAGATATTAACTGTATTGTACTTACAACAAAACCAATAGAACCTACCAAGATGTAAATATAGATCATGGATTCAGAGTCCAAAATGTTTACCAATATACCATGAAACCTCATCCATTAGGGAGCATCTAAATATTTTTATAAGAATGTACTCTCAGAGAGATATGAACTGAATGGTACTTACAAAAAACCAATAGGACCTACCAAGATTTAAATACAGATCACTGTATTCAAAGATCAGAGTGGAGTGGTTACCAATACACCAAGAAACCACATTCATTAGGGAACATCTAAACATTTTTTTCTAAAATGTTAGATTCTTAGAAGACACATTTTATTGAAGTTATTGTATAAAATGTATACATATATTAACATCAATGCTTATTTGGATTACACAGTAAAATTCATATAATTACAAACATTTCTATAACTACCTTTTTTTTAGATTTTAGCACATTTTTACAATAATCAGTAATTTAAAAAAAATGTAATATATGTATAAAAAAGAAAAGTTTTTGTCAATCAAGGAATTAAACTTTGTACTAAAATGCACCTGGTCCCACCGAGATTTGAACTCAATTTACTGGATTCAGAGTACAGAGTGCTAACCATAACACCATGGAATATCCCTTCTAATAACACATATAAAACTTTCTCTCAGAGTGTAAGATCTTTATTTCTACAAGATACAGAAATATTCATTCAGAGAGATATGTACTACATTGTATTTACAAATAAAACCATTAGGACCTACCAATTTGTATATACAGATTATTAGTTTCAGAGTCCAGAATTGTTAACAGTACACCATGAAAGCTCATTCATATGGTGGCATGTAAAAAATGTTCTCACAGTGTAAGGTTCTTAGAGGTTACATTTTATTGGAATTATATTACCGATAAACCTGTCTCTCAGTGTGTATGATTCTTAATTTATGCAATTTATAGATATTTTCTTTCTCAGAGATATGAACTGCATAATACTTACAAAAAAACAATAGGACCTACCAAGATGTAAATACAAATCATGGATTCAGAGTCCAAAATGGTTACAAATACACCAGGAAACCTCATTCATGAGGAAGCATTTAAACAGTTTTTATTAGAATGTACTCTCAGAGAAATATAAACTGAACGGTACTTACAAAAAACCAATAGGACCTACCAAGATTTAAATACAGATCACTGGATTCAAAGATCCGAGTGGTTACCAATACACCAAGAAACTTCATTCATGAGGGAGAACTAAACATTTTTTTCTAAAATGTTAGGTTCTTAGAAGACCCATTTTATTGCAATTATTGTACATATATTTACATCAACGCTTATTTGGGTTATATAGTAAAATTCATATAATTACATACATTTCTATAACTACCTTTTTTTAGCTTTTAGTACATATTTACAAAAATCAGTGATTTAAAAAAATTATTATATGTATGAAAAAGAAGACTTTCTGTCAATCAAGAACTTAAACTGAAGGTACTAAAACACATCAGGTCCCACCGAGATTTGAACTCGGATCGCTGGATTCAGAGCCCAGAGTGCTAACCATTACACCATGAAACCTCTCTTCTAACACAACATATACAACTTTCTCTTAGAGTGTGAGATCTTATTTTCTACAAGTTACAGGAATAATAATCAGAGAGATAAGTATTACATTGTATTTACAAAAAAAAGCCATTAGGACCTACCAAATTTTTATACAGATTATAGGTTTCAGAGTCCAGAATTGTTAACAGTACACAATGAAACCTCATTCATATGGTAGCATGTACATTTTTTGTCAGAGTATAAGATTCTTAGTGGATACATTTTATTGGAATTAAATGACAGATAAACCTGTCTCTCAGTGTGTAAGATTCTTAATTTATGCAATTTATAGATATTTTCTTTCTCAGAGATATTAACTGTATTGTACTTACAACAAAACCAATAGAACCTACCAAGATGTAAATATAGATCATGGATTCAGAGTCCAAAATGTTTACCAATATACCATGAAACCTCATCCATTAGGGAGCATCTAAATATTTTTATAAGAATGTACTCTCAGAGAGATATGAACTGAATGGTACTTACAAAAAACCAATAGGACCTACCAAGATTTAAATACAGATCACTGTATTCAAAGATCAGAGTGGAGTGGTTACCAATACACCAAGAAACCACATTCATTAGGGAACATCTAAACATTTTTTTCTAAAATGTTAGATTCTTAGAAGACACATTTTATTGAAGTTATTGTATAAAATGTATACATATATTAACATCAATGCTTATTTGGATTACACAGTAAAATTCATATAATTACAAACATTTCTATAACTACCTTTTTTTTTAGATTTTAGTACATTTTTACAATAATCAGTAATTTAAAAAAAATGAAATATATGTATAAAAAAGAAAAGTTTTTGTCAATCAAGGACTTAAACTGAAGGTACTAAAATGCACCTGGTGCCACCGAGATTTGAACTCAATTTACTGGATTCAGAGTACAGAGTGCTAACCATAACACCATGGAATATCCCTTCTAATAACACATATAAAACTTTCTCTCAGAGTGTAAGATCATTATTTCTACAAGATACAGAAATATTCATTCAGAGAGATATGTACTACATTGTATTTACAAATAAAACCATTAGGACCTACCAATTTGTATATACAGATTATTAGTTTCAGAGTCCAGAATTGTTAACAGTACACCATGAAAGCTCATTCATATGGTGGCATGTAAAAAATGTTCTCACAGTGTAAGATTCTTAGAGGTTACATTTTATTGGAATTATATTACCGATAAACCTGTCTCTCAGTGTGTATGATTCTTAATTTATGCAATTTATAGATATTTTCTTTCTCAGAGATATGAACTGCATAATACTTACAAAAAACAATAGGACCTACCAAGATGTAAATACAAATCATGGATTCAGAGTCCAAAATGGTTACAAAAACACCAGGAAACCTCATTCATGAGGAAGCATTTAAACAGTTTTTATTAGAATGTACTCTCAGAGAAATATAAACTGAACGGTACTTACAAAAAACCAATAGGACCTACCAAGATTTAAAAATAGATCACTGGATTCAAAGATCCGAGTGGTTACCAATACACCAAGAAACTTCATTCATGAGGGAGAGCTAAACATTTTTTTCTAAAATGTTAGATTCTTAGAAGACACATTTTATTGCAATTATTGTACATATATTTACATCAACGCTTATTTGGGTTATATAGTAAAATTCATATAATTACATACATTTCTATAACTACCTTTTTTTTTAGCTTTTAGTACATATTTACAAAAATCAGTGATTAAAAAAATTATTATATGTATGAAAAAGAAGACTTTCTGTCAATCAAGAACTTAAACTGAAGGTACTAAAACACATCAGGTCCCACCGAGATTTAAACTCGGATCGCTGGATTCAGAGCCCAGAGTGCTAACCATTACACCATGAAACCTCTCTTCTAACACAACATATACAACTTTCTCTTAGAGTGTGAGATCTTATTTTCTACAAGTTACAGGAATAATAATCAGAGAGATAAGTATTACATTGTATTTACAGAAAAAAAGCCATTAGGACCTACCAAATTTTTATACAGATTATAGGTTTCAGAGTCCAGAATTGTTAACAGCACACAATGAAACCTCATTCATATGGTAGCATGTACATTTTTTGTCAGAGTATAAGATTCTTAGTGGATACATTTTATTGGAATTAAATGACAGATAAACCTGTCTCTCAGTGTGTAAGATTCTTAATTTATGCAATTTATAGATATTTTCTTTCTCAGAGATATTAACTGTATTGTACTTACAACAAAACCAATAGAACCTACCAAGATGTAAATATAGATCATGGATTCAGAGTCCAAAATGTTTACCAATATACCATGAAACCTCATCCATTAGGGAGCATCTAAATATTTTTATAAGAATGTACTCTCAGAGAGATATGAACTGAATGGTACTTACAAAAAACCAATAGGACCTACCAAGATTTAAATACAGATCACTGTATTCAAAGATCAGAGTGGAGTGGTTACCAATACACCAAGAAACCACATTCATTAGGGAACATCTAAACATCTTTTTCTAAAATGTTAGATTCTTCGAAGACACATTTTATTGAAGTTATTGTACATATAATAACATCAATGCTTATTTGGATTACACAGTAAAATTCATATAATTACAAACATTTCTATAACTACCTTTTTTTTAGATTTTAGTACATTTTTACAATAATCAGTAATTTAAAAAAAATGTATTATATGTATAAAAAAGAAAAGTTTTTGTCAATCAAGGACTTAAACTGAAGGTACTAAAATGCACCTGGTCCCACCGAGATTTGAACTCAATTTACTGGATTCAGAGTACAGAGTGCTAACCATAACACCATGGAATATCCCTTCTAATAACACATATAAAACTTTCTCTCAGAGTGTAAGATCTTTATTTCTACAAGATACAGAAATATTCATTCAGAGAGATATGTACTACATTGTATTTACAAATAAAACCATTAGGACCTACCAATTTGTATATACAGATTATTAGTTTCAGAGTCCAGAATTGTTAACAGTACACCATGAAAGCTCATTCATATGGTGGCATGTAAAAAATGTTCTCACAGTGTAAGATTCTTAGAGGTTACATTTTATTGGAATTATATTACCGATAAACCTGTCTCTCAGTGTGTATGATTCTTAATTTATGCAATTTATAGATATTTTCTTTCTCAGAGATATGAACTGCATAATACTTACAAAAAAACAATAGGACCTACCAAGATGTAAATACAAATCATGGATTCAGAGTCCAAAATGGTTACAAATACACCAGGAAACCTCATTCATGAGGAAGCATTTAAACAGTTTTTATTAGAATGTACTCTCAGAGAAATATAAACTGAACGGTACTTACAAAAAACCAATAGGACCTACCAAGATTTAAATACAGATCACTGGATTCAAAGATCCGAGTGGTTACCAATACACCAAGAAACTTCATTCATGAAGGAGAGCTAAACATTTTTTTCTAAAATGTTAGATTCTTAGAAGACACATTTTATTGCAATTATTGTACATATATTTACATCAACGCTTATTTGGGTTATATAGTAAAATTCATATAATTACATACATTTCTATAACTACCTTTTTTAGCTTTTAGTACATATTTACAAAAATCAGTGATTTAAAAAAATTATTATATGTATGAAAAAGAAGACTTTCTGTCAATCAAGAACTTAAACTGAAGGTACTAAAACACATCAGGTCCCACCGAGATTTGACTCGGATCGCTGGATTCAGAGCCCAGAGTGCTAACCATTACACCATGAAACCTCTCTTCTAACACAACATATACAACTTTCTCTTAGAGTGTGAGATCTTATTTTCTACAAGTTACAGGAATAATAATCAGAGAGATAAGTATTACATTGTATTTACAAAAAAAGCCATTAGGACCTACCAAATTTTTATACAGATTATAGGTTTCAGAGTCCAGAATTGTTAACAGTACACAATGAAACCTCATTCATATGGTAGCATGTACATTTTTTGTCAGAGTATAAGATTCTTAGTGGATACATTTTATTGGAATTAAATGACAGATAAACCTGTCTCTCAGTGTGTAAGATTCTTAATTTATGCAATTTATAGATATTTTCTTTCTCAGAGATATTAACTGTATTGTACTTACAACAAAACCAATAGAACCTACCAAGATGTAAATATAGATCATGGATTCAGAGTCCAAAATGTTTACCAATATACCATGAAACCTCATCCATTAGGGAGCATCTAAATATTTTTATAAGAATGTACTCTCAGAGAGATATGAACTGAATGGTACTTACAAAAAACCAATAGGACCTACCAAGATTTAAATACAGATCACTGTATTCAAAGATCAGAGTGGAGTGGTTACCAATACACCAAGAAACCACATTCATTAGGGAACATCTAAACATTTTTTTCTAAAATGTTAGATTCTTAGAAGACACATTTTATTGAAGTTATTGTATAAAATGTATACATATATTAACATCAATGCTTATTTGGATTACACAGTAAAATTCATATAATTACAAACATTTCTATAACTACCTTTTTTTTAGATTTTAGTACATTTTTACAATAATCAGTAATTTAAAAAAAATGTAATATATGTATAAAAAAGAAAAGTTTTTGTCAATCAAGGAATTAAACTTTGTACTAAAATGCACCTGGTCCCACCGAGATTTGAACTCAATTTACTGGATTCAGAGTACAGAGTGCTAACCATAACACCATGGAATATCCCTTCTAATAACACATATAAAACTTTCTCTCAGAGTGTAAGATCTTTATTTCTACAAGATACAGAAATATTCATTCAGAGAGATATGTACTACATTGTATTTACAAATAAAACCATTAGGACCTACCAATTTGTATATACAGATTATTAGTTTCAGAGTCCAGAATTGTTAACAGTACACCATGAAAGCTCATTCATATGGTGGCATGTAAAAAATGTTCTCACAGTGTAAGATTCTTAGAGGTTACATTTTATTGGAATTATATTACCGATAAACCTGTCTCTCAGTGTGTATGATTCTTAATTTATGCAATTTATAGATATTTTCTTTCTCAGAGATATGAACTGCATAATACTTACAAAAAAACAATAGGACCTACCAAGATGTAAATACAAATCATGGATTCAGAGTCCAAAATGGTTACAAATACACCAGGAAACCTCATTCATGAGGAAGCATTTAAACAGTTTTTATTAGAATGTACTCTCAGAGAAATATAAACTGAACGGTACTTACAAAAAACCAATAGGACCTACCAAGATTTAAAAATAGATCACTGGATTCAAAGATCCGAGTGGTTACCAATACACCAAGAAACTTCATTCATGAGGGAGAGCTAAACATTTTTTTCTAAAATGTTAGATTCTTAGAAGACACATTTTATTGCAATTATTGTACATATATTTACATCAACGCTTATTTGGGTTATATAGTAAAATTCATATAATTACATACATTTCTATAACTACCTTTTTTTTAGCTTTTAGTACATATTTACAAAAATCAGTGATTAAAAAAATTATTATATGTATGAAAAAGAAGACTTTCTGTCAATCAAGAACTTAAACTGAAGGTACTAAAACACATCAGGTCCCACCGAGATTTGAACTCGGATCGCTGGATTCAGAGCCCAGAGTGCTAACCATTACACCATGAAACTTCTCTTCTAACACAACATATACAACTTTCTCTTAGAGTGTGAGATCTTATTTTCTACAAGTTACAGGAATAATAATCAGAGAGATAAGTATTACATTGTATTTACAGAAAAAAAGCCATTAGGACCTACCAAATTTTTATACAGATTATAGGTTTCAGAGTCCAGAATTGTTAACAGCACACAATGAAACCTCATTCATATGGTAGCATGTACATTTTTTGTCAGAGTATAAGATTCTTAGTGGATACATTTTATTGGAATTAAATGACAGATAAACCTGTCTCTCAGTGTGTAAGATTCTTAATTTATGCAATTTATAGATATTTTCTTTCTCAGAGATATTAACTGTATTGTACTTACAACAAAACCAATAGAACCTACCAAGATGTAAATATAGATCATGGATTCAGAGTCCAAAATGTTTACCAATATACCACGAAACCTCATCCATTAGGGAGCATCTAAATATTTTTATAAGAATGTACTCTCAGAGAGATATGAACTGAATGGTACTTACAAAAAACCAATAGGACCTACCAAGATTTAAATACAGATCACTGTATTCAAAGATCAGAGTGGAGTGGTTACCAATACACCAAGAAACCACATTCATTAGGGAACATCTAAACATTTTTTTCTAAAATGTTAGATTCTTCGAAGACACATTTTATTGAAGTTATTGTACATATATTAACATCAATGCTTATTTGGATTACACAGTAAAATTCATATAATTACAAACATTTCTATAACTACCTTTTTTTTAGATTTTAGTACATTTTTACAATAATCAGTAATTTAAAAAAAATGTATTATATGTATAAAAAAGAAAAGTTTTTGTCAATCAAGGAATTAAACTTTGTACGAAAATGCACCTGGTCCCACCGAGATTTGAACTCAATTTACTGGATTCAGAGTACAGAGTGCTAACCATAACACCATGGAATATCCCTTCTAATAACACATATAAAACTTTCTCTCAGAGTGTAAGATCTTTATTTCTACAAGATACAGAAATATTCATTCAGAGAGATATGTACTACATTGTATTTACAAATAAAACCATTAGGACCTACCAATTTGTATATACAGATTATTAGTTTCAGAGTCCAGAATTGTTAACAGTACACCATGAAAGCTCATTCATATGGTGGCATGTAAAAAATGTTCTCACAGTGTAAGATTCTTAGAGGTTACATTTTATTGGAATTATATTACCGATAAACCTGTCTCTCAGTGTGTATGATTCTTAATTTATGCAATTTATAGATATTTTCTTTCTCAGAGATATGAACTGCATAATACTTACAAAAAAAACAATAGGACCTACCAAGATGTAAATACAAATCATGGATTCAGAGTCCAAAATGGTTACAAATACACCAGGAAACGTCATTCATGAGGAAGCATTTAAACAGTTTTTATTAGAATGTACTCTCAGAGAAATATAAACTGAACGGTACTTACAAAAAACCAATAGGACCTACCAAGATTTAAATACAGATCACTGGATTCAAAGATCCGAGTGGTTACCAATACACCAAGAAACTTCATTCATGAGGGAGAGCTAAACATTTTTTTCTAAAATGTTAGATTCTTAGAAGACACATTTTATTGCAATTATTGTACATATATTTACATCAACGCTTATTTGGGTTATATAGTAAAATTCATATAATTACATACATTTCTATAACTACCTTTTTTTAGCTTTTAGTACATATTTACAAAAATCAGTGATTTAAAAAAATTATTATATGTATGAAAAAGAAGACTTTCTGTCAATCAAGAACTTAAACTGAAGGTACTAAAACACATCAGGTCCCACCGAGATTTGAACTCGGATCGCTGGATTCAGAGCCCAGAGTGCTAACCATTACACCATGAAACCTCTCTTCTAACACAACATATACAACTTTCTCTTAGAGTGTGAGATCTTATTTTCTACAAGTTACAGGAATAATAATCAGAGAGATAAGTATTACATTGTATTTACAGAAAAAAAGCCATTAGGACCTACCAAATTTTTATACAGATTATAGGTTTCAGAGTCCAGAATTGTTAACAGCACACAATGAAACCTCATTCATATGGTAGCATGTACATTTTTTGTCAGAGTATAAGATTCTTAGTGGATACATTTTATTGGAATTAAATGACAGATAAACCTGTCTCTCAGTGTGTAAGATTCCTAATTTATGCAATTTATAGATATTTTCTTTCTCAGAGATATTAACTGTATTGTACTTATAACAAAACCAATAGAACCTACCAAGATGTAAATATAGATCATGGATTCAGAGTCCAAAATGTTTACCAATATACCATGAAACCTCATCCATTAGGGAGCATCTAAATATTTTTATAAGAATGTACTCTCAGAGAGATATGAACTGAATGGTACTTACAAAAAACCAATAGGACCTACCAAGATTTAAATACAGATCACTGTATTCAAAGATCAGAGTGGAGTGGTTACCAATACACCAAGAAACCACATTCATTAGGGAACATCTAAACATTTTTTTCTAAAATGTTAGATTCTTCGAAGACACATTTTATTGAAGTTATTGTACATATATTAACATCAATGCTTATTTGGATTACACAGTAAAATTCATATAATTACAAACATTTCTATAACTACCTTTTTTTTAGATTTTAGTACATTTTTACAATAATCAGTAATTTAAAAAAAATGTATTATATGTATAAAAAAAAAAAGTTTTTGTCAATCAAGGACTTAAACTGAAGGTACTAAAATGCACCTGGTCCCACCGAGATTTGAACTCAATTTACTGGATTCAGAGTACAGAGTGCTAACCATAACACCATGGAATATCCCTTCTAATAACACATATAAAACTTTCTCTCAGAGTGTAAGATCTTTATTTCTACAAGATACAGAAATATTCATTCAGAGAGATATGTACTACATTGTATTTACAAATAAAACCATTAGGACCTACCAATTTGTATATATTAGTTTCAGAGTCCAGAATTGTTAACAGTACACCATGAAAGCTCATTCATATGGTGGCATGTAAAAAATGTTCTCACAGTGTAAGATTCTTAGAGGTTACATTTTATTGGAATTATATTACCGATAAACCTGTCTCTCAGTGTGTATGATTCTTAATTTATGCAATTTATAGATATTTTCTTTCTCAGAGATATGAACTGCATAATACTTACAAAAAAACAATAGGACCTACCAAGATGTAAATACAAATCATGGATTCAGAGTCCAAAATGGTTACAAATACACCAGGAAACCTCATTCATGAGGAAGCATTTAAACAGTTTTTATTAGAATGTACTCTCAGAGAAATATAAACTGAACGGTACTTACAAAAAACCAATAGGACCTACCAAGATTTAAATACAGATCACTGGATTCAAAGATCCGAGTGGTTACCAATACACCAAGAAACTTCATTCATGAAGGAGAGCTAAACATTTTTTTCTAAAATGTTAGATTCTTAGAAGACACATTTTATTGCAATTATTGTACATATATTTACATCACCGCTTATTTGGGTTATATAGTAAAATTCATATAATTACATACATTTCTATAACTACCTTTTTTTTAGCTTTTAGTACATATTTACAAAAATCAGTGATTTAAAAAAATTATTATATGTATGAAAAAGAAGACTTTCTGTCAATCAAGAACTTAAACTGAAGGTACTAAAACACATCAGGTCCCACCGAGATTTGAACTCAGATCGCTGGATTCAGAGCCCAGAGTGCTAACCATTACACCATGAAACCTCTCTTCTAACACAACATATACAACTTTCTCTTAGAGTGTGAGATCTTATTTTCTACAAGTTACAGGAATAATAATCAGAGAGATAAGTATTACATTGTATTTACAAAAAAAAGCCTTTAGGACCTACCAAATTTTTATACAGATTATAGGTTTCAGAGTCCAGAATTGTTAACAGTACACAATGAAACCTCATTCATATGGTAGCATGTACATTTTTTGTCAGAGTATAAGATTCTTAGTGGATACATTTTATTGGAATTAAATGACAGATAAACCTGTCTCTCAGTGTGTAAGATTCTTAATTTATGCAATTTATAGATATTTTCTTTCTCAGAGATATTAACTGTATTGTACTTACAACAAAACCAATAGAACCTACCAAGATGTAAATATAGATCATGGATTCAGTGTCCAAAATGTTTACCAATATACCACGAAACCTCATCCATTAGGGAGCATCTAAATATTTTTATAAGAATGTACTCTCAGAGAGATATGAACTGAATGGTACTTACAAAAAACCAATAGGACCTACCAAGATTTAAATACAGATCACTGTATTCAAAGATCAGAGTGGAGTGGTTACCAATACACCAAGAAACCACATTCATTAGGGAACATCTAAACATTTTTTTCTAAAATGTTAGATTCTTCGAAGACACATTTTATTGAAGTTATTGTACATATATTAACATCAATGCTTATTTGGATTACACAGTAAAATTCATATAATTACAAACATTTCTATAACTACCTTTTTTTTAGATTTTAGTACATTTTTACAATAATCAGTAATTTAAAAAAAAATGTATTATATGTATAAAAAAGAAAAGTTTTTGTCAATCAAGGAATTAAACTTTGTACGAAAATGCACGTGGTCCCACCGAGATTTGAACTCAATTTACTGGATTCAGAGTACAGAGTGCTAACCATAACACCATGGAATATCCCTTCTAATAACACATATAAAACTTTCTCTCAGAGTGTAAGATCTTTATTTCTACAAGATACAGAAATATTCATTCAGAGAGATATGTACTACATTGTATTTACAAATAAAACCATTAGGACCTACCAATTTGTATATACAGATTATTAGTTTCAGAGTCCAGAATTATTAACAGTACACCATGAAAGCTCATTCATATGGTGGCATGTAAAAAATGTTCTCACAGTGTAAGATTCTTAGAGGTTACATTTTATTGGAATTATATTACCGATAAACCTGTCTCTCAGTGTGTATGATTCTTAATTTATGCAATTTATAGATATTTTCTTTCTCAGAGATATGAACTGCATAATACTTACAAAAAAAATAATAGGACCTACCAAGATGTAAATACAAATCATGGATTCAGAGTCCAAAATGGTTACAAATACACCAGGAAACCTCATTCATGAGGAAGCATTTAAACAGTTTTTATTAGAATGTACTCTCAGAGAAATATAAACTGAACGGTACTTACAAAAAACCAATAGGACCTACCAAGATTTAAATACAGATCACTGGATTCAAAGATCCGAGTGGTTACCAATACACCAAGAAACTTCATTCATGAGGGAGAGCTAAACATTTTTTTCTAAAATGTTAGATTCTTAGAAGACACATTTTATTGCAATTATTGTACATATATTTACATCAACGCTTATTTGGGTTATATAGTAAAATTCATATAATTACATACATTTCTATAACTACCTTTTTTTAGCTTTTAGTACATATTTACAAAAATCAGTGATTTAAAAAAATTATTATATGTATGAAAAAGAAGACTTTCTGTCAATCAAGAACTTAAACTGAAGGTACTAAAACACATCAGGTCCCACCGAGATTTGAACTCGGATCGCTGGATTCAGAGCCCAGAGTGCTAACCATTACACCATGAAACCTCTCTTCTAACACAACATATACAACTTTCTCTTAGAGTGTGAGATCTTATTTTCTACAAGTTACAGGAATAATAATCAGAGAGATAAGTATTACATTGTATTTACAGAAAAAAAGCCATTAGGACCTACCAAATTTTGATACAGATTATAGGTTTCAGAGTCCAGAATTGTTAACAGCACACAATGAAACCTCATTCATATGGTAGCATGTACATTTTTTGTCAGAGTATAAGATTCTTAGTGGATACATTTTATTGGAATTAAATGACAGATAAACCTGTCTCTCAGTGTGTAAGATTCTTAATTTATGCAATTTATAGATATTTTCTTTCTCAGAGATATTAACTGTATTGTACTTACAACAAAACCAATAGAACCTACCAAGATGTAAATATAGATCATGGATTCAGAGTCCAAAATGTTTACCAATATACCATGAAACCTCATCCATTAGGGAGCATCTAAATATTTTTATAAGAATGTACTCTCAGAGAGATATGAACTGAATGGTACTTACAAAAAACCAATAGGACCTACCAAGATTTAAATACAGATCACTGTATTCAAAGATCAGAGTGGAGTGGTTACCAATACACCAAGAAACCACATTCATTAGGGAACATCTAAACATTTTTTTCTAAAATGTTAGATTCTTCGAAGACACATTTTATTGAAGTTATTGTACATATATTAACATCAATGCTTATTTGGATTACACAGTAAAATTCATATAATTACAAACATTTCTATAACTACCTTTTTTTTAGATTTTAGTACATTTTTACAATAATCAGTAATTTAAAAAAAATGTATTATATGTATAAAAAAGAAAAGTTTTTGTCAATCAAGGACTTAAACTGAAGGTACTAAAATGCACCTGGTCCCACCGAGATTTGAACTCAATTTACTGGATTCAGAGTACAGAGTGCTAACCATAACACCATGGAATATCCCTTCTAATAACACATATAAAACTTTCTCTCAGAGTGTAAGATCTTTATTTCTACAAGATACAGAAATATTCATTCAGAGAGATATGTACTACATTGTATTTACAAATAAAACCATTAGGACCTACCAATTTGTATATACAGATTATTAGTTTCAGAGTCCAGAATTGTTAACAGTACACCATGAAAGCTCATTCATATGGTGGCATGTAAAAAATGTTCTCACAGTGTAAGATTCTTAGAGGTTACATTTTATTGGAATTATATTACCGATAAACCTGTCTCTCAGTGTGTATGATTCTTAATTTATGCAATTTATAGATATTTTCTTTCTCAGAGATATGAACTGCATAATACTTACAAAAAAACAATAGGACCTACCAAGATGTAAATACAAATCATGGATTCAGAGTCCAAAATGGTTACAAATACACCAGGAAACCTCATTCATGAGGAAGCATTTAAACAGTTTTTATTAGAATGTACTCTCAGAGAAATATAAACTGAACGGTACTTACAAAAAACCAATAGGACCTACCAAGATTTAAATACAGATCACTGGATTCAAAGATCCGAGTGGTTACCAATACACCAAGAAACTTCATTCATGAAGGAGAGCTAAACATTTTTTTCTAAAATGTTAGATTCTTAGAAGACACATTTTATTGCAATTATTGTACATATATTTACATCAACGCTTATTTGGGTTATATAGTAAAATTCATATAATTACATACATTTCTATAACTACCTTTTTTTAGCTTTTAGTACATATTTACAAAAATCAGTGATTTAAAAAAATTATTATATGTATGAAAAAGAAGACTTTCTGTCAATCAAGAACTTAAACTGAAGGTACTAAAACACATCAGGTACCACCGAGATTTGAACTCGGATCGCTGGATTCAGAGCCCAGAGTGCTAACCATTACACCATGAAACCTCTCTTCTAACACAACATATACAACTTTCTCTTAGAGTGTGAGATCTTATTTTCTACAAGTTACAGGAATAATAATCAGAGAGATAAGTATTACATTGTATTTACAAAAAAAAGCCATTAGGACCTACCAAATTTTTATACAGATTATAGGTTTCAGAGTCCAGAATTGTTAACAGTACACAATGAAACCTCATTCATATGGTAGCATGTACATTTTTTGTCAGAGTATAAGATTCTTAGTGGATACATTTTATTGGAATTAAATGACAGATAAACCTGTCTCTCAGTGTGTAAGATTCTTAATTTATGCAATTTATAGATATTTTCTTTCTCAGAGATATTAACTGTATTGTACTTACAACAAAACCAATAGAACCTACCAAGATGTAAATATAGATCATGGATTCAGAGTCCAAAATGTTTACCAATATACCATGAAACCTCATCCATTAGGGAGCATCTAAATATTTTTATAAGAATGTACTCTCAGAGAGATATGAACTGAATGGTACTTACAAAAAACCAATAGGACCTACCAAGATTTAAATACAGATCACTGTATTCAAAGATCAGAGTGGAGTGGTTACCAATACACCAAGAAACCACATTCATTAGGGAACATCTAAACATTTTTTTCTAAAATGTTAGATTCTTAGAAGACACATTTTATTGAAGTTATTGTATAAAATGTATACATATATTAACATCAATGCTTATTTGGATTACACAGTAAAATTCATATAATTACTAACATTTCTATAACTACCTTTTTTTTAGATTTTAGTACATTTTTACAATAATCAGTAATTTAAAAAAAATGTAATATATGTATAAAAAAGAAAAGTTTTTGTCAATCAAGGAATTAAACTTTGTACTAAAATGCACCTGGTCCCACCGAGATTTGAACTCAATTTACTGGATTCAGAGTACAGAGTGCTAACCATAACACCATGGAATATCCCTTCTAATAACACATATAAAACTTTCTCTCAGAGTGTAAGATCTTTATTTCTACAAGATACAGAAATATTCATTCAGAGAGATATGTACTACATTGTATTTACAAATAAAACCATTAGGACCTACCAATTTGTGTATACAGATTATTAGTTTCAGAGTCCAGAATTGTTAACAGTACACCATGAAAGCTCATTCATATGGTGGCATGTAAAAAATGTTCTCACAGTGTAAGGTTCTTAGAGGTTACATTTTATTGGAATTATATTACCGATAAACCTGTCTCTCAGTGTGTATGATTCTTAATTTATGCAATTTATAGATATTTTCATTCTCAGAGATATGAACTGCATAATACTTACAAAAAAACAATAGGACCTACCAAGATGTAAATACAAATCATGGATTCAGAGTCCAAAATGGTTACAAATACACCAGGAAACCTCATTCATGAGGAAGCATTTAAACAGTTTTTATTAGAATGTACTCTCAGAGAAATATAAACTGAACGGTACTTACAAAAAACCAATAGGACCTACCAAGATTTAAATACAGATCACTGGATTCAAAGATCCGAGTGGTTACCAATACACCAAGAAACTTCATTCATGAGGGAGAGCTAAACATTTTTTTCTAAAATGTTAGGTTCTTAGAAGACCCATTTTATTGCAATTATTGTACATATATTTACATCAACGCTTATTTGGGTTATATAGTAAAATTCATATAATTACATACATTTCTATAACTACCTTTTTTTAGCTTTTAGTACATATTTACAAAAATCAGTGATTTAAAAAAATTATTATATGTATGAAAAAGAAGACTTTCTGTCAATCAAGAACTTAAACTGAAGGTACTAAAACACATCAGGTCCCACCGAGATTTGAACTCGGATTGCTGGATACAGAGCCCAGAGTGCTAACCATTACACCATGAACCCTCTCTTCTAAAACAACATATAAAACTTTCTCTTAGAGTGTGAGATCTTATTTTCTACAAGTTACAGGAATAATAATCAGAGAGATAAGTATTACATTGTATTTACAAAAAAAAGCCATTAGGACCTACCAAATTTTTATACAGATTATAGGTTTCAGAGTCCAGAATTGTTAACAGTACACAATGAAACCTCATTCATATGGTAGCATGTACATTTTTTGTCAGAGTATAAGATTCTTAGTGGATACATTTTATTGGAATTAAATGACAGATAAACCTGTCTCTCAGTGTGTAAGATTCTTAATTTATGCAGATGTAGCCACCTTTATCTTGACTGTTTCTCCGCCGAGACGGGCGTTTAGTCACGCTAAGGCGATAGCTGAGTTTAATCACAGGTAGGCGCGTTGAGGCGATCTAGATACTCATCATGCATTACACATCTCCACCACTGTGTGGCTAATGCTCCACTAATCCAGTACTTTCGATCGTACAGCATAGCGGCGGATTGATCTACAGCTCTGGCAATACTGTAGGCGTAACGGGAGGCGGTGGAAAAAGTATGGAGTACTGTATGTGTATGGAGACGCAACTACAGTAATTGTGTAAAAGGAAGAATGTACAGGACAATGTATAAACACCGTGCTTTTAAAATACATGAGCGTCTGGGAATGGAGGGCTACAGTAGCTAGCAGGAGACGGTGGAAAATACCGTGCTTTACAAATGCGAGCGTCCGAGTCCTCTAAGGCATAAACCAACACCAATGGGGTGGGGGCCGGGCGCTGTTTGCAGTACTTTCACACATGAAATTGGGAGTCTCTCATGAGGCGTCGTGGGCTAGGAGTGAAGGCTCCCACCTCCCACGCTGGGGGTCCTGGGTTCGAGACGTGATGTGCCTTCTTTTTTTTTTTTATTGTAATAATACACTGTATTATTTTATCTACAGTTTAAGACAGTCAATGGAAAGGTGCACACAAGTTACATATAAATCAGAGTACATCTGCAGGAGCTATTCTTTACGCTAAATGCAACTAAACAGCGGGAATGAGTAGAAATGAGTGTATTCTGACGCTACTGTGAGCAAAACAGTACTATACAGTAGATATTCGGCGTTTGTGTATTGCACATGACCTGAATTCCCTCCCTGTCTACTGCATGATCTGTGCAGGCTCCCAGGGGGTAAGGGCAATAGGCTAGCAGGAGGCTACTGGGGACTCAGACTCATACAGTACTTGCATTTCAAAAGCACAGTATTTTCCACCGCCTCCCGCTTGCCCATCGCCCTTCCCCCCTGGGATCCTGCACAGGTCATGCAGTAGACAGGGAGGGAGTTATTCACGTAAACTAGGGCAAAGCTGCAGGAGCAGTTGTACTGTTTAGGGTCTATGCACCATATGGTATACATACAATTCTATAGCAGGGCAGACTCAATTGAAATGGCTACCGCCTGTGTCTCCTCGCCCAATGGAGGCCCTCGGCTATGGAGCAAGTAACAGCACCGATTTGGTAGGTCACGGGGCAATGCTGAAGGAGCGTCAGAATCCCCTAGCTAAAATATACAGGGGTGATAGGGATAAGTGAGGTCTTTGCGCATAACGATACACCGCAAAGTTCCCCATGGTTTTGATTATGCCTTTTCTTTGAACACGGTATTTTCCACTGCCTCACCCTACCCCCATCCCACTTTCCCCTTCCCCCCCTGGGAGCCTGCAAAGTACATGCAGTAGACAGGGAGGGAGTTCCGATCAGGTTACAAGACATGTGCAACAGTATACTACTGTATGTAGGAAAATCCACCGCCCACTCTGATTTATGTGAAACCTGTGTGCACCCTTCCATTGAATGTATAACAAAGAAAAATAATAATAATAAAGTGAATGTTACAGGAACACATTAAAAAAAGGTTGGCACTTCCTTCCCATTGGTGTTGGTTTATGCCTTAGCGGACTCGGACGTTAATACTTGTATTTCAAAAGCACAGTGTTTTCCACCGCCTCTCCCTACCCCCATCGCCCTTCCCCCCTGGGAGCCTGCACAGGTCATGCAGTGGACAGGGAGGGAGTTCAGATCAGGTACAATACACAAATGCTGACGATCTACAGTACTGTGTTGCTCAGTTAGTTGCGTTGGAATACACTAATTTATACTCATTACCGCTGTGTATTTGTATATAGCGGAATGAATCGCTGCTGCAGATTTACTTTGATTTATGTGAAACCTGTGTGCACCCTTTCATTGAATGTACAACAAAGAAAAAAAAATAATAAAGTGAATGTCACGGGAACATAGAAAAAAAAAGGTTGGCACTTTGTGACTCTCAGCATGGGAGGTGGGAGCCTTCATCACTAGGTTGGTATGGAAGGGGAGACAATTTGCTACCGGAGGGTACCAACCCCAAGTTTCTGTGACCCCACAAGGCTCATGGCAAGCGTCGGAACCTATGGTGGGTCTGAATTAACGGTCCCATTATAGTCTATGGGAAAATGGGTCCACTTTGCGTACTGATATCTCTGGTTCTGGGTGTCCCAGAGACTCAGGACTGGTACCATACAAAAGAGGAGACTCTTGGCTTTCAGGGCAGACCAACCACTAGTTTATGTGACACTGGAAAAGGAAACGGGAAGCAACCGTGTTTCGGGTCCCCTCCAGTTGTCCGCCTAGCTTGCACAGGATACAGGGTTTCTGGCTAGATAGGAAATTACTGTACAGAAATGCTAAGCATGGTAATTTGACATCCAGGAACATAGGGAGGAGTTTTTATCTCACTCCATTATACTTAGAAAAATTACACTTGCCACTGTACGTTACAAGCTGTTTGTGCTAATTAGTACACTAGTAGAACATACTGTACAGAGATACTAAGGACAGTGATTTGGCATCCACGAACTTAGGGAGGAGCTTTTATCTCTCTCCATTGTAATCTTTCTAAGTATAATGGAGAGAGATAAAAGCTCCTCCCTAAATTCCTGGGTGCCAAATAACCGTCTTTAGTATCTCTGTATAGTATTTTCAATTAGGGTACTAATTAGCACGGACAGCTTGTAAAGTACAGCGGAAAGTTTAATCTTTCTATGTAAAATGGAGAGAGATAAAAGCTCCTCTGGAAGTTCCCAGATGCCAAATCACCATTCTTAGTATCTCTGTACAGTATGTTCTACTAGTATACTAATTAGCACGAACAGCTTTTAACTGGATGCCAAATCACCATACTTCGTATCTCTATACAGTATGTTCTATTAGGGTACTAATTAGCACGAACAGCTTGTAACGTACAGCGGCAAGTTTAATCTTTCTATGTATAATGGAGAGAGATAAAAGCTCCTCCCTAAGGTTCCTGGATGCCAAATCACTGTATGTAGTATCTCTGTACAGTATGTTCTACTAGTGTACTAATTAGCACGAACAGCTTGTAACGTACAGTGGCAAGATTAATCTTTCTATGTATAATGGAGAGAGATAAAAGCTCCTCAATAAGTTCATGGATACAAAATCACCATACTTAGTATCTCTGTACAGTATGTTCTATTAGGGTACCAATTAGCTGTTTGTGCTAATTAGTACCCTAATATAAAATACTATGCAGAGATACTAAGGATGGTGATTTGGCAACCAGGAACTTAGGGAGGAGCTTTTATCTCTCTATATTATACATAGTAAGATTAAAATTGCCACTGTACGTTACAAGCTGTTCGTGCTAATTAGTACCCTAATAGAAAATACTATACAGAGATTCTAAGGACGGTGATTTGGCAACCAGGAACCTAGGGAGGAGCTTTTATCTCTCTATATTATACATAGAAAGATTAAACTTGCCACTGTACGTTACAAGCTGTTCGTGCTAATTAGTACACTAGTAGAACATACTGTACAGAGATACTAAGTACAGTGATTTGGCATCCACGAACTTAGGGAGGAGCTTTAATCTCTCCATTGTAATCTATCTAAGTATAATGGAGAGAGATAAAAGCTCCTCCCTAAATTCCTGGATGCCAAATTGCTGTCCAGAGTATCGCTGTACTCTATGTTCTACTAGTGTACTAAATAGCACGAACAGCTTGTAACGTACAGTGGCAAGATTAATCTTTCTATGTGTAATGGAGAGAAATAAAAGCTCCTCAGTAAGTTCCTGGATGCCACATCACTATACTTAGTATCTCTGTACAGTATTTTCTATTAGGGTACTAATTAGCTGTTCGTGCTAATTAGTACCCTAATAGAAAATACTATACAGAGATACTAAGGACGGTGATTTGGCAACCAGGAACCTAGGGAGGAGCTTTTATCTCTCTATATTATACATAGAAAGATTAAACTTGCCACTGTACGTTACAAGCTGTTCGTGCTAATTAGTACACTAGTAGAACATACTGTACAGAGATACTAAGTACAGTGATTTGGCATCCACGAACTTAGGGAGGAGCTTTATTCTCTCTCCATTGTAATCTTTCTAAGCATAATGGAGAGAGATAAAAGCTCCTCCCTAAGGTTCCTGGATGCCAAATCACTGTATGTAGTATCTCTGTACAGTATGTTCTACTAGTGTACTAATTAGCACGAACAGCTTGTAACGTACAGTGGCAAGATTAATCTTTCTATGTATAATGGAGAGAGATAAAAGCTCCTCAGTAAGTTCCTGGATGCCACATCACTGTACTTAGTATCTCTGTAAAGTATTTTCTATTAGGGTACTAATTAGCTGTTCTTGCTAATTAGTACCCTAATAGAAAATACTATACAGAGAAACTAAGGATGGTGATTTGGCAACCAGGAACTGAGGGAGGAGCTTTTATCTCTCTACATTATACATAGAAAGATCAAAACTGCCACTGTACGTTACAAGCTGTTCGTGCTAATTAGTACACTAGTAGAACATACTGTACAGAGATACTAAGTACAGTGATTTGGCATCCACGAATTTAGGGAGGAGCTTTAATCTCTCCATTGTAATCTATCTAAGTATAATGGAGAGAGATAAAAGCTCCTCCCTAAATTCCTGGATGCCAAATTGCTGTCCAGAGTATCGCTGTACTCTATGTTCTACTAGTGTACTAAATAGCACGAACAGCTTGTAACCTACAGTGGCAAGATTAATCTTTCTATGTATAATGGAGAGAGATAATAGCTCCTCAGTAAGTTCCTGGATGCCACATCACTATACTTAGTATCTCTGTACAGTATTTTCTATTAGGGTACTAATTAGCTGTTCGTGCTAATTAGTACCCTAATAGAAAATACTATACAGAGATACTAAGGACAGTGATTTGGCAACCAGGAACCTAGGGAGGAGCTTTTATCTCTCTATATTATACATAGAAAGATTAAACTTGCCACTGTACGTTACAAGCTGTTCGTGCTAATTAGTACACTAGTAGAACATACTGTACAGAGATACTAAGTACAGTGATTTGGCATCCACGAACTTAGGGAGGAGCTTTATTCTCTCTCCATTGTAATCTTTCTAAGCATAATGGAGAGAGATAAAAGCTCCTCCCTAAGGTTCCTGGATGCCAAATCACTGTATGTAGTATCTCTGTACAGTATGTTCGTTACAAGCTGTCCGTGCTAATTAGTACACTAGTAGAACATACTGTACAGAGATACTAAGTACAGTGATTTGGCATCCACGAATTTAGGGAGGAGCTTTAATCTCTCCATTGTAATCTATCTAAGTATAATGGAGAGAGATAAAAGCTCCTCCCTAAATTCCTGGATGCCAAATTGCTGTCCAGAGTATCGCTGTACTCTATGTTCTACTAGTGTACTAAATAGCACGAACAGCTTGTAACCTACAGTGGCAAGATTAATCTTTCTATGTATAATGGAGAGAGATAAAAGCTCCTCAGTAAGTTCCTGGATGCCACATCACTGTACTTAGTATCTCTGTAAAGTATTTTCTATTAGGGTACTAATTAGCTGTTCGTGCTAATTAGTACCCTAATAGAAAATACTATACAGAGAAACTAAGGATGGTGATTTGGCAACCAGGAACTGAGGGAGGAGCTTTTATCTCTCTACATTATACATAGAAAGATCAAAACTGCCACTGTACATTACAAGCTGTTCGTGCTAATTAGTACACTAGTAGAACATACTGTACAGAGATACTAAGTACAGTGATTTGGCATCCACGAACTTAGGGAGGAGCTTTAATCTCTCCATTGTAATCTATCTAAGTATAATGGAGAGAGATAAAAGCTCCTCCTTAAATTCCTGGATGCCAAATTGCTGTCCAGAGTATCACTGTACTCTATGTTCTACTAGTGTACTAAATAGCACGAACAGCTTGTAACCTACAGTGGCAAGATTAATCTTTCTATGTATAATGGAGAGAGATAATAGCTCCTCAGTAAGTTCCTGGATGCCACATCACTATACTTAGTATCTCTGTACAGTATTTTCTATTAGGGTACTAATTAGCTGTTCGTGCTAATTAGTACCCTAATAGAAAATACTATACAGAGATACTAAGGACGGTGATTTGGCAACCAGGAACCTAGGGAGGAGCTTTTATCTCTCTATATTATACATAGAAAGATTAAACTTGCCACTGTACGTTACAAGCTGTTCGTGCTAATTAGTACACTAGTAGAACATACTGTACAGAGATACTAAGTACAGTGATTTGGCATCCACGAACTTAGGGAGGAGCTTTATTCTCTCTCCATTGTAATCTTTCTAAGCATAATGGAGAGAGATAAAAGCTCCTCCCTAAGGTTCCTGGATGCCAAATCACTGTATGTAGTATCTCTGTACAGTATGTTCTACTAGTGTACTAATTAGCACGAACAGCTTGTAACGTACAGTGGCAAGATTAATCTTTCTATGTATAATGGAGAGAGATAAAAGCTCCTCAGTAAGTTCCTGGATGCCACATCACTGTACTTAGTATCTCTGTACAGTATTTTCTATTAGGGTACTAATTAGCTGTTCGTGCTAATTAGTACCCTAATAGAAAATACTATACAGAGAGACTAAGGATGGTGATTTGGCAACCAGGAACTGAGGGAGGAGCTTTTATCTCTCTACATTATACATAGAAAGATCAAAACTGCCACTGTACGTTACAAGCTGTTCGTGCTAATTAGTACACTAGTAGAACATACTGTATAGATATACTACAGACAGTGATTTGGCATCCAGGAACCTTAGGGAGGAGCTTTTATCTCTCTCCGCTGTAATCTTTCTAAGTATATTGGAGAGAGATAAAAGCTCCTCCCTAAGTTCCTGGATGCCAAGTCACTGTCTGTAGTATCTCTGTACAGTATGTTCTATTTAGGGTACTAATTAGCACGAACAGCTTGTAACATACAGCGGCAAGTTTAATCTTTCTATGTATAATGGAGAGAGATAAAAGCTCCTCAGTAAGTTCCTGGATACCAAATCACCGTCCTTAGTATCTCTGTACAGTATGTTCTATTAGGGTACTAATTAGCACGAACAGCTAATTAGTACCCTAACAGAAAATACTGTACAGAGATACTAAGTACAGTGATGTGGCATCCAGGAACTTACTGGGGAGCTTTTATCTCTCTCCATTATACATAGAAATATTAAACTTGCCACTGTATGTTACAAGCTGTTCGTGCTAATTAGTACACTAGTAGAACATAGAGTACAGCGATACTCTGGATGGCAATTTAACATCCAGGAATTTAGGGAGGAGCTTTTATCTCTCTCCATTATGCTTAGAAAGATTACAATGGAGAGAGATTAAAGCTCCTCCCTAAGTTTGTGGATGCCAAATCACTGTACTTAGTATCTCTGTACAGTATGTTCTACTATTGTACTAATTAGCACGAACAGCTTGTAACGTACAGTGGCAAGTGTAATTTTTCTAAGTATAATGGAGAGAGATAAACTCCTCCCTATGTTCCTGGATGTCAAATTACCATGCTTAGCATTTCTGTACAGTATTTCCTAGCTAGCCAGAAACCCTGCATCCTGTGCAAGCTAGGCGGACAACTGGAGGGGACCCGATATACGGTTGCTTACTGTTTCCCTTTCCAGTGTCACATAAACTAGTCGTTGGTCTGCCCTGAAAGCCAAGAGTCTCCTCTTTTAAATGGTACCAGTCCCGAGTCTCTGGGACACCCAGAACCAGAGATATCAGTACGCAAAGTGGACTCATTTTCCCATAGACTATAATGGGCCCGTTAATTCAGACCAACCATGGGTTCCGACGCTTGCCATGAGCCTTGTGGGGGTCACAGAAACTTGGAGTTGGTACCCTCTGGTAGCTAATTGTCTCCTCTTCCATACCAACCTAGCGATGAAGGCTCTTACATCCCACACTGAGAGTCCCAGCTTTGAGTCCCAAAGTGCCAACCTTTTTTTTTTATATGTTCCCGTGACATTCACTTTATTATTGTTTTACTTTGTTATACATTCAATGAAAGGGTGCACACAGGTTTCACATAAATCAAAGTAAATCTGCAGCAGCGATTCATTCCGCTATATACAAATACACAGCGGTAATGAGTATAAACTAGTGTATTCCGACGCAACTAACTGAGCAACACAGTACTGTAGATTGTCGGCATTTGTGTATTGTACCTGACCTGAACTCCCTCCCTGTCCACTGCATGACCTGTGCTGGCTCCCAAGGGGGAAGGGCGATGGGGGTAGGGAGAGGCAGTGGAAAATACGTGCTTTTCAAATACAAGTATTTGCATCCGAGTCCCCTAAGGCATAAACCAACACCAATGGGAATCTAAGTGCCAACCTTTTTTTAATGTGTTCCTGTAACATTCACTTTATTATTATTATTTTTCTTTGTTATACATTCAATGGAAGGGTGCACACAGGTTTCACATAAATCAGAGTGGCCGGGGGATTTTCCTACATACAGTAGTATACTGTTGCACGTCTTGTAACCTGATCGGAACTCCCTCCCTGTCTACTGCATGTACATTGCAGGCTCCCAGGGGGGAAGGGGAAAGTGGGATGGGTGTAGGGCGAGGCAGTCGAAAATACTGTGTTCAAAGAAAAGGCATAATTAAAACCATGGAGAACTTTGCAGTGTATCGTTATGTGCATATACTGTACCTCGCTTAGTCCTATCGCCCCTGTGTATTTTAGCTAGGGGATTGTGACACTCCTTCAGCATTGCCCCATAGCCTGCACAATCTGGACTGTTACTTGCTCCGTAGCCTAGGGCCTCCGTGGAGCAAGGAGTCATCGGTGGTAGCCATTTCAATTGAGTCTGCCCTGCTACAGAATTGTATGTGTACTGTACGGTGCATAGAACCTTAACAGAACCGCTCCTGCAGCTTTGCCCTGGTTTATGTGAATAAAAAAATAATAAAGTGTCTGGAAAAAACTAACATGCATTCGTACTTTAGAAATCTAACTCGGGACTCTGAGTATAGGAAGCGGAACACTTCACCACTTCGCCGCAGACAGATGAATAAATCCATTGGTTTTGATTATGCTGTAATGGCTATGGGATTAGGACGCTAACATACTGTACAAAATTCCTAATCTCAAGAGGCAATAGTGAACTTCTAACACGTCCATTTGCGACAGTGTAAACTACTGGTTTTATGTTGTTTTGTCTGCGGGACTTGGACGCTCACATATTCATAAAGTACTGTAGATGAATAATATACTGTATGCTGTACTATTTGCGTCTGTACCGTATATACTGTATTAAATAATGCAGCATAATGAGTATTTACTGTATTAAATAATGCATCGTAATGAGTATTTACTGTATGCAGCGTAATGAGACGCTTAGTAAAGTAGTCCTTATTATATATTTCAGTATTGTATTTTACGGGAGACCACACGCATGCGCAGTGGTGATTGTAAAAGGCGACATCTGGTGGATGATCGCAGGTATTACACGTAAAGGTAACGCCAAACGCTCTGTCTGCCTCCGTGCGATTAGGTACGCCTCTCTGTGACTAGGCGCGCCTCCCTACGCTGCGTATGCTCGATCGGGACAAACGCCTCAGCCAGTCAAGATAAAGGTGGCTACATCTGTACCAAGATGTAAATACAAATCATGGATTCAGAGTCCAAAATGGCTACAAATACACCAGGAAACCTCATTCATGAGGAAGCATTTAAACAGTTTTTATTAGAATGTACTCTCAGAGAAATATAAACTGAACGGTACTTACAAAAAACCAATAGGACCTACCAAGATTTAAATACAGATCACTGGATTCAAAGATCCGAGTGGTTACCAATACACCAAGAAACTTCATTCATGAAGGAGAGCTAAACATTTTTTTCTAAAATGTTAGATTCTTAGAAGACACATTTTATTGCAATTATTGTACATATATTTACATCAACGCTTATTTGGGTTATATAGTAAAATTCATATAATTACATACATTTCTATAACTACCTTTTTTTTAGCTTTTAGTACATTTTTACAATAATCAGTAATCTTAAAAAAATGTATTTTATGTATAAAAAAGAAAAGTTTTTGTCAATCAAGGAATTAAACTTTATACGAAAATGCACCTGGTCCCACCGAGATTTGAACTCAATTTACTGGATTCAGATTACAGAGTGCTAACCATAACACCATGGAATATCCCTTCTAATAACACATATAAAACTTTCTCTCAGAGTGTAAGATCTTTATTTCTACAAGATACAGAAATATTCATTTAGAGAGATATGTACTACATTGTATTTACAAATAAAACCATTAGGACCTACCAATTTGTATATACAGATTATTAGTTTCAGAGTCCAGAATTGTTAACAGTACACCATGAAAGCTCATTCATATGGTGGCATGTAAAAAATGTTCTCACAGTGTAAGATTCCTAGAGGTTACATTTTATTGGAATTATATTACCGATAAACCTGTCTCTCGGTGTGTATGATTCTTAATTTATGCAATTTATAGATATTTTCTTTCTCAGAGATATGAACTGCATAATACTTACAAAAAAACAATAGGACCTACCAAGATGTAAATACAAATCATGGATTCAGAGTCCAAAATGGTTACAAATACACCAGGAAACCTCATTCATGAGGAAGCATTTAAACAGTTTTTATTAGAATGTACTCTCAGAGAAATATAAACTGAACGGTACTTACAAAAAACCAATAGGACCTACCAAGATTTAATACAGATCACTGGATTCAAAGATCCGAGTGGTTACCAATACACCAAGAAACTTCATTCATGAGGGAGAGCTAAACATTTTTTTCTAAAATGTTAGATTCTTAGAAGACACATTTTATTGCAATTATTGTACATATATTTACATCAACACTTATTTGGGTTATATAGTAAAATTCATATAATTACATACATTTCTATAACTACCTTTTTTTAGCTTTTAGTACATATTTACAAAAATCAGTGATTTAAAAAAATTATTATATGTATGAAAAAGAAGACTTTCTGTCAATCAAGAACTTAAACTGAAGGTACTAAAACACATCAGGTCCCACCGAGATTTGAACTCGGATCGCTGGATTCAGAGCCCAGAGTGCTAACCATTACACCATGAAACCTCTCTTCTAACACAACATATACAACTTTCTCTTAGAGTGTGAGATCTTATTTTCTACAAGTTACAGGAATAATAATCAGAGAGATAAGTATTACATTGTATTTACAAAAAAAAGCCATTAGGACCTACCAAATTTTTATACAGATTATAGGTTTCAGAGTCCAGAATTGTTAACAGCACACAATGAAACCTCATTCATATGGTAGCATGTACATTTTTTGTCAGAGTATAAGATTCTTAGTGGATACATTTTATTGGAATTAAATGACAGATAAACCTGTCTCTCAGTGTGTAAGATTCTTAATTTATGCAATTTATAGATATTTTCTTTCTCAGAGATATTAACTGTATTGTACTTACAACAAAACCAATAGAACCTACCAAGATGTAAATATAGATCATGGATTCAGAGTCCAAAATGTTTACCAATATACCATGAAACCTCATCCATTAGGGAGCATCTAAATATTTTTATAAGAATGTACTCTCAGAGAGATATGAACTGAATGGTACTTACAAAAAACCAATAGGACCTACCAAGATTTAAATACAGATCACTGTATTCAAAGATCAGAGTGGAGTGGTTACCAATACACCAAGAAACCACATTCATTAGGGAACATCTAAACATTTTTTTCTAAAATGTTAGATTCTTAGAAGACACATTTTATTGAAGTTATTGTATAAAATTTATACATATATTAACATCAATGCTTATTTGGATTACACAGTAAAATTCATATAATTACAAACATTTCTATAACTACCTTTTTTTTAGATTTTAGTACATTTTTACAATAATCAGTAATTTAAAAAAAATGTAATATATGTATAAAAAAGAAAAGTTTTTGTCAATCAAGGAATTAAACTTTGTACTAAAATGCGCCTGGTCCCACCGAGATTTGAACTCAATTTACTGGATTCAGAGTACAGAGTGCTAACCATAACACCATGGAATATCCCTTCTAATAACACATATAAAACTTTCTCTCAGAGTGTAAGATCTTTATTTCTACAAGATACAGAAATATTCATTCAGAGAGATATGTACTACATTGTATTTACAAATAAAACCATTAGGACCTACCAATTTGTATATACAGATTATTAGTTTCAGAGTCCAGAATTGTTAACAGTACACCATGAAAGCTCATTCATATGGTGGCATGTAAAAAATGTTCTCACAGTGTAAGATTCTTAGAGGTTACATTTTATTGGAATTATATTACCGATAAACCTGTCTCTCAGTGTGTATGATTCTTAATTTATGCAATTTATAGATATTTTCTTTCTCAGAGATATGAACTGCATAATACTTACAAAAAAACAATAGGACCTACCAAGATGTAAATACAAATCATGGATTCAGAGTCCAAAATGGTTACAAATACACCAGGAAACCTCATTCATGAGGAAGCATTTAAACAGTTTTTATTAGAATGTACTCTCAGAGAAATATAAACTGAACGGTACTTACAAAAAACCAATAGGACCTACCAAGATTTAAATACAGATCACTGGATTCAAAGATCCGAGTGGTTACCAATACACCAAGAAACTTCATTCATGAGGGAGAGCTAAACATTTTTTTCTAAAATGTTAGATTCTTAGAAGACACATTTTATTGCAATTATTGTACATATATTTACATCAACGCTTATTTGGGTTATATAGTAAAATTCATATAATTACATACATTTCTATAACTACCTTTTTTTTAGCTTTTAGTACATATTTACAAAAATCAGTGATTAAAAAAATTATTATATGTATGAAAAAGAAGACTTTCTGTCAATCAAGAACTTAAACTGAAGGTACTAAAACACATCAGGTCCCACCGAGATTTGAACTCAGATCACTGGATTCAGAGCCCAGAGTGCTAACCATTACACCAAGAAACTTCTCTTCGAACACAACATATACAACTTTCTCTTAGAGTGTGAGATCTTATTTTCTACAAGTTACAGGAATAATAATCAGAGAGATAAGTATTACATTGTATTTACAGAAAAAAAGCCATTAGGACCTACCAAATTTTTATACAGATTATAGGTTTCAGAGTCCAGAATTGTTAACAGCACACAATGAAACCTCATTCATATGGTAGCATGAACATTTTTTGTCAGAGTATAAGATTCTTAGTGGATACATTTTATTGGAATTAAATGACAGATAAACCTGTCTCTCAGTGTGTAAGATTCTTAATTTATGCAATTTATAGATATTTTCTTTCTCAGAGATATTAACTGTATTGTACTTACAACAAAACCAATAGAACCTACCAAGATGTAAATATAGATCATGGATTCAGAGTCCAAAATGTTTACCAATATACCACGAAATCTCATCCATAAGGGAGCATCTAAATATTTTTATAAGAATGTACTCTCAGAGAGATATGAACTGAATGGTACTTACAAAAAACCAATAGGACCTACCAAGATTTAAATACAGATCACTGTATTCAAAGATCAGAGTGGAGTGGTTACCAATACACCAAGAAACCACATTCATTAGGGAACATCTAAACATTTTTTTCTAAAATGTTAGATTCTTAGAAGACACATTTTATTGAAGTTATTGTATAAAATGTATACATATATTAACATCAATGCTTATTTGGATTACACAGTAAAATTCATATAATTACAAACATTTCTATAACTACCTTTTTTTTAGATTTTAGTACATTTTTACAATAATCAGTAATTTAAAAAAAATGTAATATATGTATAAAAAAGAAAAGTTTTTGTCAATCAAGGAATTAAACTTTGTACTAAAATGCACCTGGTCCCACCGAGATTTGAACTCAATTTACTGGATTCAGAGTACAGAGTGCTAACCATAACACCATGGAATATCCCTTCTAATAACACATATAAAACTTTCTCTCAGAGTGTAAGATCTTTATTTCTACAAGATACAGAAATATTCATTCAGAGAGATATGTACTACATTGTATTTACAAATAAAACCATTAGGATCTACCAATTTGTATATACAGATTATTAGTTTCAGAGTCCAGAATTGTTAACAGTACACCATGAAAGCTCATTCATATGGTGGCATGTAAAAAATGTTCTCACAGTGTAAGATTCTTAGAGGTTACATTTTATTGGAATTATATTACCGATAAACCTGTCTCTCAGTGTGTATGATTCTTAATTTATGCAATTTATAGATATTTTCTTTCTCAGAGATGTGAACTGCATAATACTAACAAAAAAACAATAGGACCTACCAAGATGTAAATACAAATCATGGATTCAGAGTCCAAAATGGTTACAAATACACCAGGAAACCTCATTCATGAGGAAGCATTTAAACAGTTTTTATTAGAATGTACTCTCAGAGAAATATAAACTGAACGGTACTTACAAAAAACCAATAGGACCTACCAAGATTTAAATACAGAGCACTGGATTCAAAGATCCGAGTGGTTACCAATACACCAAGAAACTTCATTCATGAGGGAGAGCTAAACATTTTTTCTAAAATGTTAGATTCTTAGAAGACACATTTTATTGCAATTATTGTACATATATTTACATCAACGCTTATTTGGGTTATATAGTAAAATTCATATAATTACATACATTTCTATAACTACCTTTTTTTTTAGCTTTTAGTACATATTTACAAAAATCAGTGATTAAAAAAATTATTATATGTATGAAAAAGAAGACTTTCTGTCAATCAAGAACTTAAACTGAAGGTACTAAAACACATCAGGTCCCACCGAGATTTGAACTCAGATCGCTGGATTCAGAGCCCAGAGTGCTAACCATTACACCATGAAACTTCTCTTCTAACACAACATATACAACTTTCTCTTAGAGTGTGAGATCTTATTTTCTACAATTTACAGGAATAATAATCAGAGAGATAAGTATTACATTGTATTTACAGAAAAAAAGCCATTAGGACCTACCAAATTTTTATACAGATTATAGGTTTCAGAGTCCAGAATTGTTACCAGCACACAATGAAACCTCATTCATATGGTAGCATGTACATTTTTTGTCAGAGTTTAAGATTCTTAGTGGATACATTTTATTGGAATTAAATGACAGATAAACCTGTCTCTCAGTGTGTAAGATTCTTAATTTATGCAATTTATAGATATTTTCTTTCTCAGAGATATTAACTGTATTGTACTTACAACAAAACCAATAGAACCTACCAAGATGTAAATATAGATCATGGATTCAGAGTCCAAAATGTTTACCAATATACCATGAAACCTCATCCATTAGGGAGCATCTAAATATTTTTATAAGAATGTACTCTCAGAGAGATATGAACTGAATGGTACTTACAAAAAACCAATAGGACCTACCAAGATTTAAATACAGATCACTGTATTCAAAGATCAGAGTGGAGTGGTTACCAATACACCAAGAAACCACATTCATTAGGGAACATCTAAACATTTTTTTCTAAAATGTTAGATTCTTAGAAGACACATTTTATTGAAGTTATTGTATAAAATGTATACATATATTAACATCAATGCTTATTTGGATTACACAGTAAAATTCATATAATTACAAACATTTCTATAACTACCTTTTTTTTAGATTTTAGTACATTTTTACAATAATCAGTAATTTAAAAAAAATGTATTATATGTATAAAAAAGAAAAGTTTTTGTCAATCAAGGAATTAAACTTTGTACGAAAATGCACCTGGTCCCAACGAGATTTGAACTCAATTTACTGGATTCGGAGTACAGAGTGCTAACCATAACACCATGGAATATCCCTTCTAATAACACATATAAAACTTTCTCTCAGAGTGTAAGATCTTTATTTCTACAAGATACAGAAATATTCATTCAGAGAGATATGTACTACATTGTATTTACAAATAAAACCATTAGGACCTACCAATTTGTATATACAGATTATTAGTTTCAGAGTCCAGAATTGTTAACAGTACACCATGAAAGCTCATTCATATGGTGGCATGTAAAAAATGTTCTCACAGTGTAAGATTCTTAGAGGTTACATTTTATTGGAATTATATTACCGATAAACCTGTCTCTCAGTGTGTATGATTCTTAATTTATGCAATTTATAGATATTTTCTTTCTCAGAGATATGAACTGCATAATACTTACAAAAAAACAATAGGACCTACCAAGATGTAAATACAAATCATGGATTCAGAGTCCAAAATGGTTACAAATACACCAGGAAACCTCATTCATGAGGAAGCATTTAAACAGTTTTTATTAGAATGTACTCTCAGAGAAATATAAACTGAACGGTACTTACAAAAAACCAATAGGACCTACCAAGATTTAAATACAGATCACTGGATTCAAAGATCCGAGTGGTTACCAATACACCAAGAAACTTCATTCATGAAGGAGAGCTAAACATTTTTTTCTAAAATGTTAGATTCTTAGAAGACACATTTTATTGCAATTATTGTACATATATTTACATCAACGCTTATTTGGGTTATATAGTAAAATTCATATAATTACATACATTTCTATAACTACCTTTTTTTAGCTTTTAGTACATATTTACAAAAATCAGTGATTTAAAAAAATTATTATATGTATGAAAAAGAAGACTTTCTGTCAATCAAGAACTTAAACTGAAGGTACTAAAACACATCAGGTCCCACCAAGATTTGAACTCGGATCGCTGGATTCAGAGCCCAGAGTGCTAACCATTACACCATGAAACCTCTCTTCTAACACAACATATACAACTTTCTGTTAGAGTGTGAGATCTTATTTTCTACAAGTTACAGGAATAATAATCAGAGAGATAAGTATTACATTGGGGGTAATTCTGAGTTGATCGCAGCAGGAAATTTTTTAGCAGTTGGGCAAAACCATGTGCACTGCAGGGGGGGCAGATATAACATGTGCAGAGAGAGAGATTTGGGTGAGGTGAGTTCAATCTGCAATCTAAATTGCAGTGTAAAAATAAAGCAGCCAGCATTTACCCTGCACAGAAACAAAATAACCCACCCAAATCTAACTCTCTGCAAATGTTATATCTGCCCCCCCTGCAGTGCAAATGGTTTTGCCCAACTGCTAAAAACTATCCTGCTGCGATCAACTTGGAATTACCCCCATTGTATTTACAAAAAAAAGCCATTAGGACCTACCAAATTTTTATACAGATTATAGGTTTCAGAGTCCAGAATTGTTAACAGTACACAATGAAACCTCATTCATATGGTAGCATGTACATTTTTTGTCAGAGTATAAGATTCTTAGTGGATACATTTTATTGGAATTAAATGACAGATAAACCTGTCTCTCAGTGTGTAAGATTCTTAATTTATGCAATTTATAGATATTTTCTTTCTCAGAGATATTAACTGTATTGTACTTACAACAAAACCAATAGAACCTACCAAGATGTAAATATAGATCATGGATTCAGAGTCCAAAATGTTTACCAATATACCACGAAACCTCATCCATTAGGGAGCATCTAAATATTTTTATAAGAATGTACTCTCAGAGAGATATGAACTGAATGGTACTTACAAAAAACCAATAGGACCTACCAAGATTTAAATACAGATCACTGTATTCAAAGATCAGAGTGGAGTGGTTACCAATACACCAAGAAACCACATTCATTAGGGAACATCTAAACATTTTTTTCTAAAATGTTAGATTCTTAGAAGACACATTTTATTGAAGTTATTGTATAAAATGTATACATATATTAACATCAATGCTTATTTGGATTACACAGTAAAATTCATATAATTACAAACATTTCTATAACTACCTTTTTTTAGATTTTAGTACATTTTTACAATAATCAGTAATTTTAAAAAAATGTAATATATGTATAAAAAAGAAAAGTTTTTGTCAATCAAGGAATTAAACTTTGTACTAAAATGCACCTGGTCCCAGCGAGATTTGAACTCAATTTACTGGATTCAGAGTACAGAGTGCTAACCATAACACCATGGAATATCCCTTCTAATAACACATATAAAACTTTCTCTCAGAGTGTAAGATCTTTATTTCTACAAGATACAGAAATATTCATTCAGAGAGATATGTACTACATTGTATTTACAAATAAAACCATTAGGACCTACCAATTTGTATATACAGATTATTAGTTTCAGAGTCAAGAATTGTTAACAGTACACCATGAAAGCTCATTCATATGGTGGCATGTAAAAAATGTTCTCACAGTGTAAGATTCTTAGAGGTTACATTTTATTGGAATTATATTACCGATAAACCTGTCTCTTAGTGTGTATGATTCTTAATTTATGCAATTTATAGATATTTTCTTTCTCAGAGATATGAACTGCATAATACTTACAAAAAAACAATAGGACCTACCAAGATGTAAATACAAATCATGGATCCAGAGTCCAAAATGGTTACAAATACACCAGGAAACCTCATTCATGAGGAAGCATTTAAACAGTTTTTATTAGAATGTACTCTCAGAGAAATATAAACTGAACGGTACTTACAAAAAACCAATAGGACCTACCAAGATTTAATACAGATCACTGGATTCAAAGATCCGAGTGGTTACCAATACACCAAGAAACTTCATTCATGAGGGAGAGCTAAACATTTTTTTCTAAAATGTTAGATTCTTAGAAGACACATTTTATTGCAATTATTGTACATATATTTACATCAACGCTTATTTGGGTTATATAGTAAAATTCATATAATTACATACATTTCTATAACTACCTTTTTTTAGCTTTTAGTACATATTTACAAAAATCAGTGATTTAAAAAAAATATTATATGTATGAAAAAGAAGACTTTCTGTCAATCAAGAACTTAAACTGAAGGTACTAAAACACATCAGGTCCCACCGAGATTTGAACTCGGATCGCTGGATTCAGAGCCCAGAGTGCTAACCATTACACCATGAAACCTCTCTTCTAACACAACATATACAACTTTCTCTTAGAGTGTGAGATCTTATTTTCTACAAGTTACAGGAATAATAATCAGAGAGATAAGTATTACATTGTATTTACAAAAAAAAGCCATTAGGACCTACCAAATTTTTATACAGATTATAGGTTTCAGAGTCCAGAATTGTTAACAGCACACAATGAAACCTCATTCATATGGTAGCATGTACATTTTTTGTCAGAGTATAAGATTCTTAGTGGATACATTTTATTGGAATTAAATGACAGATAAACCTGTCTCTCAGTGTGTAAGATTCTTAATTTATGCAATTTATAGATATTTTCTTTCTCAGAGATATTAACTGTATTGTGCTTACAACAAAACCAATAGAACCTACCAAGATGTAAATATAGATCATGGATTCAGAGTCCAAAATGTTTACCAATATACCATGAAACCTCATCCATTAGGGAGCATCTAAATATTTTTATAAGAATGTACTCTCAGAGAGATATGAACTGAATGGTACTTACAAAAAACCAATAGGACCTACCAAGATTTAAATACAGATCACTGTATTCAAAGATCAGAGTGGAGTGGTTACCAATACACCAAGAAACCACATTCATTAGGGAACATCTAAACATTTTTTTCTAAAATGTTAGATTCTTAGAAGACACATTTTATTGAAGTTATTGTATAAAATGTATACATATATTAACATCAATGCTTATTTGGATTACACAGTAAAATTCATATAATTACAAACATTTCTATAACTACCTTTTTTTTAGATTTTAGTACATTTTTACAATAATCAGTAATCTTAAAAAAATGTATTTTATGTATAAAAAAGAAAAGTTTTTGTCAATCAAGGAATTAAACTTTGTACGAAAATGCACCTGGTCCCACCGAGATTTGAACTCAATTTACTGGATTCAGAGTACAGAGTGCTAACCATAACACCATGGAATATCGCTTCTAATAACACATATAAAACTTTCTCTCAGAGTGTAAGATCTTTATTTCTACAAGATACAGAAATATTCATTTAGAGAGATATGTACTACATTGTATTTACAAATAAAACCATTAGGACCTACCAATTTGTATATACAGATTATTAGTTTCAGAGTCCAGAATTGTTAACAGTACACCATGAAAGCTCATTCATATGGTGGCATGTAAAAAATGTTCTCACAGTGTAAGATTCTTAGAGGTTACATTTTATTGGAATTATATTACCGATAAACCTGTCTCTCAGTGTGTATGATTCTTAATTTATGCAATTTATAGATATTTTCTTTCTCAGAGATATGAACTGCATAATACTTACAAAAAAACAATAGGACCTACCAAGATGTAAATACAAATCATGGATCCAGAGTCCAAAATGGTTACAAATACACCAGGAAACCTCATTCATGAGGAAGCATTTAAACAGTTTTTATTAGAATGTACTCTCAGAGAAATATAAACTGAACGGTACTTACAAAAAACCAATAGGACCTACCAAGATTTAATACAGATCACTGGATTCAAAGATCCGAGTGGTTACCAATACACCAAGAAACTTCATTCATGAGGGAGAGCTAAACATTTTTTTCTAAAATGTTAGATTCTTAGAAGACACATTTTATTGCAATTATTGTACATATATTTACATCAACGCTTATTTGGGTTATATAGTAAAATTCATATAATTACATACATTTCTATAACTACCTTTTTTTAGCTTTTAGTACATATTTACAAAAATCAGTGATTTAAAAAAAATATTATATGTATGAAAAAGAAGACTTTCTGTCAATCAAGAACTTAAACTGAAGGTACTAAAACACATCAGGTCCCACCGAGATTTGAACTCGGATCGCTGGATTCAGAGCCCAGAGTGCTAACCATTACACCATGAAACCTCTCTTCTAACACAACATATACAACTTTCTCTTAGAGTGTGAGATCTTATTTTCTACAAGTTACAGGAATAATAATCAGAGAGATAAGTATTACATTGTATTTACAAAAAAAAGCCATTAGGACCTACCAAATTTTTATACAGATTATAGGTTTCAGAGTCCAGAATTGTTAACAGCACACAATGAAACCTCATTCATATGGTAGCATGTACATTTTTTGTCAGAGTATAAGATTCTTAGTGGATACATTTTATTGGAATTAAATGACAGATAAACCTGTCTCTCAGTGTGTAAGATTCTTAATTTATGCAATTTATAGATATTTTCTTTCTCAGAGATATTAACTGTATTGTGCTTACAACAAAACCAATAGAACCTACCAAGATGTAAATATAGATCATGGATTCAGAGTCCAAAATGTTTACCAATATACCATGAAACCTCATCCATTAGGGAGCATCTAAATATTTTTATAAGAATGTACTCTCAGAGAGATATGAACTGAATGGTACTTACAAAAAACCAATAGGACCTACCAAGATTTAAATACAGATCACTGTATTCAAAGATCAGAGTGGAGTGGTTACCAATACACCAAGAAACCACATTCATTAGGGAACATCTAAACATTTTTTTCTAAAATGTTAGATTCTTAGAAGACACATTTTATTGAAGTTATTGTATAAAATGTATACATATATTAACATCAATGCTTATTTGGATTACACAGTAAAATTCATATAATTACAAACATTTCTATAACTACCTTTTTTTTAGATTTTAGTACATTTTTACAATAATCAGTAATCTTAAAAAAATGTATTTTATGTATAAAAAAGAAAAGTTTTTGTCAATCAAGGAATTAAACTTTGTACGAAAATGCACCTGGTCCCACCGAGATTTGAACTCAATTTACTGGATTCAGAGTACAGAGTGCTAACCATAACACCATGGAATATCGCTTCTAATAACACATATAAAACTTTCTCTCAGAGTGTAAGATCTTTATTTCTACAAGATACAGAAATATTCATTTAGAGAGATATGTACTACATTGTATTTACAAATAAAACCATTAGGACCTACCAATTTGTATATACAGATTATTAGTTTCAGAGTCCAGAATTGTTAACAGTACACCATGAAAGCTCATTCATATGGTGGCATGTAAAAAATGTTCTCACAGTGTAAGATTCTTAGAGGTTACATTTTATTGGAATTATATTACCGATAAACCTGTCTCTCAGTGTGTATGATTCTTAATTTATGCAATTTATAGATATTTTCTTTCTCAGAGATATGAACTGCATAATACTTACAAAAAAAACAATAGGACCTACCAAGATGTAAATACAAATCATGGATTCAGAGTCCAAAATGGTTACAAATACACCAGGAAACCTCATTCATGAGGAAGCATTTAAACAGTTTTTATTAGAATGTACTCTCAGAGAAATATAAACTGAACGGTACTTACAAAAAACCAATAGGACCTACCAAGATTTAAATACAGATCACTGGATTCAAAGATCCGAGTGGTTACCAATACACCAAGAAACTTCATTCATGAGGGAGAGCTAAACATTTTTTTCTAAAATGTTAGATTCTTAGAAGACACATTTTATTGCAATTATTGTACATATATTTACATCAACGCTTATTTGGGTTATATAGTAAAATTCATATAATTACATACATTTCTATAACTACCTTTTTTTAGCTTTTAGTACATATTTACAAAAATCAGTGATTTAAAAAAAATATTATATGTATGAAAAAGAAGACTTTCTGTCAATCAAGAACTTAAACTGAAGGTACTAAAACACATCAGGTCCCACCGAGATTTGAACTCGGATCGCTGGATTCAGAGCCCAGAGTGCTAACCATTACACCATGAAACCTCTCTTCTAACACAACATATACAACTTTCTCTTAGAGTGTGAGATCTTATTTTCTACAAGTTACAGGAATAATAATCAGAGAGATAAGTATTACATTGTATTTACAAAAAAAAGCCATTAGGACCTACCAACTTTTTATACAGATTATAGGTTTCAGAGTCCAGAATTGTTAACAGCACACAATGAAACCTCATTCATATGGTAGCATGTACATTTTTTGTCAGAGTATAAGATTCTTAGTGGATACATTTTATTGGAATTAAATGACAGATAAACCTGTCTCTCAGTGTGTAAGATTCTTAATTTATGCAATTTATAGATATTTTCTTTCTCAGAGATATTAACTGTATTGTACTTACAACAAAACCAATAGAACCTAGCAAGATGTAAATATAGATCATGGATTCAGAGTCCAAAATGTTTACCAATATACCATGAAACCTCATCCATTAGGGAGCATCTAAATATTTTTATAAGAATGTACTCTCAGAGAGATATGAACTGAATGGTACTTACAAAAAACCAATAGGACCTACCAAGATTTAAATACAGATCACTGTATTCAAAGATCAGAGTGGAGTGGTTACCAATACACCAAGAAACCACATTCATTAGGGAACATCTAAACATTTTTTTCTAAAATGTTAGATTCTTAGAAGACACATTTTATTGAAGTTATTGTATAAAATTTATACATATATTAACATCAATGCTTATTTGGATTACACAGTAAAATTCATATAATTACAAACATTTCTATAACTACCTTTTTTTTAGATTTTAGTACATTTTTACAATAATCAGTAATTTAAAAAAAATGTATTATATGTATAAAAAAGAAAAGTTTTTGTCAATCAAGGAATTAAACTTTGTACGAAAATGCACCTGGTCCCACCGAGAATTGAACTCAATTTACTGGATTCAGAGTACAGAGTGCTAACCATAACACCATGGAATATCCCTTCTAATAACACATATAAAACTTTCTCTCAGAGTGTAAGATCTTTATTTCTACAAGATACAGAAATATTCATTCAGAGAGATATGTACTACATTGTATTTACAAATAAAACCATTAGGACCTACCAATTTGTATATACAGATTATTAGTTTCAGAGTCCAGAATTGTTAACAGTACACCATGAAAGCTCATTCATATGGTGGCATGTAAAAAATGTTCTCACAGTGTAAGATTCTTAGAGGTTACATTTTATTGGAATTATATTACCGATAAACCTGTCTCTCAGTGTGTATGATTCTTAATTTATGCAATTTATAGATATTTTCTTTCTCAGAGATATGAACTGCATAATACTTACAAAAAAAACAATAGGACCTACCAAGATGTAAATACAAATCATGGATTCAGAGTCCAAAATGGTTACAAATACACCAGGAAACCTCATTCATGAGGAAGCATTTAAACAGTTTTTATTAGAATGTACTCTCAGAGAAATATAAACTGAACGGTACTTACAAAAAACCAATAGGACCTACCAAGATTTAAATACAGATCACTGGATTCAAAGATCCGAGTGGTTACCAATACACCAAGAAACTTCATTCATGAGGGAGAGCTAAACATTTTTTTCTAAAATGTTAGATTCTTAGAAGACACATTTTATTGCAATTATTGTACATATATTTACATCAATGCTTATTTGGGTTATATAGTAAAATTCATATAATTACATACATTTCTATAACTACCTTTTTTTAGCTTTTAGTACATATTTACAAAAATCAGTGATTTAAAAAAATTATTATATGTATGAAAAAGAAGACTTTCTGTCAATCAAGAACTTAAACTGAAGGTACTAAAACACATCAGGTCCCACCGAGATTTGAACTCGGATCGCTGGATTCAGAGCCCAGAGTGCTAACCATTACACCATGAAACCTCTCTTCTAACACAACATATACAACTTTCTCTTAGAGTGTGAGATCTTATTTTCTACAAGTTACAGGAATAATAATCAGAGAGATAAGTATTACATTGTATTTACAAAAAAAAGCCATTAGGACCTACCAAATTTTTATACAGATTATAGGTTTCAGAGTCCAGAATTGTTAACAGTACACAATGAAACCTCATTCATATGGTAGCATGTACATTTTTTGTCAGAGTATAAGATTCTTAGTGGATACATTTTATTGGAATTAAATGACAGATAAACCTGTCTCTCAGTGTGTAAGATTCTTAATTTATGCAATTTATAGATATTTTCTTTCTCAGAGATATTAACTGTATTGTACTTACAACAAAACCAATAGAACCTACCAAGATGTAAATATAGATCATGGATTCAGAGTCCAAAATGTTTACCAATATACCACGAAACCTCATCCATTAGGGAGCATCTAAATATTTTTATAAGAATGTACTCTCAGAGAGATATGAACTGAATGGTACTTACAAAAAACCAATAGGACCTACCAAGATTTAAATACAGATCACTGTATTCAAAGATCAGAGTGGAGTGGTTACCAATACACCAAGAAACCACATTCATTAGGGAACATCTAAACATTTTTTTCTAAAATGTTAGATTCTTAGAAGACACATTTTATTGAAGTTATTGTATAAAATGTATACATATATTAACATCAATGCTTATTTGGATTACACAGTAAAATTCATATAATTACAAACATTTCTATAACTGCCTTTTTTTTAGATTTTAGTACATTTTTACAATAATCAGTAATTTAAAAAAAATGTAATATATGTATAAAAAAGAAAAGTTTTTGTCAATCAAGGAATTAAACTTTGTACTAAAATGCACCTGGTCCCACCGAGATTTGAACTCAATTTACTGGATTCAGAGTACAGAGTGCTAACCATAACACCATGGAATATCCCTTCTAATAACACATATAAAACTTTCTCTCAGAGTGTAAGATCTTTATTTCTACAAGATACAGAAATATTCATTCAGAGAGATATGTACTACATTGTATTTACAAATAAAACCATTAGGACCTACCAATTTGTATATACAGATTATTAGTTTCAGAGTCCAGAATTGTTAACAGTACACCATGAAAGCTCATTCATATGGTGGCATGTAAAAAATGTTCTCACAGTGTAAGATTCTTAGAGGTTACATTTTATTGGAATTATATTACCGATAAACCTGTCTCTCAGTGTGTATGATTCTTAATTTATGCAATTTATAGATATTTTCTTTCTCAGAGATGTGAACTGCATAATACTAACAAAAAAACAATAGGACCTACCAAGATGTAAATACAAATCATGGATTCAGAGTCCAAAATGGTTACAAATACACCAGGAAACCTCATTCATGAGGAAGCATTTAAACAGTTTTTATTAGAATGTACTCTCAGAGAAATATAAACTGAACGGTACTTACAAAAAACCAATAGGACCTACCAAGATTTAAATACAGATCACTGGATTCAAAGATCCGAGTGGTTACCAATACACCAAGAAACTTCATTCATGAGGGAGAGCTAAACATTTTTTTCTAAAATGTTAGATTCTTAGAAGACACATTTTATTGCAATTATTGTACATATATTTACATCAACGCTTATTTGGGTTATATAGTAAAATTCATATAATTACATACATTTCTATAACTACCTTTTTTTTAGCTTTTAGTACATATTTACAAAAATCAGTGATTAAAAAAATTATTATATGTATAAAAAAGAAGACTTTCTGTCAATCAAGAACTTAAACTGAAGGTACTAATACACATCAGGTCCCACCGAGATTTGACCTCAGATCGCTGGATTCAGAGCCCAGAGTGCTAACCATTACACCATGAAACTTCTCTTCTAACACAACATATACAACTTTCTCTTAGAGTGTGAGATCTTATTTTCTACAATTTACAGGAATAATAATCAGAGAGATAAGTATTACATTGTATTTACAGAAAAAAAGCCATTAGGACCTACCAAATTTTTATACAGATTATAGGTTTCAGAGTCCAGAATTGTTACCAGCACACAATGAAACCTCATTCATATGGTAGCATGTACATTTTTTGTCAGAGTATAAGATTCTTAGTGGATACATTTTATTGGAATTAAATGACAGATAAACCTGTCTCTCAGTGTGTAAGATTCTTAATTTATGCAATTTATAGATATTTTCTTTCTAAGAGATATTAACTGTATTGTACTTACAACAAAACCAATAGAACCTACCAAGATGTAAATATAGATCATGGATTCAGAGTCCAAAATGTTTACCAATATACCATGAAACCTCATCCATTAGGGAGCATCTAAATATTTTTATAAGAATGTACTCTCAGAGAGATATGAACTGAATGGTACTTACAAAAAACCAATAGGACCTACCAAGATTTAAATACAGATCACTGTATTCAAAGATCAGAGTGGAGTGGTTACCAATACACCAAGAAACCACATTCATTAGGGAACATCTAAACATTTTTTTCTAAAATGTTAGATTCTTCGAAGACACATTTTATTGAAGTTATTGTACATATATTAACATCAATGCTTATTTGGATTACACAGTAAAATTCATATAATTACAAACATTTCTATAACTACCTTTTTTTAGATTTTAGTACATTTTTACAATAATCAGTAATTTAAAAAAAATGTATTATATGTATAAAAAAGAAAAGTTTTTGTCAATCAAGGACTTAAACTAAAGGTACTAAAATGCACCTGGTCCCACCGAGATTTGAACTCAATTTACTGGATTCAGAGTACAGAGTGCTAACCATAACACCATGGAATATCCCTTCTAATAACACATATAAAACTTTCTCTCAGAGTGTAAGATCTTTATTTCTACAAGATACAGAAATATTCATTCAGAGAGATATGTACTACTTTGTATTTACAAATAAAACCATTAGGACCTACCAATTTGTATATACAGATTATTAGTTTCAGAGTCCAGAATTGTTAACAGTACACCATGAAAGCTCATTCATATGGTGGCATGTAAAAAATGTTCTCACAGTGTAAGATTCTTAGAGGTTACATTTTATTGGAATTATATTACCGATAAACCTGTCTCTCAGTGTGTATGATTCTTAATTTATGCAATTTATAGATATTTTCTTTCTCAGAGATATGAACTGCATAATACTTACAAAAAAACAATAGGACCTACCAAGATGTAAATACAAATCATGGATTCAGAGTCCAAAATGGTTACAAATACACCAGGAAACCTCATTCATGAGGAAGCATTTAAACAGTTTTTATTAGAATGTACTCTCAGAGAAATATAAACTGAACGGTACTTACAAAAAACCAATAGGACCTACCAAGATTTAAAAACAGATCACTGGATTCAAAGATCCGAGTGGTTACCAATACACCAAGAAACTTCATTCATGAAGGAGAGCTAAACATTTTTTTCTAAAATGTTAGATTCTTAGAAGACACATTTTATTGCAATTATTGTACATATATTTACATCAACGCTTATTTGGGTTATATAGTAAAATTCATATAATTACATACATTTCTATAACTACCTTTTTTTTAGCTTTTAGTACATATTTACAAAAATCAGTGATTTAAAAAAATTATTATATGTATGAAAAAGAAGACTTTCTGTCAATCAAGAACTTAAACTGAAGGTACTAAAACACATCAGGTCCCACCAAGATTTGAACTCGGATCGCTGGATTCAGAGCCCAGAGTGCTAACCATTACACCATGAAACCTCTCTTCTAACACAACATATACAACTTTCTCTTAGAGTGTGAGATCTTTTTTTCTACAAGTTACAGGAATAATAATCAGAGAGATAAGTATTACATTGGGGGTAATTCTGAGTTGATCGCAGCAGGAAATTTTTTAGCATTTGGGCAAAACCATGTGCACTGCAGGGGGGGTAGATATAACATGTGCAGAGAGAGAGAGATTTGGGTGAGGTGAGTTCAATCTGCAATCTAAATTGCAGTGTAAAAATAAAGCAGCCAGCATTTACCCTGCACAGAAACAAAATAACCCCCCCAAATCTAACTCTCTGCAAATGTTATATCTGCCCCCCCTGCAGTGCAAATGGTTTTGCCCAACTGCTAAAAACTATCCTGCTGCGATCAACTTGGAATTACCCCCATTGTATTTACAAAAAAAAGCCATTAGCACCTACCAAATTTTTATACAGATTATAGGTTTCAGAGTCCAGAATTGTTAACAGTACACAATGAAACCTCATTCATATGGTAGCATGTACATTTTTTGTCAGAGTATAAGATTCTTAGTGGATACATTTTATTGGAATTAAATGACAGATAAACCTGTCTCTCAGTGTGTAAGATTCTTAATTTATGCAATTTATAGATATTTTCTTTCTCAGAGATATTAACTGTATTGTACTTACAACAAAACCAATAGAACCTACCAAGATGTAAATATAGATCATGGATTCAGAGTCCAAAATGTTTACCAATATACCACGAAACCTCATCCATTAGGGAGCATCTAAATATTTTTATAAGAATGTACTCTCAGAGAGATATGAACTGAATGGTACTTACAAAAAACCAATAGGACCTACCAAGATTTAAATACAGATCACTGTATTCAAAGATCAGAGTGGAGTGGTTACCAATACACCAAGAAACCACATTCATTAGGGAACATCTAAACATTTTTTTCTAAAATGTTAGATTCTTAGAAGACACATTTTATTGAAGTTATTGTATAAAATGTATACATATATTAACATCAATGCTTATTTGGATTACACAGTAAAATTCATATAATTACAAACATTTCTATAACTACCTTTTTTTTAGATTTTAGTACATTTTTACAATAATCAGTAATTTAAAAAAAATGTAATATATGTATAAAAAAGAAAAGTTTTTGTCAATCAAGGAATTAAACTTTGTACTAAAATGCACCTGGTCCCACCGAGATTTGAACTCAATTTACTGGATTCAGAGTACAGAGTGCTAACCATAACACCATGGAATATCCCTTCTAATAACACATATAAAACTTTCTCTCAGAGTGTAAGATCTTTATTTCTACAAGATACAGAAATATTCATTCAGAGAGATATGTACTACATTGTATTTACAAATAAAACCATTAGGACCTACCAATTTGTATATACAGATTATTAGTTTCAGAGTCCAGAATTGTTAACAGTACACCATGAAAGCTCATTCATATGGTGGCATGTAAAAAATGTTCTCACAGTGTAAGATTCTTAGAGGTTACATTTTATTGGAATTATATTACCGATAAACCTGTCTCTCAGTGTGTATGATTCTTAATTTATGCAATTTATAGATATTTTCTTTCTCAGAGATATGAACTGCATAATACTTACAAAAAAACAATAGGACCTACCAAGATGTAAATACAAATCATGGATTCAGAGTCCAAAATGGTTACAAATACACCAGGAAACCTCATTCATGAGGAAGCATTTAAACAGTTTTTATTCGAATGTACTCTCAGAGAAATATAAACTGAACGGTACTTACAAAAAACCAATAGGACCTACCAAGATTTAAATACAGATCACTGGATTCAAAGATCCGAGTGGTTACCAATACACCAAGAAACTTCATTCATGAGGGAGAGCTAAACATTTTTTTCTAAAATGTTAGATTCTTAGAAGACACATTTTATTGCAATTATTGTACATATATTTACATCAACGCTTATTTGGGTTATATAGTAAAATTCATATAATTACATACATTTCTATAACTACCTTTTTTTTAGCTTTTAGTACATATTTACAAAAATCAGTGATTAAAAAAATTATTATATGTATAAAAAAGAAGACTTTCTGTCAATCAAGAACTTAAACTGAAGGTACTAATACACATCAGGTCCCACCGAGATTTGAACTCAGATCGCTGGATTCAGAGCCCAGAGTGCTAACCATTACACCATGAAACTTCTCTTCTAACACAACATATACAACTTTCTCTTAGAGTGTGAGATCTTATTTTCTACAATTTACAGGAATAATAATCAGAGAGATAAGTATTACATTGTATTTACAGAAAAAAAGCCATTAGGACCTACCAAATTTTTATACAGATTATAGGTTTCAGAGTCCAGAATTGTTACCAGCCCACAATGAAACCTCATTCATATGGTAGCATGTACATTTTTTGTCAGAGTATAAGATTCTTAGTGGATACATTTTATTGGAATTAAATGACAGATAAACCTGTCTCTCAGTGTGTAAGATTCTTAATTTATGCAATTTATAGATATTTTCTTTCTCAGAGATATTAACTGTATTGTACTTACAACAAAACCAATAGAACCTACCAAGATGTAAATATAGATCATGGATTCAGAGTCCAAAATGTTTACCAATATACCATGAAACCTCATCCATTAGGGAGCATCTAAATATTTTTATAAGAATGTACTCTCAGAGAGATATGAACTGAATGGTACTTACAAAAAACCAATAGGACCTACCAAGATTTAAATACAGATCACTGTATTCAAAGATCAGAGTGGAGTGGTTACCAATACACCAAGAAACCACATTCATTAGGGAACATCTAAACATTTTTTTCTAAAATGTTAGATTCTTCGAAGACACATTTTATTGAAGTTATTGTACATATATTAACATCAATGCTTATTTGGATTACACAGTAAAATTCATATAATTACAAACATTTCTATAACTACCTTTTTTTTAGATTTTAGTACATTTTTACAATAATCAGTAATTTAAAAAAAATGTATTATATGTATAAAAAAGAAAAGTTTTTGTCAATCAAGGACTTAAACTAAAGGTACTAAAATGCACCTGGTCCCACCGAGATTTGAACTCAATTTACTGGATTCAGAGTACAGAGTGCTAACCATAACACCATGGAATATCCCTTCTAATAACACATATAAAACTTTCTCTCAGAGTGTAAGATCTTTATTTCTACAAGATACAGAAATATTCATTCAGAGAGATATGTACTACTTTGTATTTACAAATAAAACCATTAGGACCTACCAATTTGTATATACAGATTATTAGTTTCAGAGTCCAGAATTGTTAACAGTACACCATGAAAGCTCATTCATATGGTGGCATGTAAAAAATGTTCTCACAGTGTAAGATTCTTAGAGGTTACATTTTATTGGAATTATATTACCGATAAACCTGTCTCTCAGTGTGTATGATTCTTAATTTATGCAATTTATAGATATTTTCTTTCTCAGAGATATGAACTGCATAATACTTACAAAAAAACAATAGGACCTACCAAGATGTAAATACAAATCATGGATTCAGAGTCCAAAATGGTTACAAATACACCAGGAAACCTCATTCATGAGGAAGCATTTAAACAGTTTTTATTAGAATGTACTCTCAGAGAAATATAAACTGAACGGTACTTACAAAAAACCAATAGGACCTACCAAGATTTAAATACAGATCACTGGATTCAAAGATCCGAGTGGTTACCAATACACCAAGAAACTTCATTCATGAAGGAGAGCTAAACATTTTTTTCTAAAATGTTAGATTCTTAGAAGACACATTTTATTGCAATTATTGTACATATATTTACATCAACGCTTATTTGGGTTATATAGTAAAATTCATATAATTACATACATTTCTATAACTACCTTTTTTTAGCTTTTAGTACATATTTACAAAAATCAGTGATTTAAAAAAATTATTATATGTATGAAAAAGAAGACTTTCTGTCAATCAAGAACTTAAACTGAAGGTACTAAAACACATCAGGTCCCACCAAGATTTGAACTCGGATCGCTGGATTCAGAGCCCAGAGTGCTAACCATTACACCATGAAACCTCTCTTCTAACACAACATATACAACTTTCTCTTAGAGTGTGAGATCTTATTTTCTACAAGTTACAGGAATAATAATCAGAGAGATAAGTATTACATTGGGGGTAATTCTGAGTTGATCGCAGCAGGAAATTTTTTAGCAGTTGGGCAAAACCATGTGCACTGCAGGGGGGGCAGATATAACATGTGCAGAGAGAGAGAGATTTGGGTGAGGTGAGTTCAATCTGCAATCTAAATTGCAGTGTAAAAATAAAGCAGCCAGCATTTACCCTGCACAGAAACAAAATAACCCCCCCAAATCTAACTCTCTGCAAATGTTATATCTGCCCCCCCTGCAGTGCAAATGGTTTTGCCCAACTGCTAAAAACTATCCTGCTGCGATCAACTTGGAATTACCCCCATTGTATTTACAAAAAAAAAGCCATTAGCACCTACCAAATTTTTATACAGATTATAGGTTTCAGAGTCCAGAATTGTTAACAGTACACAATGAAACCTCATTCATATGGTAGCATGTACATTTTTTGTCAGAGTATAAGATTCTTAGTGGATACATTTTATTGGAATTAAATGACAGATAAACCTGTCTCTCAGTGTGTAAGATTCTTAATTTATGCAATTTATAGATATTTTCTTTCTCAGAGATATTAACTGTATTGTACTTACAACAAAACCAATAGAACCTACCAAGATGTAAATATAGATCATGGATTCAGAGTCCAAAATGTTTACCAATATACCATGAAACCTCATCCATTAGGGAACATCTAAATATTTTTATAAGAATGTACTCTCAGAGAGATATGAACTGAATGGTACTTACAAAAAACCAATAGGACCTACCAAGATTTAAATACAGATCACTGTATTCAAAGATCAGAGTGGAGTGGTTACCAATACACCAAGAAACCACATTCATTAGGGAACATCTAAACATTTTTTTCTAAAATGTTAGATTCTTAGAAGACACATTTTATTGAAGTTATTGTATAAAATGTATACATATATTAACATCAATGCTTATTTGGATTACACAGTAAAATTCATATAATTACAAACATTTCTATAACTACCTTTTTTTTAGATTTTAGTACATTTTTACAATAATCAGTAATTTAAAAAAAATGTAATATATGTATAAAAAAGAAAAGTTTTTGTCAATCAAGGAATTAAACTTTGTACTAAAATGCACCTGGTCCCACCGAGATTTGAACTCAATTTACTGGATTCAGAGTACAGAGTGCTAACCATAACACCATGGAATATCCCTTCTAATAACACATATAAAACTTTCTCTCAGAGTGTAAGATCTTTATTTCTACAAGATACAGAAATATTCATTCAGAGAGATATGTACTACATTGTATTTACAAATAAAACCATTAGGACCTACCAATTTGTATATACAGATTATTAGTTTCAGAGTCCAGAATTGTTAACAGTACACCATGAAAGCTCATTCATATGGTGGCATGTAAAAAATGTTCTCACAGTGTAAGATTCTTAGAGGTTACATTTTATTGGAATTATATTACCGATAAACCTGTCTCTCAGTGTGTATGATTCTTAATTTATGCAATTTATAGATATTTTCTTTCTCAGAGATATGAACTGCATAATACTTACAAAAAAACAATAGGACCTACCAAGATGTAAATACAAATCATGGATTCAGAGTCCAAAATGGTTACAAATACACCAGGAAACCTCATTCATGAGGAAGCATTTAAACAGTTTTTATTAGAATGTACTCTCAGAGAAATATAAACTGAACGGTACTTACAAAAAACCAATAGGACCTACCAAGATTTAAATACAGATCACTGGATTCAAAGATCCGAGTGGTTACCAATACACCAAGAAACTTCATTCATGAGGGAGAGCCAAACATTTTTTTCTAAAATGTTAGATTCTTAGAAGACACATTTTATTGCAATTATTGTACATATATTTACATCAACGCTTATTTGGGTTATATAGTAAAATTCATATAATTACATACATTTCTATAACTACCTTTTTTTTAGCTTTTAGTACATATTTACAAAAATCAGTGATTTAAAAAAATTATTATATGTATGAAAAAGAAGACTTTCTGTCAATCAAGAACTTAAACTGAAGGTACTAAAACACATCAGGTCCCACCGAGATTTGAACTCGGATCGCTGGATTCAGAGCCCAGAGTGCTAACCATTACACCATGAAACCTCTCTTCTAACACAACATATACAACTTTCTCTTAGAGTGTGAGATCTTATTTTCTACAAGTTACAGGAATAATAATCAGAGAGATAAGTATTACATTGTATTTACAAAAAAAAGCCATTAGGACCTACCAAATTTTTATACAGATTATAGGTTTCAGAGTCCAGAATTGTTAACAGTACACAATGAAACCTCATTCATATGGTAGCATGTACATTTTTTGTCAGAGTATAAGATTCTTAGTGGATACATTTTATTGGAATTAAATGACAGATAAACCTGTCTCTCAGTGTGTAAGATTCTTAATTTATGCAATTTATAGATATTTTCTTTCTCAGAGATATTAACTGTATTGTACTTACAACAAAACCAATAGAACCTAGCAAGATGTAAATATAGATCATGGATTCAGAGTCCAAAATGTTTACCAATATACCATGAAACCTCATCCATTAGGGAGCATCTAAATATTTTTATAAGAATGTACTTTCAGAGAGATATGAACTGAATGGTACTTACAAAAAACCAATAGGACCTACCAAGATTTAAATACAGATCACTGTATTCAAAGATCAGAGTGGAGTGGTTACCAATACACCAAGAAACCACATTCATTAGGGAACATCTAAACATTTTTTTCTAAAATGTTAGATTCTTAGAAGACACATTTTATTGAAGTTATTGTATAAAATGTATACATATATTAACATCAATGCTTATTTGGATTACACAGTAAAATTCATATAATTACAAACATTTCTATAACTACCTTTTTTTTAGATTTTAGTACATTTTTACAATAATCAGTAAATTTAAAAAAATGTAATATATGTATAAAAAAGAAAAGTTTTTGTCAATCAAGGAATTAAACTTTGTACTAAAATGCACCTGGTCCCACCGAGATTTGAACTCAATTTACTGGATTCAGAGTACAGAGTGCTAACCATAACACCATGGAATATCCCTTCTAATAACACATATAAAACTTTCTCTCAGAGTGTAAGATCTTTATTTCTACAAGATACAGAAATATTCATTCAGAGAGATATGTACTACATTGTATTTACAAATAAAACCATTAGGACCTACCAATTTGTATATACAGATTATTAGTTTCAGAGTCCAGAATTGTTAACAGTACACCATGAAAGCTCATTCATATGGTGGCATGTAAAAAATGTTCTCACAGTGTAAGATTCTTAGAGGTTACATTTTATTGGAATTATATTACCGATAAACCTGTCTCTCAGTGTGTATGATTCTTAATTTATGCAATTTATAGATATTTTCTTTCTCAGAGATATGAACTGCATAATACTTACAAAAAAACAATAGGACCTACCAAGATGTAAATACAAATCATGGATTCAGAGTCCAAAATGGTTACAAATACACCAGGAAACCTCATTCATGAGGAAGCATTTAAACAGTTTTTATTAGAATGTACTCTCAGAGAAATATAAACTGAACGGTACTTACAAAAAACCAATAGGACCTACCAAGATTTAAATACAGATCTCTGGATTCAAAGATCCGAGTGGTTACCAATACACCAAGAAACTTCATTCATGAGGGAGAGCTAAACATTTTTTTCTAAAATGTTAGATTCTTAGAAGACACATTTTATTGCAATTATTGTACATATATTTACATCAACGCTTATTTGGGTTATATAGTAAAATTCATATAATTACATACATTTCTATAACTACCTTTTTTTAGCTTTTAGTACATATTTACAAAAATCAGTGATTTAAAAAAATTATTATATGTATGAAAAAGAAGACTTTCTGTCAATCAAGAACTTAAACTGAAGGTACTAAAACACATCAGGTCCCACCGAGATTTGAACTCGGATCGCTGGATTCAGAGCCCAGAGTGCTAACCATTACACCATGAAACCTCTCTTCTAACACAACATATACAACTTTCTCTTAGAGTGTGAGATCTTATTTTCTACAAGTTACAGGAATAATAATCAGAGAGATAAGTATTACATTGTATTTACAAAAAAAGCCATTAGGACCTACCAAATTTTTATACAGATTATAGGTTTCAGAGTCCAGAATTGTTAACAGTACACAATGAAACCTCATTCATATGGTAGCATGTACATTTTTTGTCAGAGTATAAGATTCTTAGTGGATACATTTTATTGGAATTAAATGACAGATAAACCTGTCTCTCAGTGTGTAAGATTCTTAATTTATGCAATTTATAGATATTTTCTTTCTCAGAGATATTAACTGTATTGTACTTACAACAAAACCAATAGAACCTACCAAGATGTAAATATAGATCATGGATTCAGAGTCCAAAATGTTTACCAATATACCATGAAACCTCATCCATTAGGGAGCATCTAAATATTTTTATAAGAATGTACTCTCAGAGAGATATGAACTGAATGGTACTTACAAAAAACCAATAGGACCTACCAAGATTTAAATACAGATCACTGTATTCAAAGATCAGAGTGGAGTGGTTACCAATACACCAAGAAACCACATTCATTAGGGAACATCTAAACATTTTTTTCTAAAATGTTAGATTCTTAAAAGACACATTTTATTGAAGTTATTGTATAAAATGTATACATATATTAACATCAATGCTTATTTGGATTACACAGTAAAATTCATATAATTACAAACATTTCTATAACTACCTTTTTTTTAGATTTTAGTACATTTTTACAATAATCAGTAATTTAAAAAAAATTTAATATATGTATAAAAAAGAACAGTTTTGGTCAATCAAGGAATTAAACTTTGTACTAAAATGCACCTGGTCCCACCGAGATTTGAACTCAATTTACTGGATTCAGAGTACAGAGTGCTAACCATAACACCATGGAATATCCCTTCTAATAACACATATAAAACTTTCTCTCAGAGTGTAAGATCTTTATTTCTACAAGATACAGAAATATTCATTCAGAGAGATATGTACTACATTGTATTTACAAATAAAACCATTAGGACCTACCAATTTGTATATACAGATTATTAGTTTCAGAGTCCAGAATTGTTAACAGTACACCATGAAAGCTCATTCATATGGTGGCATGTAAAAAATGTTCTCACAGTGTAAGATTCTTAGAGGTTACATTTTATTGGAATTATATTACCGATAAACCTGTCTCTCAGTGTGTATGATTCTTAATTTATGCAATTTATAGATATTTTCTTTCTCAGAGATATGAACTGCATAATACTTACAAAAAAACAATAGGACCTACCAAGATGTAAATACAAATCATGGATTCAGAGTCCAAAATGGTTACAAATACACCAGGAAACCTCATTCATGAGGAAGCATTTAAACAGTTTTTATTAGAATGTACTCTCAGAGAAATATAAACTGAACGGTACTTACAAAAAACCAATAGGACCTACCAAGATTTAAATACAGATCACTGGATTCAAAGATCCGAGTGGTTACCAATACACCAAGAAACTTCATTCATGAGGGAGAGCTAAACATTTTTTTCTAAAATGTTAGGTTCTTAGAAGACCCATTTTATTGCAATTATTGTACATATATTTACATCAACGCTTATTTGTGTTATATAGTAAAATTCATATAATTACATACATTTCTATAACTACCTTTTTTAGCTTTTAGTACATATTTACAAAAATCAGTGATTTAAAAAAATTATTATATGTATGAAAAAGAAGACTTTCTGTCAATCAAGAACTTAAACTGAAGGTACTAAAACACATCAGGTCCCACCAAGATTTGAACTCGGATCGCTGGATTCAGAGCCCAGAGTGCTAACCATTACACCATGAAACCTCTCTTCTAACAGAACATATACAACTTTCTCTTAGAGTGTGAGATCTTATTTTCTACAAGTTACAGGAATAATAATCAGAGAGATAAGTATTACATTGGGGGTAATTCTGAGTTGATCGCAGCAGGAATTTGTTTAGCAGTTGGGCAAAACCATGTGCACTGCAGGGGGGGCAGATATAACATGTGCAGAGAGAGAGAGATTTGGGTGAGGTGAGTTCAATCTGCAATCTAAATTGCAGTGTAAAAATAAAGCAGCCAGCATTTACCCTGCACAGAAACAAAATAACCCCCCCAAATCTAACTCTCTGCAAATGTTATATCTGCCCCCCCTGCAGTGCAAATGGTTTTGCCCAACTGCTAAAAACTATCCTGCTGCGATCAACTTGGAATTACCCCCATTGTATTTACAAAAAAAAGCCATTAGCACCTACCAAATTTTTATACAGATTATAGGTTTCAGAGTCCAGAATTGTTAACAGTACACAATGAAACCTCATTCATATGGTAGCATGTACATTTTTTGTCAGAGTATAAGATTCTTAGTGGATACATTTTATTGGAATTAAATGACAGATAAACCTGTCTCTCAGTGTGTAAGATTCTTAATTTATGCAATTTATAGATATTTTCTTTCTCAGAGATATTAACTGTATTGTACTTACAACAAAACCAATAGAACCTACCAAGATGTAAATATAGATCATGGATTCAGAGTCCAAAATGTTTACCAATATACCATGAAACCTCATCCATTAGGGAGCATCTAAATATTTTTATAAGAATGTACTCTCAGAGAGATATGAACTGAATGGTACTTACAAAAAACCAATAGGACCTACCAAGATTTAAATACAGATCACTGTATTCAAAGATCAGAGTGGAGTGGTTACCAATACACCAAGAAACCACATTCATTAGGGAACATCTAAACATTTTTTTCTAAAATGTTAGATTCTTAAAAGACACATTTTATTGAAGTTATTGTATAAAATGTATACATATATTAACATCAATGCTTATTTGGATTACACAGTAAAATTCATATAATTACAAACATTTCTATAACTACCTTTTTTTTAGATTTTAGTACATTTTTACAATAATCAGTAATTTAAAAAAAATTTAATATATGTATAAAAAAGAACAGTTTTGGTCAATCAAGGAATTAAACTTTGTACTAAAATGCACCTGGTCCCACCGAGATTTGAACTCAATTTACTGGATTCAGAGTACAGAGTGCTAACCATAACACCATGGAATATCCCTTCTAATAACACATATAAAACTTTCTCTCAGAGTGTAAGATCTTTATTTCTACAAGATACAGAAATATTCATTCAGAGAGATATGTACTACATTGTATTTACAAATAAAACCATTAGGACCTACCAATTTGTATATACAGATTATTAGTTTCAGAGTCCAGAATTGTTAACAGTACACCATGAAAGCTCATTCATATGGTGGCATGTAAAAAATGTTCTCACAGTGTAAGATTCTTAGAGGTTACATTTTATTGGAATTATATTACCGATAAACCTGTCTCTCAGTGTGTATGATTCTTAATTTATGCAATTTATAGATATTTTCTTTCTCAGAGATATGAACTGCATAATACTTACAAAAAAACAATAGGACCTACCAAGATGTAAATACAAATCATGGATTCAGAGTCCAAAATGGTTACAAATACACCAGGAAACCTCATTCATGAGGAAGCATTTAAACAGTTTTTATTAGAATGTACTCTCAGAGAAATATAAACTGAACGGTACTTACAAAAAACCAATAGGACCTACCAAGATTTAAATACAGATCACTGGATTCAAAGATCCGAGTGGTTACCAATACACCAAGAAACTTCATTCATGAAGGAGAGCTAAACATTTTTTTCTAAAATGTTAGATTCTTAGAAGACACATTTTATTGCAATTATTGTACATATATTTACATCAACGCTTATTTGGGTTATATAGTAAAATTCATATAATTACATACATTTCTATAACTACCTTTTTTTAGCTTTTAGTACATATTTACAAAAATCAGTGATTTAAAAAAATTATTATATGTATGAAAAAGAAGACTTTCTGTCAATCAAGAACTTAAACTGAAGGTACTAAAACACATCAGGTCCCACCAAGATTTGAACTCGGATCGCTGGATTCAGAGCCCAGAGTGCTAACCATTACACCATGAAACCTCTCTTCTAACACAACATATACAACTTTCTCTTAGAGTGTGAGATCTTATTTTCTACAAGTTACAGGAATAATAATCAGAGAGATAAGTATTACATTGGGGGTAATTCTGAGTTGATCGCAGCAGGAAATTGTTTAGCAGTTGGGCAAAACCATGTGCACTGCAGGGGGGGCAGATATAACATGTGCAGAGAGAGAGAGATTTGGGTGAGGTGAGTTCAATCTGCAATCTAAATTGCAGTGTAAAAATAAAGCAGCCAGCATTTACCCTGCACAGAAACAAAATAACCCCCCCAAATCTAACTCTCTGCAAATGTTATATCTGCCCCCCCTGCAGTGCAAATGGTTTTGCCCAACTGCTAAAAACTATCCTGCTGCGATCAACTTGGAATTACCCCCATTGTATTTACAAAAAAAAGCCATTAGCACCTACCAAATTTTTATACAGATTATAGGTTTCAGAGTCCAGAATTGTTAACAGTACACAATGAAACCTCATTCATATGGTAGCATGTACATTTTTTGTCAGAGTATAAGATTCTTAGTGGATACATTTTATTGGAATTAAATGACAGATAAACCTGTCTCTCAGTGTGTAAGATTCTTAATTTATGCAATTTATAGATATTTTCTTTCTCAGAGATATTAACTGTATTGTACTTACAACAAAACCAATAGAACCTACCAAGATGTAAATATAGATCATGGATTCAGAGTCCAAAATGTTTACCAATATACCATGAAACCTCATCCATTAGGGAGCATCTAAATATTTTTATAAGAATGTACTCTCAGAGAGATATGAACTGAATGGTACTTACAAAAAACCAATAGGACCTACCAAGATTTAAATACAGATCACTGTATTCAAAGATCAGAGTGGAGTGGTTACCAATACACCAAGAAACCACATTCATTAGGGAACATCTAAACATTTTTTTCTAAAATGTTAGATTCTTAGAAGACACATTTTATTGAAGTTATTGTATAAAATGTATACATATATTAACATCAATGCTTATTTGGATTACACAGTAAAATCCATATAATTACAAACATTTCTATAACTACCTTTTTTTTAGATTTTAGTACATTTTTACAATAATCAGTAATTTAAAAAAAATGTAATATATGTATAAAAAAGAAAAGTTTTTGTCAATCAAGGAATTAAACTTTGTACTAAAATGCACCTGGTCCCACCGAGATTTGAACTCAATTTACTGGATTCAGAGTACAGAGTGCTAACCATAACACCATGGAATATCCCTTCTAATAACACATATAAAACTTTCTCTCAGAGTGTAAGATCTTTATTTCTACAAGATACAGAAATATTCATTCAGAGAGATATGTACTACATTGTATTTACAAATAAAACCATTAGGACCTACCAATTTGTATATACAGATTATTAGTTTCAGAGTCCAGAATTGTTAACAGTACACCATGAAAGCTCATTCATATGGTGGCATGTAAAAAATGTTCTCACAGTGTAAGATTCTTAGAGGTTACATTTTATTGGAATTATATTACCGATAAACCTGTCTCTCAGTGTGTATGATTCTTAATTTATGCAATTTATAGATATTTTCTTTCTCAGAGATATGAACTGCATAATACTTACAAAAAAACAATAGGACCTACCAAGATGTAAATACAAATCATGGATTCAGAGTCCAAAATGGTTACAAATACACCAGGAAACCTCATTCATGAGGAAGCATTTAAACAGTTTTTATTAGAATGTACTCTCAGAGAAATATAAACTGAACGGTACTTACAAAAAACCAATAGGACCTACCAAGATTTAAATACAGATCACTGGATTCAAAGATCCGAGTGGTTACCAATACACCAAGAAACTTCATTCATGAGGGAGAGCCAAACATTTTTTTCTAAAATGTTAGATTCTTAGAAGACACATTTTATTGCAATTATTGTACATATATTTACATCAACGCTTATTTGGGTTATATAGTAAAATTCATATAATTACATACATTTCTATAACTACCTTTTTTTAGCTTTTAGTACATATTTACAAAAATCAGTGATTTAAAAAAATTATTATATGTATGAAAAAGAAGACTTTCTGTCAATCAAGAACTTAAACTGAAGGTACTAAAACACATCAGGTCCCACCGAGATTTGAACTCGGATCGCTGGATTCAGAGCCCAGAGTGCTAACCATTACACCATGAAACCTCTCTTCTAACACAACATATACAACTTTCTCTTAGAGTGTGAGATCTTATTTTCTACAAGTTACAGGAATAATAATCAGAGAGATAAGTATTACATTGTATTTACAAAAAAAAGCCATTAGGACCTACCAAATTTTTATACAGATTATAGGTTTCAGAGTCCAGAATTGTTAACAGTACACAATGAAACCTCATTCATATGGTAGCATGTACATTTTTTGTCAGAGTATAAGATTCTTAGTGGATACATTTTATTGGAATTAAATGACAGATAAACCTGTCTCTCAGTGTGTAAGATTCTTAATTTATGCAATTTATAGATATTTTCTTTCTCAGAGATATTAACTGTATTGTACTTACAACAAAACCAATAGAACCTAGCAAGATGTAAATATAGATCATGGATTCAGAGTCCAAAATGTTTACCAATATACCATGAAACCTCATCCATTAGGGAGCATCTAAATATTTTTATAAGAATGTACTTTCAGAGAGATATGAACTGAATGGTACTTACAAAAAACCAATAGGACCTACCAAGATTTAAATACAGATCACTGTATTCAAAGATCAGAGTGGAGTGGTTACCAATACACCAAGAAACCACATTCATTAGGGAACATCTAAACATTTTTTTCTAAAATGTTAGATTCTTAGAAGACACATTTTATTGAAGTTATTGTATAAAATGTATACATATATTAACATCAATGCTTATTTGGATTACACAGTAAAATTCATATAATTACAAACATTTCTATAACTACCTTTTTTTTAGATTTTAGTACATTTTTACAATAATCAGTAAATTTAAAAAAATGTAATATATGTATAAAAAAGAAAAGTTTTTGTCAATCAAGGAATTAAACTTTGTACTAAAATGCACCTGGTCCCACCGAGATTTGAACTCAATTTACTGGATTCAGAGTACAGAGTGCTAACCATAACACCATGGAATATCCCTTCTAATAACACATATAAAACTTTCTCTCAGAGTGTAAGATCTTTATTTCTACAAGATACAGAAATATTCATTCAGAGAGATATGTACTACATTGTATTTACAAATAAAACCATTAGGACCTACCAATTTGTATATACAGATTATTAGTTTCAGAGTCCAGAATTGTTAACAGTACACCATGAAAGCTCATTCATATGGTGGCATGTAAAAAATGTTCTCACAGTGTAAGATTCTTAGAGGTTACATTTTATTGGAATTATATTACCGATAAACCTGTCTCTCAGTGTGTATGATTCTTAATTTATGCAATTTATAGATATTTTCTTTCTCAGAGATATGAACTGCATAATACTTACAAAAAAACAATAGGACCTACCAAGATGTAAATACAAATCATGGATTCAGAGTCCAAAATGGTTACAAATACACCAGGAAACCTCATTCATGAGGAAGCATTTAAACAGTTTTTATTAGAATGTACTCTCAGAGAAATATAAACTGAACGGTACTTACAAAAAACCAATAGGACCTACCAAGATTTAAATACAGATCTCTGGATTCAAAGATCCGAGTGGTTACCAATACACCAAGAAACTTCATTCATGAGGGAGAGCTAAACATTTTTTTCTAAAATGTTAGATTCTTAGAAGACACATTTTATTGCAATTATTGTACATATATTTACATCAACGCTTATTTGGGTTATATAGTAAAATTCATATAATTACATACATTTCTATAACTACCTTTTTTTAGCTTTTAGTACATATTTACAAAAATCAGTGATTTAAAAAAATTATTATATGTATGAAAAAGAAGACTTTCTGTCAATCAAGAACTTAAACTGAAGGTACTAAAACACATCAGGTCCCACCGAGATTTGAACTCGGATCGCTGGATTCAGAGCCCAGAGTGCTAACCATTACACCATGAAACCTCTCTTCTAACACAACATATACAACTTTCTCTTAGAGTGTGAGATCTTATTTTCTACAAGTTACAGGAATAATAATCAGAGAGATAAGTATTACATTGTATTTACAAAAAAAGCCATTAGGACCTACCAAATTTTTATACAGATTATAGGTTTCAGAGTCCAGAATTGTTAACAGTACACAATGAAACCTCATTCATATGGTAGCATGTACATTTTTTGTCAGAGTATAAGATTCTTAGTGGATACATTTTATTGGAATTAAATGACAGATAAACCTGTCTCTCAGTGTGTAAGATTCTTAATTTATGCAATTTATAGATATTTTCTTTCTCAGAGATATTAACTGTATTGTACTTACAACAAAACCAATAGAACCTACCAAGATGTAAATATAGATCATGGATTCAGAGTCCAAAATGTTTACCAATATACCATGAAACCTCATCCATTAGGGAGCATCTAAATATTTTTATAAGAATGTACTCTCAGAGAGATATGAACTGAATGGTACTTACAAAAAACCAATAGGACCTACCAAGATTTAAATACAGATCACTGTATTCAAAGATCAGAGTGGAGTGGTTACCAATACACCAAGAAACCACATTCATTAGGGAACATCTAAACATTTTTTTCTAAAATGTTAGATTCTTAAAAGACACATTTTATTGAAGTTATTGTATAAAATGTATACATATATTAACATCAATGCTTATTTGGATTACACAGTAAAATTCATATAATTACAAACATTTCTATAACTACCTTTTTTTTAGATTTTAGTACATTTTTACAATAATCAGTAATTTAAAAAAAATTTAATATATGTATAAAAAAGAACAGTTTTGGTCAATCAAGGAATTAAACTTTGTACTAAAATGCACCTGGTCCCACCGAGATTTGAACTCAATTTACTGGATTCAGAGTACAGAGTGCTAACCATAACACCATGGAATATCCCTTCTAATAACACATATAAAACTTTCTCTCAGAGTGTAAGATCTTTATTTCTACAAGATACAGAAATATTCATTCAGAGAGATATGTACTACATTGTATTTACAAATAAAACCATTAGGACCTACCAATTTGTATATACAGATTATTAGTTTCAGAGTCCAGAATTGTTAACAGTACACCATGAAAGCTCATTCATATGGTGGCATGTAAAAAATGTTCTCACAGTGTAAGATTCTTAGAGGTTACATTTTATTGGAATTATATTACCGATAAACCTGTCTCTCAGTGTGTATGATTCTTAATTTATGCAATTTATAGATATTTTCTTTCTCAGAGATATGAACTGCATAATACTTACAAAAAAACAATAGGACCTACCAAGATGTAAATACAAATCATGGATTCAGAGTCCAAAATGGTTACAAATACACCAGGAAACCTCATTCACGAGGAAGCATTTAAACAGTTTTTATTAGAATGTACTCTCAGAGAAATATAAACTGAACGGTACTTACAAAAAACCAATAGGACCTACCAAGATTTAAATACAGATCACTGGATTCAAAGATCCGAGTGGTTACCAATACACCAAGAAACTTCATTCATGAGGGAGAGCCAAACATTTTTTTCTAAAATGTTAGATTCTTAGAAGACACATTTTATTGCAATTATTGTACATATATTTACATCAACGCTTATTTGGGTTATATAGTAAAATTCATATAATTACATACATTTCTATAACTACCTTTTTTTAGCTTTTAGTACATATTTACAAAAATCAGTGATTTAAAAAAATTATTATATGTATGAAAAAGAAGACTTTCTGTCAATCAAGAACTTAAACTGAAGGTACTAAAACACATCAGGTCCCACCGAGATTTGAACTCGGATCGCTGGATTCAGAGCCCAGAGTGCTAACCATTACACCATGAAACCTCTCTTCTAACACAACATATACAACTTTCTCTTAGAGTGTGAGATCTTATTTTCTACAAGTTACAGGAATAATAATCAGAGAGATAAGTATTACATTGTATTTAAAAAAAAAAGCCATTAGGACCTACCAAATTTTTATACAGATTATAGGTTTCAGAGTCCAGAATTGTTAACAGTACACAATGAAACCTCATTCATATGGTAGCATGTACATTTTTTGTCAGAGTATAAGATTCTTAGTGGATACATTTTATTGGAATTAAATGACAGATAAACCTGTCTCTCAGTGTGTAAGATTCTTAATTTATGCAATTTATAGATATTTTCTTTCTCAGAGATATTAACTGTATTGTACTTACAACAAAACCAATAGAACCTAGCAAGATGTAAATATAGATCATGGATTCAGAGTCCAAAATGTTTACCAATATACCATGAAACCTCATCCATTAGGGAGCATCTAAATATTTTTATAAGAATGTACTTTCAGAGAGATATGAACTGAATGGTACTTACAAAAAACCAATAGGACCTACCAAGATTTAAATACAGATCACTGTATTCAAAGATCAGAGTGGAGTGGTTACCAATACACCAAGAAACCACATTCATTAGGGAACATCTAAACATTTTTTTCTAAAATGTTAGATTCTTAGAAGACACATTTTATTGAAGTTATTGTATAAAATGTATACATATATTAACATCAATGCTTATTTGGATTACACAGTAAAATTCATATAATTACAAACATTTCTATAACTCCCTTTTTTTTTGATTTTAGTACATTTTTACAATAATCAGTAAATTTAAAAAAATGTAATATATGTATAAAAAAGAAAAGTTTTTGTCAATCAAGGAATTAAACTTTGTACTAAAATGCACCTGGTCCCACCGAGATTTGAACTCAATTTACTGGATTCAGAGTACAGAGTGCTAACCATAACACCATGGAATATCCCTTCTAATAACACATATAAAACTTTCTCTCAGAGTGTAAGATCTTTATTTCTACAAGATACAGAAATATTCATTCAGAGAGATATGTACTACATTGTATTTACAAATAAAACCATTAGGACCTACCAATTTGTATATACAGATTATTAGTTTCAGAGTCCAGAATTGTTAACAGTACACCATGAAAGCTCATTCATATGGTGGCATGTAAAAAATGTTCTCACAGTGTAAGATTCTTAGAGGTTACATTTTATTGGAATTATATTACCGATAAACCTGTCTCTCAGTGTGTATGATTCTTAATTTATGCAATTTATAGATATTTTCTTTCTCAGAGATATGAACTGCATAATACTTACAAAAAAACAATAGGACCTACCAAGATGTAAATACAAATCATGGATTCAGAGTCCAAAATGGTTACAAATACACCAGGAAACCTCATTCATGAGGAAGCATTTAAACAGTTTTTATTAGAATGTACTCTCAGAGAAATATAAACTGAACGGTACTTACAAAAAACCAATAGGACCTACCAAGATTTAAATACAGATCTCTGGATTCAAAGATCCGAGTGGTTACCAATACACCAAGAAACTTCATTCATGAGGGAGAGCTAAACATTTTTTTCTAAAATGTTAGATTCTTAGAAGACACATTTTATTGCAATTATTGTACATATATTTACATCAAAGCTTATTTGGGTTATATAGTAAAATTCATATAATTACATACATTTCTATAACTACCTTTTTTTAGCTTTTAGTACATATTTACAAAAATCAGTGATTTAAAAAAATTATTATATGTATGAAAAAGAAGACTTTCTGTCAATCAAGAACTTAAACTGAAGGTACTAAAACACATCAGGTCCCACCGAGATTTGAACTCGGATCGCTGGATTCAGAGCCCAGAGTGCTAACCATTACACCATGAAACCTCTCTTCTAACACAACATATACAACTTTCTCTTAGAGTGTGAGATCTTATTTTCTACAAGTTACAGGAATAATAATCAGAGAGATAAGTATTACATTGTATTTACAAAAAAAAGCCATTAGGACCTACCAAATTTTTATACAGATTATAGGTTTCAGAGTCCAGAATTGTTAACAGTACACAATGAAACCTCATTCATATGGTAGCATGTACATTTTTTGTCAGAGTATAAGATTCTTAGTGGATACATTTTATTGGAATTAAATGACAGATAAACCTGTCTCTCAGTGTGTAAGATTCTTAATTTATGCAATTTATAGATATTTTCTTTCTCAGAGATATTAACTGTATTGTACTTACAACAAAACCAATAGAACCTACCAAGATGTAAATATAGATCATGGATTCAGAGTCCAAAATGTTTACCAATATACCATGAAACCTCATCCATTAGGGAGCATCTAAATATTTTTATAAGAATGTACTCTCAGAGAGATATGAACTGAATGGTACTTACAAAAAACCAATAGGACCTACCAAGATTTAAATACAGATCACTGTATTCAAAGATCAGAGTGGAGTGGTTACCAATACACCAAGAAACCACATTCATTAGGGAACATCTAAACATTTTTTTCTAAAATGTTAGATTCTTAAAAGACACATTTTATTGAAGTTATTGTATAAAATGTATACATATATTAACATCAATGCTTATTTGGATTACACAGTAAAATTCATATAATTACAAACATTTCTATAACTACCTTTTTTTTAGATTTTAGTACATTTTTACAATAATCAGTAATTTAAAAAAAATTTAATATATGTATAAAAAAGAACAGTTTTGGTCAATCAAGGAATTAAGCTTTGTACTAAAATGCACCTGGTCCCACCGAGATTTGAACTCAATTTACTGGATTCAGAGTACAGAGTGCTAACCATAACACCATGGAATATCCCTTCTAATAACACATATAAAACTTTCTCTCAGAGTGTAAGATCTTTATTTCTACAAGATACAGAAATATTCATTCAGAGAGATATGTACTACATTGTATTTACAAATAAAACCATTAGGACCTACCAATTTGTATATACAGATTATTAGTTTCAGAGTCCAGAATTGTTAACAGTACACCATGAAAGCTCATTCATATGGCGGCATGTAAAAAATGTTCTCACAGTGTAAGATTCTTAGAGGTTACATTTTATTGGAATTATATTACCGATAAACCTGTCTCTCAGTGTGTATGATTCTTAATTTATGCAATTTATAGATATTTTCTTTCTCAGAGATATGAACTGCATAATACTTACAAAAAAACAATAGGACCTACCAAGATGTAAATACAAATCATGGATTCAGAGTCCAAAATGGTTACAAATACACCAGGAAACCTCATTCATGAGGAAGCATTTAAACAGTTTTTATTAGAATGTACTCTCAGAGAAATATAAACTGAACGGTACTTACAAAAAACCAATAGGACCTACCAAGATTTAAATACAGATCACTGGATTCAAAGATCCGAGTGGTTACCAATACACCAAGAAACTTCATTCATGAAGGAGAGCTAAACATTTTTTTCTAAAATGTTAGATTCTTAGAAGACACATTTTATTGCAATTATTGTACATATATTTACATCAACGCTTATTTGGGTTATATAGTAAAATTCATATAATTACATACATTTCTATAACTACCTTTTTTTAGCTTTTAGTACATATTTACAAAAATCAGTGATTTAAAAAAATTATTATATGTATGAAAAAGAAGACTTTCTGTCAATCAAGAACTTAAACTGAAGGTACTAAAACACATCAGGTCCCACTGAGATTTGAACTCAGATCGCTGGATTCAGAGCCCAGAGTGCTAACCATTACACCATGAAACTTCTCTTCTAACACAACATATACAACTTTCTCTTAGAGTGTGAGATCTTATTTTCTACAAGTTACAGGAATAATAATCAGAGAGATAAGTATTACATTGTATTTACAAAAAAAAAGCCATTAGGACCTACCAAATTTTTATACAGATTATAGGTTTCAGAGTCCAGAATTGTTAACAGTACACAATGAAACCTCATTCATATGGTAGCATGTACATTTTTTGTCAGAGTATAAGATTCTTAGTGGATACATTTTATTGGAATTAAATGACAGATAAACCTGTCTCTCAGTGTGTAAGATTCTTAATTTATGCAATTTATAGATATTTTCTTTCTCAGAGATATTAACTGTATTGTACTTACAACAAAACCAATAGAACCTACCAAGATGTAAATATAGATCATGGATTCAGAGTCCAAAATGTTTACCAATATACCATGAAACCTCATCCATTAGGGAGCATCTAAATATTTTTATAAGAATGTACTCTCAGAGAGATATGAACTGAATGGTACTTACAAAAAACCAATAGGACCTACCAAGATTTAAATACAGATCACTGTATTCAAAGATCAGAGTGGAGTGGTTACCAATACACCAAGAAACCACATTCATTAGGGAACATCTAAACATTTTTTTCTAAAATGTTAGATTCTTAGAAGACACATTTTATTGAAGTTATTGTATAAAATGTATACATGTATTAACATCAATGCTTATTTGGATTACACAGTAAAATTCATATAATTACAAACATTTCTATAACTACCTTTTTTTTAGATTTTAGTACATTTTTACAATAATCAGTAATTTAAAAAAAATTTAATATATGTATAAAAAAGAAAAGTTTTTGTCAATCAAGGAATTAAACTTTGTACTAAAATGCACCTGGTCCCACCGAGATTTGAACTCAATTTACTGGATTCAGAGTACAGAGTGCTAACCATAACACCATGGAATATCCCTTCTAATAACACATATAAAACTTTCTCTCAGAGTGTAAGATCTTTATTTCTACAAGATACAGAAATATTCATTCAGAGAGATATGTACTACATTGTATTTACAAATAAAACCATTAGGACCTACCAATTTGTATATACAGATTATTAGTTTCAGAGTCCAGAATTGTTAACAGTACACCATGAAAGCTCATTCATATGGTGGCATGTAAAAAATGTTCTCACAGTGTAAGATTCTTAGAGGTTACATTTTATTGGAATTATATTACCGATAAACCTGTCTCTCAGTGTGTATGATTCTTAATTTATGCAATTTATAGATATTTTCTTTCTCAGAGATATGAACTGCATAATACTTACAAAAAAACAATAGGACCTACCAAGATGTAAATACAAATCATGGATTCAGAGTCCAAAATGGTTACAAATACACCAGGAAACCTCATTCACGAGGAAGCATTTAAACAGTTTTTATTAGAATGTACTCTCAGAGAAATATAAACTGAACGGTACTTACAAAAAACCAATAGGACCTACCAAGATTTAAATACAGATCACTGGATTCAAAGATCCGAGTGGTTACCAATACACCAAGAAACTTCATTCATGAGGGAGAGCCAAACATTTTTTTCTAAAATGTTAGATTCTTAGAAGACACATTTTATTGCAATTATTGTACATATATTTACATCAACGCTTATTTGGGTTATATAGTAAAATTCATATAATTACATACATTTCTATAACTACCTTTTTTTAGCTTTTAGTACATATTTACAAAAATCAGTGATTTAAAAAAATTATTATATGTATGAAAAAGAAGACTTTCTGTCAATCAAGAACTTAAACTGAAGGTACTAAAACACATCAGGTCCCACCGAGATTTGAACTCGGATCGCTGGATTCAGAGCCCAGAGTGCTAACCATTACACCATGAAACCTCTCTTCTAACACAACATATACAACTTTCTCTTAGAGTGTGAGATCTTATTTTCTACAAGTTACAGGAATAATAATCAGAGAGATAAGTATTACATTGTATTTACAAAAAAAAGCCATTAGGACCTACCAAATTTTTATACAGATTATAGGTTTCAGAGTCCAGAATTGTTAACAGTACACAATGAAACCTCATTCATATGGTAGCATGTACATTTTTTGTCAGAGTATAAGATTCTTAGTGGATACATTTTATTGGAATTAAATGACAGATAAACCTGTCTCTCAGTGTGTAAGATTCTTAATTTATGCAATTTATAGATATTTTCTTTCTCAGAGATATTAACTGTATTGTACTTACAACAAAACCAATAGAACCTAGCAAGATGTAAATATAGATCATGGATTCAGAGTCCAAAATGTTTACCAATATACCATGAAACCTCATCCATTAGGGAGCATCTAAATATTTTTATAAGAATGTACTTTCAGAGAGATATGAACTGAATGGTACTTACAAAAAACCAATAGGACCTACCAAGATTTAAATACAGATCACTGTATTCAAAGATCAGAGTGGAGTGGTTACCAATACACCAAGAAACCACATTCATTAGGGAACATCTAAACATTTTTTTCTAAAATGTTAGATTCTTAGAAGACACATTTTATTGAAGTTATTGTATAAAATGTATACATATATTAACATCAATGCTTATTTGGATTACACAGTAAAATTCATATAATTACAAACATTTCTATAACTCCCTTTTTTTTTATTTTAGTACATTTTTACAATAATCAGTAAATTTAAAAAAATGTAATATATGTATAAAAAAGAAAAGTTTTTGTCAATCAAGGAATTAAACTTTGTACTAAAATGCACCTGGTCCCACCGAGATTTGAACTCAATTTACTGGATTCAGAGTACAGAGTGCTAACCATAACACCATGGAATATCCCTTCTAATAACACATATAAAACTTTCTCTCAGAGTGTAAGATCTTTATTTCTACAAGATACAGAAATATTCATTCAGAGAGATATGTACTACATTGTATTTACAAATAAAACCATTAGGACCTACCAATTTGTATATACAGATTATTAGTTTCAGAGTCCAGAATTGTTAACAGTACACCATGAAAGCTCATTCATATGGTGGCATGTAAAAAATGTTCTCACAGTGTAAGATTCTTAGAGGTTACATTTTATTGGAATTATATTACCGATAAACCTGTCTCTCAGTGTGTATGATTCTTAATTTATGCAATTTATAGATATTTTCTTTCTCAGAGATATGAACTGCATAATACTTACAAAAAAACAATAGGACCTACCAAGATGTAAATACAAATCATGGATTCAGAGTCCAAAATGGTTACAAATACACCAGGAAACCTCATTCATGAGGAAGCATTTAAACAGTTTTTATTAGAATGTACTCTCAGAGAAATATAAACTGAACGGTACTTACAAAAAACCAATAGGACCTACCAAGATTTAAATACAGATCTCTGGATTCAAAGATCCGAGTGGTTACCAATACACCAAGAAACTTCATTCATGAGGGAGAGCTAAACATTTTTTTCTAAAATGTTAGATTCTTAGAAGACACATTTTATTGCAATTATTGTACATATATTTACATCAACGCTTATTTGGGTTATATAGTAAAATTCATATAATTACATACATTTCTATAACTACCTTTTTTTAGCTTTTAGTACATATTTACAAAAATCAGTGATTTAAAAAAATTATTATATGTATGAAAAAGAAGACTTTCTGTCAATCAAGAACTTAAACTGAAGGTACTAAAACACATCAGGTCCCACCGAGATTTGAACTCGGATCGCTGGATTCAGAGCCCAGAGTGCTAACCATTACACCATGAAACCTCTCTTCTAACACAACATATACAACTTTCTCTTAGAGTGTGAGATCTTATTTTCTACAAGTTACAGGAATAATAATCAGAGAGATAAGTATTACATTGTATTTACAAAAAAAAGCCATTAGGACCTACCAAATTTTTATACAGATTATAGGTTTCAGAGTCCAGAATTGTTAACAGTACACAATGAAACCTCATTCATATGGTAGCATGTACATTTTTTGTCAGAGTATAAGATTCTTAGTGGATACATTTTATTGGAATTAAATGACAGATAAACCTGTCTCTCAGTGTGTAAGATTCTTAATTTATGCAATTTATAGATATTTTCTTTCTCAGAGATATTAACTGTATTGTACTTACAACAAAACCAATAGAACCTACCAAGATGTAAATATAGATCATGGATTCAGAGTCCAAAATGTTTACCAATATACCATGAAACCTCATCCATTAGGGAGCATCTAAATATTTTTATAAGAATGTACTCTCAGAGAGATATGAACTGAATGGTACTTACAAAAAACCAATAGGACCTACCAAGATTTAAATACAGATCACTGTATTCAAAGATCAGAGTGGAGTGGTTACCAATACACCAAGAAACCACATTCATTAGGGAACATCTAAACATTTTTTTCTAAAATGTTAGATTCTTAAAAGACACATTTTATTGAAGTTATTGTATAAAATGTATACATATATTAACATCAATGCTTATTTGGATTACACAGTAAAATTCATATAATTACAAACATTTCTATAACTACCTTTTTTTTAGATTTTAGTACATTTTTACAATAATCAGTAATTTAAAAAAAATTTAATATATGTATAAAAAAGAACAGTTTTGGTCAATCAAGGAATTAAACTTTGTACTAAAATGCACCTGGTCCCACCGAGATTTGAACTCAATTTACTGGATTCAGAGTACAGAGTGCTAACCATAACACCATGGAATATCCCTTCTAATAACACATATAAAACTTTCTCTCAGAGTGTAAGATCTTTATTTCTACAAGATACAGAAATATTCATTCAGAGAGATATGTACTACATTGTATTTACAAATAAAACCATTAGGACCTACCAATTTGTATATACAGATTATTAGTTTCAGAGTCCAGAATTGTTAACAGTACACCATGAAAGCTCATTCATATGGTGGCATGTAAAAAATGTTCTCACAGTGTAAGATTCTTAGAGGTTACATTTTATTGGAATTATATTACCGATAAACCTGTCTCTCAGTGTGTATGATTCTTAATTTATGCAATTTATAGATATTTTCTTTCTCAGAGATATGAACTGCATAATACTTACAAAAAAACAATAGGACCTACCAAGATGTAAATACAAATCATGGATTCAGAGTCCAAAATGGTTACAAATACACCAGGAAACCTCATTCATGAGGAAGCATTTAAACAGTTTTTATTAGAATGTACTCTCAGAGAAATATAAACTGAACGGTACTTACAAAAAACCAATAGGACCTACCAAGATTTAAATACAGATCACTGGATTCAAAGATCCGAGTGGTTACCAATACACCAAGAAACTTCATTCATGAAGGAGAGCTAAACATTTTTTTCTAAAATGTTAGATTCTTAGAAGACACATTTTATTGCAATTATTGTACATATATTTACATCAACGCTTATTTGGGTTATATAGTAAAATTCATATAATTACATACATTTCTATAACTACCTTTTTTTAGCTTTTAGTACATATTTACAAAAATCAGTGATTTAAAAAAATTATTATATGTATGAAAAAGAAGACTTTCTGTCAATCAAGAACTTAAACTGAAGGTACTAAAACACATCAGGTCCCACTGAGATTTGAACTCAGATCGCTGGATTCAGAGCCCAGAGTGCTAACCATTACACCATGAAACTTCTCTTCTAACACAACATATACAACTTTCTCTTAGAGTGTGAGATCTTATTTTCTACAAGTTACAGGAATAATAATCAGAGAGATAAGTATTACATTGTATTTACAAAAAAAAAGCCATTAGGACCTACCAAATTTTTATACAGATTATAGGTTTCAGAGTCCAGAATTGTTAACAGTACACAATGAAACCTCATTCATATGGTAGCATGTACATTTTTTGTCAGAGTATAAGATTCTTAGTGGATACATTTTATTGGAATTAAATGACAGATAAACCTGTCTCTCAGTGTGTAAGATTCTTAATTTATGCAATTTATAGATATTTTCTTTCTCAGAGATATTAACTGTATTGTACTTACAACAAAACCAATAGAACCTACCAAGATGTAAATATAGATCATGGATTCAGAGTCCAAAATGTTTACCAATATACCATGAAACCTCATCCATTAGGGAGCATCTAAATATTTTTATAAGAATGTACTCTCAGAGAGATATGAACTGAATGGTACTTACAAAAAACCAATAGGACCTACCAAGATTTAAATACAGATCACTGTATTCAAAGATCAGAGTGGAGTGGTTACCAATACACCAAGAAACCACATTCATTAGGGAACATCTAAACATTTTTTTCTAAAATGTTAGATTCTTAGAAGACACATTTTATTGAAGTTATTGTATAAAATGTATACATGTATTAACATCAATGCTTATTTGGATTACACAGTAAAATTCATATAATTACAAACATTTCTATAACTACCTTTTTTTTAGATTTTAGTACATTTTTACAATAATCAGTAATTTAAAAAAAATGTAATATATGTATAAAAAAGAAAAGTTTTTGTCAATCAAGGAATTAAACTTTGTACTAAAATGCACCTGGTCCCACCGAGATTTGAACTCAATTTACTGGATTCAGAGTACAGAGTGCTAACCATAACACCATGGAATATCCCTTCTAATAACACATATAAAACTTTCTCTCAGAGTGTAAGATCTTTATTTCTACAAGATACAGAAATATTCATTCAGAGAGATATGTACTACATTGTATTTACAAATAAAACCATTAGGACCTACCAATTTGTATATACAGATTATTAGTTTCAGAGTCCAGAATTGTTAACAGTACACCATGAAAGCTCATTCATATGGTGGCATGTAAAAAATGTTCTCACAGTGTAAGATTCTTAGAGGTTACATTTTATTGGAATTATATTACCGATAAACCTGTCTCTCAGTGTGTATGATTCTTAATTTATGCAATTTATAGATATTTTCTTTCTCAGAGATGTGTACTGCATAATACTTACAAAAAAACAATAGGACCTACCAAGATGTAAATACAAATCATGGATTCAGAGTCCAAAATGGTTACAAATACACCAGGAAACCTCATTCATGAGGAAGCATTTAAACAGTTTTTATTAGAATGTACTCTCAGAGAAATATAAACTGAACGGTACTTACAAAAAACCAATAGGACCTACCAAGATTTAAATACAGATCACTGGATTCAAAGATCCGAGTGGTTACCAATACACCAAGAAACTTCATTCATGAGGGAGAGCTAAACATTTTTTTCTAAAATGTTAGATTCTTAGAAGACACATTTTATTGCAATTATTGTACATATATTTACATCAACGCTTATTTGGGTTATATAGTAAAATTCATATAATTACATACATTTCTATAACTACCTTTTTTTTAGCTTTTAGTACATATTTACAAAAATCAGTGATTAAAAAAATTATTATATGTATGAGAAAGAAGACTTTCTGTCAATTAAGAACTTAAACTGAAGGTACTAAAACACATCAGGTCCCACCGAGATTTGAACTCGGATCGCTGGATTCAGAGCCCAGAGTGCTAACCATTACACCATGAAACTTCTCTTCTAACACAACATATACAACTTTCTCTTAAAGTGTGAGATCTTATTTTCTACAATTTACAGGAATAATAATCAGAGAGATAAGTATTACATTGTATTTACAGAAAAAAAGCCATTAGGACCTACCAAATTTTTATACAGATTATAGGTTTCAGAGTCCAGAATTGTTAACAGTACACAATGAAACCTCATTCATATGGTAGCATGTACATTTTTTGTCAGAGTATAAGATTCTTAGTGGATACATTTTATTGGAATTAAATGACAGATAAACCTGTCTCTCAGTGTGTAAGATTCTTAATTTATGCAATTTATAGATATTTTCTTTCTCAGAGATATTAACTGTATTGTACTTACAACAAAACCAATAGAACCTACCAAGATGTAAATATAGATCATGGATTCAGAGTCCAAAATGTTTACCAATATACCATGAAACCTCATCCATTAGGGAGCATCTAAATATTTTTATAAGAATGTACTCTCAGAGAGATATGAACTGAATGGTACTATACAAAAAACCAATAGGACCTACCAAGATTTAAATACAGATCACTGTATTCAAAGATCAGAGTGGAGTGGTTACCAATACACCAAGAAACCACATTCATTAGGGAACATCTAAACATTTTTTTTTAAAATGTTAGATTCTTCGAAGACACATTTTATTGAAGTTATTGTATAAAATGTATACATATATTAACATCAATGCTTATTTGGATTACACAGTAAAATTCATATAATTACAAACATTTCTATAACTCCCTTTTTTTTTTATTTTAGTACATTTTTACAATAATCAGTAAATTTAAAAAAATGTAATATATGTATAAAAAAGAAAAGTTTTTGTCAATCAAGGAATTAAACTTTGTACTAAAATGCACCTGGTCCCACCGAGATTTGAACTCAATTTACTGGATTCAGAGTACAGAGTGCTAACCATAACACCATGGAATATCCCTTCTAATAACACATATAAAACTTTCTCTCAGAGTGTAAGATCTTTATTTCTACAAGATACAGAAATATTCATTCAGAGAGATATGTACTACATTGTATTTACAAATAAAACCATTAGGACCTACCAATTTGTATATACAGATTATTAGTTTCAGAGTCCAGAATTGTTAACAGTACACCATGAAAGCTCATTCATATGGTGGCATGTAAAAAATGTTCTCACAGTGTAAGATTCTTAGAGGTTACATTTTATTGGAATTATATTACCGATAAACCTGTCTCTCAGTGTGTATGATTCTTAATTTATGCAATTTATAGATATTTTCTTTCTCAGAGATATGAACTGCATAATACTTACAAAAAAACAATAGGACCTACCAAGATGTAAATACAAATCATGGATTCAGAGTCCAAAATGGTTACAAATACACCAGGAAACCTCATTCACGAGGAAGCATTTAAACAGTTTTTATTAGAATGTACTCTCAGAGAAATATAAACTGAACGGTACTTACAAAAAACCAATAGGACCTACCAAGATTTAAATACAGATCACTGGATTCAAAGATCCGAGTGGTTACCAATACACCAAGAAACTTCATTCATGAGGGAGAGCCAAACATTTTTTTCTAAAATGTTAGATTCTTAGAAGACACATTTTATTGCAATTATTGTACATATATTTACATCAACGCTTATTTGGGTTATATAGTAAAATTCATATAATTACATACATTTCTATAACTACCTTTTTTTAGCTTTTAGTACATATTTACAAAAATCAGTGATTTAAAAAAATTATTATATGTATGAAAAAGAAGACTTTCTGTCAATCAAGAACTTAAACTGAAGGTACTAAAACACATCAGGTCCCACCGAGATTTGAACTCGGATCGCTGGATTCAGAGCCCAGAGTGCTAACCATTACACCATGAAACCTCTCTTCTAACACAACATATACAACTTTCTCTTAGAGTGTGAGATCTTATTTTCTACAAGTTACAGGAATAATAATCAGAGAGATAAGTATTACATTGTATTTACAAAAAAAAGCCATTAGGACCTACCAAATTTTTATACAGATTATAGGTTTCAGAGTCCAGAATTGTTAACAGTACACAATGAAACCTCATTCATATGGTAGCATGTACATTTTTTGTCAGAGTATAAGATTCTTAGTGGATACATTTTATTGGAATTAAATGACAGATAAACCTGTCTCTCAGTGTGTAAGATTCTTAATTTATGCAATTTATAGATATTTTCTTTCTCAGAGATATTAACTGTATTGTACTTACAACAAAACCAATAGAACCTACCAAGATGTAAATATAGATCATGGATTCAGAGTCCAAAATGTTTACCAATATACCATGAAACCTCATCCATTAGGGAGCATCTAAATATTTTTATAAGAATGTACTCTCAGAGAGATATGAACTGAATGGTACTTACAAAAAACCAATAGGACCTACCAAGATTTAAATACAGATCACTGTATTCAAAGATCAGAGTGGAGTGGTTACCAATACACCAAGAAACCACATTCATTAGGGAACATCTAAACATTTTTTTCTAAAATGTTAGATTCTTAAAAGACACATTTTATTGAAGTTATTGTATAAAATGTATACATATATTAACATCAATGCTTATTTGGATTACACAGTAAAATTCATATAATTACAAACATTTCTATAACTACCTTTTTTTTAGATTTTAGTACATTTTTACAATAATCAGTAATTTAAAAAAAATTTAATATATGTATAAAAAAGAACAGTTTTGGTCAATCAAGGAATTAAACTTTGTACTAAAATGCACCTGGTCCCACCGAGATTTGAACTCAATTTACTGGATTCAGAGTACAGAGTGCTAACCATAACACCATGGAATATCCCTTCTAATAACACATATAAAACTTTCTCTCAGAGTGTAAGATCTTTATTTCTACAAGATACAGAAATATTCATTCAGAGAGATATGTACTACATTGTATTTACAAATAAAACCATTAGGACCTACCAATTTGTATATACAGATTATTAGTTTCAGAGTCCAGAATTGTTAACAGTACACCATGAAAGCTCATTCATATGGTGGCATGTAAAAAATGTTCTCACAGTGTAAGATTCTTAGAGGTTACATTTTATTGGAATTATATTACCGATAAACCTGTCTCTCAGTGTGTATGATTCTTAATTTATGCAATTTATAGATATTTTCTTTCTCAGAGATATGAACTGCATAATACTTACAAAAAAACAATAGGACCTACCAAGATGTAAATACAAATCATGGATTCAGAGTCCAAAATGGTTACAAATACACCAGGAAACCTCATTCATGAGGAAGCATTTAAACAGTTTTTATTAGAATGTACTCTCAGAGAAATATAAACTGAACGGTACTTACAAAAAACCAATAGGACCTACCAAGATTTAAATACAGATCACTGGATTCAAAGATCCGAGTGGTTACCAATACACCAAGAAACTTCATTCATGAAGGAGAGCTAAACATTTTTTTCTAAAATGTTAGATTCTTAGAAGACACATTTTATTGCAATTATTGTACATATATTTACATCAACGCTTATTTGGGTTATATAGTAAAATTCATATAATTACATACATTTCTATAACTACCTTTTTTTAGCTTTTAGTACATATTTACAAAAATCAGTGATTTAAAAAAATTATTATATGTATGAAAAAGAAGACTTTCTGTCAATCAAGAACTTAAACTGAAGGTACTAAAACACATCAGGTCCCACTGAGATTTGAACTCAGATCGCTGGATTCAGAGCCCAGAGTGCTAACCATTACACCATGAAACTTCTCTTCTAACACAACATATACAACTTTCTCTTAGAGTGTGAGATCTTATTTTCTACAAGTTACAGGAATAATAATCAGAGAGATAAGTATTACATTGTATTTACAAAAAAAAAGCCATTAGGACCTACCAAATTTTTATACAGATTATAGGTTTCAGAGTCCAGAATTGTTAACAGTACACAATGAAACCTCATTCATATGGTAGCATGTACATTTTTTGTCAGAGTATAAGATTCTTAGTGGATACATTTTATTGGAATTAAATGACAGATAAACCTGTCTCTCAGTGTGTAAGATTCTTAATTTATGCAATTTATAGATATTTTCTTTCTCAGAGATATTAACTGTATTGTACTTACAACAAAACCAATAGAACCTACCAAGATGTAAATATAGATCATGGATTCAGAGTCCAAAATGTTTACCAATATACCATGAAACCTCATCCATTAGGGAGCATCTAAATATTTTTATAAGAATGTACTCTCAGAGAGATATGAACTGAATGGTACTTACAAAAAACCAATAGGACCTACCAAGATTTAAATACAGATCACTGTATTCAAAGATCAGAGTGGAGTGGTTACCAATACACCAAGAAACCACATTCATTAGGGAACATCTAAACATTTTTTTCTAAAATGTTAGATTCTTAGAAGACACATTTTATTGAAGTTATTGTATAAAATGTATACATGTATTAACATCAATGCTTATTTGGATTACACAGTAAAATTCATATAATTACAAACATTTCTATAACTACCTTTTTTTTAGATTTTAGTACATTTTTACAATAATCAGTAATTTAAAAAAAATGTAATATATGTATAAAAAAGAAAAGTTTTTGTCAATCAAGGAATTAAACTTTGTACTAAAATGCACCTGGTCCCACCGAGATTTGAACTCAATTTACTGGATTCAGAGTACAGAGTGCTAACCATAACACCATGGAATATCCCTTCTAATAACACATATAAAACTTTCTCTCAGAGTGTAAGATCTTTATTTCTACAAGATACAGAAATATTCATTCAGAGAGATATGTACTACATTGTATTTACAAATAAAACCATTAGGACCTACCAATTTGTATATACAGATTATTAGTTTCAGAGTCCAGAATTGTTAACAGTACACCATGAAAGCTCATTCATATGGTGGCATGTAAAAAATGTTCTCACAGTGTAAGATTCTTAGAGGTTACATTTTATTGGAATTATATTACCGATAAACCTGTCTCTCAGTGTGTATGATTCTTAATTTATGCAATTTATAGATATTTTCTTTCTCAGAGATGTGTACTGCATAATACTTACAAAAAAACAATAGGACCTACCAAGATGTAAATACAAATCATGGATTCAGAGTCCAAAATGGTTACAAATACACCAGGAAACCTCATTCATGAGGAAGCATTTAAACAGTTTTTATTAGAATGTACTCTCAGAGAAATATAAACTGAACGGTACTTACAAAAAACCAATAGGACCTACCAAGATTTAAATACAGATCACTGGATTCAAAGATCCGAGTGGTTACCAATACACCAAGAAACTTCATTCATGAGGGAGAGCTAAACATTTTTTTCTAAAATGTTAGATTCTTAGAAGACACATTTTATTGCAATTATTGTACATATATTTACATCAACGCTTATTTGGGTTATATAGTAAAATTCATATAATTACATACATTTCTATAACTACCTTTTTTTTAGCTTTTAGTACATATTTACAAAAATCAGTGATTAAAAAAATTATTATATGTATGAGAAAGAAGACTTTCTGTCAATTAAGAACTTAAACTGAAGGTACTAAAACACATCAGGTCCCACCGAGATTTGAACTCGGATCGCTGGATTCAGAGCCCAGAGTGCTAACCATTACACCATGAAACTTCTCTTCTAACACAACATATACAACTTTCTCTTAAAGTGTGAGATCTTATTTTCTACAATTTACAGGAATAATAATCAGAGAGATAAGTATTACATTGTATTTACAGAAAAAAAGCCATTAGGACCTACCAAATTTTTATACAGATTATAGGTTTCAGAGTCCAGAATTGTTAACAGTACACAATGAAACCTCATTCATATGGTAGCATGTACATTTTTTGTCAGAGTATAAGATTCTTAGTGGATACATTTTATTGGAATTAAATGACAGATAAACCTGTCTCTCAGTGTGTAAGATTCTTAATTTATGCAATTTATAGATATTTTCTTTCTCAGAGATATTAACTGTATTGTACTTACAACAAAACCAATAGAACCTACCAAGATGTAAATATAGATCATGGATTCAGAGTCCAAAATGTTTACCAATATACCATGAAACCTCATCCATTAGGGAGCATCTAAATATTTTTATAAGAATGTACTCTCAGAGAGATATGAACTGAATGGTACTATACAAAAAACCAATAGGACCTACCAAGATTTAAATACAGATCACTGTATTCAAAGATCAGAGTGGAGTGGTTACCAATACACCAAGAAACCACATTCATTAGGGAACATCTAAACATTTTTTTTTAAAATGTTAGATTCTTCGAAGACACATTTTATTGAAGTTATTGTATAAAATGTATACATATATTAACATCAATGCTTATTTGGATTACACAGTAAAATTCATATAATTACAAACATTTCTATAACTCCCTTTTTTTTTATTTTAGTACATTTTTACAATAATCAGTAAATTTAAAAAAATGTAATATATGTATAAAAAAGAAAAGTTTTTGTCAATCAAGGAATTAAACTTTGTACTAAAATGCACCTGGTCCCACCGAGATTTGAACTCAATTTACTGGATTCAGAGTACAGAGTGCTAACCATAACACCATGGAATATCCCTTCTAATAACACATATAAAACTTTCTCTCAGAGTGTAAGATCTTTATTTCTACAAGATACAGAAATATTCATTCAGAGAGATATGTACTACATTGTATTTACAAATAAAACCATTAGGACCTACCAATTTGTATATACAGATTATTAGTTTCAGAGTCCAGAATTGTTAACAGTACACCATGAAAGCTCATTCATATGGTGGCATGTAAAAAATGTTCTCACAGTGTAAGATTCTTAGAGGTTACATTTTATTGGAATTATATTACCGATAAACCTGTCTCTCAGTGTGTATGATTCTTAATTTATGCAATTTATAGATATTTTCTTTCTCAGAGATATGAACTGCATAATACTTACTAAAAAAACAATAGGACCTACCAAGATGTAAATACAAATCATGGATTCAGAGTCCAAAATGTTTACAAATACACCAGGAAACCTCATTCATGAGGAAGCATTTAAACAGTTTTTATTAGAATGTACTCTCAGAGAAATATAAACTGAACGGTACTTACAAAAAACCAATAGGACCTACCAAGATTTAAATACAGATCACTGGATTCAAAGATCCGAGTGGTTACCAATACACCAAGAAACTTCATTCATGAAGGAGAGCTAAACATTTTTTTCTAAAATGTTAGATTCTTAGAAGACACATTTTATTGCAATTATTGTACATATATTTACATCAACGCTTATTTGGGTTATATAGTAAAATTCATATAATTACATACATTTCTATAACTACCTTTTTTTTAGCTTTTAGTACATATTTACAAAAATCAGTGATTTAAAAAAATTATTATATGTATGAAAAAGAAGACTTTCTGTCAATCAAGAACTTAAACTGAAGGTACTAAAACACATCAGGTCCCACCAAGATTTGAACTCGGATCGCTGGATTCAGAGCCTAGAGTGCTAACCATTACACCATGAAACCTCTCTTCTAGCACAACATATACAACTTTCTCTTAGAGTGTGAGATCTTATTTTCTACAAGTTACAGGAATAATAATCAGAGAGATAAGTATTACATTGTATTTACAAAAAAAAGCCATTAGGACCTACCAAATTTTTATACAGATTATAGGTTTCAGAGTCCAGAATTGTTAACAGCACACAATGAAACCTCATTCATATGGTAGCATGTACATTTTTTGTCAGAGTATAAGATTCTTAGTGGATACATTTTATTGGAATTAAATGACAGATAAACCTGTCTCTCAGTGTGTAAGATTCTTAATTTATGCAATTTATAGATATTTTCTTTCTCAGAGATATTAACTGTATTGTACTTACAACAAAACCAATAGAACCTACCAAGATGTAAATATAGATCATGGATTCAGAGTCCAAAATGTTTACCAATATACCATGAAACCTCATCCATTAGGGAGCATCTAAATATTTTTATAAGAATGTACTCTCAGAGAGATATGAACTGAATGGTACTTACAAAAAACCAATAGGACCTACCAAGATTTAAATACAGATCACTGTATTCAAAGATCAGAGTGGAGTGGTTACCAATACACCAAGAAACCACATTCATTAGGGAACATCTAAACATTTTTTTCTAAAATGTTAGATTCTTAGAAGACACATTTTATTGAAGTTATTGTATAAAATGTATACATGTATTAACATCAATGCTTATTTGGATTACACAGTAAAATTCATATAATTACAAACATTTCTATAACTACCTTTTTTTTAGATTTTAGTACATTTTTACAATAATCAGTAATTTAAAAAAAATGTAATATATGTATAAAAAAGAAAAGTTTTTGTCAATCAAGGAATTAAACTTTATACTAAAATGCACCTGGTCCCACCGAGATTTGAACTCAATTTACTGGATTCAGAGTACAGAGTGCTAACCATAACACCATGGAATATCCCTTCTAATAACACATATAAAACCTTCTCTCAGAGTGTAAGATCTTTATTTCTACAAGATACAGAAATATTCATTCAGAGAGATATGTACTACATTGTATTTACAAATAAAACCATTAGGACCTACCAATTTGTATATACAGATTATTAGTTTCAGAGTCCAGAATTGTTAACAGTACACCATGAAAGCTCATTCATATGGTGGCATGTAAAAAATGTTCTCACAGTAAGATTCTTAGAGGTTACATTTTATTGGAATTATATTACCGATAAACCTGTCTCTCAGTGTGTATGATTCTTAATTTATGCAATTTATAGATATTTTCTTTCTCAGAGATATGAACTGCATAATACTTACAAAAAAACAATAGGACCTACCAAGATGTAAATACAAATCATGGATTCAGAGTCCAAAATGGTTACAAATACACCAGGAAACCTCATTCATGAGGAAGCATTTAAACAGTTTTTATTAGAATGTACTCTCAGAGAAATATAAACTGAACGGTACTTACAAAAAACCAATAGGACCTACCAAGATTTAAATACAGATCACTGGATTCAAAGATCCGAGTGGTTACCAATACACCAAGAAACTTCATTCATGAAGGAGAGCTAAACATTTTTTTCTAAAATGTTAGATTCTTAGAAGACACATTTTATTGCAATTATTGTACATATATTTACATCAACGCTTATTTGGGTTATATAGTAAAATTCATATAATTACATACATTTCTATAACTACCTTTTTTTAGCTTTTAGTACATATTTACAAAAATCAGTGATTTAAAAAAATTATTATATGTATGAAAAAGAAGACTTTCTGTCAATCAAGAACTTAAACTGAAGGTACTAAAACACATCAGGTCCCACCAAGATTTGAACTCGGATCGCTGGATTCAGAGCCTAGAGTGCTAACCATTACACCATGAAACCTCTCTTCTAGCACAACATATACAACTTTCTCTTAGAGTGTGAGATCTTATTTTCTACAAGTTACAGGAATAATAATCAGAGAGATAAGTATTACATTGTATTTACAAAAAAAAGCCATTAGGACCTACCAAATTTTTATACAGATTATAGGTTTCAGAGTCCAGAATTGTTAACAGCACACAATGAAACCTCATTCATATGGTAGCATGTACATTTTTTGTCAGAGTATAAGATTCTTAGTGGATACATTTTATTGGAATTAAATGACAGATAAACCTGTCTCTCAGTGTGTAAGATTCTTAATTTATGCAATTTATAGATATTTTCTTTCTCAGAGATATTAACTGTATTGTACTTACAACAAAACCAATAGAACCTACCAAGATGTAAATATAGATCATGGATTCAGAGTCCAAAATGTTTACCAATATACCATGAAACCTCATCCATTAGGGAGCATCTAAATATTTTTATAAGAATGTACTCTCAGAGAGATATGAACTGAATGGTACTTACAAAAAACCAATAGGACCTACCAAGATTTAAATACAGATCACTGTATTCAAAGATCAGAGTGGAGTGGTTACCAATACACCAAGAAACCACATTCATTAGGGAACATCTAAACATTTTTTTTTTAAATGTTAGATTCTTCGAAGACACATTTTATTGAAGTTATTGTATAAAATGTATACATATATTAACATCAATGCTTATTTGGATTACACAGTAAAATTCATATAATTACAAACATTTCTATAACTCCCTTTTTTTTTATTTTAGTACATTTTTACAATAATCAGTAAATTTAAAAAAATGTAATATATGTATAAAAAAGAAAAGTTTTTGTCAATCAAGGAATTAAACTTTGTACTAAAATGCACCTGGTCCCACCGAGATTTGAACTCAATTTACTGGATTCAGAGTACAGAGTGCTAACCATAACACCATGGAATATCCCTTCTAATAACACATATAAAACTTTCTCTCAGAGTGTAAGATCTTTATTTCTACAAGATACAGAAATATTCATTCAGAGAGATATGTACTACATTGTATTTACAAATAAAACCATTAGGACCTACCAATTTGTATATACAGATTATTAGTTTCAGAGTCCAGAATTGTTAACAGTACACCATGAAAGCTCATTCATATGGTGGCATGTAAAAAATGTTCTCACAGTGTAAGATTCTTAGAGGTTACATTTTATTGGAATTATATTACCGATAAACCTGTCTCTCAGTGTGTATGATTCTTAATTTATGCAATTTATAGATATTTTCTTTCTCAGAGATATGAACTGCATAATACTTACAAAAAAACAATAGGACCTACCAAGATGTAAATACAAATCATGGATTCAGAGTCCAAAATGGTTACAAATACACCAGGAAACCTCATTCATGAGGAAGCATTTAAACAGTTTTTATTAGAATGTACTCTCAGAGAAATATAAACTGAACGGTACTTACAAAAAACCAATAGGACCTACCAAGATTTAAATACAGATCACTGGATTCAAAGATCCGAGTGGTTACCAATACACCAAGAAACTTCATTCATGAAGGAGAGCTAAACATTTTTTTCTAAAATGTTAGATTCTTAGAAGACACATTTTATTGCAATTATTGTACATATATTTACATCAACGCTTATTTGGGTTATATAGTAAAATTCATATAATTACATACATTTCTATAACTACCTTTTTTTTAGCTTTTAGTACATATTTACAAAAATCAGTGATTTAAAAAAATTATTATATGTATGAAAAAGAAGACTTTCTGTCAATCAAGAACTTAAACTGAAGGTACTAAAACACATCAGGTCCCACCAAGATTTGAACTCGGATCGCTGGATTCAGAGCCTAGAGTGCTAACCATTACACCATGAAACCTCTCTTCTAGCACAACATATACAACTTTCTCTTAGAGTGTGAGATCTTATTTTCTACAAGTTACAGGAATAATAATCAGAGAGATAAGTATTACATTGTATTTACAAAAAAAAGCCATTAGGACCTACCAAATTTTTATACAGATTATAGGTTTCAGAGTCCAGAATTGTTAACAGCACACAATGAAACCTCATTCATATGGTAGCATGTACATTTTTTGTCAGAGTATAAGATTCTTAGTGGATACATTTTATTGGAATTAAATGACAGATAAACCTGTCTCTCAGTGTGTAAGATTCTTAATTTATGCAATTTATAGATATTTTCTTTCTCAGAGATATTAACTGTATTGTACTTACAACAAAACCAATAGAACCTACCAAGATGTAAATATAGATCATGGATTCAGAGTCCAAAATGTTTACCAATATACCATGAAACCTCATCCATTAGGGAGCATCTAAATATTTTTATAAGAATGTACTCTCAGAGAGATATGAACTGAATGGTACTTACAAAAAACCAATAGGACCTACCAAGATTTAAATACAGATCACTGTATTCAAAGATCAGAGTGGAGTGGTTACCAATACACCAAGAAACCACATTCATTAGGGAACATCTAAACATTTTTTTCTAAAATGTTAGATTCTTAGAAGACACATTTTATTGAAGTTATTGTATAAAATGTATACATGTATTAACATCAATGCTTATTTGGATTACACAGTAAAATTCATATAATTACAAACATTTCTATAACTACCTTTTTTTTAGATTTTAGTACATTTTTACAATAATCAGTAATTTAAAAAAAATGTAATATATGTATAAAAAAGAAAAGTTTTTGTCAATCAAGGAATTAAACTTTGTACTAAAATGCACCTGGTCCCACCGAGATTTGAACTCAATTTACTGGATTCAGAGTACAGAGTGCTAACCATAACACCATGGAATATCCCTTCTAATAACACATATAAAACCTTCTCTCAGAGTGTAAGATCTTTATTTCTACAAGATACAGAAATATTCATTCAGAGAGATATGTACTACATTGTATTTACAAATAAAACCATTAGGACCTACCAATTTGTATATACAGATTATTAGTTTCAGAGTCCAGAATTGTTAACAGTACACCATGAAAGCTCATTCATATGGTGGCATGTAAAAAATGTTCTCACAGTGTAAGATTCTTAGAGGTTACATTTTATTGGAATTATATTACCGATAAACCTGTCTCTCAGTGTGTATGATTCTTAATTTATGCAATTTATAGATATTTTCTTTCTCAGAGATATGAACTGCATAATACTTACAAAAAAACAATAGGACCTACCAAGATGTAAATACAAATCATGGATTCAGAGTCCAAAATGGTTACAAATACACCAGGAAACCTCATTCATGAGGAAGCATTTAAACAGTTTTTATTAGAATGTACTCTCAGAGAAATATAAACTGAACGGTACTTACAAAAAACCAATAGGACCTACCAAGATTTAAATACAGATCACTGGATTCAAAGATCCGAGTGGTTACCAATACACCAAGAAACTTCATTCATGAAGGAGAGCTAAACATTTTTTTCTAAAATGTTAGATTCTTAGAAGACACATTTTATTGCAATTATTGTACATATATTTACATCAACGCTTATTTGGGTTATATAGTAAAATTCATATAATTACATACATTTCTATAACTACCTTTTTTTTAGCTTTTAGTACATATTTACAAAAATCAGTGATTTAAAAAAATTATTATATGTATGAAAAAGAAGACTTTCTGTCAATCAAGAACTTAAACTGAAGGTACAAAAACACATCAGGTCCCACCAAGATTTGAACTCGGATCGCTGGATTCAGAGCCTAGAGTGCTAACCATTACACCATGAAACCTCTCTTCTAACACAACATATACAACTTTCTCTTAGAGTGTGAGATCTTATTTTCTACAAGTTACAGGAATAATAATCAGAGAGATAAGTATTACATTGTATTTACAAAAAAAAGCCATTAGGACCTACCAAATTTTTATACAGATTATAGGTTTCAGAGTCCAGAATTGTTAACAGCACACAATGAAACCTCATTCATATGGTAGCATGTACATTTTTTGTCAGAGTATAAGATTCTTAGCGGATACATTTTATTGGAATTAAATGACAGATAAACCTGTCTCTCAGTGTGTAAGATTCTTAATTTATGCAATTTATAGATATTTTCTTTCTCAGAGATATTAACTGTATTGTACTTACAACAAAACCAATAGAACCTACCAAGATGTAAATATAGATCATGGATTCAGAGTCCAAAATGTTTACCAATATACCATGAAACCTCATCCATTAGGGAGCATCTAAATATTTTTATAAGAATGTACTCTTAGAGAGATATGAACTGAATGGTACTTACAAAAAACCAATAGGACCTACCAAGATTTAAATACAGATCACTGTATTCAAAGATCAGAGTGGAGTGGTTACCAATACACCAAGAAACCACATTCATTAGGGAACATCTAAACATTTTTTTCTAAAATGTTAGATTCTTCGAAGACACATTTTATTGAAGTTATTGTACATATATTAACATCAATGCTTATTTGGATTACACAGTAAAATTCATATAATTACAAACATTTCTATAACTACCTTTTTTTTAGATTTTAGTACATTTTTACAATAATCAGTAATTTAAAAAAAATGTATTATATGTATAAAAAAGAAAAGTTTTTGTCAATCAAGGACTTAAACTAAAGGTACTAAAATGCACCTGGTCCCACCGAGATTTGAACTCAATTTACTGGATTCAGAGTACAGAGTGCTAACCATAACACCATGGAATATCCCTTCTAATAACACATATAAAACTTTCTCTCAGAGTGTAAGATCTTTATTTCTACAAGATACAGAAATATTCATTCAGAGAGATATGTACTACATTGTATTTACAAATAAAACCATTAGGACCTACCAATTTGTATATACAGATTATTAGTTTCAGAGTCCAGAATTGTTAACAGTACACCATGAAAGCTCATTCATATGGTGGCATGTAAAAAATGTTCTCACAGTGTAAGATTCTTAGAGGTTACATTTTATTGGAATTATATTACCGATAAACCTGTCTCTCAGTGTGTATGATTCTTAATTTATGCAATTTATAGATATTTTCTTTCTCAGAGATATGAACTGCATAATACTTACAAAAAAACAATAGGACCTACCAAGATGTAAATACAAATCATGGATTCAGAGTCCAAAATGGTTACAAATACACCAGGAAACCTCATTCATGAGGAAGCATTTAAACAGTTTTTATTAGAATGTACTCTCAGAGAAATATAAACTGAACGGTACTTACAAAAAACCAATAGGACCTACCAAGATTTAAATACAGATCACTGGATTCAAAGATCCGAGTGGTTACCAATACACCAAGAAACTTCATTCATGAAGGAGAGCTAAACATTTTTTTCTAAAATGTTAGATTCTTAGAAGACACATTTTATTGCAATTATTGTACATATATTTACATCAACGCTTATTTGGGTTATATAGTAAAATTCATATAATTACATACATTTCTATAACTACCTTTTTTTTAGCTTTTAGTACATATTTACAAAAATCAGTGATTTAAAAAAATTATTATATGTATGAAAAAGAAGACTTTCTGTCAATCAAGAACTTAAACTGAAGGTACTAAAACACATCAGGTCCCACCAAGATTTGAACTCGGATCGCTGGATTCAGAGCCCAGAGTGCTAACCATTACACCATGAAACCTCTCTTCTAACACAACATATACAACTTTCTCTTAGAGTGTGAGATCTTATTTTCTACAAGTTACAGGAATAATAATCAGAGAGATAAGTATTACATTGGGGGTAATTCTGAGTTGATCGCAGCAGGAAATTTTTTAGCAGTTGGGCAAAACCATGTGCACTGCAGGGGGGGCAGATATAACATGTGCAGAGAGAGAGAGATTTGGGTGAGGTGAGTTCAATCTGCAATCTAAATTGCAGTGTAAAAATAAAGCAGCCAGCATTTACCCTGCACAGAAACAAAATAAACCACCCAAATCTAACTCTCTGCAAATGTTATATCTGCCCCCCCTGCCGTGCAAATGGTTTTGCCCAACTGCTAAAAAATATCCTGCTGCGATCAACTTGGAATTACCCCCATTGTATTTACAAAAAAAAGCCATTAGGACCTACCAAATTTTTATACAGATTATAGGTTTCAGAGTCCAGAATTGTTAACAGTACACAATGAAACCTCATTCATATGGTAGCATGTACATTTTTTGTCAGAGTATAAGATTCTTAGTGGATACATTTTATTGGAATTAAATGACAGATAAACCTGTCTCTCAGTGTGTAAGATTCTTAATTTATGCAATTTATAGATATTTTCTTTCTCAGAGATATTAACTGTATTGTACTTACAACAAAACCAATAGAACCTACCAAGATGTAAATATAGATCATGGATTCAGAGTCCAAAATGTTTACCAATATACCATGAAACCTCATCCATTAGGGAGCATCTAAATATTTTTATATGAATGTACTCTCAGAGAGATATGAACTGAATGGTACTTACAAAAAACCAATAGGACCTACCAAGATTTAAATACAGATCACTGTATTCAAAGATCAGAGTGGAGTGGTTACCAATACACCAAGAAACCACATTCATTAGGGAACATCTAAACATTTTTTTCTAAAATGTTAGATTCTTAGAAGACACATTTTATTGAAGTTATTGTATAAAATGTATACATATATTAACATCAATGCTTATTTGGATTACACAGTAAAATTCATATAATTACAAACATTTCTATAACTACCTTTTTTTTAGATTTTAGTACATTTTTACAATAATCAGTAATTTAAAAAAAATGTATTATATGTATAAAAAAGAAAAGTTTTTGTCAATCAAGGACTTAAACTAAAGGTACTAAAATGCACCTGGTCCCACCGAGATTTGAACTCAATTTACTGGATTCAGAGTACAGAGTGCTAACCATAACACCATGGAATATCCCTTCTAATAACACATATAAAACTTTCTCTCAGAGTGTAAGATCTTTATTTCTACAAGATACAGAAATATTCATTCAGAGAGATATGTACTACATTGTATTTACAAATAAAACCATTAGGACCTACCAATTTGTATATACAGATTATTAGTTTCAGAGTCCAGAATTGTTAACAGTACACCATGAAAGCTCATTCATATGGTGGCATGTAAAAAATGTTCTCACAGTGTAAGATTCTTAGAGGTTACATTTTATTGGAATTATATTACCGATAAACCTGTCTCTCAGTGTGTATGATTCTTAATTTATGCAATTTATAGATATTTTCTTTCTCAGAGATATGAACTGCATAATACTTACAAAACAACAATAGGACCTACCAAGATGTAAATACAAATCATGGATTCAGAGTCCAAAATGGTTACAAATACACCAGGAAACCTCATTCATGAGGAAGCATTTAAACAGTTTTTATTAGAATGTACTCTCAGAGAAATATAAACTGAACGGTACTTACAAAAAACCAATAGGACCTACCAAGATTTAAATACAGATCACTGGATTCAAAGATCCGAGTGGTTACCAATACACCAAGAAACTTCATTCATGAAGGAGAGCTAAACATTTTTTTCTAAAATGTTAGATTCTTAGAAGACACATTTTATTGCAATTATTGTACATATATTTACATCAACGCTTATTTGGGTTATATAGTAAAATTCATATAATTACATACATTTCTATAACTACCTTTTTTTAGCTTTTAGTACATATTTACAAAAATCAGTGATTTAAAAAAATTATTATATGTATGAAAAAGAAGACTTTCTGTCAATCAAGAACTTAAACTGAAGGTACTAAAACACATCAGGTCCCACCAAGATTTGAACTCGGATCGCTGGATTCAGAGCCCAGAGTGCTAACCATTACACCATGAAACCTCTCTTCTAACACAACATATACAACTTTCTCTTAGAGTGTGAGATCTTATTTTCTACAAGTTACAGGAATAATAATCAGAGAGATAAGTATTACATTGGGGGTAATTCTGAGTTGATCGCAGCAGGAAATTTTTTAGCAGTTGGGCAAAACCATGTGCACTGCAGGGGGGGCAGATATAACATGTGCAGAGAGAGAGAGATTTGGGTGAGGTGAGTTCAATCTGCAATCTAAATTGCAGTGTAAAAATAAAGCAGCCAGCATTTACCCTGCATAGAAACAAAATAACCCACCCAAATCTAACTCTCTGCAAATGTTATATCTGCCCCCCCTGCAGTGCAAATGGTTTTGCCCAACTGCTAAAAAATATCCTGCTGCGATCAACTTGGAATTACCCCCATTGTATTTACAAAAAAAAGCCATTAGGACCTACCAAATTTTTATACAGATTATAGGTTTCAGAGTCCAGAATTGTTAACAGTACACAATGAAACCTCATTCATATGGTAGCATGTACATTTTTTGTCAGAGTATAAGATTCTTAGTGGATACATTTTATTGGAATTAAATGACAGATAAACCTGTCTCTCAGTGTGTAAGATTCTTAATTTATGCAATTTGTAGATATTTTCTTTCTCAGAGATATTAACTGTATTGTACTTACAACAAAACCAATAGAACCTACCAAGATGTAAATATAGATCATGGATTCAGAGTCCAAAATGTTTACCAATATACCATGAAACCTCATCCATTAGGGAGCATCTAAATATTTTTATAAGAATGTACTCTCAGAGAGATATGAACTGAATGGTACTTACAAAAAACCAATAGGACCTACCAAGATTTAAATACAGATCACTGTATTCAAAGATCAGAGTGGAGTGGTTACCAATACACCAAGAAACCACATTCATTAGGGAACATCTAAACATTTTTTTCTAAAATGTTAGATTCTTAGAAGACACATTTTATTGAAGTTATTGTATAAAATGTATACATATATTAACATCAATGCTTATTTGGATTACACAGTAAAATTCATATAATTACAAACATTTCTATAACTACCTTTTTTTTAGATTTTAGTACATTTTTACAATAATCAGTAATTTTAAAAAAATGTAATATATGTATAAAAAAGAAAAGTTTTTGTCAATCAAGGAATTAAACTTTGTACTAAAATGCACCTGGTCCCACCGAGATTTGAACTCAATTTACTGGATTCAGAGTACAGAGTGCTAACCATAACACCATGGAATATCCCTTCTAATAACACATATAAAACTTTCTCTCAGAGTGTAAGATCTTTATTTCTACAAGATACAGAAATATTCATTCAGAGAGATATGTACTACATTGTATTTACAAATAAAACCATTAGGACCTACCAATTTGTATATACAGATTATTAGTTTCAGAGTCCAGAATTGTTAACAGTACACCATGAAAGCTCATTCATATGGTGGCATGTAAAAAATGTTCTCACAGTGTAAGATTCTTAGAGGTTACATTTTATTGGAATTATATTACCGATAAACCTGTCTCTCAGTGTGTATGATTCTTAATTTATGCAATTTATAGATATTTTCTTTCTCAGAGATATGAACTGCATAATACTTACAAAAAAACAATAGGACCTACCAAGATGTAAATACAAATCATGGATTCAGAGTCCAAAATGGTTACAAATACACCAGGAAACCTCATTCATGAGGAAGCATTTAAACAGTTTTTATTAGAATGTACTCTCAGAGAAATATAAACTGAACGGTACTTACAAAAAACCAATAGGACCTACCAAGATTTAAATACAGATCACTGGATTCAAAGATCCGAGTGGTTACCAATACACCAAGAAACTTCATTCATGAGGGAGAGCTAAACATTTTTTTCTAAAATGTTAGATTCTTAGAAGACACATTTTATTGCAATTATTGTACATATATTTACATCAACGCTTATTTGGGTTATATAGTAAAATTCATATAATTACATACATTTCTATAACTACCTTTTTTAGCTTTTAGTACATATTTACAAAAATCAGTGATTTAAAAAAATTATTATATGTATGAAAAAGAAGACTTTCTGTCAATCAAGAACTTAAACTGAAGGTACTAAAACACATCAGGTCCCACTGAGATTTAAACTCGGATCGCTGGATTCAGAGCCCAGAGTGCTAACCATTACACCATGAAACCTCTCTTCTAACACAACATATACAACTTTCTCTTAGAGTGTGAGATCTTATTTTCTACAAGTTACAGGAATAATAATCAGAGAGATAAGTATTACATTGTATTTACAAAAAAAAGCCATTAGGACCTACCAAATTTTTATACAGATTATAGGTTTCAGAGTCCAGAATTGTTAACAGTACACAATGAAACCTCATTCATATGGTAGCATGTACATTTTTTGTCAGAGTATAAGATTCTTAGTGGATACATTTTATTGGAATTAAATGACAGATAAACCTGTCTCTCAGTGTGTAAGATTCTTAATTTATGCAATTTATAGATATTTTCTTTCTCAGAGATATTAACTGTATTGTACTTACAACAAAACCAATAGAACCTACCAAGATGTAAATATAGATCATGGATTCAGAGTCCAAAATGTTTACCAATATACCATGAAACCTCATCCATTAGGGAGCATCTAAATATTTTTATAAGAATGTACTCTCAGAGAAATATAAACTGAACGGTACTTACAAAAAACCAATAGAACCTACCAAGATTTAAATACAGATCACTGGATTCAAAGATCCGAGTGGTTACCAATACACCAAGAAACTTCATTCATGAAGTAAAGCTAAACATTTTTTTCTAAAATGTTAGATTCTTAGAAGACACATTTTATTGCAATTATTGTACATATATTTACATCAACGCTTATTTGGGTTATATAGTAAAATTCATATAATTACATACATTTCTATAACTACCTTTTTTTAGCTTTTAGTACATATTTACAAAAATCAGTGATTTAAAAAAATTATTATATGTATGAAAAAGAAGACTTTCTGTCAATCAAGAACTTAAACTGAAGGTACTAAAACACATCAGGTCCCACTAACATTTGAACTCGGATCGCTGGATTCAGAGCCCAGAGTGCTAACCATTACACCATGAAACTTCTCTGCTAACACAACATATACAACTTTCTCTTAGAGTGTGAGATCTTATTTTCTACAAGTTACAGGAATAATAATCAGAGAGATAAGTATTACATTGTATTTCCAAAAAAAAGCCATTAGGACCTACCAAATTTTTATACAGATTATAGGTTTCAGAGTTCAGAATTGTTAACAGTACACAATGAAACCTCATTCATATGGTAGCATGTACATTTTTTGTCAGAGTATAAGATTCTTAGTGGATACATTTTATTGGAATTAAATGACAGATAAACCTGTCTCTCAGTATGTAAGATTCTTAATTTATGCAATTTATAGATATTTTCTTTCTCAGAGATATTAACTGTATTGTACTTACAACAAAACCAATAGAACCTACCAAGATGTAAATATAGATCATGGATTCAGAGTCCAAAATGTTTACCAATATACCATGAAACCTCATCCATTAGGGAGCATCTAAATATTTTTATAAGAATGTACTCTCAGAGAGATATGAACTGAATGGTACTTACAAAAAACCAATAGGACCTACCAAGATTTAAATACAGATCACTGTATTCAAAGATCAGAGTGGAGTGGTTACCAATACACCAAGAAACCACATTCATTAGGGAACATCTAAACATTTTTTTCTAAAATGTTAGATTCTTAGAAGACACATTTTATTGAAGTTATTGTATAAAATGTATACATGTATTAACATCAATGCTTATTTGGATTACACAGTAAAATTCATATAATTACAAACATTTCTATAACTACCTTTTTTTTAGATTTTAGTACATTTTTACAATAATCAGTAATTTAAAAAAAATGTAATATATGTATAAAAAAGAAAAGTTTTTGTCAATCAAGGAATTAAACTTTGTACTAAAATGCACCTGGTCCCACCGAGATTTGAACTCAATTTACTGGATTCAGAGTACAGAGTGCTAACCATAACACCATGGAATATCCCTTCTAATAACACATATAAAACTTTCTCTCAGAGTGTAAGATCTTTATTTCTACAAGATACAGAAATATTCATTCAGAGAGATATGTACTACATTGTATTTACAAATAAAACCATTAGGACCTACCAATTTGTATATACAGATTATTAGTTTCAGAGTCCAGAATTGTTAACAGTACACCATGAAAGCTCATTCATATGGTGGCATGTAAAAAATGTTCTCACAGTGTAAGATTCTTAGAGGTTACATTTTATTGGAATTATATTACCGATAAACCTGTCTCTCAGTGTGTATGATTCTTAATTTATGCAATTTATAGATATTTTCTTTCTCAGAGATGTGTACTGCATAATACTTACAAAAAAACAATAGGACCTACCAAGATGTAAATACAAATCATGGATTCAGAGTCCAAAATGGTTACAAATACACCAGGAAACCTCATTCATGAGGAAGCATTTAAACAGTTTTTATTAGAATGTACTCTCAGAGAAATATAAACTGAACGGTACTTACAAAAAACCAATAGGACCTACCAAGATTTAAATACAGATCACTGGATTCAAAGATCCGAGTGGTTACCAATACACCAAGAAACTTCATTCATGAGGGAGAGCTAAACATTTTTTTCTAAAATGTTAGATTCTTAGAAGACACATTTTATTGCAATTATTTTACATATATTTACATCAACGCTTATTTGGGTTATATAGTAAAATTCATATAATTACATACATTTCTATAACTACCTTTTTTTTAGCTTTTAGTACATATTTACAAAAATCAGTGATTAAAAAAATTATTATATGTATGAAAAAGAAGACTTTCTGTCAATCAAGAACTTAAACTGAAGGTACTAAAACACATCAGGTCCCACCGAGATTTGAACTCGGATCGCTGGATTCAGAGCCCAGAGTGCTAACCATTACACCATGAAACTTCTCTTCTAACACAACATATACAACTTTCTCTTAAAGTGTGAGATCTTATTTTCTACAATTTACAGGAATAATAATCAGAGAGATAAGTATTACATTGTATTTACAGAAAAAAAGCCATTAGGACCTACCAAATTTTTATACAGATTATAGGTTTCAGAGTCCAGAATTGTTAACAGCACACAATGAAACCTCATTCATATGGTAGCATGTACATTTTTTGTCAGAGTATAAGATTCTTAGTGGATACATTTTATTGGAATTAAATGACAGATAAACCTGTCTCTCAGTGTGTAAGATTCTTAATTTATGCAATTTATAGATATTTTCTTTCTCAGAGATATTAACTGTATTGTACTTACAACAAAACCAATAGAACCTACCAAGATGTAAATATAGATCATGGATTCAGAGTCCAAAATGTTTACCAATATACCATGAAACCTCATCCATTAGGGAGCATCTAAATATTTTTATAAGAATGTACTCTCAGAGAGATATGAACCGAATGGTACTATACAAAAAACCAATAAGACCTACCAAGATTTAAATACAGATCACTGTATTCAAAGATCAGAGTGGAGTGGTTACCAATACACCAAGAAACCACATTCATTAGGGAACATCTAAACATTTTTTTCTAAAATGTTAGATTCTTCGAAGACACATTTTATTGAAGTTATTGTACATATATTAACATCAATGCTTATTTGGATTACACAGTAAAATTCATATAATTACAAACATTTCTATAACTACCTTTTTTTTAGATTTTAGTACATTTTTACAATAATCAGTAATTTAAAAAAAATGTATTATATGTATAAAAAAGAAAAGTTTTTGTCAATCAAGGACTTAAACTAAAGGTACTAAAATGCACCTGGTCCCACCGAGATTTGAACTCAATTTACTGGATTCAGAGTACAGAGTGCTAACCATAACACCATGGAATATCCCTTCTAATAACACATATAAAACTTTCTCTCAGAGTGTAAGATCTTTATTTCTACAAGATACAGAAATATTCATTCAGAGAGATATGTACTACATTGTATTTACAAATAAAACCATTAGGACCTACCAATTTGTATATACAGATTATTAGTTTCAGAGTCCAGAATTGTTAACAGTACACCATGAAAGCTCATTCATATGGTGGCATGTAAAAAATGTTCTCACAGTGTAAGATTCTTAGAGGTTACATTTTATTGGAATTATATTACCGATAAACCTGTCTCTCAGTGTGTATGATTCTTAATTTATGCAATTTATAGATATTTTCTTTCTCAGAGATATGAACTGCATAATACTTACAAAAAAACAATAGGACCTACCAAGATGTAAATACAAATCATGGATTCAGAGTCCAAAATGGTTAAAAATACACCAGGAAACCTCATTCATGAGGAAGCATTTAAACAGTTTTTATTAGAATGTACTCTCAGAGAAATATAAACTGAACGGTACTTACAAAAAACCAATAGGACCTACCAAGATTTAAATACAGATCACTGGATTCAAAGATCCGAGTGGTTACCAATACACCAAGAAACTTCATTCATGAAGGAGAGCTAAACATTTTTTTCTAAAATGTTAGATTCTTAGAAGACACATTTTATTGCAATTATTGTACATATATTTACATCAACGCTTATTTGGGTTATATAGTAAAATTCATATAATTACATACATTTCTATAACTACCTTTTTTTTAGCTTTTAGTACATATTTACAAAAATCAGTGATTTAAAAAAATTATTATATGTATGAAAAAGAAGACTTTCTGTCAATCAAGAACTTAAACTGAAGGTACTAAAACACATCAGGTCCCACCAAGATTTGAACTCGGATCGCTGGATTCAGAGCCTAGAGTGCTAACCATTACACCATGAAACCTCTCTTCTAGCACAACATATACAACTTTCTCTTAGAGTGTGAGATCTTATTTTCTACAAGTTACAGGAATAATAATCAGAGAGATAAGTATTACATTGTATTTACAAAAAAAAGCCATTAGGACCTACCAAATTTTTATACAGATTATAGGTTTCAGAGTCCAGAATTGTTAACAGTACACAATGAAACCTCATTCATATGGTAGCATGTACATTTTTTGTCAGAGTATAAGATTCTTAGTGGATACATTTTATTGGAATTAAATGACAGATAAACCTGTCTCTCAGTGTGTAAGATTCTTAATTTATGCAATTTATAGATATTTTCTTTCTCAGAGATATTAACTGTATTGTACTTACAACAAAACCAAAAGAACCTACCAAGATGTAAATATAGATCATGGATTCAGAGTCCAAAATGTTTACCAATATACCATGAAACCTCATCCATTAGGGAGCATCTAAATATTTTTATAAGAATGTACTCTCAGAGAGATATGAACTGAATGGTACTTACAAAAAAACCAATAGGACATACCAAGATTTAAATACAGATCACTGTATTCAAAGATCAGAGTGGAGTGGTTACCAATACACCAAGAAACCACATTCATTAGGGAACATCTAAACATTTTTTTCTAAAATGTTAGATTCTTAGAAGACACATTTTATTGAAGTTATTGTATAAAATGTATACATGTATTAACATCAATGCTTATTTGGATTACACAGTAAAATTCATATAATTACAAACATTTCTATAACTACCTTTTTTTTAGATTTTAGTACATTTTTACAATAATCAGTAATTTAAAAAAAATGTAATATATGTATAAAAAAGAAAAGTTTTTGTCAATCAAGGAATTAAACTTTGTACTAAAATGCACCTGGTCCCACCGAGATTTGAACTCAATTTACTGGATTCAGAGTACAGAGTGCTAACCATAACACCATTGAATATCCCTGCTAATAACACATATAAAACTTTCTCTCAGAGTGTAAGATCTTTATTTCTACAAGATACAGAAATATTCATTCAGAGAGATATGTACTACATTGTATTTACAAATAAAACCATTAGGACCTACCAATTTGTATATACAGATTATTAGTTTCAGAGTCCAGAATTGTTAACAGTACACCATGAAAGCTCATTCATATGGTGGCATGTAAAAAATGTTCTCACAGTGTAAGATTCTTAGAGGTTACATTTTATTGGAATTATATTACCGATAAACCTGTCTCTCAGTGTGTATGATTCTTAATTTATGCAATTTATAGATATTTTCTTTCTCAGAGATGTGAACTGCATAATACTTACAAAAAACCAAAAGGACCTACCAAGATGTAAATACAAATCATGGATTCAGAGTCCAAAATGGTTACAAATACACCAGGAAACCTCATTCATGAGGAAGCATTTAAACAGTTTTTATTAGAATGTACTCTCAGAGAAATATAAACTGAACGGTACTTACAAAAAACCAATAGGACCTACCAAGATTTAAATACAGATCACTGGATTCAAAGATCCGAGTGGTTACCAATACACCAAGAAACTTCATTCATGAGGGAGAGCTAAACATTTTTTTCTAAAATGTTAGATTCTTAGAAGACACATTTTATTGCAATTATTGTACATATATTTACATCAACGCTTATTTGGGTTATATAGTAAAATTCATATAATTACATACATTTCTATAACTACCTTTTTTTTAGCTTTTAGTACATATTTACAAAAATCAGTGATTAAAAAAATTATTATATGTATGAAAAAGAAGACTTTCTGTCAATCAAGAACTTAAACTGAAGGTACTAAAACACATCAGGTCCCACCGAGATTTGAACTCGGATCGCTGGATTCAGAGCCCAGAGTGCTAACCATTACACCATGAAACTTCTCTTCTAACACAACATATACAACTTTCTCTTAAAGTGTGAGATCTTATTTTCTACAATTTACAGGAATAATAATCAGAGAGATAAGTATTACATTGTATTTACAGAAAAAAAGCCATTAGGACCTACCAAATTTTTATACAGATTATAGGTTTCAGAGTCCAGAATTGTTAACAGCACACAATGAAACCTCATTCATATGGTAGCATGTACATTTTTTGTCAGAGTATAAGATTCTTAGTGGATACATTTTATTGGAATTAAATGACAGATAAACCTGTCTCTCAGTGTGTAAGATTCTTAATTTATGCAATTTATAGATATTTTCTTTCTCAGAGATATTAACTGTATTGTACTTACAACAAAACCAATAGAACCTACCAAGAAGTAAATATAGATCATGGATTCAGAGTCCAAAATGTTTACCAATATACCATGAAACCTCATCCATTAGGGAGCATCTAAATATTTTTATAAGAATGTACTCTCAGAGAGATATGAACCGAATGGTACTATACAAAAAACCAATAAGACCTACCAAGATTTAAATACAGATCACTGTATTCAAAGATCAGAGTGGAGTGGTTACCAATACACCAAGAAACCACATTCATTAGGGAACATCTAAACATTTTTTTCTAAAATGTTAGATTCTTCGAAGACACATTTTATTGAAGTTATTGTACATATATTAACATCAATGCTTATTTGGATTACACAGTAAAATTCATATAATTACAAACATTTCTATAACTACCTTTTTTTTAGATTTTAGTACATTTTTACAATAATCAGTAATTTAAAAAAAATGTATTATATGTATAAAAAAGAAAAGTTTTTGTCAATCAAGGACTTAAACTAAAGGTACTAAAATGCACCTGGTCCCACCGAGATTTGAACTCAATTTACTGGATTCAGAGTACAGAGTGCTAACCATAACACCATGGAATATCCCTTCTAATAACACATATAAAACTTTCTCTCAGAGTGTAAGATCTTTATTTCTACAAGATACAGAAATATTCATTCAGAGAGATATGTACTACATTGTATTTACAAATAAAACCATTAGGACCTACCAATTTGTATATACAGATTATTAGTTTCAGAGTCCAGAATTGTTAACAGTACACCATGAAAGCTCATTCATATGGTGGCATGTAAAAAATGTTCTCACAGTGTAAGATTCTTAGAGGTTACATTTTATTGGAATTATATTACCGATAAACCTGTCTCTCAGTGTGTATGATTCTTAATTTATGCAATTTATAGATATTTTCTTTCTCAGAGATATGAACTGCATAATACTTACAAAAAAACAATAGGACCTACCAAGATGTAAATACAAATCATGGATTCAGAGTCCAAAATGGTTACAAATACACCAGGAAACCTCATTCATGAGGAAGCATTTAAACAGTTTTTATTAGAATGTACTCTCAGAGAAATATAAACTGAACGGTACTTACAAAAAACCAATAGGACCTACCAAGATTTAAATACAGATCACTGGATTCAAAGATCCGAGTGGTTACCAATACACCAAGAAACTTCATTCATGAAGGAGAGCTAAACATTTTTTTCTAAAATGTTAGATTCTTAGAAGACACATTTTATTGCAATTATTGTACATATATTTACATCAACGCTTATTTGGGTTATATAGTAAAATTCATATAATTACATACATTTCTATAACTACCTTTTTTTTAGCTTTTAGTACATATTTACAAAAATCAGTGATTTAAAAAAATTATTATATGTATGAAAAAGAAGACTTTCTGTCAATCAAGAACTTAAACTGAAGGTACTAAAACACATCATGTCCCACCAAGATTTGAACTCGGATCGCTGGATTCAGAGCCTAGAGTGCTAACCATTACACCATGAAACCTCTCTTCTAGCACAACATATACAACTTTCTCTTAGAGTGTGAGATCTTATTTTCTACAAGTTACAGGAATAATAATCAGAGAAATAAGTATTACATTGTATTTACAAAAAAAAGCCATTAGGACCTACCAAATTTTTATACAGATTATAGGTTTCAGAGTCCAGAATTGTTAACAGTACACAATGAAACCTCATTCATATGGTAGCATGTACATTTTTTGTCAGAGTATAAGATTCTTAGTGGATACATTTTATTGGAATTAAATGACAGATAAACCTGTCTCTCAGTGTGTAAGATTCTTAATTTATGCAATTTATAGATATTTTCTTTCTCAGAGATATTAACTGTATTGTACTTACAACAAAACCAAAAGAACCTACCAAGATGTAAATATAGATCATGGATTCAGAGTCCAAAATGTTTACCAATATACCATGAAACCTCATCCATTAGGGAGCATCTAAATATTTTTATAAGAATGTACTCTCAGAGAGATATGAACTGAATGGTACTTACAAAAAAACCAATAGGACATACCAAGATTTAAATACAGATCACTGTATTCAAAGATCAGAGTGGAGTGGTTACCAATACACCAAGAAACCACATTCATTAGGGAACATCTAAACATTTTTTTCTAAAATGTTAGATTCTTAGAAGACACATTTTATTGAAGTTATTGTATAAAATGTATACATGTATTAACATCAATGCTTATTTGGATTACACAGTAAAATTCATATAATTACAAACATTTCTATAACTACCTTTTTTTTAGATTTTAGTACATTTTTACAATAATCAGTAATTTAAAAAAAATTTAATATATGTATAAAAAAGAAAAGTTTTTGTCAATCAAGGAATTAAACTTTGTACTAAAATGCACCTGGTCCCACCGAGATTTGAACTCAATTTACTGGATTCAGAGTACAGAGTGCTAACCATAACACCATTGAATATCCCTGCTAATAACACATATAAAACTTTCTCTCAGAGTGTAAGATCTTTATTTCTACAAGATACAGAAATATTCATTCAGAGAGATATGTACTACATTGTATTTACAAATAAAACCATTAGGACCTACCAATTTGTATATACAGATTATTAGTTTCAGAGTCCAGAATTGTTAACAGTACACCATGAAAGCTCATTCATATGGTGGCATGTAAAAAATGTTCTCACAGTGTAAGATTCTTAGAGGTTACATTTTATTGGAATTATATTACCGATAAACCTGTCTCTCAGTGTGTATGATTCTTAATTTATGCAATTTATAGATATTTTCTTTCTCAGAGATGTGAACTGCATAATACTTACAAAAAACCAAAAGGACCTACCAAGATGTAAATACAAATCATGGATTCAGAGTCCAAAATGGTTACAAATACACCAGGAAACCTCATTCATGAGGAAGCATTTAAACAGTTTTTATTAGAATGTACTCTCAGAGAAATATAAACTGAACGGTACTTACAAAAAACCAATAGGACCTACCAAGATTTAAATACAGATCACTGGATTCAAAGATCCGAGTGGTTACCAATACACCAAGAAACTTCATTCATGAGGGAGAGCTAAACATTTTTTTCTAAAATGTTAGATTCTTAGAAGACACATTTTATTGCAATTATTGTACATATATTTACATCAACGCTTATTTGGGTTATATAGTAAAATTCATATAATTACATACATTTCTATAACTACCTTTTTTTTAGCTTTTAGTACATATTTACAAAAATCAGTGATTAAAAAAAATATTATATGTATGAAAAAGAAGACTTTCTGTCAATCAAGAACTTAAACTGAAGGTACTAAAACACATCAGGTCCCACCGAGATTTGAACTCGGATCGCTGGATTCAGAGCCCAGAGTGCTAACCATTACACCATGAAACTTCTTTTCTAACACACCATATACAACTTTCTCTTAGAGTGTGAGATCTTATTTTCTACAATTTACAGGAATAATAATCAGAGAGATAAGTATTACATTGTATTTACAGAAAAAAAGCCATTAGGACCTACCAAATTTTTATACAGATTATAGGTTTCAGAGTCCAGAATTGTTAACAGCACACAATGAAACCTCATTCATATGGTAGCATGTACATTTTTTGTCAGAGTTTAAGATTCTTAGTGGATACATTTTATTGGAATTAAATGACAGATAAACCTGTCTCTCAGTGTGTAAGATTCTTAATTTATGCAATTTATAGATATTTTCTTTCTCAGAGATATTAACTGTATTGTACTTACAACAAAACCAATAGAACCTACCAAGATGTAAATATAGATCATGGATTCAGAGTCCAAAATGTTTACCAATATACCATGAAACCTCATCCATTAGGGAGCATCTAAATATTTTTATAAGAATGTACTCTCAGAGAGATATGAACTGAATGGTACTTACAAAAAACCAATAGGACCTACCAAGATTTAAATACAGATCACTGTATTCAAAGAACAGAGTGGAGTGGTTACCAATACACCAAGAAACCACATTCATTAGGGAACATCTTAACATTTTTTTCTAAAATGTTAGATTCTTCGAAGACACATTTTATTGAAGTTATTGTACATATATTAACATCAATGCTTATTTGGATTACACAGTAAAATTCATATAATTACAAACATTTCTATAACTACCTTTTTTTTAGATTTTAGTACATTTTTACAATAATCAGTAATTTAAAAAAAATGTATTATATGTATAAAAAAGAAAAGTTTTTGTCAATCAAGGACTTAAACTAAAGGTACTAAAATGCACCTGGTCCCACCGAGATTTGAACTCAATTTACTGGATTCAGAGCACAGAGTGCTAACCATAACACCATGGAATATCCCTTCTAATAACACATATAAAACTTTCTCTCAGAGTGTAAGATCTTTATTTCTACAAGATACAGAAATATTCATTCAGAGAGATATGTACTACATTGTATTTACAAATAAAACCATTAGGACCTACCAATTTGTATATACAGATTATTAGTTTCAGAGTCCAGAATTGTTAACAGTACACCATGAAAGCTCATTCATATGGTGGCATGTAAAAAATGTTCTCACAGTGTAAGATTCTTAGAGGTTACATTTTATTGGAATTATATTACCAATAAACCTGTCTCTCAGTGTGTATGATTCTTAATTTATGCAATTTATAGATATTTTCTTTCTCAGAGATATGAACTGCATAATACTTACAAAAAAACAATAGGACCTACCAAGATGTAAATACAAATCATGGATTCAGAGTCCAAAATGGTTAAAAATACACCAGGAAACCTCATTCATGAGGAAGCATTTAAACAGTTTTTATTAGAATGTACTCTCAGAGAAATATAAACAGAACGGTACTTACAAAAAACCAATAGGACCTACCAAGATTTAAATACAGATCACTGGATTCAAAGATCCGAGTGGTTACCAATACACCAAGAAACTTCATTCATGAAGGAGAGCTAAACATTTTTTTCTAAAATGTTAGATTCTTAGAAGACACATTTTATTGCAATTATTGTACATATATTTACATCAACGCTTATTTGGGTTATATAGTAAAATTCATATAATTACATACATTTCTATAACTACCTTTTTTTTAGCTTTTAGTACATATTTACAAAAATCAGTGATTTAAAAAAATTATTATATGTATGAAAAAGAAGACTTTCTGTCAATCAAGAACTTAAACTGAAGGTACTAAAACACATCAGGTCCCACCAAGATTTGAACTCGGATCGCTGGATTCAGAGCCTAGAGTGCTAACTATTACACCATGAAACCTCTCTTCTAGCACAACATATACAACTTTCTCTTAGAGTGTGAGATCTTATTTTCTACAAGTTACAGGAATAATAATCAGAGAGATAAGTATTACATTGTATTTACAAAAAAAAGCCATGAGGACCTACCAAATTTTTATACAGATTATAGGTTTCAGAGTCCAGAATTGTTAACAGTACACAATGAAACCTCATTCATATGGTAGCATGTACATTTTTTGTCAGAGTATAAGATTCTTAGTGGATACATTTTATTGGAATTAAATGACAGATAAACCTGTCTCTCAGTGTGTAAGATTCTTAATTTATGCAATTTATAGATATTTTCTTTCTCAGAGATATTAACTGTATTGTACTTACAACAAAACCAATAGAACCTACCAAGATGTAAATATAGATCATGGATTCAGAGTCCAAAATGTTTACCAATATACCATGAAACCTCATCCATTAGGGAGCATCTAAATATTTTTATAAGAATGTACTCTCAGAGAGATATGAACTGAATGGTACTTACAAAAAAACCAATAGGACCTACCAAGATTTAAATACAGATCACTGTATTCAAAGATCAGAGTGGAGTGGTTACCAATACACCAAGAAACCACATTCATTAGGGAACATCTAAACATTTTTTTCTAAAATGTTAGATTCTTAGAAGACACATTTTATTGAAGTTATTGTATAAAATGTATACATGTATTAACATCAATGCTTATTTGGATTACACAGTAAAATTCATATAATTACAAACATTTCTATAACTACCTTTTTTTTAGATTTTAGTACATTTTTACAATAATCAGTAATTTTAAAAAAATGTAATATATGTATAAAAAAGAAAAGTTTTTGTCAATCAAGGAATTAAACTTTGTACTAAAATGCACCTGGTCCCACCGAGATTTGAACTCAATTTACTGGATTCAGAGTACAGAGTGCTAACCATAACACCATTGAATATCCCTGCTAATAACACATATAAAACTTTCTCTCAGAGTGTAAGATCTTTATTTCTACAAGATACAGAAATATTCATTCAGAGAGATATGTACTACATTGTATTTACAAATAAAACCATTAGGACCTACCAATTTGTATATACAGATTATTAGTTTCAGAGTCCAGAATTGTTAACAGTACACCATGAAAGCTCATTCATATGGTGGCATGTAAAAAATGTTCTCACAGTGTAAGATTCTTAGAGGTTACATTTTATTGGAATTATATTACCGATAAACCTGTCTCTCAGTGTGTATGATTCTTAATTTATGCAATTTATAGATATTTTCTTTCTCAGAGATATGAACTGCATAATACTTACAAAAAAACAATAGGACCTACCAAGATGTAAATACAAATCATGGATTCAGAGTCCAAAATGGTTACAAATACACCAGGAAACCTCATTCATGAGGAAGCATTTAAACAGTTTTTATTAGAATGTACTCTCAGAGAAATATAAACTGAACGGTACTTACAAAAAACCAATAGGACCTACCAAGATTTAAATACAGATCACTGGATTCAAAGATCCGAGTGGTTACCAATACACCAAGAAACTTCATTCATGAGGGAGAGCTAAACATTTTTTTCTAAAATGTTAGATTCTTAGAAGACACATTTTATTGCAATTATTGTACATATATTTACATCAACGCTTATTTGGGTTATATAGTAAAATTCATATAATTACATACATTTCTATAACTACCTTTTTTTAGCTTTTAGTACATATTTACAAAAATCAGTGATTTAAAAAAATTATTATATGTATGAAAAAGAAGACTTTCTGTCAATCAAGAACTTAAACTGAAGGTACTAAAACACATCAGGTCCCACCGAGATTTAAACTCGGATCGCTGGATTCAGAGCCCAGAGTGCTAACCATTACACCATGAAACCTCTCTGCTAACACAACATATACAACTTTCTCTTAGAGTGTGAGATCTTATTTTCTACAAGTTACAGGAATAATAATCAGAGAGATAAGTATTACATTGTATTTACAAAAAAAAGCCATTAGGACCTACCAAATTTTTATACAGATTATAGGTTTCAGAGTCCAGAATTGTTAACAGTACACAATGAAACCTCATTCATATGGTAGCATGTACATTTTTTGTCAGAGTATAAGATTCTTAGTGGATACATTTTATTGGAATTAAATGACAGATAAACCTGTCTCTCAGTGTGTAAGATTCTTAATTTATGCAATTTATAGATATTTTCTTTCTCAGAGATATTAACTGTATTGTACTTACAACAAAACCAATAGAACCTACCAAGATGTAAATATAGATCATGGATTCAGAGTCCAAAATGTTTACCAATATACCATGAAACCTCATCCATTAGGGAGCATCTAAATATTTTTATAAGAATGTACTCTCAGAGAGATATGAACTGAATGGTACTTACAAAAAACCAATAGGACCTACCAAGATTTAAATACAGATCACTGTATTCAAAGATCAGAGTGGAGTGGTTACCAATACACCAAGAAACCACATTCATTAGGGAACATCTAAAAAAAATTTTCTAAAATGTTAGATTCTTCGAAGACACATTTTATTGAAGTTACTGTACATATATTAACATCAATGCTTATTTGGATTACACAGTAAAATTCATATAATTACAAACATTTCTATAACTACCTTTTTTTTAGATTTTAGTACATTTTTACAATAATCAGTAATTTAAAAAAAAATGTATTATATGTATAAAAAAGAAAAGTTTTTGTCAATCAAGGACTTAAACTAAAGGTACTAAAATGCACCTGGTCCCACCGAGATTTGAACTCAATTTACTGGATTCAGAGTACAGAGTGCTAACCATAACACCATGGAATATCCCTTCTAATAACACATATAAAACTTTCTCTCAGAGTGTAAGATCTTTATTTCTACAAGATACAGAAATATTCATTCAGAGAGATATGTACTACATTGTATTTACAAATAAAACCATTAGGACCTACCAATTTGTATATACAGATTATTAGTTTCAGAGTCCAGAATTGTTAACAGTACACCATGAAAGCTCATTCATATGGTGGCATGTAAAAAATGTTCTCACAGTGTAAGATTCTTAGAGGTTACATTTTATTGGAATTATATTACCGATAAACCTGTCTCTCAGTGTGTATGATTCTTAATTTATGCAATTTATAGATATTTTCTTTCTCAGAGATATGAACTGCATAATACTTACAAAAAAACAATAGGACCTACCAAGATGTAAATACAAATCATGGATTCAGAGTCCAAAATGGTTACAAATACACCAGGAAACCTCATTCATGAGGAAGCATTTAAACAGTTTTTATTAGAATGTACTCTCAGAGAAATATAAACTGAACGGTACTTACAAAAAACCAATAGGACCTACCAAGATTTAAATACAGATCACTGTATTCAAAGATCAGAGTGGAGTGGTTACCAATACACCAAGAAACCACATTCATTAGGGAACATCTAAACATTTTTTTCTAAAATGTTAGATTCTTAGAAGACACATTTTATTGAAGTTATTGTATAAAATGTATACATATATTAACATCAATGCTTATTTGGATTACACAGTAAAATTCATATAATTACAAACATTTCTATAACTACCTTTTTTTTAGATTTTAGTACATTTTTACAATAATCAGTAATTTAAAAAAAATGTAATATATGTATAAAAAAGAAAAGTTTTTGTCAATCAAGGAATTAAACTTTGTACTAAAATGCACCTGGTCCCACCGAGATTTGAACTCAATTTACTGGATTCAGAGTACAGAGTGCTAACCATAACACCATGGAATATCCCTTCTAATAACACATATAAAACTTTCTCTCAGAGTGTAAGATCTTTATTTCTACAAGATACAGAAATATTCATTCAGAGAGATATGTACTACATTGTATTTACAAATAAAACCATTAGGACCTACCAATTTGTATATACAGATTATTAGTTTCAGAGTCCAGAATTGTTAACAGTACACCATGAAAGCTCATTCATATGGTGGCATGTAAAAAATGTTCTCACAGTGTAAGATTCTTAGAGGTTACATTTTATTGGAATTATATTACCGATAAACCTGTCTCTCAGTGTGTATGATTCTTAATTTATGCAATTTATAGATATTTTCTTTCTCAGAGATATGAACTGCATAATACTTACAAAAAAACAATAGGACCTACCAAGATGTAAATACAAATCATGGATTCAGAGTCCAAAATGGTTACAAATACACCAGGAAACCTCATTCATGAGGAAGCATTTAAACAGTTTTTATTAGAATGTACTCTCAGAGAAATATAAACTGAACGGTACTTACAAAAAACCAATAGGACCTACCAAGATTTAAATACAGATCACTGGATTCAAAGATCCGAGTGGTTACCAATACACCAAGAAACTTCATTCATGAGGGAGAGCTAAACATTTTTTTCTAAAATGTTAGATTCTTAGAAGACACATTTTATTGCAATTATTGTACATATATTTACATCGACGCTTATTTGGGTTATATAGTAAAATTCATATAATTACATACATTTCTATAACTACCTTTTTTTTAGCTTTTAGTACATATTTACAAAAATCAGTGATTAAAAAAATTATTATATGTATGAAAAAGAAGACTTTCTGTCAATCAAGAACTTAAACTGAAGGTACTAAAACACATCAGGTCCCACCGAGATTTGAACTCAGATCGCTGGATTCAGAGCCTAGAGTGCTAACCATTAAACCATGAAACCTCTCTTCTAACACAACATACACAACTTTCTCTTAGAGTGTGAGATCTTATTTTCTACAAGTTACAGGAATAATAATCAGAGAGATAAGTATTACATTGTATTTACAAAAAAAAGCCATTAGGACCTACCAAATTTTTATACAGATTATAGGTTTCAGAGTCCAGAATTGTTAACAGCACACAATGAAACCTCATTCATATGGTAGCATGTACATTTTTTGTCAGAGTATAAGATTCTTAGTGGATACATTTTATTGGAATTAAATGACAGATAAACCTGTCTCTCAGTGTGTAAGATTCTTAATTTATGCAATTTATAGATATTTTCTTTCTCAGAGATATTAACTGTATTGTACTTACAACAAAACCAATAGAACCTACCAAGATGTAAATATAGATCATGGATTCAGAGTCCAAAATGTTTACCAATATACCATGAAACCTCATCCATTAGGGAGCATCTAAATATTTTTATAAGAATGTACTCTCAGAGAGATATGAACTGAATGGTACTTACAAAAAACCAATAGGACCTACCAAGATTTAAATACAGATCACTGTATTCAAAGATCAGAGTGGAGTGGTTACCAATACACCAAGAAACCACATTCATTAGGGAACATCTAAACATTTTTTTCTAAAATGTTAGATTCTTAGAAGACACATTTTATTGAAGTTATTGTACATATATTAACATCAATGCTTATTTGGATTACACAGTAAAATTCATATAATTACAAACATTTCTATAACTACCTTTTTTTTAGATTTTAGTACATTTTTACAATAATCAGTAATTTAAAAAAAATGTATTATATGTATAAAAAAGAAAAGTTTTTGTCAATCAAGGACTTAAACTGAAGGTACTAAAATGCACCTGGTCCCACCGAGATTTGAACTCAATTTACTGGATTCAGAGTACAGAGTGCTAACCATAACACCATGGAATATCCCTTCTAATAACACATATAAAACTTTCTCTCAGAGTGTAAGATCTTTATTTCTACAAGATACAGAAATATTAATTCAGAGAGATATGTACTACATTGTATTTACAAATAAAACCATTAGGACCTACCAATTTGTATATACAGATTATTAGTTTCAGAGTCCAGAATTGTTAACAGTACACCATGAAAGCTCATTCATATGGTGGCATGTAAAAAATGTTCTCACAGTGTAAGATTCTTAGAGGTTACATTTTATTGGAATTATATTACCGATAAACCTGTCTCTCAGTGTGTATGATTCTTAATTTATGCAATTTATAGATATTTTCTTTCTCAGAGATATGAACTGCATAATACTTACAAAAAAACAATAGGACCTACCAAGATGTAAATACAAATCATGGATTCAGAGTCCAAAATGGTTACAAATACACCAGGAAACCTCATTCATGAGGAAGCATTTAAACAGTTTTTATTAGAATGTACTCTCAGAGAAATATAAACTGAACGGTACTTACAAAAAACCAATAGGACCTACCAAGATTTAAATACAGATCACTGGATTCAAAGATCCGAGTGGTTACCAATACACCAAGAAACTTCATTCATGAGGGAGAGCTAAACATTTTTTTCTAAAATGTTAGATTCTTAGAAGACACATTTTATTGCAATTATTGTACATATATTTACATCAACGCTTATTTGGGTTATATAGTAAAATTCATATAATTACATACATTTCTATAACTACCTTTTTTTAGCTTTTAGTACATATTTACAAAAATCAGTGATTTAAAAAAATTATTATATGTATGAAAAAGAAGACTTTCTGTCAATCAAGAACTTAAACTGAAGGTACTAAAACACATCAGGTCCCACCGAGATTTGAACTCGGATCGCTGGATTCAGAGCCCAGAGTGCTAACCATTACACCATGAAAACTCTCTTCTAACACAACATATACAACTTTCTCTTAGAGTGTGAGATCTTATTTTCTACAAGTTACAGGAATAATAATCAGAGAGATAAGTATTACATTGTATTTACAAAAAAAAGCCATTAGGACCTACCAAATTTTTATACAGATTATAGGTTTCAGAGTCCAGAATTGTTAACAGTACACAATGAAACCTCATTCATATGGTAGCATGTACATTTTTTGTCAGAGTATAAGATTCTTAGTGGATACATTTTATTGGAATTAAATGACAGATAAACCTGTCTCTCAGTGTGTAAGATTCTTAATTTATGCAATTTATAGATATTTTCTTTCTCAGAGATATTAACTGTATTGTACTTACAACAAAACCAATAGAACCTACCAAGATGTAAATATTGATCATGGATTCAGAGTCCAAAATGTTTACCAATATACCATGAAACCTCCTCCATTAGGGAGCATCTAAATATTTTTATAAGAATGTACTCTCAGAGAGATATGAACTGAATGGTACTATACAAAAAACCAATAGGACCTACCAAGATTTAAATACAGATCACTGTATTCAAAGATCAGAGTGGAGTGGTTACCAATACACCAAGAAACCACATTCATTAGGGAACATCTAAACATTTTTTTCTAAAATGTTAGATTCTTCGAAGACACATTTTATTGAAGTTATTGTACATATATTAACATCAATGCTTATTTGGATTACACAGTAAAATTCATATAATTACAAACATTTCTATAACTACCTTTTTTTTATTTTAGTACATTTTTACAAAAATCAGTAATTTAAAAAAAAATGTATTATATGTATAAAAAAGAAAAGTTTTTGTCAATCAAGGACTTAAACTAAAGGTACTAAAATGCACCTGGTCCCACCGAGATTTGAACTCAATTTACTGGATTCAGAGTACAGAGTGCTAACCATAACACCATGGAATATCCCTTCTAATAACACATATAAAACTTTCTCTCAGAGTGTAAGATCTTTATTTCTACAAGATACAGAAATATTCATTCAGAGAGATATGTACTACATTGTATTTACAAATAAAACGATTAGGACCTACCAATTTGTATATACAGATTATTAGTTTCAGAGTCCAGAATTGTTAACAGTACACCATGAAAGCTCATTCATATGGTGGCATGTAAAAAATGTTCTCACAGTGTAAGATTCTTAGAGGTTACATTTTATTGGAATTATATTACCGATAAACCTGTCTCTCAGTGTGTATGATTCTTAATTTATGCAATTTATAGATATTTTCTTTCTCAGAGATATGAACTGCATAATACTTACAAAAAAACAATAGGACCTACCAAGATGTAAATACAAATCATGGATTCAGAGTCCAAAATGGTTACAAATACACCAGGAAACCTCATTCATGAGGAAGCATTTAAACAGTTTTTATTAGAATGTACTCTCAGAGAAATATAAACTGAACGGTACTTACAAAAAACCAATAGGACCTACCAAGATTTAAATACAGATCACTGGATTCAAAGATCCGAGTGGTTACCAATACACCAAGAAACTTCATTCATGAGGGAGAGCTAAACATTTTTTTCTAAAATGTTAGATTCTTAGAAGACACATTTTATTGCAATTATTGTACATATATTTACATCAACGCTTATTTGGGTTATATAGTAAAATTCATATAATTACATACATTTCTATAACTACCTTTTTTTAGCTTTTAGTACATATTTACAAAAATCAGTGATTTAAAAAAATTATTATATGTATGAAAAAGAAGACTTTCTGTCAATCAAGAACTTAAACTGAAGGTACTAAAACACATCAGGTCCCACCGAGATTTGAACTCGGATCGCTGGATTCAGAGCCCAGAGTGCTAACCATTACACCATGAAACCTCTCTTCTAACACAACATATACAACTTTCTCTTAGAGTGTGAGATCTTATTTTCTACAAGTTACAGGAATAATAATCAGAGAGATAAGTATTACATTGTATTTACAAAAAAAAGCCATTAGGACCTACCAAATTTTTATACAGATTATAGGTTTCAGAGTCCAGAATTGTTAACAGTACACAATGAAACCTCATTCATATGGTAGCTTGTACATTTTTTGTCAGAGTATAAGATTCTTAGTGGATACATTTTATTGGAATTAAATGACAGATAAACCTGTCTCTCAGTGTGTAAGATTCTTAATTTATGCAATTTATAGATATTTTCTTTCTCAGAGATATTAACTGTATTGTACTTACAACAAAACCAATAGAACCTACCAAGATGTAAATATAGATCATGGATTCAGAGTCCAAAATGTTTACCAATATACCATGAAACCTCCTCCATTAGGGAGCATCTAAATATTTTTATAAGAATGTACTCTCAGAGAGATATGAACTGAATGGTACTATACAAAAAACCAATAGGACCTACCAAGATTTAAATACAGATCACTGTATTCAAAGATCAGAGTGGAGTGGTTACCAATACACCAAGAAACCACATTCATTAGGGAACATCTAAACATTTTTTTCTAAAATGTTAGATTCTTCGAAGACACATTTTATTGAAGTTATTGTACATATATTAACATCAATGCTTATTTGGATTACACAGTAAAATTCATATAATTACAAACATTTCTATAACTACCTTTTTTTTATTTTAGTACATTTTTACAATAATCAGTGATTTAAAAAAAATGTATTATATGTATAAAAAAGAAAAGTTTTTGTCAATCAAGGACTTAAACTAAAGGTACTAAAATGCACCTGGTCCCACCGAGATTTGAACTCAATTTACTGGATTCAGAGTACAGAGTGCTAACCATAACACCATGGAATATCCCTTCTAATAACACATATAAAACTTTCTCTCAGAGTGTAAGATCTTTATTTCTACAAGATACAGAAATATTCATTCAGAGAGATATGTACTACATTGTATTTACAAATAAAACGATTAGGACCTACCAATTTGTATATACAGATTATTAGTTTCAGAGTCCAGAATTGTTAACAGTACACCATGAAAGCTCATTCATATGGTGGCATGTAAAAAATGTTCTCACAGTGTAAGATTCTTAGAGGTTACATTTTATTGGAATTATATTACCGATAAACCTGTCTCTCAGTGTGTATGATTCTTAATTTATGCAATTTATAGATATTTTCTTTCTCAGAGATATGAACTGCATAATACTTACAAAAAAACAATAGGACCTACCAAGATGTAAATACAAATCATGGATTCAGAGTCCAAAATGGTTACAAATACACCAGGAAACCTCATTCATGAGGAAGCATTTAAACAGTTTTTATTAGAATGTACTCTCAGAGAAATATAAACTGAACGGTACTTACAAAAAACCAATAGGACCTACCAAGATTTAAATACAGATCACTGGATTCAAAGATCCGAGTGGTTACCAATACACCAAGAAACTTCATTCATGAAGGAGAGCTAAACATTTTTTTCTAAAATGTTAGATTCTTAGAAGACACATTTTATTGCAATTATTGTACATATATTTACATCAACGCTTATTTGGGTTATATAGTAAAATTCATATAATTACATACATTTCTATAACTACCTTTTTTTTAGCTTTTAGTACATATTTACAAAAATCAGTGATTTAAAAAAATTATTATATGTATGAAAAAGAAGACTTTCTGTCAATCAAGAACTTAAACTGAAGGTACTAAAACACAACAGGTCCCACCAAGATTTGAACTCGGATCGCTGGATTCAGAGACTAGAGTGCTAACCATTACACCATGAAACCTCTCTTCTAACACAACATATACAACTTTCTCTTAGAGTGTGAGATCTTATTTTCTACAAGTTACAGGAATAATAATCAGAGAGATAAGTATTACATTGTATTTACAAAAAAAAGCCATTAGGACCTACCAAATTTTTATACAGATTATAGGTTTCAGAGTCCAGAATTGTTAACAGTACACAATGAAACCTCATTCATATGGTAGCATGTACATTTTTTGTCAGAGTATAAGATTCTTAGTGGATACATTTTATTGGAATTAAATGACAGATAAACCTGTCTCTCAGTGTGTAAGATTCTTAATTTATGCAATTTATAGATATTTTCTTTCTCAGAGATATTAACTGTATTGTACTTACAACACAACCAATAGAACCTACCAAGATGTAAATATAGATCATGGATTCAGAGTCCAAAATGTTTACCAATATACCATGAAACCTCATCCATTAGGGAGCATCTAAATATTTTTATAAGAATGTACTCTCAGAGAGATATGAACTGAATGGTACTTACAAAAAACCAATAGGACCTACCAAGATTTAAATACAGATCACTGTATTCAAAGATCAGAGTGGAGTGGTTACCAATACACCAAGAAACCACATTCATTAGGGAACATCTAAACATTTTTTTCTAAAATGTTAGATTCTTAGAAGACACATTTTATTGAAGTTATTGTATAAAATGTATACATGTATTAACATCAATGCTTATTTGGATTACACAGTAAAATTCATATAATTACAAACATTTCTTTAACTACCTTTTTTTTAGATTTTAGTACATTTTTACAATAATCAGTAATTTAAAAAAAAATGTAATATATGTATAAAAAAGAAAAGTTTTTGTCAATCAAGGAATTAAACTTTGTACGAAAATGCACCTGGTCCCACCGAGATTTGAACTCAATTTACTGGTTTCAGAGTACAGAGTGCTAACCATAACACCATGGAATATCCCTTCTAATAACACATATAAAACTTTCTCTCAGAGTGTAAGATCTTTATTTCTACAAGATACAGAAATATTCATTCAGAGAGATATGTACTACATTGTATTTACAAATAAAACCATTAGGACCTACCAATTTGTATATACAGATTATTAGTTTCAGAGTCCAGAATTGTTAACAGTACACCATGAAAGCTCATTCATATGGTGGCATGTAAAAAATGTTCTCACAGTGTAAGATTCTTAGAGGTTACATTTTATTGGAATTATATTACCGATAAACCTGTCTCTCAGTGTGTATGATTCTTAATTTATGCAATTTATAGATATTTTCTTTCTCAGAGATGTGAACTGCATAATACTTACAAAAAAACAATAGGACCTACCAAGATGTAAATACAAATCATGGATTCAGAGTCCAAAATGGTTACAAATACACCAGGAAACCTCATTCATGAGGAAGCATTTAAACAGTTTTTATTAGAATGTACTCTCAGAGAAATATAAACTGAACGGTACTTACAAAAAACCAATAGGACCTACCAAGATTTAAATACAGATCACTGGATTCAAAGATCCGAGTGGTTACCAATACACCAAGAAACTTCATTCATGAGGGAGAGCTAAACATTTTTTTCTAAAATGTTAGATTCTTAGAAGACACATTTTATTGCAATTATTGTACATATATTTACATCAACGCTTATTTGGGTTATATAGTAAAATTCATATAATTACATACATTTCTATAACTACCTTTTTTTTAGCTTTTAGTACATATTTACAAAAATCAGTGATTAAAAAAATTATTATAAGTATGAAAAAGAAGACTTTCTGTCAATCAAGAACTTAAACTGAAGGTACTAAAACACATCAGGTCCCACCGAGATTTGAACTCGGATCGCTGGATTCAAAGCCCAGAGGGCTAACCATTACACCATGAAACTTCTTTTCTAACACAACATATACAACGTTCTCTTATAGTGTGAGATCTTATTTTCTACAATTTACAGGAATAATAATCAGAGAGATAAGTATTACATTGTATTTACAAAAAAAAGCCATTAGGACCTACCAAATTTTTATACAGATTATAGGTTTCAGAGTCCAGAATTGTTAACAGTACACAATGAAACCTCATTCATATGGTAGCATGTACATTTTTTGTCAGAGTATAAGATTCTTAGTGGATACATTTTATTGGAATTAAATGACAGATAAACCTGTCTCTCAGTGTGTAAGATTCTTAATTTATGCAATTTATAGATATTTTCTTTCTCAGAGATATTAACTGTATTGTACTTACAACACAACCAATAGAACCTACCAAGATGTAAATATAGATCATGGATTCAGAGTCCAAAATGTTTACCAATATACCATGAAACCTCATCCATTAGGGAGTATCTAAATATTTTTATAAGAATGTACTCTCAGAGAGATATGAACTGAATGGTACTTACAAAAAACCAATAGGACCTACCAAGATTTAAATACAGATCACTGTATTCAAAGATCAGAGTGGAGTGGTTACCAATACACCAAGAAACCACATTCATTAGGGAACATCTAAACATTTTTTTCTAAAATGTTAGATTCTTCGAAGACACATTTTATTGAAGTTATTGTACATATATTAACATCAATGCTTATTTGGATTACACAGTAAAATTCATATAATTACAAACATTTCTATAACTACCTTTTTTTTAGATTTTAGTACATTTTTACAATAATCAGTAATTTAAAAAAAATGTAATATATGTATAAAAAAGAAAAGTTTTTGTCAATCAAGGAATTAAACTTTGTACTAAAATGCACCTGGTCCCACCGAGATTTGAACTCAATTTACTGGATTCAGAGTACAGAGTGCTAACCATAACACCATGGAATATCCCTTCTAATAACACATATAAAACTTTCTCTCAGAGTGTAAGATCTTTATTTCTACAAGATACAGAAATATTCATTCAGAGAGATATGTACTACATTGTATTTACAAATAAAACCATTAGGACCTACCAATTTGTATATACAGATTATTAGTTTCAGAGTCCAGAATTGTTAACAGTACACCATGAAAGCTCATTCATATGGTGGCATGTAAAAAATGTTCTCACAGTGTAAGATTCTTAGAGGTTACATTTTATTGGAATTATATTACCGATAAACCTGTCTCTCAGTGTGTATGATTCTTAATTTATGCAATTTATAGATATTTTCTTTCTCAGAGATGTGAACTGCATAATACTTACAAAAAAACAATAGGACCTACCAAGATGTAAATACAAATCATGGATTCAGAGTCCAAAATGGTTACAAATACACCAGGAAACCTCATTCATGAGGAAGCATTTAAACAGTTTTTATTAGAATGTACTCTCAGAGAAATATAAACTGAACGGTACTTACAAAAAACCAATAGGACCTACCAAGATTTAAATACAGATCACTGGATTCAAAGATCCGAGTGGTTACCAATACACCAAGAAACTTCATTCATGAGGGAGAGCTAAACATTTTTTTCTAAAATGTTAGATTCTTAGAAGACACATTTTATTGCAATTATTGTACATATATTTACATCAACACTTATTTGGGTTATATAGTAAAATTCATATAATTACATACATTTCTATAACTACCTTTTTTTTAGCTTTTAGTACATATTTACAAAAATCAGTGATTAAAAAAATTATTATATGTATGAAAAATTAGACTTTCTGTCAATCAAGAACTTAAACTGAAGGTACTAAAACACATCAGGTCCCACGGAGATTTGAACTCGGATCGCTGGATTCAGAGCCCAGAGTGCTCACCATTACACCATGAAACTTCTCTTCTAACACACCATATACAACTTTCTCTTAGAGTGTGAGATCTTATTTTCTACAATTTACAGGAATAATAATCAGAGAGATAAGTATTACATTGTATTTACAGAAAAAAAGCCATTAGGACCTACCAAATTTTTATACAGATTATAGGTTTCAGAGTCCAGAATTGTTAACAGCACACAATGAAACCTCATTCATATGGTAGCATGTACATTTTTTGTCAGAGTATAAGATTCTTAGTGGATACATTTTATTGGAATTAAATGACAGATAAACCTGTCTCTCAGTGTGTAAGATTCTTAATTTATGCAATTTATAGATATTTTCTTTCTCAGAGATATTAACTGTATTGTACTTACAACAAAACCAATAGAACCTACCAAGATGTAAATATAGATCATGGATTCAGAGTCCAAAATGTTTACCAATATACCATGAAACCTCATCCATTAGGGAGCATCTAAATATTTTTATAAGAATGTACTCTCAGAGAGATATGAACTGAATGGTACTTACAAAAAACCAATAGGACCTACCAAGATTTAAATACAGATCACTGTATTCAAAGATCAGAGTGGAGTGGTTACCAATACACCAAGAAACCACATTCATTAGGGAACATCTAAACATTTTTTTCTAAAATGTTAGATTCTTAGAAGACACATTTTATTGAAGTTATTGTACATATATTAACATCAATGCTTATTTGGATTACACAGTAAAATTCATATAATTACAAACATTTCTATAACTACCTTTTTTTAGATTTTAGTACATTTTTACAATAATCCGTAATTTAAAAAAAATGTATTATATGTATAAAAAAGAAAAGTTTTTGTCAATCAAGGACTTAAACTAAAGGTACTAAAATGCACCTGGTCCCACCGAGATTTGAACTCAATTTACTGGATTCAGAGTACAGAGTGCTAGCCATAACACCATGGAATATCCCTTCTAATAACACATATAAAACTTTCTCTCAGAGTGTAAGATCTTTATTTCTACAAGATACAGAAATATTAATTCAGAGAGATATGTACTACATTGTATTTACAAATAAAACCATTAGGACCTACCAATTTGTATATACAGATTATTAGTTTCAGAGTCCAGAATTGTTAACAGTACACCATGAAAGCTCATTCATATGGTGGCATGTAAAAAATGTTCTCACAGTGTAAGATTCTTAGAGGTTACATTTTATTGGAATTATATTACCGATAAACCTGTCTCTCAGTGTGTATGATTCTTAATTTATGCAATTTATAGATATTTTCTTTCTCAGAGATATGAACTGCATAAAACTTACAAAAAAACAATAGGACCTACCAAGATGTAAATACAAATCATGGATTCAGAGTCCAAAATGGTTACAAATACACCAGGAAACCTCATTCATGAGGAAGCATTTAAACAGTTTTTATTAGAATGTACTCTCAGAGAAATATAAACTGAACGGTACTTACAAAAAACCAATAGGACCTACCAAGATTTAAATACAGATCACTGGATTCAAAGATCCGAGTGGTTACCAATACACCAAGAAACTTCATTCATGAAGGAGAGCTAAACATTTTTTTCTAAAATGTTAGATTCTTAGAAGACACATTTTATTGCAATTATTGTACATATATTTACATCAACGCTTATTTGGGTTATATAGTAAAATTCATATAATTACATACATTTCTATAACTACCTTTTTTTTAGCTTTTAGTACATATTTACAAAAATCAGTGATTTAAAAAAATTATTATATGTATGAAAAAGAAGACTTTCTGTCAATCAAGAACTTAAACTGAAGGTACTAAAACACATCAGGTCCCACCAAGATTTGAACTCGGATCGCTGGGTTCAGAGCCTAGAGTGCTAACCATTACACCATGAAACCTCTCTTCTAACACAACATACACAACTTTCTCTTAGAGTGTGAGATCTTATTTTCTACAAGTTACAGGAATAATAATCAGAGAGATAAGTATTACATTGTATTTACAGAAAAAAAGCCATTAGGACCTACCAAATTTTTATACAGATTATAGGTTTCAGAGTCCAGAATTGTTAACAGCACACAATGAAACCTCATTCATATGGTAGCATGTACATTTTTTGTCAGAGTATAAGATTCTTAGTGGATACATTTTATTGGAATTAAATGACAGATAAACCTGTCTCTCAGTGTGTAAGATACTTAATTTATGCAATTTATAGATATTTTCTTTCTCAGAGATATTAACTGTATTGTACTTACAACAAAACCAATAGAACCTACCAAGATGTAAATATAGATCATGGATTCAGAGTCCAAAATGTTTACCAATATACCATGAAACCTCATCCATTAGGGAGTATCTAAATATTTTTATAAGAATGTACTCTCAGAGAGATATGAACTGAATGGTACTTACAAAAAACCAATAGGACCTACCAAGATTTAAATACAGATCACTGTATTCAAAGATCAGAGTGGAGTGGTTACCAATACACCAAGAAACCACATTCATTAGGGAACATCTAAACATTTTTTTCTAAAATGTTAGATTCTTAGAAGACACATTTTATTGAAGTTATTGTATAAAATGTATACATGTATTAACATCAATGCTTATTTGGATTACACAGTAAAATTCATATAATTACAAACATTTCTATAACTACCTTTTTTTTAGATTTTAGTACATTTTTACAATAATCAGTAATTTAAAAAAAAATGTAATATATGTATAAAAAAGAAAGTTTTTGTCAATCAAGGAATTAAACTTTGTACTAAAATGCACCTGGTCCCACCGAGATTTGAACTCAATTTACTGGATTCAGAGTACAGAGTGCTAACCATAACACCATGGAATATCCCTTCTAATAACACATATAAAACTTTCTCTCAGAGTGTAAGATCTTTATTTCTACAAGATACAGAAATATTCATTCAGAGAGATATGTACTACATTGTATTTACAAATAAAACCATTAGGACCTACCAATTTGTATATACAGATTATTAGTTTCAGAGTCCAGAATTGTTAACAGTACACCATGAAAGCTCATTCATATGGTGGCATGTAAAAAATGTTCTCACAGTGTAAGATTCTTAGAGGTTACATTTTATTGGAGTTATATTACCGATAAACCTGTCTCTCAGTGTGTATGATTCTTAATTTATGCAATTTATAGATATTTTCTTTCTCAGAGATGTGAACTGCATAATACTTACAAAAAAACAATAGGACCTACCAAGATGTAAATACAAATCATGGATTCAGAGTCCAAAATGGTTACAAATACACCAGGAAACCTCATTCATGAGGAAGCATTTAAACAGTTTTTATTAGAATGTACTCTCAGAGAAATATAAACTGAACGGTACTTACAAAAAACCAATAGGACCTACCAAGATTTAAATACAGATCACTGGATTCAAAGATCCGAGTGGTTACCAATACACCAAGAAACTTCATTCATGAGGGAGAGCTAAACATTTTTTTCTAAAATGTTAGATTCTTAGAAGACACATTTTATTGCAATTATTGTACATATATTTACATCAACGCTTATTTGGGTTATATAGTAAAATTCATATAATTACATACATTTCTATAACTACCTTTTTTTTAGCTTTTAGTACATATTTACAAAAATCAGTGATTAAAAAAATTATTATATGTATGAAAAAGAAGACTTTCTGTCAATCAAGAACTTAAACTGAAGGTACTAAAACACATCAGGTCCCACCGAGATTTGAACTCGGATCGCTGGATTCAAAGCCCAGAGTGCTAACCATTACACCATGAAACTTCTTTTCTAACACAACATATACAACTTTCTCTTATAGTGTGAGATCTTATTTTCTACAATTTACAGGAATAATAATCAGAGAGATAAGTATTACATTGTATTTACAAAAAAAAGCCATTAGGACCTACCAAATTTTTATACAGATTATAGGTTTCAGAGTCCAGAATTGTTAACAGTACACAATGAAACCTCATTCATATGGTAGCATGTACATTTTTTGTCAGAGTATAAGATTCTTAGTGGATACATTTTATTGGAATTAAATGACAGATAAACCTGTCTCTCAGTGTGTAAGATTCTTAATTTATGCAATTTATAGATATTTTCTTTCTCAGAGATATTAACTGTATTGTACTTACAACACAACCAATAGAACCTACCAAGATGTAAATATAGATCATGGATTCAGAGTCCAAAATGTTTACCAATATACCATGAAACCTCATCCATTAGGGAGTATCTAAATATTTTTATAAGAATGTACTCTCAGAGATATGAACTGAATGGTACTTACAAAAAACCAATAGGACCTACCAAGATTTAAATACAGATCACTGTATTCAAAGATCAGAGTGGAGTGGTTACCAATACACCAAGAAACCACATTCATTAGGGAACATCTAAACATTTTTTTCTAAAATGTTAGATTCTTAGAAGACACATTTTATTGAAGTTATTGTATAAAATGTATACATGTATTAACATCAATGCTTATTTGGATTACACAGTAAAATTCATATAATTACAAACATTTCTATAACTACCTTTTTTTTAGATTTTAGTACATTTTTACAATAATCAGTAATTTAAAAAAAATGTAATATATGTATAAAAAAGAAAAGTTTTTGTCAATCAAGGAATTAAACTTTGTACTAAAATGCACCTGGTCCCACCGAGATTTGAACTCAATTTACTGGATTCAGAGTACAGAGTGCTAACCATAACACCATGGAATATCCCTTCTAATAACACATATAAAACTTTCTCTCAGAGTGTAAGATCTTTATTTCTACAAGATACAGAAATATTCATTCAGAGAGATATGTACTACATTGTATTTACAAATAAAACCATTAGGACCTACCAATTTGTATATACAGATTATTAGTTTCAGAGTCCAGAATTGTTAACAGTACACCATGAAAGCTCATTCATATGGTGGCATGTAAAAAATGTTCTCACAGTGTAAGATTCTTAGAGGTTACATTTTATTGGAATTATATTACCGATAAACCTGTCTCTCAGTGTGTATGATTCTTAATTTATGCAATTTATAGATATTTTCTTTCTCAGAGATGTGAACTGCATAATACTTACAAAAAAACAATAGGACCTACCAAGATGTAAATACAAATCATGGATTCAGAGTCCAAAATGGTTACAAATACACCAGGAAACCTCATTCATGAGGAAGCATTTAAACAGTTTTTATTAGAATGTACTCTCAGAGAAATATAAACTGAACGGTACTTACAAAAAACCAATAGGACCTACCAAGATTTAAATACAGATCACTGGATTCAAAGATCCGAGTGGTTACCAATACACCAAGAAACTTCATTCATGAGGGAGAGCTAAACATTTTTTTCTAAAATGTTAGATTCTTAGAAGACACATTTTATTGCAATTATTGTACATATATTTACATCAACGCTTATTTGGGTTATATAGTAAAATTCATATAATTACATACATTTCTATAATTACCTTTTTTTTAGCTTTTAGTACATATTTACAAAAATCAGTGATTAAAAAAATTATTATATGTATGAAAAAGAAGACTTTCTGTCAATCAAGAACTTAAACTGAAGGTACTAAAACACATCAGGTCCCACGGAGATTTGAACTCGGATCGCTGGATTCAGAGCCCAGAGTGCTAACCATTACACCATGAAACTTCTCTTCTAACACACCATATACAACTTTCTCTTAGAGTGTGAGATCTTATTTTCTACAATTTACAGGAATAATAATCAGAGAGATAAGTATTATATTGTATTTACAGAAAAAAAGCCATTAGGACCTACCAAATTTTTATACAGATTATAGGTTTCAGAGTCCAGAATTGTTAACAGCACACAATGAAACCTCATTCATATGGTAGCATGTACATTTTTTGTCAGAGTATAAGATTCTTAGTGGATACATTTTATTGGAATTAAATGACAGATAAACCTGTCTCTCAGTGTGTAAGATTCTTAATTTATGCAATTTATAGATATTTTCTTTCTCAGAGATATTAACTGTATTGTACTTACAACAAAACCAATAGAACCTACCAAGATGTAAATATAGATCATGGATTCAGAGTCCAAAATGTTTACCAATATACCATGAAACCTCATCCATTAGGGAGCATCTAAATATTTTTATAAGAATGTACTCTCAGAGAGATATGAACTGAATGGTACTTACAAAAAACCAATAGGACCTACCAAGATTTAAATACAGATCACTGTATTCAAAGATCAGAGTGGAGTGGTTACCAATACACCAAGAAACCACATTCATTAGGGAACATCTAAACATTTTTTTCTAAAATGTTAGATTCTTAGAAGACACATTTTATTGAAGTTATTGTACATATATTAACATCAATGCTTATTTGGATTACACAGTAAAATTCATATAATTACAAACATTTCTATAACTACCTTTTTTTTAGATTTTAGTACATTTTTACAATAATCAGTAATTTAAAAAAAAATGTAATATATGTATAAAAAAGAAAAGTTTTTGTCAATCAAGGAATTAAACTTTGTACTAAAATGCACCTGGTCCCACCGAGATTTGAACTCAATTTACTGGATTCAGAGTACAGAGTGCTAACCATAACACCATGGAATATCCCTTCTAATAACACATATAAAACTTTCTCTCAGAGTGTAAGATCTTTATTTCTACAAGATACAGAAATATTCATTCAGAGAGATATGTACTACATTGTATTTACAAATAAAACCATTAGGACCTACCAATTTGTATATACAGATTATTAGTTTCAGAGTCCAGAATTGTTAACAGTACACCATGAAAGCTCATTCATATGGTGGCATGTAAAAAATGTTCTCACAGTGTAAGATTCTTAGAGGTTACATTTTATTGGAATTATATTACCGATAAACCTGTCTCTCAGTGTGTATGATTCTTAATTTATGCAATTTATAGATATTTTCTTTCTCAGAGATGTGAACTGCATAATACTTACAAAAAAACAATAGGACCTACCAAGATGTAAATACAAATCATGGATTCAGAGTCCAAAATGGTTACAAATACACCAGGAAACCTCATTCATGAGGAAGCATTTAAACAGTTTTTATTAGAATGTACTCTCAGAGAAATATAAACTGAACGGTACTTACAAAAAACCAATAGGACCTACCAAGATTTAAATACAGATCACTGGATTCAAAGATCCGAGTGGTTACCAATACACCAAGAAACTTCATTCATGAGGGAGAGCTAAACATTTTTTTCTAAAATGTTAGATTCTTAGAAGACACATTTTATTGCAATTATTGTACATATATTTACATCAACGCTTATTTGGGTTATATAGTAAAATTCATATAATTACATACATTTCTATAACTACCTTTTTTTTAGCTTTTAGTACATATTTACAAAAATCAGTGATTAAAAAAATTATTATATGTATGAAAAAGAAGACTTTCTGTCAATCAAGAACTTAAACTGAAGGTACGAAAACACATCAGGTCCCACCGAGATTTGAACTCGGATCGCTGGATTCAAAGCCCAGAGTGCTAACCATTACACCATGAAACTTCTTTTCTAACACAACATATACAACTTTCTCTTATAGTGTGAGATCTTATTTTCTACAATTTACAGGAATAATAATCAGAGAGATAAGTATTACATTGTATTTACAAAAAAAAGCCATTAGGACCTACCAAATTTTTATACAGATTATAGGTTTCAGAGTCCAGAATTGTTAACAGTACACAATGAAACCTCATTCATATGGTAGCATGTACATTTTTTGTCAGAGTATAAGATTCTTAGTGGATACATTTTATTGGAATTAAATGACAGATAAACCTGTCTCTCAGTGTGTAAGATTCTTAATTTATGCAATTTATAGATATTTTCTTTCTCAGAGATATTAACTGTATTGTACTTACAACACAACCAATAGAACCTACCAAGATGTAAATATAGATCATGGATTCAGAGTCCAAAATGTTTACCAATATACCATGAAACCTCATCCATTAGGGAGTATCTAAATATTTTTATAAGAATGTACTCTCAGAGAGATATGAACTGAATGGTACTTACAAAAAACCAATAGGACCTACCAAGATTTAAATACAGATCACTGTATTCAAAGATCAGAGTGGAGTGGTTACCAATACACCAAGAAACCACATTCATTAGGGAACATCTAAACATTTTTTTCTAAAATGTTAGATTCTTAGAAGACACATTTTATTGAAGTTATTGTATAAAATGTATACATGTATTAACATCAATGCTTATTTGGATTACACAGTAAAATTCATATAATTACAAACATTTCTATAACTACCTTTTTTTTAGATTTTAGTACATTTTTACAATAATCAGTAATTTAAAAAAAAATGTAATATATGTATAAAAAAGAAAAGTTTTTGTCAATCAAGGAATTAAACTTTGTACTAAAATGCACCTGGTCCCACCGAGATTTGAACTCAATTTGCTGGATTCAGAGTACAGAGTGCTAACCATAACACCATGGAATATCCCTTCTAATAACACATATAAAACTTTCTCTCAGAGTGTAAGATCTTTATTTCTACAAGATACAGAAATATTCATTCAGAGAGATATGTACTACATTGTATTTACAAATAAAACCATTAGGACCTACCAATTTGTATATACAGATTATTAGTTTCAGAGTCCAGAATTGTTAACAGTACACCATGAAAGCTCATTCATATGGTGGCATGTAAAAAATGTTCTCACAGTGTAAGATTCTTAGAGGTTACATTTTATTGGAATTATATTACCGATAAACCTGTCTCTCAGTGTGTATGATTCTTAATTTATGCAATTTATAGATATTTTCTTTCTCAGAGATGTGAACTGCATAATACTTACAAAAAAACAATAGGACCTACCAAGATGTAAATACAAATCATGGATTCAGAGTCCAAAATGGTTACAAATACACCAGGAAACCTCATTCATGAGGAAGCATTTAAACAGTTTTTATTAGAATGTACTCTCAGAGAAATATAAACTGAACGGTACTTACAAAAAACCAATAGGACCTACCAAGATTTAAATACAGATCACTGGATTCAAAGATCCGAGTGGTTACCAATACACCAAGAAACTTCATTCATGAGGGAGAGCTAAACATTTTTTTCTAAAATGTTAGATTCTTAGAAGACACATTTTATTGCAATTATTGTACATATATTTACATCAACGCTTATTTGGGTTATATAGTAAAATTCATATAATTACATACATTTCTATAACTACCTTTTTTTTAGCTTTTAGTACATATTTACAAAAATCAGTGATTAAAAAAATTATTATATGTATGAAAAAGAAGACTTTCTGTCAATCAAGAACTTAAACTGAAGGTACTAAAACACATCAGGTCCCACGGAGATTTGAACTCGGATCGCTGGATTCAGAGCCCAGAGTGCTAACCATTACACCATGAAACTTCTCTTCTAACACACCATATACAACTTTCTCTTAGAGTGTGAGATCTTATTTTCTACAATTTACAGGAATAATAATCAGAGAGATAAGTATTATATTGTATTTACAGAAAAAAAGCCATTAGGACCTACCAAATTTTTATACAGATTATAGGTTTCAGAGTCCAGAATTGTTAACAGCACACAATGAAACCTCATTCATATGGTAGCATGTACATTTTTTGTCAGAGTATAAGATTCTTAGTGGATACATTTTATTGGAATTAAATGACAGATAAACCTGTCTCTCAGTGTGTAAGATTCTTAATTTATGCAATTTATAGATATTTTCTTTCTCAGAGATATTAACTGTATTGTACTTACAACAAAACCAATAGAACCTACCAAGATGTAAATATAGATCATGGATTCAGAGTCCAAAATGTTTACCAATATACCATGAAACCTCATCCATTAGGGAGCATCTAAATATTTTTATAAGAATGTACTCTCAGAGAGATATGAACTGAATGGTACTTACAAAAAACCAATAGGACCTACCAAGATTTAAATACAGATCACTGTATTCAAAGATCAGAGTGGAGTGGTTACCAATACACCAAGAAACCACATTCATTAGGGAACATCTAAACATTTTTTTCTAAAATGTTAGATTCTTAGAAGACACATTTTATTGAAGTTATTGTACATATATTAACATCAATGCTTATTTGGATTACACAGTAAAATTCATATAATTACAAACATTTCTATAACTACCTTTTTTTAGATTTTAGTACATTTTTACAATAATCCGTAATTTAAAAAAAATGTATTATATGTATAAAAAAGAAAAGTTTTTGTCAATCAAGGACTTAAACTAAAGGTACTAAAATGCACCTGGTCCCACCGAGATTTGAACTCAATTTACTGGATTCAGAGTACAGAGTGCTAACCATAACACCATGGAATATCCCTTCTAATAACACATATAAAACTTTCTCTCAGAGTGTAAGATCTTTATTTCTACAAGATACAGAAATATTAATTCAGAGAGATATGTACTACATTGTATTTACAAATAAAACCATTAGGACCTACCAATTTGAATATACAGATTATTAGTTTCAGAGTCCAGAATTGTTAACAGTACACCATGAAAGCTCATTCATATGGTGGCATGTAAAAAATGTTCTCACAGTGTAAGATTCTTAGAGGTTACATTTTATTGGAATTATATTACCGATAAACCTGTCTCTCAGTGTGTATGATTCTTAATTTATGCAATTTATAGATATTTTCTTTCTCAGAGATATGAACTGCATAAAACTTACAAAAAAACAATAGGACCTACCAAGATGTAAATACAAATCATGGATTCAGAGTCCAAAATGGTTACAAATACACCAGGAAACCTCATTCATGAGGAAGCATTTAAACAGTTTTTATTAGAATGTACTCTCAGAGAAATATAAACTGAACGGTACTTACAAAAAACCAATAGGACCTACCAAGATTTAAATACAGATCACTGGATTCAAAGATCCGAGTGGTTACCAATACACCAAGAAACTTCATTCATGAAGGAGAGCTAAACATTTTTTTCTAAAATGTTAGATTCTTAGAAGACACATTTTATTGCAATTATTGTACATATATTTACATCAACGCTTATTTGGGTTATATAGTAAAATTCATATAATTACATACATTTCTATAACTACCTTTTTTTTAGCTTTTAGTATATATTTACAAAAATCAGTGATTTAAAAAAATTATTATATGTATGAAAAAGAAGACTTTCTGTCAATCAAGAACTTAAACTGAAGGTACTAAAACACATCAGGTCCCACCAAGATTTGAACTCGGATCGCTGGGTTCAGAGCCTAGAGTGCTAACCATTACACCATGAAACCTCTCTTCTAACACAACATACACAACTTTCTCTTAGAGTGTGAGATCTTATTTTCTACAAGTTACAGGAATAATAATCAGAGAGATAAGTATTACATTGTATTTACAGAAAAAAAGCCATTAGGACCTACCAAATTTTTATACAGCTTATAGGTTTCAGAGTCCAGAATTGTTAACAGCACACAATGAAACCTCATTCATATGGTAGCATGTACATTTTTTGTCAGAGTATAAGATTCTTAGTGGATACATTTTATTGGAATTAAATGACAGATAAACCTGTCTCTCAGTGTGTAAGATACTTAATTTATGCAATTTATAGATATTTTCTTTCTCAGAGATATTAACTGTATTGTACTTACAACAAAACCAATAGAACCTACCAAGATGTAAATATAGATCATGGATTCAGAGTCCAAAATGTTTACCAATATACCATGAAACCTCATCCATTAGGGAGCATCTAAATATTTTTTATAAGAATGTACTCTCAGAGAGATATGAACTGAATGGTACTTACAAAAAACCAATAGGACCTACCAAGATTTAAATACAGATCACTGTATTCAAAGATCAGAGTGGAGTGGTTACCAATACACCAAGAAACCACATTTATTAGGGAACATCTAAACATTTTTTTCTAAAATGTTAGATTCTTAGAAGACACATTTTATTGAAGTTATTGTACATATATTAACATCAATGCTTATTTGGATTACACAGTAAAATTCATATAATTACAAACATTTCTATAACTACCTTTTTTTTAGATTTTAGTACATTTTTACAATAATCAGTAATTTAAAAAAAAATGTATTATATGTATAAAAAAGAAAAGTTTTTGTCAATCAAGGACTTAAACTGAAGGTACTAAAATGCACCTGGTCCCACCGAGATTTGAACTCAATTTACTGGATTCAGAGTACAGAGTGCTAACCATAACACCATGGAATATCCCTTCTAATAACACATATAAAACTTTCTCTCAGAGTGTAAGATCTTTATTTCTACAAGATACAGAAATATTAATTCAGAGAGATATGTTCTACATTGTATTTACAAATAAAACCATTAGGACCTACCAATTTGTATATACAGATTATTAGTTTCAGAGTCCAGAATTGTTAACAGTACACCATGAAAGCTCATTCATATGGTGGCATGTAAAAAATGTTCTCACAGTGTAAGATTCTTAGAGGTTACATTTTATTGGAATTATATTACCGATAAACCTGTCTCTCAGTGTGTATGATTCTTAATTTATGCAATTTATAGATATTTTCTTTCTCAGAGATATGAACTGCATAATACTTACAAAAAAACAATAGGACCTACCAAGATGTAAATACAAATCATGGATTCAGAGTCCAAAATGGTTACAAATACACCAGGAAACCTCATTCATGAGGAAGCATTTAAACAGTTTTTATTAGAATGTACTCTCAGAGAAATATAAACTGAACGGTACTTACAAAAAACCAATAGGACCTACCAAGATTTAAATACAGATCACTGGATTTAAAGATCCGAGTGGTTACCAATACACCAAGAAACTTCATTCATGAGGGAGAGCTAAACATTTTTTTCTAAAATGTTAGATTCTTAGAAGACACATTTTATTGCAATTATTGTACATATATTTACATCAACGCTTATTTGGGTTATATAGTAAAATTCATATAATTACATACATTTCTATAACTACCTTTTTTTTAGCTTTTAGTACATATTTACAAAAATCAGTGATTAAAAAAATTATTATATGTATGAAAAAGAAGACTTTCTGTCAATCAAGAACTTAAACTGAAGGTACTAAAACACATCAGGTCCCACCGAGATTTGAACTCGGATCGCTGGATTCAGAGCCCAGAGTGCTAACCATTACACCATGAAACTTCTCTTCTAACACAGCATATACAACTTTCTCTTAGAGTGTGAGATCTTATTTTCTACAAGTTACAGGAATAATAATCAGAGAGATAAGTATTACATTGTATTTACAGAAAAAAAGCCATTAGGACCTACCAAATTTTTATACAGATTATAGGTTTCAGAGTCCAGAATTGTTAACAGCACACAATGAAACCTCATTCATATGGTAGCATGTACATTTTTTGTCAGAGTATAAGATTCTTAGTGGATACATTTTATTGGAATTAAATGACAGATAAACCTGTCTCTCAGTGTGTAAGATACTTAATTTATGCAATTTATAGATATTTTCTTTCTCAGAGATATTAACTGTATTGTACTTACAACAAAACCAATAGAACCTACCAAGATGTAAATATAGATCATGGATTCAGAGTCCAAAATGTTTACCAATATACCATGAAACCTCATCCATTAGGGAGCATCTAAATATTTTTATAAGAATGTACTCTCAGAGAGATATGAACTGAATGGTACTTACAAAAAACCAATAGGACCTACCAAGATTTAAATACAGATCACTGTATTCAAAGATCAGAGTGGAGTGGTTACCAATACACCAAGAAACCACATTCATTAGGGAACATCTAAACATTTTTTTATAAAATGTTAGATTCTTCGAAGACACATTTTATTGAAGTTATTGTACATATATTAACATCAATGCTTATTTGGATTACACAGTAAAATTCATATAATTACAAACATTTCTATAACTACCTTTTTTTTAGATTTTAGTACATTTTTACAATAATCAGTAATTTAAAAAAAAATGTAATATATGTATAAAAAAGAAAAGTTTTTGTCAATCAAGGAATTAAACTTTGTACTAAAATGCACCTGGTCCCACCGAGATTTGAACTCAATTTACTGGATTCAGAGTACAGAGTGCTAACCATAACACCATGGAATATCCCTTCTAATAACACATATAAAACTTTCTCTCAGAGTGTAAGATCTTTATTTCTACAAGATACAGAAATATTCATTCAGAGAGATATGTACTACATTGTATTTACAAATAAAACCATTAGGACCTACCAATTTGTATATACAGATTATTAGTTTCAGAGTCCAGAATTGTTAACAGTACACCATGAAAGCTCATTCATATGGTGGCATGTAAAAAATGTTCTCACAGTGTAAGATTCTTAGAGGTTACATTTTATTGGAATTATATTACCGATAAACCTGTCTCTCAGTGTGTATGATTCTTAATTTATGCAATTTATAGATATTTTCTTTCTCAGAGATGTGAACTGCATAATACTTACAAAAAAACAATAGGACCTACCAAGATGTAAATACAAATCATGGATTCAGAGTCCAAAATGGTTACAAATACACCAGGAAACCTCATTCATGAGGAAGCATTTAAACAGTTTTTATTAGAATGTACTCTCAGAGAAATATAAACTGAACGGTACTTACAAAAAACCAATAGGACCTACCAAGATTTAAATACAGATCACTGGATTCAAAGATCCGAGTGGTTACCAATACACCAAGAAACTTCATTCATGAGGGAGAGCTAAACATTTTTTTCTAAAATGTTAGATTCTTAGAAGACACATTTTATTGCAATTATTGTACATATATTTACATCAACGCTTATTTGGGTTATATAGTAAAATTCATATAATTACATACATTTCTATAACTACCTTTTTTTTAGCTTTTAGTACATATTTACAAAAATCAGTGATTAAAAAAATTATTATATGTATGAAAAAGAAGACTTTCTGTCAATCAAGAACTTAAACTGAAGGTACTAAAACACATCAGGTCCCACCGAGATTTGAACTCGGATCGCTGGATTCAAAGCCCAGAGTGCTAACCATTACACCATGAAACTTCTTTTCTAACACAACATATACAACTTTCTCTTATAGTGTGAGATCTTATTTTCTACAATTTACAGGAATAATAATCAGAGAGATAAGTATTACATTGTATTTACAAAAAAAAGCCATTAGGACCTACCAAATTTTTATACAGATTATAGGTTTCAGAGTCCAGAATTGTTAACAGTACACAATGAAACCTCATTCATATGGTAGCATGTACATTTTTTGTCAGAGTATAAGATTCTTAGTGGATACATTTTATTGGAATTAAATGACAGATAAACCTGTCTCTCAGTGTGTAAGATTCTTAATTTATGCAATTTATAGATATTTTCTTTCTCAGAGATATTAACTGTATTGTACTTACAACAAAACCAATAGAACCTACCAAGATGTAAATATAGATCATGGATTCAGAGTCCAAAATGTTTACCAATATACCATGAAACCTCATCCATTAGGGAGTATCTAAATATTTTTATAAGAATGTACTCTCAGAGAGATATGAACTGAATGGTACTTACAAAAAACCAATAGGACCTACCAAGATTTAAATACAGATCACTGTATTCAAAGATCAGAGTGGAGTGGTTACCAATACACCAAGAAACCACATTCATTAGGGAACATCTAAACATTTTTTTCTAAAATGTTAGATTCTTAGAAGACACATTTTATTGAAGTTATTGTATAAAATGTATACATGTATTAACATCAATGCTTATTTGGATTACACAGTACAATTCATATAATTACAAACATTTCTATAACTACCTTTTTTTTAGATTTTAGTACATTTTTACAATAATCAGTAATTTAAAAAAAAATGTAATATATGTATAAAAAAGAAAAGTTTTTGTCAATCAAGGAATTAAACTTTGTACTAAAATGCACCTGGTCCCACCGAGATTTGAACTCAATTTACTGGATTCAGAGTACAGAGTGCTAACCATAACACCATGGAATATCCCTTCTAATAACACATATAAAACTTTCTCTCAGAGTGTAAGATCTTTATTTCTACAAGATACAGAAATATTCATTCAGAGAGATATGTACTACATTGTATTTACAAATAAAACCATTAGGACCTACCAATTTGTATATACAGATTATTAGTTTCAGAGTCCAGAATTGTTAACAGTACACCATGAAAGCTCATTCATATGGTGGCATGTAAAAAATGTTCTCACAGTGTAAGATTCTTAGAGGTTACATTTTATTGGAATTATATTACCGATAAACCTGTCTCTCAGTGTGTATGATTCTTAATTTATGCAATTTATAGATATTTTCTTTCTCAGAGATGTGAACTGCATAATACTTACAAAAAAACAATAGGACCTACCAAGATGTAAATACAAATCATGGATTCAGAGTCCAAAATGGTTACAAATACACCAGGAAACCTCATTCATGAGGAAGCATTTAAACAGTTTTTATTAGAATGTACTCTCAGAGAAATATAAACTGAACGGTACTTACAAAAAACCAATAGGACCTACCAAGATTTAAATACAGATCACTGGATTCAAAGATCCGAGTGGTTACCAATACACCAAGAAACTTCATTCATGAGGGAGAGCTAAACATTTTTTTCTAAAATGTTAGATTCTTAGAAGACACATTTTATTGCAATTATTGTACATATATTTACATCAACGCTTATTTGGGTTATATAGTAAAATTCATATAATTACATACATTTCTATAACTACCTTTTTTTTAGCTTTTAGTTCATATTTACAAAAATCAGTGATTAAAAAAATTATTATATGTATGAAAAAGAAGACTTTCTGTCAATCAAGAACTTAAACTGAAGGTACTAAAACACATCAGGTCCCACGGAGATTTGAACTCGGATCGCTGGATTCAGAGCCCAGAGTGCTAACCATTACACCATGAAACTTCTCTTCTAACACACCATATACAACTTTCTCTTAGAGTGTGAGATCTTATTTTCTACAATTTACAGGAATAATAATCAGAGAGATAAGTATTACATTGTATTTACAGAAAAAAAGCCATTAGGACCTACCAAATTTTTATACAGATTATAGGTTTCAGAGTCCAGAATTGTTAACAGCACACAATGAAACCTCATTCATATGGTAGCATGTACATTTTTTGTCAGAGTATAAGATTCTTAGTGGATACATTTTATTGGAATTAAATGACAGATAAACCTGTCTCTCAGTGTGTAAGATTCTTAATTTATGCAATTTATAGATATTTTCTTTCTCAGAGATATTAACTGTATTGTACTTACAACAAAACCAATAGAACCTACCAAGATGTAAATATAGATCATGGATTCAGAGTCCAAAATGTTTACCAATATACCATGAAACCTCATCCATTAGGGAGCATCTAAATATTTTTATAAGAATGTACTCTCAGAGAGATATGAACTGAATGGTACTTACAAAAAACCAATAGGACCTACCAAGATTTAAATACAGATCACTGTATTCAAAGATCAGAGTGGAGTGGTTACCAATACACCAAGAAACCACATTCATTAGGGAACATCTAAACATTTTTTTCTAAAATGTTAGATTCTTAGAAGACACATTTTATTGAAGTTATTGTACATATATTAACATCAATGCTTATTTGGATTACACAGTAAAATTCATATAATTACAAACATTTCTATAACTACCTTTTTTTAGATTTTAGTACATTTTTACAATAATCCGTAATTTAAAAAAAATGTATTATATGTATAAAAAAGAAAAGTTTTTGTCAATCAAGGACTTAAACTAAAGGTACTAAAATGCACCTGGTCCCACCGAGATTTGAACTCAATTTACTGGATTCAGAGTACAGAGTGCTAACCATAACACCATGGAATATCCCTTCTAATAACACATATAAAACTTTCTCTCAGAGTGTAAGATCTTTATTTCTACAAGATACAGAAATATTAATTCAGAGAGATATGTACTACATTGTATTTACAAATAAAACCATTAGGACCTACCAATTTGTATATACAGATTATTAGTTTCAGAGTCCAGAATTGTTAACAGTACACCATGAAAGCTCATTCATATGGTGGCATGTAAAAAATGTTCTCACAGTGTAAGATTCTTAGAGGTTACATTTTATTGGAATTATATTACCGATAAACCTGTCTCTCAGTGTGTATGATTCTTAATTTATGCAATTTATAGATATTTTCTTTCTCAGAGATATGAACTGCATAAAACTTACAAAAAAACAATAGGACCTACCAAGATGTAAATACAAATCATGGATTCAGAGTCCAAAATGGTTACAAATACACCAGGAAACCTCATTCATGAGGAAGCATTTAAACAGTTTTTATTAGAATGTACTCTCAGAGAAATATAAACTGAACGGTACTTACAAAAAACCAATAGGACCTACCAAGATTTAAATACAGATCACTGGATTCAAAGATCCGAGTGGTTACCAATACACCAAGAAACTTCATTCATGAAGGAGAGCTAAACATTTTTTTCTAAAATGTTAGATTCTTAGAAGACACATTTTATTGCAATTATTGTACATATATTTACATCAACGCTTATTTGGGTTATATAGTAAAATTCATATAATTACATACATTTCTATAACTACCTTTTTTTTAGCTTTTAGTACATATTTACAAAAATCAGTGATTTAAAAAAAATTATTATATGTATGAAAAAGAAGACTTTCTGTCAATCAAGAACTTAAACTGAAGGTACTAAAACACATCAGGTCCCACCAAGATTTGAACTCGGATCGCTGGGTTCAGAGCCTAGAGTGCTAACCATTACACCATGAAACCTCTCTTCTAACACAACATACACAACTTTCTCTTAGAGTGTGAGATCTTATTTTCTACAAGTTACAGGAATAATAATCAGAGAGATAAGTATTACATTGTATTTACAGAAAAAAAGCCATTAGGACCTACCAAATTTTTATACAGATTATAGGTTTCAGAGTCCAGAATTGTTAACAGCACACAATGAAACCTCATTCATATGGTAGCATGTACATTTTTTGTCAGAGTATAAGATTCTTAGTGGATACATTTTATTGGAATTAAATGACAGATAAACCTGTCTCTCAGTGTGTAAGATACTTAATTTATGCAATTTATAGATATTTTCTTTCTCAGAGATATTAACTGTATTGTACTTACAACAAAACCAATAGAACCTACCAAGATGTAAATATAGATCATGGATTCAGAGTCCAAAATGTTTACCAATATACCATGAAACCTCATCCATTAGGGAGCATCTAAATATTTTTTATAAGAATGTACTCTCAGAGAGATATGAACTGAATGGTACTTACAAAAAACCAATAGGACCTACCAAGATTTAAATACAGATCACTGTATTCAAAGATCAGAGTGGAGTGGTTACCAATACACCAAGAAACCACATTTATTAGGGAACATCTAAACATTTTTTTCTAAAATGTTAGATTCTTAGAAGACACATTTTATTGAAGTTATTGTACATATATTAACATCACTGCTTATTTGGATTACACAGTAAAATTCATATAATTACAAACATTTCTATAACTACCTTTTTTTTAGATTTTAGTACATTTTTACAATAATCAGTAATTTAAAAAAAATGTATTATATGTATAAAAAAGAAAAGTTTTTGTCAATCAAGGACTTAAACTGAAGGTACTAAAATGCACCTGGTCCCACCGAGATTTGAACTCAATTTACTGGATTCAGAGTACAGAGTGCTAACCATAACACCATGGAATATCCCTTCTAATAACACATATAAAACTTTCTCTCAGAGTGTAAGATCTTTATTTCTACAAGATACAGAAATATTAATTCAGAGAGATATGTACTACATTGTATTTACAAATAAAACCATTAGGACCTACCAATTTGTATATACAGATTATTAGTTTCAGAGTCCAGAATTGTTAACAGTACACCATGAAAGCTCATTCATATGGTGGCATGTAAAAAATGTTCTCACAGTGTAAGATTCTTAGAGGTTACATTTTATTGGAATTATATTACCGATAAACCTGTCTCTCAGTGTGTATGATTCTTAATTTATGCAATTTATAGATATTTTCTTTCTCAGAGATATGAACTGCATAATACTTACAAAAAAACAATAGGACCTACCAAGATGTAAATACAAATCATGGATTCAGAGTCCAAAATGGTTACAAATACACCAGGAAACCTCATTCATGAGGAAGCATTTAAACAGTTTTTATTAGAATGTACTCTCAGAGAAATATAAACTGAACGGTACTTACAAAAAACCAATAGGACCTACCAAGATTTAAATACAGATCACTGGATTTAAAGATCCGAGTGGTTACCAATACACCAAGAAACTTCATTCATGAGGGAGAGCTAAACATTTTTTTCTAAAATGTTAGATTCTTAGAAGACACATTTTATTGCAATTATTGTACATATATTTACATCAACGCTTATTTGGGTTATATAGTAAAATTCATATAATTACATACATTTCTATAACTACCTTTTTTTTAGCTTTTAGTACATATTTACAAAAATCAGTGATTAAAAAAATTATTATATGTATGAAAAAGAAGACTTTCTGTCAATCAAGAACTTAAACTGAAGGTACTAAAACACATCAGGTCCCACCGAGATTTGAACTCGGATCGCTGGATTCAGAGCCCAGAGTGCTAACCATTACACCATGAAACTTCTCTTCTAACACAACATATACAACTTTCTCTTAGAGTGTGAGATCTTATTTTCTACAAGTTACAGGAATAATAATCAGAGAGATAAGTATTACATTGTATTTACAGAAAAAAAGCAATTAGGACCTACCAAATTTTTATACAGATTATAGGTTTCAGAGTCCAGAATTGTTAACAGCACACAATGAAACCTCATTCATATGGTAGCATGTACATTTTTTGTCAGAGTATAAGATTCTTAGTGGATACATTTTATTGGAATTAAATGACAGATAAACCTGTCTCTCAGTGTGTAAGATTCTTAATTTATGCAATTTATAGATATTTTCTTTCTCAGAGATATTAACTGTATTGTACTTACAACAAAACCAATAGAACCTACCAAGATGTAAATATAGATCATGGATTCAGAGTCCAAAATGTTTACCAATATACCATGAAACCTCATCCATTAGGGAGCATCTAAATATTTTTATAAGAATGTACTCTCAGAGAGATATGAACTGAATGGTACTTACAAAAAACCAATAGGACCTACCAAGATTTAAATACAGATCACTGTATTCAAAGATCAGAGTGGAGTGGTTACCAATACACCAAGAAACCACATTTATTAGGGAACATCTAAACATTTTTTTCTAAAATGTTAGATTCTTCGAAGACACATTTTATTGAAGTTATTGTACATATATTAACATCAATGCTTATTTGGATTACACAGTAAAATTCATATAATTACAAACATTTCTATAACTACCTTTTTTTTAGATTTTAGTACATTTTTACAATAATCAGTAATTTAAAAAAAATGTATTATATGTATAAAAAAGAAAAGTTTTTGTCAATCAAGGACTTAAACTGAAGGTACTAAAATGCACCTGGTCCCACCGAGACTTGAACTCAATTTACTGGATTCAGAGTACAGAGTGCTAACCATAACACCATGGAATATCCCTTCTAATAACACATATAAAACTTTCTCTCAGAGTGTAAGATCTTTATTTCTACAAGATACAGAAATATTCATTCAGAGAGATATGTACTACATTGTATTTACAAATAAAACCATTAGGACCTACCAATTTGTATATACAGATTATTAGTTTCAGAGTCCAGAATTGTTAACAGTACACCATGAAAGCTCATTCATATGGTGGCATGTAAAAAATGTTCTCACAGTGTAAGATTCTTAGAGGTTACATTTTATTGGAATTATATTACCGATAAACCTGTCTCTCAGTGTGTATGATTCTTAATTTATGCAATTTATAGATATTTTCTTTCTCAGAGATATGAACTGCATAATACTTACAAAAAAACAATAGGACCTACCAAGATGTAAATACAAATCATGGATTCAGAGTCCAAAATGGTTACAAATACACCAGGAAACCTCATTCATGAGGAAGCATTTAAACAGTTTTTATTAGAATGTACTCTCAGAGAAATATAAACTGAACGGTACTTACAAAAAACCAATAGGACCTACCAAGATTTAAATACAGATCACTGGATTCAAAGATCCGAGTGGTTACCAATACACCAAGAAACTTAATTCATGAGGGAGAGCTAAACATTTTTTTCTAAAATGTTAGATTCTTAGAAGACACATTTTATTGCAATTATTGTACATATATTTACATCAACGCTTATTTGGGTTATATAGTAAAATTCATATAATTACATACATTTCTATAACTACCTTTTTTTAGCTTTTAGTACATATTTACAAAAATCAGTGATTTAAAAAAATTATTATATGTATGAAAAAGAAGACTTTCTGTCAATCAAGAACTTAAACTGAAGGTACTAAAACACATCAGGTCCCACCGAGATTTGAACTCGGATCGCTGGATTCAGAGCCCAGAGTGCTAACCATTACACCATGAAACCTCTCTTCTAACACAACATATACAACTTTCTCTTAGAGTGTGAGATCTTATTTTCTACAAGTTACAGGAATAATAATCAGAGAGATAAGTATTACATTGTATTTACAAAAAAAAGCCATTAGGACCTAACAAATTTTTATACAGATTATAGGTTTCAGAGTCCAGAATTGTTAACAGTACACCATGAAACCTCATTCATATGGTAGCATGTACATTTTTTGTCAGAGTATAAGATTCTTAGTGGATACATTTTATTGGAATTAAATGACAGATAAACCTGTCTCTCAGTGTGTAAGATTCTTAATTTATGCAATTTATAGATATTTTCTTTCTCTGAGATATTAACTGTATTGTACTTACAACAAAACCAATAGAACCTACCAAGATGTAAATATAGATCATGGATTCAGAGTCCAAAATGTTCACCAATATACCATGAAACCTCATCCATTAGGGAGCATCTAAATATTTTTATAAGAATGTACTCTCAGAGAGATATGAACTGAATGGTACTTACAAAAAACCAATAGGACCTACCAAGATTTAAATACAGATCACTGTATTCAAAGATCAGAGTGGAGTGGTTACCAATACACCAAGAAACCACATTCATTAGGGAACATCTAAACATTTTTTTCTAAAATGTTAGATTCTTAGAAGACACATTTTATTGAAGTTATTGTACATATATTAACATCAATGCTTATTTGGATTACACAGTAAAATTCATATAATTACAAACATTTCTATAACTACCTTTTTTTTAGATTTTAGTACATTTTTACAATAATCAGTAATTTAAAAAAAATGTATTATATGTATAAAAAAGAAAAGTTTTTGTCAATCAAGGAATTAAACTTTGTACGAAAATGCACCTGGTCCCACCGAGATTTGAACTCAATTTACTGGATTCAGAGTACAGAGTGCTAACCATAACACCATGGAATATCTCTTCTAATAACACATATAAAACTTTCTCTCAGAGTGTAAGATCTTTATTTCTACAAGATACAGAAATATTCATTCAGAGAGATATGTACTACATTGTATTTACAAATAAAACCATTAGGACCTACCAATTTGTATATACAGATTATTAGTTTCAGAGTCCAGAATTGTTAACAGTACACCATGAAAGCTCATTCATATGGTGGCATGTAAAAAATGTTCTCACAGTGTAAGATTCTTAGAGGTTACAATTTATTGGAATTATATTACCGATAAACCTGTCTCTCAGTGTGTATGATTCTTAATTTATGCAATTTATAGATATTTTCTTTCTCAGAGATATGAACTGCATAATACTTCCAAAAAAACAATAGGACCTACCAAGATGTAAATACAAATCATGGATTCAGAGTCCAAAATGGTTACAAATACACCAGGAAACCTCATTCATGAGGATGCATTTAAACAGTTTTTATTAGAATGTACTCTCAGAGAAATATAAACTGAACGGTACTTACAAAAAACCAATAGGACCTACCAAGATTTAAATACAGATCACTGGATTCAAAGATCCGAGTGGTTACCAATACACCAAGAAACTTCATTCATGAGGGAGAGCTAAACATTTTTTTCTAAAATGTTAGATTCTTAGAAGACACATTTTATTGCAATTATTGTACATATATTTACATCAACGCTTATTTGGGTTATATAGTAAAATTCATATAATTACATACATTTCTATAACTACCTTTTTTTTAGCTTTTAGTACATATTTACAAAAATCAGTGATTTAAAAAAATTATTATATGTATGAAAAAGAAGACTTTCTGTCAATCAAGAACTTAAACTGAAGGTACTAAAACACATCAGGTTCCACCGAGATTTGAACTCGGATCGCTGGATTCAGAGCCCAGAGTGCTAACCATTACACCATGAAACCTCTCTTCTAACACAACATATACAACTTTCTCCTAGAGTGTGAGATCTTATTTTCTACAAGTTACAGGAATAATAATCAGAGAGATGAGTATTACATTGTATTTACAAAAAAAAGCCATTAGGACCTAACAAATTTTTATACAGATTATAGGTTTCAGAGTCCAGAATTGTTAACAGTACACAATGAAACCTCATTCATATGGTAGCATGTACATTTTTTGTCAGAGTATAAGATTCTTAGTGGATACATTTTATTGGAATTAAATGACAGATAAACCTGTCTCTCAGTGTGTAAGATTCTTAATTTATGCAATTTATAGATATTTTCTTTCTCAGAGATATTAACTGTATTGTACTTACAACAAAACCAATAGAACCTACCAAGATGTAAATATAGATCATGGATTCAGAGTCCAAAATGTTTACCAATATACCATGAAACCTCATCCATTAGGGAGCATCTAAATATTTTTATAAGAATGTACTCTCAGAGAGATATGAACTGAATGGTACTTACAAAAAACCAATAGGACCTACCAAGATTTAAATACAGATCACTGTATTCAAAGATCAGAGTGGAGTGGTTACCAATACACCAAGAAACCACATTCATTAGGGAACATCTAAACATTTTTTTCTAAAATGTTAGATTCTTAGAAGACACATTTTATTGAAGTTATTGTACATATATTAACATCAATGCTTATTTGGATTACACAGTAAAATTCATATAATTACAAACATTTCTATAACTACCTTTGTTTAGATTTTAGTACATTTTTACAATAATCAGTAATTTAAAAAAAATGTATTATATGTATAAAAAAGAAAAGTTTTTGTCAATCAAGGACTTAAACTGAAGGTACTAAAATGCACCTGGTCCCACCGAGATTTGAACTCAATTTACTGGATTCAGAGTACAGAGTGCTAACCATAACACCATGGAATATCCCTTCTAATAACACATATAAAACTTTCTCTCAGAGTGTAAGATCTTTATTTCTACAAGATACAGAAATATTCATTCAGAGAGATATGTACTACATTGTATTTACAAATAAAACCATTAGGACCTACCAATTTGTATATACAGATTATTAGTTTCAGAGTCCAGAATTGTTAACAGTACACCATGAAAGCTCATTCATATGGTGGCATGTAAAAAATGTTCTCACAGTGTAAGATTCTTAGAGGTTACATTTTATTGGAATTATATTACCGATAAACCTGTCTCTCAGTGTGTATGATTCTTAATTTATGCAATTTATAGATATTTTCTTTCTCAGAGATATGAACTGCATAATACTTACAAAAAAACAATAGGACCTACCAAGATGTAAATACAAATCATGGATTCAGAGTCCAAAATGGTTACAAATACACCAGGAAACCTCATTCATGAGGAAGCATTTAAACAGTTTTTATTAGAATGTACTCTCAGAGAAATATAAACTGAACGGTACTTACAAAAAACCAATAGGACCTACCAAGATTTAAATACAGATCACTGGATTCAAAGATCCGAGTGGTTACCAATACACCAAGAAACTTCATTCATGAGGGAGAGCTAAACATTTTTTTCTAAAATGTTAGATTCTTAGAAGACACATTTTATTGCAATTATTGTACATATATTTACATCAACGCTTATTTGGGTTATATAGTAAAATTCATATAATTACATACATTTCTATAACTACCTTTTTTTAGCTTTTAGTACATATTTACAAAAATCAGTGATTTAAAAAAATTATTATATGTATGAAAAAGAAGACTTTCTGTCAATCAAGAACTTAAACTGAAGGTACTAAAACACATCAGGTCCCACCGAGATTTGAACTCGGATCGCTGGATTCAGAGCCCAGAGTGCTAACCATTACACCATGATACCTCTCTTCTAACACACCATATACAACTTTCTCTTAGAGTGTGAGATCTTATTTTCTACAAGTTACAGGAATAATAATCAGAGAGATAAGTATTACATTGTATTTACAAAAAAAAGCCATTAGGACCTACCAAATTTTTATACAGATTATAGGTTTCAGAGTCCAGAATTGTTAACAGTACACCATGAAACCTCATTCATATGGTAGCATGTACATTTTTTGTCAGAGTATAAGATTCTTAGTGGATACATTTTATTGGAATTAAATGACAGATAAACCTGTCTCTCAGTGTGTAAGATTCTTAATGTATGCAATTTATAGATATTTTCTTTCTCAGAGATATTAACTGTATTGTACTTACAACAAAACCAATAGAACCTACCAAGATGTAAATATAGATCATGGATTCAGAGTCCAAAATGTTTACCAATATACCATGAAACCTCATCCATTAGGGAGCATCTAAATATTTTTATAAGAATGTACTCTCAGAGAGATATGAACTGAATGGTACTTACAAAAAACCAATAGGACCTACCAAGATTTAAATACAGATCACTGTATTCAAAGATCAGAGTGGAGTGGTTACCAATACACCAAGAAACCACATTCATTAGGGAACATCTAAACATTTTTTTCTAAAATGTTAGATTCTTAGAAGACACATTTTATTGAAGTTATTGTACATATATTAACATCAATGCTTATTTGGATTACACAGTAAAATTCATATAATTACAAACATTTCTATAACTACCTTTTTTTTAGATTTTAGTACATTTTTACAATAATCAGTAATTTAAAAAAAATGTATTATATGTATAAAAAATAAAAGTTTTTGTCAATCAAGGACTTAAACTGAAGGTACTAAAATGCACCTGGTCCCACCGAGATTTGAACTCAATTTACTGGATTCAGAGTACAGAGTGCTAACCATAACACCATGGAATATCCCTTCTAATAACACATATAAAACTTTCTCTCAGAGTGTAAGATCTTTATTTCTACAAGATACAGAAATATTCATTCAGAGAGATATGTACTACATTGTATTTACAAATAAAACCATTAGGACCTACCAATTTGTATATACAGATTATTAGTTTCAGAGTCCAGAATTGTTAACAGTACACCATGAAAGCTCATTCATATGGTGGCATGTAAAAAATGTTCTCACAGTGTAAGATTCTTAGAGGTTACATTTTATTGGAATTATATTACCGATAAACCTGTCTCTCAGTGTGTATGATTCTTAATTTATGCAATTTATAGATATTTTCTTTCTCAGAGATATGAACTGCATAATACTTACAAAAAAACAATAGGACCTACCAAGATGTAAATACAAATCATGGATTCAGAGTCCAAAATGGTTACAAATACACCAGGAAACCTCATTCATGAGGAAGCATTTAAACAGTTTTTATTAGAATGTACTCTCAGAGAAATATAAACTGAACGGTACTTACAAAAAACCAATAGGACCTACCAAGATTTAAATACAGATCACTGGATTCAAAGATCCGAGTGGTTACCAATACACCAAGAAACTTCATTCATGAGGGAGAGCTAAACATTTTTTTCTAAAATGTTAGATTCTTAGAAGACACATTTTATTGCAATTATTGTACATATATTTACATCAACGCTTATTTGGGTTATATAGTAAAATTCATATAATTACATACATTTCTATAACTACCTTTTTTTAGCTTTTAGTACATATTTACAAAAATCAGTGATTTAAAAAAAATATTATATGTATGAAAAAGAAGACTTTCTGTCAATCAAGAACTTAAACTGAAGGTACTAAAACACATCAGGTCCCACCGAGATTTGAACTCGGATCGCTGGATTCAGAGCCCAGAGTGCTAACCATTACACCATGATACCTCTCTTCTAACACACCATATACAACTTTCTCTTAGAGTGTGAGATCTTATTTTCTACAAGTTACAGGAATAATAATCAGAGAGATAAGTATTACATTGTATTTACAAAAAAAAGCCATTAGGACCTACCAAATTTTTATACAGATTATAGGTTTCAGAGTCCAGAATTGTTAACAGTACACCATGAAACCTCATTCATATGGTAGCATGTACATTTTTTGTCAGAGTATAAGATTCTTAGTGGATACATTTTATTGGAATTAAATGACAGATAAACCTGTCTCTCAGTGTGTAAGATTCTTAATGTATGCAATTTATAGATATTTTCTTTCTCAGAGATATTAACTGTATTGTACTTACAACAAAACCAATAGAACCTACCAAGATGTAAATATAGATCATGGATTCAGAGTCCAAAATGTTTACCAATATACCATGAAACCTCATCCATTAGGGAGCATCTAAATATTTTTATAAGAATGTACTCTCAGAGAGATATGAACTGAATGGTACTTACAAAAAACCAATAGGACCTACCAAGATTTAAATACAGATCACTGTATTCAAAGATCAGAGTGGAGTGGTTACCAATACACCAAGAAACCACATTCATTAGGGAACATCTAAACATTTTTTTCTAAAATGTTAGATTCTTAGAAGACACATTTTATTGAAGTTATTGTACATATATTAACATCAATGCTTATTTGGATTACACAGTAAAATTCATATAATTACAAACATTTCTATAACTACCTTTTTTTAGATTTTAGTACATTTTTACAATAATCAGTAATTTAAAAAAAATGTATTATATGTATAAAAAATAAAAGTTTTTGTCAATCAAGGACTTAAACTGAAGGTACTAAAATGCACCTGGTCCCACCGAGATTTGAACTCAATTTACTGGATTCAGAGTACAGAGTGCTAACCATAACACCATGGAATATCCCTTCTAATAACACATATAAAACTTTCTCTCAGAGTGTAAGATCTTTATTTCTACAAGATACAGAAATATTCATTCAGAGAGATATGTACTACATTGTATTTACAAATAAAACCATTAGGACCTACCAATTTGTATATACAGATTATTAGTTTCAGAGTCCAGAATTGTTAACAGTACACCATGAAAGCTCATTCATATGGTGGCATGTAAAAAATGTTCTCACAGTGTAAGATTCTTAGAGGTTACATTTTATTGGAATTATATTACCGATAAACCTGTCTCTCAGTGTGTATGATTCTTAATTTATGCAATTTATAGATATTTTCTTTCTCAGAGATATGAACTGCATAATACTTACAAAAAAACAATAGGACCTACCAAGATGTAAATACAAATCATGGATTCAGAGTCCAAAATGGTTACAAATACACCAGGAAACCTCATTCATGAGGAAGCATTTAAACAGTTTTTATTAGAATGTACTCTCAGAGAAATATAAACTGAACGGTACTTACAAAAAACCAATAGGACCTACCAAGATTTAAATACAGATCACTGGATTCAAAGATCCGAGTGGTTACAAATACACCAAGAAACTTCATTCATGAGGGAGAGCTAAACATTTTTTTCTAAAATGTTAGATTCTTAGAAGACACATTTTATTGCAATTATTGTACATATATTTACATCAACGCTTATTTGGGTTATATAGTAAAATTCATATAATTACATACATTTCTATAACTACCTTTTTTTAGCTTTTAGTACATATTTACAAAAATCAGTGATTTAAAAAAATTATTATATGTATGAAAAAGAAGACTTTCTGTCAATCAAGAACTTAAACTGAAGGTACTAAAACACATCAGGTCCCACCGAGATTTGAACTCGGATCGCTGGATTCAGAGCCCAGAGTGCTAACCATTACACCATGATACCTCTCTTCTAACACACCATATACAACTTTCTCTTAGAGTGTGAGATCTTATTTTCTACAAGTTACAGGAATAATAATCAGAGAGATAAGTATTACATTGTATTTACAAAAAAAAGCCATTAGGACCTACCAAATTTTTATACAGATTATAGGTTTCAGAGTCCAGAATTGTTAACAGTACACCATGAAACCTCATTCATATGGTAGCATGTACATTTTTTGTCAGAGTATAAGATTCTTAGTGGATACATTTTATTGGAATTAAATGACAGATAAACATGTCTCTCAGTGTGTAAGATTCTTAATGTATGCAATTTATAGATATTTTCTTTCTCAGAGATATTAACTGTATTGTACTTACAACAAAACCAATAGAACCTACCAAGATGTAAATATAGATCATGGATTCAGAGTCCAAAATGTTTACCAATATACCATGAAACCTCATCCATTAGGGAGCATCTAAATATTTTTATAAGAATGTACTCTCAGAGAGATATGAACTGAATGGTACTTACAAAAAACCAATAGGACCTACCAAGATTTAAATACAGATCACTGTATTCAAAGATCAGAGTGGAGTGGTTACCAATACACCAAGAAACCACATTCATTAGGGAACATCTAAACATTTTTTTCTAAAATGTTAGATTCTTAGAAGACACATTTTATTGAAGTTATTGTACATATATTAACATCAATGCTTATTTGGATTACACAGTAAAATTCATATAATTACAAACATTTCTATAACTACTTTTTTTTAGATTTTAGTACATTTTTACAATAATCAGTAATTTAAAAAAAATGTATTATATGTATAAAAAAGAAAAGTTTTTGTCAATCAAGGAATTAAACTTTGTACGAAAATGCACCTGGTCCCACCGAGATTTGAACTCAATTTACTGGATTCAGAGTACAGAGTGCTAACCATAACACCATGGAATATCTCTTCTAATAACACATATAAAACTTTCTCTCAGAGTGTAAGATCTTTATTTCTACAAGATACAGAAATATTCATTCAGAGAGATATGTACTACATTGTATTTACAAATAAAACCATTAGGACCTACCAATTTGTATATACAGATTATTAGTTTCAGAGTCCAGAATTGTTAACAGTACACCATGAAAGCTCATTCATATGGTGGCATGTAAAAAATGTTCTCACAGTGTAAGATTCTTAGAGGTTACAATTTATTGGAATTATATTACCGATAAACCTGTCTCTCAGTGTGTATGATTCTTAATTTATGCAATTTATAGATATTTTCTTTCTCAGAGATATGAACTGCATAATACTTACAAAAAAACAATAGGACCTACCAAGATGTAAATACAAATCATGGATTCAGAGTCCAAAATGGTTACAAATACACCAGGAAACCTCATTCATGAGGAAGCATTTAAACAGTTTTTATTAGAATGTACTCTCAGAGAAATATAAACTGAACGGTACTTACAAAAAACCAATAGGACCTACCAAGATTTAAATACAAATCACTGGATTCAAAGATCCGAGTGGTTACCAATACACCAAGAAACTTCATTCATGAGGGAGAGCTAAACATTTTTTTCTAAAATGTTAGATTCTTAGAAGACACATTTTATTGCAATTATTGTACATATATTTACATCAACGCTTATTTGGGTTATATAGAAAAATTCATATAATTACATACAATTCTATAACTACCTTTTTTTAGCTTTTAGTACATATTTACAAAAATCAGTGATTTAAAAAAATTATTATATGTATGAAAAAGAAGACTTTCTGTCAATCAAGAACTTAAACTGAAGGTACTAAAACACATCAAGTCCCACCGAGATTTGAACTCGGATCGCTGGATTCAGAGCCCAGAGTGCTAACCATTAAACCATGAAACCTCTCTTCTAACACAACATATACACCTTTCTCTTAGAGTGTGAGATCTTATTTTCTACAAGTTACAGGAATAATAATCAGAGAGATAAGTATTACATTGTATTTACAAAAAAAAGCCATTAGGACCTACCAAATTTTTATACAGATTATAGGTTTCAGAGTCCAGAATTGTTAACAGCACACAATGAAACCTCATTCATATGGTAGCATGTACATTTTTTGTCAGAGTATAAGATTCTTAGTGGATACATTTTATTGGAATTAAATGACAGATAAACCTGTCTCTCAGTGTGTAAGATTCTTAATTTATGCAATTTATAGATATTTTCTTTCTCAGAGATATTAACTGTATTGTACTTACAACAAAACCAATAGAACCTACCAAGATGTAAATATAGATCATGGATTCAGAGTCCAAAATGTTTACCAATATACCATGAAACCTCATCCATTAGGGAGCATCTAAATATTTTTATAAGAATGTACTCTCAGAGAGATATGAACTGAATGGTACTTACAAAAAACCAATAGGACCTACCAAGATTTAAATACAGATCACTGTATTCAAAGATCAGAGTGGAGTGGTTACCAATACACCAAGAAACCACATTCATTAGGGAACATCTAAACATTTTTTTCTAAAATGTTAGATTCTTAGAAGACACATTTTATTGAAGTTATTGTACATATATTAACATCAATGCTTATTTGGATTACACAGTAAAATTCATATAATTACAAACATTTCTATAACTACCTTTTTTTTAGATTTTAGTACATTTTTACAATAATCAGTAATTTAAAAAAAATGTATTATATGTATAAAAAAGAAAAGTTTTTGTCAATCAAGGAATTAAACTTTGTACGAAAATGCACCTGGTCCCACCGAGATTTGAACTCAATTTACTGGATTCAGAGTACAGAGTGCTAACCATAACACCATGGAATATCTCTTCTAATAACACATATAAAACTTTCTCTCAGAGTGTAAGATCTTTATTTCTACAAGATACAGAAATATTCATTCAGAGAGATATGTACTACATTGTATTTACAAATAAAACCATTAGGACCTACCAATTTGTATATACAGATTATTAGTTTCAGAGTCCAGAATTGTTAACAGTACACCATGAAAGCTCATTCATATGGTGGCATGTAAAAAATGTTCTCACAGTGTAAGATTCTTAGAGGTTACATTTTGTTGGAATTATATTACCGATAAACCTGTCTCTCAGTGTGTATGATTCTTAATTTATGCAATTTATAGATATTTTCTTTCTCAGAGATATGAACTGCATAATACTTACAAAAAAACAATAGGACCTACCAAGATGTAAATACAAATCATGGATTCAGAGTCCAAAATGGTTACAAATACACCAGGAAACCTCATTCATGAGGAAGCATTTAAACAGTTTTTATTAGAATGTACTCTCAGAGAAATATAAACTGAATGGTACTTACAAAAAACCAATAGGACCTACCAAGATTTAAATACAGATCACTGGATTCAAAGATCCGAGTGGTTACCAATACACCAAGAAACTTCATTCATGAGGGAGAGCTAAACATTTTTTTCTAAAATGTTAGATTCTTAGAAGACACATTTTAGTGCAAATATTGTACATATATTTACATCAACGCTTATTTGGGTTATATAGTAAAATTCATATAATTACATACATTTCTATAACTACCTTTTTTTTTAGCTTTTAGTACATATTTACAAAAATCAGTGATTTAAAAAAATTATTATATGTATGAAAAAGAAGACTTTCTGTCAATCAAGAACTTAAACTGAAGGTACTAAAACACATCAGGTTCCACCGAGATTTGAACTCGGATCGCTGGATTCAGAGCCAAGAGTGCTAACCATTACACCATGAAACCTCTCTTTGAGCACAACATATACAACTTTCTCCTACAGTGTGAGATCTTATTTTCTACAAGTTACAGGAATAATAATCAGAGAGATAAGTATTACATTGTATTTACAAAAAAAAGCCATTAGGACCTACCAAATTTTTATACAGATTATAGGTTTCAGAGTCCAGAATTGTTAACAGTACACAATGAAACCTCATTCATATGGTAGCATGTACATTTTTTGTCAGAGTATAAGATTCTTAGTGGATACATTTTATTGGAATTAAATGACAGATAAACCTGTCTCTCAGTGTGTAAGATTCTTAATTTATGCAATTTATAGATATTTTCTTTCTCAGAGATATTAACTGTATTGTACTTACAACAAAACCAATAGAACCTACCAAGATGTAAATATAGATCATGGATTCAGAGTCCAAAATGTTTACCAATATACCATGAAACCTCATCCATTAGGGAGCATCTAAATATTTTTATAAGAATGTACTCTCAGAGAGATATGAACTGAATGGTACTTACAAAAAACCAATAGGACCTACCAAGATTTAAATACAGATCACTGTATTCAAAGATCAGAGTGGAGTGGTTACCAATACACCAAGAAACCACATTCATTAGGGAACATCTAAACATTTTTTTTCTAAAATGTTAGATTCTTAGAAGACACATTTTATTGAAGTTATTGTACATATATTAACATCAATGCTTATTTGGATTACACAGTAAAATTCATATAATTACAAACATTTCTATAACTACCTTTTTTTTAGATTTTAGTACATTTTTACAATAATCAGTAATTTAAAAAAAATGTATTATATGTATAAAAAAGAAAAGTTTTTGTCAATCAAGGAATTAAACTTTGTACGAAAATGCACCTGGTCCCACCGAGATTTGAACTCAATTTACTGGATTCAGAGTACAGAGTGCTAACCATAACACCATGGAATATCCCTTCTAATAACACATATAAAACTTTCTCTCAGAGTGTAAGATCTTTATTTCTACAAGATACAGAAATATTCATTCAGAGAGATATGTACTTCATTGTATTTACAAATAAAACCATTAGGACCTACCAATTTGTATATACAGATTATTAGTTTCAGAGTCCAGAATTGTTAACAGTACACCATGAAAGCTCATTCATATGGTGGCATGTAAAAAATGTTCTCACAGTGTAAGATTCTTAGAGGTTACAATTTATTGGAATTATATTACCGATAAACCTGTCTCTCAGTGTGTATGATTCTTAATTTATGCAATTTATAGATATTTTCTTTCTCAGAGATATGAACTGCATAATACTTACAAAAAAACAATAGGACCTACCAAGATGTAAATACAAATCATGGATTCAGAGTCCAAAATGGTTACAAATACACCAGGAAACCTCATTCATGAGGAAGCATTTAAACAGTTTTTATTAGAATGTACTCTCAGAGAAATATAAACTGAACGGTACTTACAAAAAACCAATAGGACCTACCAAGATTTAAATACAGATCACTGGATTCAAAGATCCGAGTGGTTACCAATACACCAAGAAACTTCATTCATGAGGGAGAGCTAAACATTTTTTTCTAAAATGTTAGATTCTTAGAAGACACATTTTATTGCAATTATTGTACATATATTTACATCAACGCTTATTTGGGTTATATAGTAAAATTCATATAATTACATACATTTCTATAACTACCTTTTTTTTAGCTTTTAGTACATATTTACAAAAATCAGTGATTTAAAAAAATTATTATATGTATGAAAAAGAAGACTTTCTGTCAATCAAGAACTTAAACTGAAGGTACTAAAACACATCAGGTCCCACCGAGATTTGAACTCGGATCGCTGCATTCAGAGCCCAGCGTGCTAACCATTACACCATGAAACCTCTCTTCTAACACAACATATACAACTTTCTCCTAGAGTGTGAGATCTTATTTTCTACAAGTTACAGGAATAATAATCAGAGAGATAAGTATTACATTGTATTTACAAAAAAAAGCCATTAGGACCTAACAAATTTTTATACAGATTATAGGTTTCAGAGTCCAGAATTGTTAACAGTACACAATGAAACCTCATTCATATGGTAGCATGTACATTTTTTTGTCAGAGTATAAGATTCTTAGTGGATACATTTTATTGGAATTAAATGACAGATAAACCTGTCTCTCAGTGTGTAAGAGTCTTAATTTATGCAATTTATAGATATTTTCTTTCTCAGAGATATTAACTGTATTGTACTTACAACAAAACCAATAGAACCTACCAAGATGTAAATATAGATCATGGATTCAGAGTCCAAAATGTTTACCAATATACTATGAAACCTCATCCATTAGGGAGCATCTAAATATTTTTATAAGAATGTACTCTCAGAGAGATATGAACTGAATGGTACTTACAAAAAACCAATAGGACCTACCAAGATTTAAATACAGATCACTGTATTCAAAGATCAGAGTGGAGTGGTTACCAATACACCAAGAAACCACATTCATTAGGGAACATCTAAACATTTTTTTCTAAAATGTTAGATTCTTAGAAGACACATTTTATTGAAGTTATTGTACATATATTAACATCAATGCTTATTTGGATTACACAGTAAAATTCATATAATTACAAACATTTCTATAACTACCTTTTTTTTTAGATTTTAGTACATTTTTACAATAATCAGTAATTTAAAAAAAATGTATTATATGTATAAAAAAGAAAAGTTTTTGTCAATCAAGGAATTAAACTTTGTACGAAAATGCACCTGGTCCCACCGAGATTTGAACTCAATTTACTGGATTCAGAGTACAGAGTGCTAACCATAACACCATGGAATATCTCTTCTAATAACACATATAAAACTTTCTCTCAGAGTGTAAGATCTTTATTTCTACAAGATACAGAAATATTCATTCAGAGAGATATGTACTACATTGTATTTACAAATAAAACCATTAGGACCTACCAATTTGTATATACAGATTATTAGTTTCAGAGTCCAGAATTGTTAACAGTACACCATGAAAGCTCATTCATATGGTGGCATGTAAAAAATGTTCTCACAGTGTAAGATTCTTAGAGGTTACAATTTATTGGAATTATATTACCGATAAACCTGTCTCTCAGTGTGTATGATTCTTAATTTATGCAATTTATAGATATTTTCTTTCTCAGAGATATGAACTGCATAATACTTCCAAAAAAACAATAGGACCTACCAAGATGTAAATACAAATCATGGATTCAGAGTCCAAAATGGTTACAAATACACCAGGAAACCTCATTCATGAGGATGCATTTAAACAGTTTTTATTAGAATGTACTCTCAGAGAAATATAAACTGAACGGTACTTACAAAAAACCAATAGGACCTACCAAGATTTAAATACAGATCACTGGATTCAAAGATCCGAGTGGTTACCAATACACCAAGAAACTTTATTCATGAGGGAGAGCTAAACATTTTTTTCTAAAATGTTAGATTCTTAGAAGACACATTTTATTGCAATTATTGTACATATATTTACATCAACGCTTATTTGGGTTATATAGTAAAATTCATATAATTACATACATTTCTATAACTACCTTTTTTTTAGCTTTTAGTACATATTTACAAAAATCAGTGATTTAAAAAAATTATTATATGTATGAAAAAGAAGACTTTCTGTCAATCAAGAACTTAAACTGAAGGTACTAAAACACATCAGGTTCCACCAAGATTTGAACTCGGATCGCTGGATTCAGAGCCCAGAGTGCTAACCATTACACCATGAAACCTCTCTTCTAACACAACATATACAACTTTCTCCTAGAGTGTGAGATCTTATTTTCTACAAGTTACAGGAATAATAATCAGAGAGATGAGTATTACATTGTATTTACAAAAAAAAGCCATTAGGACCTACCAAATTTTTATACAGATTATAGGTTTCAGAGTCCAGAATTGTTAACAGAACACAATGAAACCTCATTCATATGGTAGCATGTACATTTTTTGTCAGAGTATAAGATTCTTAGTGGATACATTTTATTGGAATTAAATGACAGATAAACCTGTCTCTCAGTGTGTAAGATTCTTAATTTATGCAATTTATAGATATTTTCTTTCTCAGAGATATAACTGTATTGTACTTACAACAAAACCAATAGAACCTACCAAGATGTAAATATAGATCATGGATTCAGAGTCCAAAATGTTTACCAATATACCATGAAACCTCATCCATTAGGGAGCATCTAAATATTTTTATAAGAATGTACTCTCAGAGAGATATGAACTGAATGGTACTTACAAAACACCAATAGGACCTACCAAGATTTAAATACAGATCACTGTATTCAAAGATCAGAGTGGAGTGGTTACCAATACACCAAGAAACCACATTCATTAGGGAACATCTAAACATTTTTTTCTAAAATGTTAGATTCTTAGAAGACACATTTTATTGAAGTTATTGTACATATATTAACATCAATGCTTATTTGGATTACACAGTAAAATTCATATAATTACAAACATTTCTATAACTACCTTTTTTTTAGATTTTAGTACATTTTTACAATAATCAGTAATTTAAAAAAATGTATTATATGTATAAAAAAGAAAAGTTTTTGTCAATCAAGGAATTAAACTTTGTACGAAAATGCACCTGGTCCCACCGAGATTTGAACTCAATTTACTGGATTCAGAGTACAGAGTGCTAACCATAACACCATGGAATATCTCTTCTAATAACACATATAAAACTTTCTCTCAGAGTGTAAGATCTTTATTTCTACAAGATACAGAAATATTCATTCAGAGAGATATGTACTACATTGTATTTACAAATAAAACCATTAGGACCTACCAATTTGTATATACAGATTATTAGTTTCAGAGTCCAGAATTGTTAACAGTACACCATGAAAGCTCATTCATATGGTGGCATGTAAAAAATGTTCTCACAGTTTAAGATTCTTAGAGGTTACAATTTATTGGAATTATATTACCGATAAACCTGTCTCTCAGTGTGTATGATTCTTAATTTATGCAATTTATAGATATTTTCTTTCTCAGAGATATGAACTGCATAATACTTACAAAAAAACAATAGGACCTACCAAGATGTAAATACAAATCATGGATTCAGAGTCCAAAATGGTTACAAATACACCAGGAAACCTCATTCATGAGGAAGCATTTAAACAGTTTTTATTAGAATGTACTCTCAGAGAAATATAAACTGAACGGTACTTACAAAAAACCAATAGGACCTACCAAGATTTAAATACAGATCACTGGATTCAAAGATCCAAGTGTTTACCAATACACCAAGAAACTTCATTCATGAGGGAGAGCTAAACATTTTTTTCTAAAATGTTAGATTCTTAGAAGACACATTTTATTGCAATTATTGTACATATATTTACATCAACGCTTATTTGGGTTATATAGTAAAATTCATATAATTACATACATTTCTATAACTACCTTTTTTTAGCTTTTAGTACATATTTACAAAAATCAGTGATTTAAAAAAATTATTATATGTATGAAAAAGAAGACTTTCTGTCAATCAAGAACTTAAACTGAAGGTACTAAAACACATCAGGTCCCACCGAGATTTGAACTCGGATCGCTGGATTCAGAGCCCAGAGTGCTAACCATTACACCATGAAACCTCTCTTCTAACACAACATATACACCTTTCTCTTAGAGTGTGAGATCTTATTTTCTACAAGTTACAGGAATAATAATCAGAGAGATAAGTATTACATTGTATTTACAAAAAAAAGCCATTAGGACCTACCAAATTTTTATACAGATTATAGGTTTCAGAGTCCAGAATTGTTAACAGCACACAATGAAACCTCATTCATATGGTAGCATGTACATTTTTTGTCAGAGTATAAGATTCTTAGTGGATACATTTTATTGGAATTAAATGACAGATAAACCTGTCTCTCAGTGTGTAAGATTCTTAATTTATGCAATTTATAGATATTTTCTTTCTCAGAGATATTAACTGTATTGTACTTACAACAAAACCAATAGAACCTACCAAGATGTAAATATAGATCATGGATTCAGAGTCCAAAATGTTTACCAATATACCATGAAACCTCATCCATTAGGGAGCATCTAAATATTTTTATAAGAATGTACTCTCAGAGAGATATGAACTGAATGGTACTTACAAAAAACCAATAGGACCTACCAAGATTTAAATACAGATCACTGTATTCAAAGATCAGAGTGGAGTGGTTACCAATACACCAAGAAACCACATTCATTAGGGAACATCTAAACATTTTTTTCTAAAATGTTAGATTCTTAGAAGACACATTTTATTGAAGTTATTGTACATATATTAACATCAATGCTTATTTGGATTACACAGTAAAATTCATATAATTACAAACATTTCTATAACTACCTTTTTTTTAGATTTTAGTACATTTTTACAATAATCAGTAATTTAAAAAAAATGTATTATATGTATAAAAAAGAAAAGTTTTTGTCAATCAAGGAATTAAACTTTGTACGAAAATGCACCTGGTCCCACCGAGATTTGAACTCAATTTACTGGATTCAGAGTACAGAGTGCTAACCATAACACCATGGAATATCTCTTCTAATAACACATATAAAACTTTCTCTCAGAGTGTAAGATCTTTATTTCTACAAGATACAGAAATATTCATTCAGAGAGATATGTACTACATTGTATTTACAAATAAAACCATTAGGACCTACCAATTTGTATATACAGATTATTAGTTTCAGAGTCCAGAATTGTTAACAGTACACCATGAAAGCTCATTCATATGGTGGCATGTAAAAAATGTTCTCACAGTGTAAGATTCTTAGAGGTTACATTTTATTGGAATTATATTACCGATAAACCTGTCTCTCAGTGTGTATGATTCTTAATTTATGCAATTTATAGATATTTTTTTTCTCAGAGATATGAACTGCATAATACTTACAAAAAAACAATAGGACCTACCAAGATGTAAATACAAATCATGGATTCAGAGTCCAAAATGGTTACAAATACACCAGGAAACCTCATTCATGAGGAAGCATTTAAACAGTTTTTATTAGAATGTACTCTCAGAGAAATATAAACTGAACGGTACTTACAAAAAACCAATAGGACCTACCAAGATTTAAATACAGATCACTGGATTCAAAGATCCGAGTGGTTACCAATACACCAAGAAACTTCATTCATGAGGGAGAGCTAAACATTTTTTTCTAAAATGTTAGATTCTTAGAAGACACATTTTATTGCAATTATTGTACATATATTTACATCAACGCTTATTTGGGTTATATAGTAAAATTCATATAATTACATACATTTCTATAACTACCTTTTTTTTAGCTTTTAGTACATATTTACAAAAATCAGTGATTTAAAAAAATTATTATATGTATGAAAAAGAAGACTTTCTGTCAATCAAGAACTTAAACTGAAGGTACTAAAACACATCAGGTCCCACCGAGATTTGAACTCGGATCGCAGGATTCAGAGCCCAGCGTGCTAACCATTACACCATGAAACCTCTCTTATAACACAACATATACAACTTTCTCCTAGAGTGTGAGATCTTATTTTCTACAAGTTACAGGAATAATAATCAGAGAGATAAGTATTACATTGTATTTACAAAAAAAAGCCATTAGGACCTACCAAATGTTTATACAGATTATAGGTTTCAGAGTCCAGAATTGTTAACAGTACACAATGAAACCTCATTCCTATGGTAGCATGCACATTTTTTGTCAGAGTATAAGATTCTTAGTGGATACATTTTATTGGAATTAAATGACAGATAAACCTGTCTCTCAGTGTGTAAGATTCTTAATTTATGCAATTTATAGATATTTTCTTTCTCAGAGATATTAACTGTATTGTACTTACAACAAAACCAATAGAACCTACCAAGATGTAAATATAGATCATGGATTCAGAGTCCAAAATGTTTACCAATATACTATGAAACCTCATCCATTAGAGAGCATCTAAATATTTTTATAAGAATGTACTCTCAGAGAGATATGAACTGAATGGTACTTACAAAAAACCAATAGGACCTACCAAGATTTAAATACAGATCACTGTATTCAAAGATCAGAGTGGAGTGGTTACCAATACACCAAGAAACCACATTCATTAGGGAACATCTAAACATTTTTTTCTAAAATGTTAGATTCTTAGAAGACACATTTTATTGAAGTTATTGTACATATATTAACATCAATGCTTATTTGGATTACACAGTAAAATTCATATAATTACAAACATTTCTATAACTACCTTTTTTTTAGATTTTAGTACATTTTTACAATAATCAGTAATTTAAAAAAAATGTATTATATGTATAAAAAATAAAAGTTTTTGTCAATCAAGGAATTAAACTTTGTACGAAAATGCACCTGGTCCCACCGAGATTTGAACTCAATTTACTGGATTCAGAGTACAGAGTGCTAACCATAACACCATGGAATATCTCTTCTAATAACACATATAAAACTTTCTCTCAGAGTGTAAGATCTTTATTTCTACAAGATACAGAAATATTCATTCAGAGAGATATGTACTACATTGTATTTACAAATAAAACCATTAGGACCTACCAATTGTATATACAGATTATTAGTTTCAGAGTCCAGAATTGTTAACAGTACACCATGAAAGCTCATTCATATGGTGGCATGTAAAAAATGTTCTCACAGTGTAAGATTCTTAGAGGTTACAATTTATTGGAATTATATTACCGATAAACCTGTCTCTCAGTGTGTATGATTCTTAATTTATGCAATTTATAGATATTTTCTTTCTCAGAGATATGAACTGCATAATACTTACAAAAAAACAATAGGACCTACCAAGATGTAAATACAAATCATGGATTCAGAGTCCAAAATGGTTACAAATACACCAGGAAACCTCATTCATGAGGAAGCATTTAAACAGTTTTTATTAGAATGTACTCTCAGAGAAATATAAACTGAACGGTACTTACAAAAAACCAATAGGACCTACCAAGATTTAAATACAGATCACTGGATTCAAAGATCCGAGTGGTTACCAATACACCAAGAAACTTCATTCATGAGGGAGAGCTAAACATTTTTTTCTAAAATGTTAGATTCTTAGAAGACACATTTTATTGCAATTATTGTACATATATTTACATCAACGCTTATTTGGGTTATATAGTAAAATTCATATAATTACATACATTTCTATAACTACCTTTTTTTTAGCTTTTAGTACATATTTACAAAAATCAGTGATTTAAAAAAATTATTATATGTATGAAAAAGAAGACTTTCTGTCAATCAAGAACTTAAACTGAAGGTACTAAAACACATCAGGTCCCACCGAGATTTGAACTCGGATCGCAGGATTCAGAGCCCAGCGTGCTAACCATTACACCATAAAACCTCTCTTCTAACACAACATATACAACTTTCTCCTAGAGTGTGAGATCTTATTTTCTACAAGTTACAGGAATAATAATCAGAGAGATAAGTATTACATTGTATTTACAAAAAAAAGCCATTAGGACCTACCAAACTTTTATACAGATTATAGGTTTCAGAGTCCAGAATTGTTAACAGTACACAATGAAACCTCATTCATATGGTAGCATGTACATTTTTTTGTCAGAGTATAAGATTCTTAGTGGATACATTTTATTGGAATTAAATGACAGATAAACCTGTCTCTCAGTGTGTAAGATTCTTAATTTATGCAATTTATAGATATTTTCTTTCTCAGAGATATTAACTGTATTGTACTTACAACAAAACCAATAGAACCTACCAAGATGTAAATATAGATCATGGATTCAGAGTCCAAAATGTTTACCAATATACCATGAAACCTCATCCATTAGGGAGCATCTAAATATTTTTATAAGAATGTACTCTCAGAGAGATATGAACTGAATGGTACTTACAAAAAACCAATAGGACCTACCAAGATTTAAATACAGATCACTGTATTCAAAGATCAGAGTGGAGTGGTTACCAATACACCAAGAAACCACATTCATTAGGGAACATCTAAACATTTTTTTCTAAAATGTTAGATTCTTAGAAGACACATTTTATTGAAGTTATTGTACATATATTAACATCAATGCTTATTTGGATTACACAGTAAAATTCATATAATTGCAAACATTTCTATAACTACCTTTTTTTTAGATTTTAGTACATTTTTACAATAATCAATAATTTAAAAAAATGTATTATATGTATAAAAAAGAAAAGTTTTTGTCAATCAAGGAATTAAACTTTGTACGAAAATGCACCTGGTCCCACCGAGATTTGAACTCAATTTACTGGATTCAGAGTACAGAGTGCTAACCATAACACCATGGAATATCCCTTCTAATAACACATATAAAACATTCTCTCAGAGTGTAAGATCTTTATTTCTACAAGATACAGAAATATTCATTCAGAGAGATATGTACTACATTGTATTTACAAATAAAACCATTAGGACCTACCAATTTGTATATACAGATTATTAGTTTCAGAGTCCAGAATTGTTAACAGTACACCATGAAAGCTCATTCATATGGTGGCATGTAAAAAATGTTCTCACAGTGTAAGATTCTTAGAGGTTACATTTTATTGGAATTATATTACCGATAAACCTGTCTCTCAGTGTGTATGATTCTTAATTTATGCAATTTATAGATATTTTCTTTCTCAGAGATATGAACTGCATAATACTTACAAAAAAACAATAGGACCTACCAAGATGTAAATACAAATCATGGATTCAGAGTCCAAAATGGTTACAAATACACCAGGAAACCTCATTCATGAGGAAGCATTTAAACAGTTTTTATTAGAATGTACTCTCAGAGAAATATAAACTGAACGGTACTTACAAAAAACCAATAGGACCTACCAAGATTTAAATACAGATCACTGGATTCAAAGATCCAAGTGGTTACCAATACACCAAGAAACTTCATTCATGAGGGAGAGCTAAACATTTTTTTTCTAAAATGTTAGATTCTTAGAAGACACATTTAATTGAAATTATTGTACATATATTTACATCAACGCTTATTTGGGTTATATAGTAAAATTCATATAATTACATACATTTCTATAACTACCTTTTTTTAGCTTTTAGTACATATTTACAAAAATAAGTGATTTAAAAAAAATATTATATGTATGAAAAAGAAGACTTTCTGTCAATCAAGAACTTAAACTGAAGGTACTAAAACACATCAGGTCCCACCGAGATTTGAACTCGGATCGCTGGATTCAGAGCCCAGAGTGCTAACCATTACACCATGAAACCTCTCTTCTAACACAACATATACAACTTTCTCTTAGAGTGTGAGATCTTATTTTTTACAAGTTACAGGAATAATAATCAGAGAGATAAGTATTACATTGTATTTACAGAAAAAAAGCCATTAGGACCTACCAAATTTTTATACAGATTATAGGTTTCAGAGTCCAGAATTGTTAACAGCACACAATGAAACCTCATTCATATGGTAGCATGTACATTTTTTGTCAGAGTATAAGATTCTTAGTGGATACATTTTATTGGAATTAAATGACAGATAAACCTGTCTCTCAGTGTGTAAGATTCTTAATTTATGCAATTTATAGATATTTTCTTTCTCAGAGATATTAACTGTATTGTACTTACAACAAAACCAATAGAACCTACCAAGATGTAAATATAGATCATGGATTCAGAGTCCAAAATGTTTACCAATATACCATGAAACCTCATCCATTAGGGAGCATCTAAATATTTTTATAAGAATGTACTCTCAGAGAGATATGAACTGAATGGTACTTACAAAAAACCAATAGGACCTACCAAGATTTAAATACAGATCACTGTATTCAAAGATCAGAGTGGAGTGGTTACCAATACACCAAGAAACCACATTCATTAGGGAACATCTAAACATTTTTTTCTAAAATGTTAGATTCTTCGAAGACACATTTTATTGAAGTTATTGTACATATATTAACATCAATGCTTATTTGGATTACACAGTAAAATTCATATAATTACAAACATTTCTATAACTACCTTTTTTTTAGATTTTAGTACATTTTTACAATAATCAGTGATTTTTAAAAAAAAATTATTATATGTATAAAAAAGAAAAGTTTTTGTCAATCAAGAACTTAAACTGAAGGTACTAAAATGCACCTGGTCCCACCGAGGTTTGAACTCAATTTACTGGATTCAGAGTACAGAGTGCTAACCATAACACCATGGAATATCCCTTCTAATAACACATATAAAACTTTCTCTCAGAGTGTAAGATCTTTATTTCTACAAGATACAGAAATATTCATTCAGAGAGATATGTACTACATTGTATTTACAAATAAAACCATTAGGACCTACCAATTTGTATATACAGATTTTTAGTTTCAGAGTCCAGAATTGTTAACAGTACACCATGAAAGCTCATTCATATGGTGGCATGTAAAAAATGTTCTCACAGTGTAAGATTCTTAGAGGTTACATTTTATTGGAATTATATTACCGATAAACCTGTCTCTCAGTGTGTATGATTCTTAATTTATGCAATTTATAGATATTTTCTTTCTCAGAGATATGAACTGCATAATACTTACAAAAAAAACAATAGGACCTACCAAGATGTAAATACAAATCAATGATTCAGAGTCCAAAATGGTTACAAATACACCAGGAAACCTCATTCATGAGGAAGCATTTAAACAGTTTTTATTAGAATGTACTCTCAGAGAAATATAAACTGAATGGTACTTACAAAAAACCAATAGGACCTACCAAGATTTAAATACAGATCACTGGATTCAAAGATCCGAGTGGTTACCAATACACCAAGAAACTTCATTCATGAGGGAGAGCTAAACATTTTTTTCTAAAATGTTAGATTCTTAGAAGACACATTTTATTGCAATTATTGTACATATATTTACATCAACGCTTATTTGGGTTATATAGTAAAATTCATATAATTACATACATTTCTATAACTACCTTATTTTTAGCTTTTAGTACATATTTACAAAAATCAGTGATTAAAAAAATTATTATATGTATGAAAAAGAAGACTTTCTGTCAATCAAGAACTTAAACTGAAGGTACTAAAACACATCAGGTCCCACCGAGATTTGAACTCGGATCGCTGGATTCAGAGCCCAGAGTGCTAACCATTACACCATGAAACTTCTCTTCTAACACAACATATACAACTTTCTCTTAGAGTGTGAGATCTTATTTTCTACAAGTTACAGGAATAATAATCAGAGAGATAAGTATTACATTGTATTTACAGAAAAAAAGCCATTAGGACCTACCAAATTTTTATACAGATTATAGGTTTCAGAGTCCAGAATTGTTAACAGCACACAATGAAACCTCATTCATATGGTAGCATGTACATTTTTTGTCAGAGTATAAGATTCTTAGTGGATACATTTTATTGGAATTAAATGACAGATAAACCTGTCTCTCAGTGTGTAAGATTCTTAATTTATGCAATTTATAGATATTTTCTTTCTCAGAGATATTAACTGTATTGTACTTACAACAAAACCAATAGAACCTACCAAGATGTAAATATAGATCATGGATTCAGAGTCCAAAATGTTTACCAATATACCATGAAACCTCATCCATTAGGGAGCATCTAAATATTTTTATAAGAATGTACTCTCAGAGAGATATGAACTGAATGGTACTTACAAAAAACCAATAGGACCTACCAAGATTTAAATACAGATCACTGTATTCAAAGATCAGAGTGGAGTGGTTACCAATACACCAAGAAACCACATTCATTAGGGAACATCTAAACATTTTTTTCTAAAATGTTAGATTCTTCGAAGACACATTTTATTGAAGTTATTGTACATATATTAACATCAATGCTTATTTGGATTACACAGTAAAATTCATATAATTACAAACATTTCTATAACTACCTTTTTTTAGATTTTAGTACATTTTTACAATAATCAGTAATTTAAAAAAAATGTATTATATGTATAAAAAAGAAAAGTTTTTGTCAATCAAGGAATTAAACTTTGTACGAAAATGCACCTGGTCCCACCAAGATTTGAACTCAATTTACTGGATTCAGAGTACAGAGTGCTAACCATAACACCATGGAATATCCCTTCTAATAACACATATAAAACTTTCTCTCAGAGTGTAAGATCTTTATTTCTACAAGATACAGAAATATTCATTCAGAGAGATATGTACTACATTGTATTTACAAATAAAACCATTAGGACCTACCAATTTGTATATACAGATTATTCGTTTCAGAGTCCAAAATTGTTAACAGTACACCATGAAAGCTCATTCATATGGTGGCATGTAAAAAATGTTCTCACAGTGTAAGATTCTTAGAGGTTACATTTTATTGGAATTATATTACCGATAAACCTGTCTCTCAGTGTGTATGATTCTTAATTTATGCAGTTTATAGATATTTTCTTTTTCAGAGATATGAACTGCATAATACTTACAAAAAAACAATAGGACCTACCAAGATGTAAATACAAATCATGGATTCAGAGTCCAAAATGGTTACAAATACACCAGGAAACCTCATTCATGAGGAAGCATTTAAACAGTTTTTATTAGAATGTACTCTCAGAGAAATATAAACTGAACGGTACTTACAAAAAACCAATAGGACCTACCAAGATTTAAATACAGATCACTGGATTCAAAGATCCGAGTGGTTACCAATACACCAAGAAACTTCATTCATGAGGGAGAGCTAAACATTTTTTTCTAAAATGTTAGATTCTTAGAAGACACATTTTATTGCAATTATTGTACATATATTTACATCAACGCTTATTTGGGTTATATAGTAAAATTCATATAATTACATACATTTCTATAACTACCTTTTTTTAGCTTTTAGTACATATTTACAAAAATCAGTGATTTAAAAAAATTATTATATGTATGAAAAAGAAGACTTTCTGTCAATCAAGAACTTAAACTGAAGGTACTAAAACACATCAGATCCCACCGAGATTTGAACTCGGATCGCTGGATTCAGAGACCAGAGTGCTAACCATTACACCATGAAACCTCTCTTCTAACACAACATATGCAACTTTCTCTTAGAGTGTGAGATCTTATTTTCTACAAGTTACAGGAATAATAATCAGAGAGATAAGTATTACATTGTATTTACAAAAAAAAAGCCATTAGGACCTACCAAATTTTTATACAGATTATAGGTTTCAGAGTCCAGAATTGTTAACAGCACACAATGAAACCTCATTCATATGGTAGCATGTACATTTTTTGTCAGAGTATAAGATTCTTAGTGGATACATTTTATTGGAATTAAATGACAGATAAACCTGTCTCTCAGTGTGTAAGATTCTTAATTTATGCAATTTATAGATATTTTCTTTCTCAGAGATATTAACTGTATTGTACTTACAACAAAACCAATAGAACCTACCAAGATGTAAATATAGATCATGGATTCAGAGTCCAAAATGTTTACCAATATACCATGAAACCTCATCCATTAGGGAGCATCTAAATATTTTTATAAGAATGTACTCTCAGAGAGATATGAACTGAATGGTACTTACAAAAAACCAATAGGACCTACCAAGATTTAAATACAGATCACTGTATTCAAAGATCAGAGTGGAGTGGTTACCAATACACCAAGAAACCACATTCATTAGGGAACATCTAAACATTTTTTTTCTAAAATGTTAGATTCTTAGAAGACATATTTTATTGAAGTTATTGTACATATATTAACATCAATGCTTATTTGGATTACACAGTAAAATTCATATAATTACAAACATTTCTATAACTACCTTTTTTTAGATTTTAGTACATTTTTACAATAATCAGTAATTTAAAAAAAATGTATTATATGTATAAAAAAGAAAAGTTTTTGTCAATCAAGGAATTAAACTTTGTACAAAAATGCACCTGGTCCCACCGAGATTTGAACTCAATTTACTGGATTCAGAGTACAGAGTGCTAACCATAACACCATGGAATATCCCTTCTAATAACACATATAAAACTTTCTCTCAGAGTGTAAGATCTTTATTTCTACAAGATACAGAAATATTCATTCAGAGAGATATGTACTACATTGTATTTACAAATAAAACCATTAGGACCTACCAATTTGTATATACAGATTATTAGTTTCAGAGTCCAGAATTGTTAACAGTACACCATGAAAGCTCATTCATATGGTGGCATGTAAAAAATGTTCTCACAGTGTAAGATTCTTAGAGGTTACATTTTATTGGAATTATATTACCGATAAACCTGTCTCTCAGTGTGTATGATTCTTAATTTATGCAATTTATAGATATTTTCTTTCTCAGAGATATGAACTGCATAATACTTACAAAAAAAACAATAGGACCTACCAAGATGTAAATACAAATCATGGATTCAGAGTCCAAAATGGTTACAAATACACCAGGAAACCTCATTCATGAGGAAGCATTTAAACAGTTTTTATTAGAATGTACTCTCAGAGAAATATAAACTGAATGGTACTTACAAAAAACCAATAGGACCTACCAAGATTTAAATACAGATCACTGGATTCAAAGATCCGAGTGGTTACCAATACACCAAGAAACTTCATTCATGAGGGAGAGCTAAACATTTTTTTCTAAAATGTTAGATTCTTAGAAGACACATTTTATTGCAATTATTGTACATATATTTACATCAACGCTTATTTGGGTTATATAGTAAAATTCATATAATTACATACATTTCTATAACTACCTTATTTTTAGCTTTTAGTACATATTTACAAAAATCAGTGATTAAAAAAATTATTATATGTATGAAAAAGAAGACTTTCTGTCAATCAAGAACTTAAACTGAAGGTACTAAAACACATCAGGTCCCACCGAGATTTGAACTCGGATCGCTGGATTCAGAGCCCAGAGTGCTAACCATTACACCATGAAACTTCTCTTCTAACACAACATATACAACTTTCTCTTAGAGTGTGAGATCTTATTTTCTACAAGTTACAGGAATAATAATCAGAGAGATAAGTATTACATTGTATTTACAGAAAAAAAGCCATTAGGACCTACCAAATTTTTATACAGATTATAGGTTTCAGAGTCCAGAATTGTTAACAGCACACAATGAAACCTCATTCATATGGTAGCATGTACATTTTTTGTCAGAGTATAAGATTCTTAGTGGATACATTTTATTGGAATTAAATGACAGATAAACCTGTCTCTCAGTGTGTAAGATTCTTAATTTATGCAATTTATAGATATTTTCTTTCTCAGAGATATTAACTGTATTGTACTTACAACAAAACCAATAGAACCTACCAAGATGTAAATATAGATCATGGATTCAGAGTCCAAAATGTTTACCAATATACCATGAAACCTCATCCATTAGGGAGCATCTAAATATTTTTATAAGAATGTACTCTCAGAGAGATATGAACTGAATGGTACTTACAAAAAACCAATAGGACCTACCAAGATTTAAATACAGATCACTGTATTCAAAGATCAGAGTGGAGTGGTTACCAATACACCAAGAAACCACATTCATTAGGGAACATCTAAACATTTTTTTCTAAAATGTTAGATTCTTCGAAGACACATTTTATTGAAGTTATTGTACATATATTAACATCAATGCTTATTTGGATTACACAGTAAAATTCATATAATTACAAACATTTCTATAACTACCTTTTTTTAGATTTTAGTACATTTTTACAATAATCAGTAATTTAAAAAAAATGTATTATATGTATAAAAAAGAAAAGTTTTTGTCTATCAAGGAATTAAACTTTGTACGAAAATGCACCTGGTCCCACCGAGATTTGAACTCAATTTACTGGATTCAGAGTACAGAGTGCTAACCATAACACCATGGAATATCCCTTCTAATAACACATATAAAACATTCTCTCAGAGTGTAAGATCTTTATTTCTACAAGATACAGAAATATTCATTCAGAGAGATATGTACTACATTGTATTTACAAATAAAACCATTAGGACCTACCAATTTGTATATACAGATTATTAGTTTCAGAGTCCAGAATTGTTAACAGTACACCATGAAAGCTCATTCATATGGTGGCATGTAAAAAATGTTCTCACAGTGTAAGATTCTTAGAGGTTACATTTTATTGGAATTATATTACCGATAAACCTGTCTCTCAGTGTGTATGATTCTTAATTTATGCAATTTATAGATATTTTCTTTCTCAGAGATATGAACTGCATAATACTTACAAAAAAACAATAGGACCTACCAAGATGTAAATACAAATCATGGATTCAGAGTCCAAAATGGTTACAAATACACCAGGAAACCTCATTCATGAGGAAGCATTTAAACAGTTTTTATTAGAATGTACTCTCAGAGAAATATAAACTGAACGGTACTTACAAAAAACCAATAGGACCTACCAAGATTTAAATACAGATCACTGGATTCAAAGATCCAAGTGGTTACCAATACACCAAGAAACTTCATTCATGAGGGAGAGCTAAACATTTTTTTCTAAAATGTTAGATTCTTAGAAGACACATTTAATTGCAATTATTGTACATATATTTACATCAACGCTTATTTGGGTTATATAGTAAAATTCATATAATTACATACATTTCTATAACTACCTTTTTTTTAGATTTTAGTACATTTTTACAATAATCAGTGATTTTTAAAAAAAAATTATTATATGTATAAAAAAGAAAAGTTTTTGTCAATCAAGAACTTAAACTGAAGGTACTAAAATGCACCTGGTCCCACCGAGGTTTGAACTCAATTTACTGGATTCAGAGTACAGAGTGCTAACCATAACACCATGGAATATCCCTTCTAATAACACATATAAAACTTTCTCTCAGAGTGTAAGATCTTTATTTCTACAAGATACAGAAATATTCATTCAGAGAGATATGTACTACATTGTATTTACAAATAAAACCATTAGGACCTACCAATTTGTATATACAGATTTTTAGTTTCAGAGTCCAGAATTGTTAACAGTACACCATGAAAGCTCATTCATATGGTGGCATGTAAAAAATGTTCTCACAGTGTAAGATTCTTAGAGGTTACATTTTATTGGAATTATATTACCGATAAACCTGTCTCTCAGTGTGTATGATTCTTAATTAATGCAATTTATAGATATTTTCTTTCTCAGAGATATTAACTGTATTGTACTTACAACAAAACCAATAGAACCTACCAAGATGTTAATATAGATCATGGATTCAGAGTCCAAAATGTTTACCAATATACCATGAAACCTCATCCATTAGGGAGCATCTAAATATTTTTATAAGAATGTACTCTCAGAGAGATATGAACTGAATGGTACTTACAAAAAACCAATAGGGCCTACAAAGATTTAAATACAGATCACTGTATTCAAAGATCAGAGTGGAGTGGTTACCAATACACCAAGAAACCACATTCATTAGGGAACATCTAAACATTTTTTTCTAAAATGTTAGATTCTTAGAAGACACATTTTATTGAAGTTATTGTACATATATTAACATCAATGCTTATTTGGATTACACAGTAAAATTCATATAATTACAAACATTTCTATAACTACCTTTTTTTTAGATTTTAGTACATTTTTACAATAATCAGTGATTTAAAAAAAAAAATTATTATATGTATAAAAAAAAGAAAAGTTTTTGTCAATCAAGAACTTAAACTGAAGGTACTAAAATGCACCTGGTCCCACCGAGGTTTAAACTCAATTTACTGGATTCAGAGTACAGAGTGCTAACCATAACACCATGGAATCTCCCTTCTAATAACACATATAAAACTTTCTCTCAGAGTGTAAGATCTTTATTTCTACAAGATACAGAAATATTCATTCAGAGAGATATGTACTACATTGTATTTACAAATAAAACCATTAGGACCTACCAATTTGTATATACAGATTATTAGTTTCAGAGTCCAGAATTGTTAACAGTACACCATGAAAGCTCATTCATATGGTGGCATGTAAAAAATGTTCTCACAGTGTAAGATTCTTAGAGGTTACATTTTATTGGAATTATATTACAGATAAACCTGTCTCTCAGTGTGTATGATTCTTAATTTATGCAATTTATAGATATTTTCTTTCTCAGAGATATGAACTGCATAATACTTACAAAAAAACAATAGGACCTACCAAGATGTAAATACAAATCATGGATTCAGAGTCCAAAATGGTTACAAATACACCAGGAAACCTCATTCATGAGGAAGCATTTAAACAGTTTTTATTAGAATGTACTCTCAGAGAAATATAAACTGAACGGTACTTACAAAAAACCAATAGGACCTACCAAGATTTAAATACAGATCACTGGATTCAAAGATCCGAGTGGTTACCAATACACCAAGAAACTTCATTCATGAGGGAGAGCTAAACATTTTTTTTTTAAATGTTAGATTCTTAGAAGACACATTTTATTGCAATTATTGTACATATATTTACATCAATGCTTATTTGGGTAATATAGTAAAATTCATATAATTACATACATTTCTATAACTACCTTTTTTTAGCTTTTAGTACATATTTACAAAAATCAGTGATTTAAAAAAATTATTATATGTATGAAAAAGAAGACTTTCTGTCAATCAAGAACTTAAACTGAAGGTACTAAAACACATCAGGTCCCACCGAGATTTGAACTCGGATCGCTGGATTCAGAGCCCAGAGTGATAACCATTACACCATGAAACCTCTCTTCTAACACAACATATACAACTTTCTCTTAGAGTGTGAGATCTTATTTTCTACAAGTTACAGGAATAATAATCAGAGAGATTATTACATTGTATTTACAAAAAAAAGCCATTAGGACCTACCAAATTCTTATACAGATTATAGGTTTCAGAGTCCAGAATTGTTAACAGCACACAATGAAACCTCATTCATATGGTAGCATGTACATTTTTTGTCAGAGTATAAGATTCTTAGTGGATACATTTTATTGGAATTAAATGACAGATAAACCTGTCTCTCAGTGTGTAAGATTCTTAATTTATGCAATTTATAGATATTTTCTTTCTCAGAGATATTAACTGTATTGTACTTACAACAAAACCAATAGAACCTACCAAGATGTAAATATAGATCATGGATTCAGAGTCCAAAATGTTTACCAATATACCATGAAACCTCATCCATTAGGGAGCATCTAAATATTTTTTTATAAGAATGTACTCTCAGAGAGATATGAACTGAATGGTACTTACAAAAAACCAATAGGACCTACCAAGATTTAAATACAGATCACTGTATTCAAAGATCAGAGTGGAGTGGTTACCAATACACCAAGAAACCACATTCATTAGGGAACATCTAAACATATTTTTCTAAAATGTTAGATTCTTAGAAGACACATTTTATTGAAGTTATTGTACATATATTAACATCAATGCTTATTTGGATTACACAGTAAAATTCATATAATTACAAACATTTCTATAACTACCTTTTTTTTAGATTTTAGTACATTTTTATAATAATCAGTAATTAAAAAAAAATGTATTATATGTATAAAAAAGAAAAGTTTTTGTCTATCAAGGAATTAAACTTTGTACGAAAATGCACCTGGTCCCACCGAGATTTGATCTCAATTTACTGGATTCAGAGTACAGAGTGCTAACCATAACACCATGGAATATCCCTTCTAATAACACATATAAAACATTCTCTCAGAGTGTAAGATCTTTATTTCTACAAGATACAGAAATATTCATTCAGAGAGATATGTACTACATTGTATTTACAAATAAAACCATTAGGACCTACCAATTTGTATATACAGATTATTAGTTTCAGAGTCCAGAATTGTTAACAGTACACCATGAAAGCTCATTCATATGGTGGCATGTAAAAAATGTTCTCACAGTGTAAGATTCTTAGAGGTTAAATTTTATTGGAATTATATTACCGATAAACCTGTCTCTCAGTGTGTATGATTCTTAATTTTTGCAATTTATAGATATTTTCTTTCTCAGAGATATGAACTGCATAATACTTACAAAAAAACAATAGGACCTACCAAGATGTAAATACAAATCATGGATTCAGAGTCCAAAATGGTTACAAATACACCAGGAAACCTCATTCATGAGGAAGCATTTAAACAGTTTTTATTAGAATGTACTCTCAGAGAAATATAAACTGAACGGTACTTACAAAAAACCAATAGGACCTACCAAGATTTAAATACAGATCACTGGATTCAAAGATCCGAGTGGTTACCAATACACCAAGAAACTTCATTCATGAGGGAGAGCTAAACATTTTTTTCTAAAATGTTAGATTCTTAGAAGACACATTTTATTGCAATTATTGTACATATATTTACATCAACGCTTATTTGGGTTATATAGTAAAATTCATATAATTAAATACATTTCTATAACTACCTTTTTTTAGCTTTTAGTACATATTTACAAAAATCAGTGATTTAAAAAAATTATTATATGTATGAAAAAGAAGACTTTCTGTCAATCAAGAACTTAAACTGAAGGTACTAAAACACATCAGGTCCCACCGAGATTTGAACTCGGATTGCTGGATTCAGAGCCCAGAGTGCTAACCATTATACCATGAAACCTCTCTTCTAACACAACATATACAACTTTCTCTTAGAGTGTGAGATCTTATTTTCTACAAGTTACAGGAATAATAATCAGAGAGATAAGTATTACATTGTATTTACAAAAAAAAGCCATTAGGACCTACCAAATTTTTATACAGATTATAGGTTTCAGAGTCCAGAATTGTTAACAGCACACAATGAAACCTCATTCATATGGTAGCATGTACATTTTTTGTCAGAGTATAAGATTCTTAGTGGATACATTTTATTGGAATTAAATGACAGATAAACCTGTCTCTCAGTGTGTAAGATTCTTAATTTATGCAATTTATAGATATTTTCTTTCTCAGAGATATTAACTGTATTGTACTTACAACAAAACCAATAGAACCTACCAAGATGTTAATATAGATCATGGATTCAGAGTCCAAAATGTTTACCAATATACCATGAAACCTCATCCATTAGGGAGCATCTAAATATTTTTATAAGAATGTACTCTCAGAGAGATATGAACTGAATGGTACTTACAAAAAACCAATAGGACCTACCAAGATTTAAATACAGATCACTGTATTCAAAGATCAGAGTGGAGTGGTTACCAATACACCAAGAAACCACATTCATTAGGGAACATCTAAACATTTTTTTCTAAAATGTTAGATTCTTAGAAGACACATTTTATTGAAGTTATTGTACATATATTAACATCAATGCTTATTTGGATTACACAGTAAAATTCATATAATTACAAACATTTCTATAACTACCTTTTTTTTAGATTTTAGTACATTTTTACAATAATCAGTGATTTTTAAAAAAAAATTATTATATGTATAAAAAAAGAAAAGTTTTTGTCAATCAAGAACTTAAACTGAAGGTACTAAAATGCACCTGGTCCCACCGAGGTTTGAACTCAATTTACTGGATTCAGAGTACAGAGTGCTAACCATAACACCATGGAATCTCCCTTCTAATAACACATATAAAACTTTCTCTCAGAGTGTAAGATCTTTATTTCTACAAGATACAGAAATATTCATTCAGAGAGATATGTACTACATTGTATTTACAAATAAAACCATTAGGACCTACCAATTTGTATATACAGATTATTAGTTTCAGAGTCCAGAATTGTTAACAGTACACCATGAAAGCTCATTCATATGGTGGCATGTAAAAAATGTTCTCACAGTGTAAGATTCTTAGAGGTTACATTTTATTGGAATTATATTACCGATAAACCTGTCTCTCAGTGTGTATGATTCTTAATTTGTGCAATTTATAGATATTTTCTTTCTCAGAGATATGAACTGCATAATACTTACAAAAAAACAATAGGACCTACCAAGATGTAAATACAAATCATGGATTCAGAGTCCAAAATGGTTACAAATACACCAGGAAACCTCATTCATGAGGAAGCATTTAAACAGTTTTTATTAGAATGTACTCTCAGAGAAATATAAACTGAACGGTACTTACAAAAAACCAATAGGACCTACCAAGATTTAAATACAGATCACTGGATTCAAAGATCCGAGTGGTTACCAATACACCAAGAAACTTCATTCATGAGGGAGAGCTAAACATTTTTTTTTAAATGTTAGATTCTTAGAAGACACATTTTATTGCAATTATTGTACATATATTTACATCAACGCTTATTTGGGTAATATAGTAAAATTCATATGATTACATACATTTCTATAACTACCTTTTTCTAGCTTTTAGTACATATTTACAAAAATCAGTGATTTAAAAAAATTATTATATGTATGATAAAGAAGACTTTCTGTCAATCAAGAACTTAAACTGAAGGTACTAAAACACATCAGGTCCCACCGAGATTTGAACTCAGATCGCTGGATTCAGAGCCCAGAGTGCTAACCATTACACCATGGAACCTCTCTTCTAACACAACATATACAACTTTCTCTTAGAGTGTGAGATCTTATTTTCTACAAGTTACAGGAATAATAATCAGAGAGACAAGTATTACATTGTATTTACAAAAAAAAAAGCTATTAGGACCTACCAAATTTTTATACAGATTATAGGTTTCAGAGTCCAGAATTGTTAACAGCACACAATGAAACCTCTTTCATATGGTAGCATGTACATTTTTTGTCAGAGTATAAGATTCTTAGTGGATACATTTTATTGGAATTAAATGACAGATAAACCTGTCTCTCAGTGTGTAAGATTCTTAATTTATGCAATTTATAGAGATTTTCTTTCTCAGAGATATTAACTGTATTGTACTTACAACAAAACCAATAGAACCTACCAAGATGTAAATATAGATTATGGATTCAGAGTCCAAAATGTTTACCAATATACCATGAAACCTCATCCATTAGGGAGCATCTAAATATTTTTATAAGAATGTACTCTCAGAGAGATATGAACTGAATGGTACTTACAAAAAACCAATAGGACCTACCAAGATTTAAATACAGATCACTGTATTCAAAGATCAGAGTGGAGTGGTTACCAATACACCAAGAAACCACATTCATTAGGGAACATCTAAACATTTTATTCTAAAATGTTAGATTCTTAGAAGACACATTTTATTGAAGTTATTGTACATATATTAACATCAATGCTTATTTGGATTACACAGTAAAATTCATATAATTACAAACATTTCTATAACTACCTTTTTTTTAGATTTTGGTACATTTTTACAATAATCAGTGATTTAAAAAAAAATTATTATATGTATAAAAAAAAAGTTTTTGTCAATCAAGGAATTAAACTTTGTACTAAAATGCACCTGGTGCCACCGAGATTTGAACTCAATTTACTAGATTCAGAGTACAGAGTGCTAACCATAACACCATGGAATATCCCTTCTAATAACAAATATAAAACTTTCTCTCAGAGTGTAAGATCTTTATTTCTACAAGATACAGAAATATTCATTCAGAGAGATATGTACTACATTGTATTTACAAATAAAACCATTAGGACCTACCAATTTGTATATACAGATTATTCGTTTCAGAGTCCAGAATTGTTAACAGTACACCATGAAAGCTCATTCATATGGTGGCATGTAAAAAATGTTCTCACAGTGTAAGATTCTTAGAGGTTACATTTTATTGGAATTATATTACCGATAAACCTGTCTCTCAGTGTGTATGATTCTTAATTTATGCAATTTATAGATATTTTCTTTCTCAGAGATATGAACTGCATAATACTTACAAAAAACAATAGGACCTACCAAGATGTAAATACAAATCATGGATTCAGAGTCCAAAATGGTTACAAATACACCAGGAAACCTCATTCATGAGGAAGCATTTAAACAGTTTTTATTAGAATGTACTCTCTGAGAAATATAAACTGAACGGTACTTACAAAAAACCAGTAGGAACTACCAAGATTTAAATACAGATCACTGGATTCAAAGATCCGAGTGGTTACCAATACACCAAGAAACTTCATTCATGAGGGAGAGCTAAACATTTTTTTCTAAAATGTTAGATTCTTAGAAGACACATTTTATTGCAATTATTGTACATATATTTACATCAACGCTTATTTGGGTTATATAGTAAAATTCATATAATTACATACATTTCTATAACTACCTTTTTTGTAGCTTTTAGTACATATTTACAAAAATCAGTGATTTAAAAAAATTATTATATGTATGAAAAAGAAGACTTTCTGTCAATCAAGAACTTAAACTGAAGGTACTAAAACACATCAGGTCCCACCGAGATTTGAACTCGGATCGCTGGATTCAGAGCCCAGAGTGCTAACCATTACACCATGAAACCTCTCTTCTAACACAACATATACAACTTTCTCTTAGAGTGTGAGATCTTATTTTCTACAAGTTACAGGAATAATAATCAGAGAGATAAGTATTACATTGTATTTACAAAAAAAAGCCATTAGGACCTACCAAATTTTTATACAGATTATAGGTTTCAGAGTCCAGAATTGTTAACAGCACACAATGAAACCTCATTCATATGGTAGCATGTACATTTTTTGTCAGAATATAAGATTCTTAGTGGATACATTTTATTGGAATTAAATGACAGATAAACCTGTCTCTCAGTGTGTAAGATTCTTAATTTATGCAATTTATAGATATTTTCTTTCTCAGAGATATTAACTGTATTGTACTTACAACAAAACCAATAGAACCTACCAAGATGTTAATATAGATCATGGATTCAGAGTCCAAAATGTTTACCAATATACCATGAAACCTCATCCATTAGGGAGCATCTAAATATTTTTATAAGAATGTACTCTCAGAGAGATATGAACTGAATGGTACTTACAAAAAACCAATAGGACCTACCAAGATTTAAATACAGATCACTGTATTCAAAGATCAGAGTGGAGTGGTTACCAATACACCAAGAAACAACATTCATTAGGGAACATCTAAACATTTTTTTCTAAAATGTTAGATTCTTAGAAGACACATTTTATTGAAGTTATTGTACATATATTAACATCAATGCTAATTTGGATTACACAGTAAAATTCATATAATTACAAACATTTCTATAACTACCTTTTTTTTAGATTTTAGTACATTTTTACAATAATCAGTGATTTTTAAAAAAAAATTATTATATGTATAAAAAAAGAAAAGTTTTTGTCAATCAAGAACTTAAACTGAAGGTACTAAAATGCACCTGGTCCCACCGAGGTTTGAACTCAATTTACTGGATTCAGAGTACAGAGTGCTAACCATAACACCATGGAATCTCCCTTCTAATAACACATATAAAACTTTCTCTCAGAGTGTAAGATCTTTATTTCTACAAGATACAGAAATATTCATTCAGAGAGATATGTACTACATTGTATTTACAAATAAAACCATTAGGACCTACCAATTTGTATATACAGATTATTAGTTTCAGAGTCCAGAATTGTTAACAGTACACCATGAAAGCTCATTCATATGGTGGCATGTAAAAAATGTTCTCACAGTGTAAGATTCTTAGAGGTTACATTTTATTGGAATTATATTACCGATAAACCTGTCTCTCAGTGTGTATGATTCTTAATTTATGCAATTTATAGATATTTTCTTTCTCAGAGATATGAACTGCATAATACTTACAAAAAAACAATAGGACCTACCAAGATGTAAATACAAATCATGGATTCAGAGTCCAAAATGGTTACAAATACACCAGGAAACCTCATTCATGAGGAAGCATTTAAACAGTTTTTATTAGAATGTACTCTCAGAGAAATATAAACTGAACGGTACTTACAAAAAACCAATAGGACCTACCAAGATTTAAATACAGATCACTGGATTCAAAGATCCGAGTGGTTACCAATACACCAAGAAACTTCATTCATGAGGGAGAGCTAAACATTTTTTTTTAAATGTTAGATTCTTAGAAGACACATTTTATTGCAATTATTGTACATATATTTACATCAACGCTTATTTGGGTAATATAGTAAAATTCATATAATTACATAAATTTCTATAACTACCTTTTTTTAGCTTTTAGTACATATTTACAAAAATCAGTGATTTAAAAGAATTATTATATGTATGAAAAAGAAGACTTTCTGTCAATCAAGAACTTAAACTGAAGGTACTAAAACACATCAGGTCCCACCGAGATTTGAACTCGGATCGCTGGATTCAGAGCCCAGAGTGATAACCATTACACCATGAAACCTCTCTTCTAACACAACATATACAACTTTCTCTTAGAGTGTGAGATCTTATTTTCTACAAGTTACAGGAATAATAATCAGAGAGATAAGTATTACATTGTATTTACAAAAAAAAGCCATTAGGACCTACCAAATTCTTATACAGATTATAGGTTTCAGAGTCCAGAATTGTTAACAGCACACAATGAAACCTCATTCATATGGTAGCATGTACATTTTTTGTCAGAGTATAAGATTCTTAGTGGATACATTTTATTGGAATTAAATGACAGATAAACCTGTCTCTCAGTGTGTAAGATTCTTAATTTATGCAATTTATAGATATTTTCTTTCTCAGAGATATTAACTGTATTGTACTTACAACAAAACCAATAGAACCTACCAAGATGTAAATATAGATCATGGATTCAGAGTCCAAAATGTTTACCAATATACCATGAAACCTCATCCATTAGGGAGCATCTAAATATTTTTTATAAGAATGTACTCTCAGAGAGATATGAACTGAATGGTACTTACAAAAAACCAATAGGACCTACCAAGATTTAAATACAGATCACTGTATTCAAAGATCAGAGTGGAGTGGTTACCAATACACCAAGAAACCACATTCATTAGGGAACATCTAAACATTTTTTTCTAAAATGTTAGATTCTTAGAAGACACATTTTATTGAAGTTATTGTACATATATTAACATCAATGCTTATTTGGATTACACAGTAAAATTCATATAATTACAAACATTTCTATAACTACCTTTTTTTTAGATTTTAGTACATTTTTATAATAATCAGTAATTTAAAAAAAATGTATTATATGTATAAAAAAGAAAAGTTTTTGTCAATCAAGGAATTAAACTTTGTACGAAAATGCACCTGGTCCCACCGAGATTTGAACTCAATTTACTTGATTCAGAGTACAGAGTGCTAACCATAACACCATGGAATATCCCTTCTAATAACACATATAAAACTTTCTCTCAGAGTGTAAGATCTTTATTTCTACAAGATATAGAAATATTCATTCAGAGAGATATGTACTACATTGTATTTACAAATAAAACCATTAGGACCTACCAATTTGTATATACAGATTATTAGTTTCAGAGTCCAGAATTGTTAACAGTACACCATGAAAGCTCATTCATATGGTGGCATGTAAAAAATGTTCTCACAGTGTAAGATTTTTAGAGGTTACATTTTATTGGAATTATATTACCGATAAACCTGTCTCTCAGTGTGTATGATTCTTAATTTATGCAATTTATAGATATTTTCTTTCTCAGAGATATGAACTGCATAATACTTACAAAAAAACAATAGGACCTACCAAGATGTAAATACAAATCATGGATTCAGAGTCCAAAATGGTTACAAATACACCAGGAAACCTCATTCATGAGGAAGCATTTAAACAGTTTTTATTAGAATGTACTCTCAGAGAAATATAAACTGAACGGTACTTACAAAAAACCAATAGGACCTACCAAGATTTAAATACAGATCACTGGATTCAAAGATCAGAGTGGTTACCAATACACCAAGAAACTTCATTCATGAGGGAGAGCTAAACATTTTTTTTAAAATGTTAGATTCTTAGAAGACACATTTTATTGCAATTATTGTACATATATTTACATCAACGCTTATTTGGGTAATATAGTAAAATTCATATAATTACATACATTTCTATAACTACCTTTTTCTAGCTTTTAGTACAAATTTACAAAAATCAGTGATTTAAAAAAATTATTATATGTATGAAAAAGAAGACTTTATGTCAATCAAGAACTTAAACTGAAGGTACTAAAACACATCAGGTCCCACCGAGATTTGAACTCGGATCGCTGGATTCAGAGCCCAGAGTGCTAACCATTACACCATGGAACCTCTCTTCTAACACAACATATACAACTTTCTCTTAGAGTGTGAGATCTTATTTTCTACAAGTTACAGGAATAATAATCAGAGACACAAGTATTACATTGTATTTACAAAAAAAAGCCATTAGGACCTACCAAATTTTTTATACAGATTATAGGTTTCAGAGTCCAGAATTGTTAACAGCACACAATGAAACCTCATTCATATGGTAGCATGTACATTTTTTGTCAGAATATAAGATTCTTAGTGGATACATTTTATTGGAATTAAATGACAGATAAACCTGTCTCTCAGTGTGTAAGATTCTTAATTTATGCAATTTATAGATATTTTCTTTCTCAGAGATATTAACTGTATTGTACTTACAACAAAACCAATAGAACCTACCAAGATGTTAATATAGATCATGGATTCAGAGTCCAAAATGTTTACCAATATACCATGAAACCTCATCCATTAGGGAGCATCTAAATATTTTTATAAGAATGTACTCTCAGAGAGATATGAACTGAATGGTACTTACAAAAAACCAATAGGACCTACCAAGATTTAAATACAGATCACTGTATTCAAAGAGCAGAGTGGAGTGGTTACCAATACACCAAGAAACCACATTCATTAGGGAACATCTAAACATTTTTTTCTAAAATGTTAGATTCTTAGAAGACACATTTTATTGAAGTTATTGTACATATATTAACATCAATGCTTATTTGGATTACACAGTAAAATTCATATAATTACAAACATTTCTATAACTACCTTTTTTTTAGATTTTAGTACATTTTTACAATAATCTGTGATTTTTAAAAAAAAATTATTATATGTATAAAAAAAGAAAAGTTTTTGTCAATCAAGAACTTAAACTGAAGGTACTAAAATGCACGTGGTCCCACCGAGGTTTGAACTCAATTTACTGGATTCAGAGTACAGAGTGCTAACCATAACACCATGGAATCTCCCTTCTAATAACACATATAAAACTTTCTCTCAGAGTGTAAGATCTTTATTTCTACAAGATACAGAAATATTCATTCAGAGAGATATGTACTACATTGTATTTACAAATAAAACCATTAGGACCTACCAATTTGTATATACAGATTATTAGTTTCAGAGTCCAGAATTGTTAACAGTACACCATGAAAGCTCATTCATATGGTGGCATGTAAAAAATGTTCTCACAGTGTAAGATTCTTAGAGGTTACATTTTATTGGAATTATATTACCGATAAACCTGTCTCTCAGTGTGTATGATTCTTAATTTGTGCAATTTATAGATATTTTCTTTCTCAGAGATATGAACTGCATAATACTTACAAAAAAACAATAGGACCTACCAAGATGTAAATACAAATCATGGATTCAGAGTCCAAAATGGTTACAAATACACCAGGAAACCTCATTCATGAGGAAGCATTTAAACAGTTTTTATTAGAATGTACTCTCAGAGAAATATAAACTGAACGGTACTTACAAAAAACCAATAGGACCTACCAAGATTTAAATACAGATCACTGGATTCAAAGATCCGAGTGGTTACCAATACACCAAGAAACTTCATTCATGAGGGAGAGCTAAACATTTTTTTTTAAATGTTAGATTCTTAGAAGACACATTTTATTGCAATTATTGTACATATATTTACATCAACGCTTATTTGGGTAATATAGTAAAATTCATATGATTACATACATTTCTATAACTACCTTTTTCTAGCTTTTAGTACATATTTACAAAAATCAGTGATTTAAAAAAATTATTATATGTATGATAAAGAAGACTTTCTGTCAATCAAGAACTTAAACTGAAGGTACTAAAACACATCAGGTCCCACTGAGATTTGAACTCAGATCGCTGGATTCAGAGCCCAGAGTGCTAACCATTACACCATGGAACCTCTCTTCTAACACAACATATACAACTTTCTCTTAGAGTGTGAGATCTTATTTTCTACAAGTTACAGGAATAATAATCAGAGAGACAAGTATTACATTGTATTTACAAAAAAAAAAGCTATTAGGACCTACCAAATTTTTATACAGATTATAGGTTTCAGAGTCCAGAATTGTTAACAGCACACAATGAAACCTCTTTCATATGGTAGCATGTACATTTTTTGTCAGAGTATAAGATTCTTAGTGGATACATTTTATTGGAATTAAATGACAGATAAACCTGTCTCTCAGTGTGTAAGATTCTTAATTTATGCAATTTATAGAGATTTTCTTTCTCAGAGATATTAACTGTATTGTACTTACAACAAAACCAATAGAACCTACCAAGATGTAAATATAGATTATGGATTCAGAGTCCAAAATGTTTACCAATATACCATGAAACCTCATCCATTAGGGAGCATCTAAATATTTTTATAAGAATGTACTCTCAGAGAGATATGAACTGAATGGTACTTACAAAAAACCAATAGGACCTACCAAGATTTAAATACAGATCACTGTATTCAAAGATCAGAGTGGAGTGGTTACCAATACACCAAGAAACCACATTCATTAGGGAACATCTAAACATTTTTTTCTAAAATGTTAGATTCTTAGAAGACACATTTTATTGAAGTTATTGTACATATATTAACATCAATGCTTATTTGGATTACACAGTAAAATTCATATAATTACAAACATTTCTATAACTACCTTTTTTTTAGATTTTGGTACATTTTTACAATAATCAGTGATTTAAAAAAAAATTATTATATGTATAAAAAAAAAGTTTTTGTCAATCAAGGAATTAAACTTTGTACTAAAATGCACCTGGTCCCACCGAGATTTGAACTCAATTTACTAGATTCAGAGTACAGAGTGCTAACCATAACACCATGGAATATCCCTTCTAATAACAAATATAAAACTTTCTCTCAGAGTGTAAGATCTTTATTTCTACAAGATACAGAAATATTCATTCAGAGAGATATGTACTACATTGTATTTACAAATAAAACCATTAGGACCTACCAATTTGTATATACAGATTATTCGTTTCAGAGTCCAGAATTGTTAACAGTACACAATGAAAGCTCATTCATATGGTGGCATGTAAAAAATGTTCTCACAGTGTAAGATTCTTAGAGGTTACATTTTATTGGAATTATATTACCGATAAACCTGTCTCTCAGTGTGTATGATTCTTAATTTATGCAATTTATAGATATTTTCTTTCTCAGAGATATGAACTGCATAATACTTACAAAAAACAATAGGACCTACCAAGATGTAAATACAAATCATGGATTCAGAGTCCAAAATGGTTACAAATACACCAGGAAACCTCATTCATGAGGAAGCATTTAAACAGTTTTTATTAGAATGTACTCTCTGAGAAATATAAACTGAACGGTACTTACAAAAAACCAGTAGGAACTACCAAGATTTAAATACAGATCACTGGATTCAAAGATCCGAGTGGTTACCAATACACCAAGAAACTTCATTCATGAGGGAGAGCTAAACATTTTTTTCTAAAATGTTAGATTCTTAGAAGACACATTTTATTGCAATTATTGTACATATATTTACATCAACGCTTATTTGGGTTATATAGTAAAATTCATATAATTACATACATTTCTATAACTACCTTTTTTGTAGCTTTTAGTACATATTTACAAAAATCAGTGATTTAAAAAAATTATTATATGTATGAAAAAGAAGACTTTCTGTCAATCAAGAACTTAAACTGAAGGTACTAAAACACATCAGGTCCCACCGAGATTTGAACTCGGATCGCTGGATTCAGAGCCCAGAGTGCTAACCATTACACCATGAAACCTCTCTTCTAAGACAACATATACAACTTTCTCTTAGAGTGTGAGATCTTATTTTCTACAAGTTACAGGAATAATAATCAGAGAGATAAGTATTACATTGTATTTACAAAAAAAAGCCATTAGGACCTACCAAATTTTTATACAGATTATAGGTTTCAGAGTCCAGAATTGTTAACAGCACACAATGAAACCTCATTCATATGGTAGCATGTACATTTTTTGTCAGAATATAAGATTCTTAGTGGATACATTTTATTGGAATTAAATGACAGATAAACCTGTCTCTCAGTGTGTAAGATTCTTAATTTATGCAATTTATAGATATTTTCTTTCTCAGAGATATTAACTGTATTGTACTTACAACAAAACCAATAGAACCTACCAAGATGTTAATATAGATCATGGATTCAGAGTCCAAAATGTTTACCAATATACCATGAAACCTCATCCATTAGGGAGCATCTAAATATTTTTATAAGAATGTACTCTCAGAGAGATATGAACTGAATGGTACTTACAAAAAACCAATAGGACCTACCAAGATTTAAATACAGATCACTGTATTCAAAGATCAGAGTGGAGTGGTTACCAATACACCAAGAAACAACATTCATTAGGGAACATCTAAACATTTTTTTCTAAAATGTTAGATTCTTAGAAGACACATTTTATTGAAGTTATTGTACATATATTAACATCAATGCTAATTTGGATTACACAGTAAAATTCATATAATTACAAACATTTCTATAACTACCTTTTTTTAGATTTTAGTACATTTTTACAATAATCAGTGATTTTTAAAAAAAAATTATTATATGTATAAAAAAAGAAAAGTTTTTGTCAATCAAGAACTTAAACTGAAGGTACTAAAATGCACCTGGTCCCACCGAGGTTTGAACTCAATTTACTGGATTCAGAGTACAGAGTGCTAACCATAACACCATGGAATCTCCCTTCTAATAACACATATAAAACTTTCTCTCAGAGTGTAAGATCTTTATTTCTACAAGATATAGAAATATTCATTCAGAGAGATATGTACTACATTGTATTTACAAATAAAACCATTAGGACCTACCAATTTGTATATACAGATTATTAGTTTCAGAGTCCAGAATTGTTAACAGTACACCATGAAAGCTCATTCATATGGTGGCATGTAAAAAATGTTCTCACAGTGTAAGATTTTTAGAGGTTACATTTTATTGGAATTATATTACCGATAAACCTGTCTCTCAGTGTGTATGATTCTTAATTTATGCAATTTATAGATATTTTCTTTCTCAGAGATATGAACTGCATAATACTTACAAAAAAACAATAGGACCTACCAAGATGTAAATACAAATCATGGATTCAGAGTCCAAAATGGTTACAAATACACCAGGAAACCTCATTCATGAGGAAGCATTTAAACAGTTTTTATTAGAATGTACTCTCAGAGAAATATAAACTGAACGGTACTTACAAAAAACCAATAGGACCTACCAAGATTTAAATACAGATCACTGGATTCAAAGATCAGAGTGGTTACCAATACACCAAGAAACTTCATTCATGAGGGAGAGCTAAACATTTTTTTTAAAATGTTAGATTCTTAGAAGACACATTTTATTGCAATTATTGTACATATATTTACATCAACGCTTATTTGGGTAATATAGTAAAATTCATATAATTACATACATTTCTATAACTACCTTTTTCTAGCTTTTAGTACAAATTTACAAAAATCAGTGATTTAAAAAAATTATTATATGTATGAAAAAGAAGACTTTATGTCAATCAAGAACTTAAACTGAAGGTACTAAAACACATCAGGTCCCACCGAGATTTGAACTCGGATCGCTGGATTCAGAGCCCAGAGTGATAACCATTACACCATGGAACCTCTCTTCTAACACAACATATACAACTTTCTCTTAGAGTGTGAGATCTTATTTTCTACAAGTTACAGGAATAATAATCAGAGACACAAGTATTACATTGTATTTACAAAAAAAAGCCATTAGGACCTACCAAATTTTTTATACAGATTATAGGTTTCAGAGTCCAGAATTGTTAACAGCACACAATGAAACCTCATTCATATGGTAGCATGTACATTTTTTGTCAGAATATAAGATTCTTAGTGGATACATTTTATTGGAATTAAATGACAGATAAACCTGTCTCTCAGTGTGTAAGATTCTTAATTTATGCAATTTATAGATATTTTCTTTCTCAGAGATATTAACTGTATTGTACTTACAACAAAACCAATAGAACCTACCAAGATGTTAATATAGATCATGGATTCAGAGTCCAAAATGTTTACCAATATACCATGAAACCTCATCCATTAGGGAGCATCTAAATATTTTTATAAGAATGTACTCTCAGAGAGATATGAACTGAATGGTACTTACAAAAAACCAATAGGACCTACCAAGATTTAAATACAGATCACTGTATTCAAAGATCAGAGTGGAGTGGTTACCAATACACCAAGAAACCACATTCATTAGGGAACGTCTAAACATTTTTTTCTAAAATGTTAGATTCTTAGAAGACACATTTTATTGAAGTTATTGTACATATATTAACATCAATGCTTATTTGGATTACACAGTAAAATTCATATAATTACAAACATTTCTATAACTACCTTTTTTTTAGATTTTAGTACATTTTTACAATAATCAGTGATTTTTAAAAAAAAATTATTATATGTATAAAAAAAGAAAAGTTTTTGTCAATCAAGAACTTAAACTGAAGGTACTAAAATGCACCTGGTCCCACCGAGGTTTGAACTCAATTTACTGGATTCAGAGTACAGAGTGCTAACCATAACACCATGGAATCTCCCTTCTAATAACACATATAAAACTTTCTCTCAGAGTGTAAGATCTTTATTTCTACAAGATACAGAAATATTCATTCAGAGAGATATGTACTACATTGTATTTACAAATAAAACCATTAGGACCTACCAATTTGTATATACAGATTATTAGTTTCAGAGTCCAGAATTGTTAACAGTACACCATGAAAGCTCATTCATATGGTGGCATGTAAAAAATGTTCTCACAGTGTAAGATTCTTAGAGGTTACATTTTATTGGAATTATATTACCGATAAACCTGTCTCTCAGTGTGTATGATTCTTAATTTATGCAATTTATAGATATTTTCTTTCTCAGAGATATGAACTGCATAATACTTACAAAAAAACAATAGGACCTACCAAGATGTAAATACAAATCATGGATTCAGAGTCCAAAATGGTTACAAATACACCAGGAAACCTCATTCATGAGGAAGCATTTAAACAGTTTTTATTAGAATGTACTCTCAGAGAAATATAAACTGAACGGTACTTACAAAAAACCAATAGGACCTACCAAGATTTAAATACAGATCACTGGATTCAAAGATCCGAGTGGTTACCAATACACCAAGAAACTTAATTCATGAGGGAGAGCTAAACATTTTTTTTTTAAATGTTAGATTCTTAGAAGACACATTTTATTGCAATTATTGTACATATATTTACATCAACGCTTATTTGGGTAATATAGTAAAATTCATATAATTACATACATTTCTATAAATACCTTTTTTTAGCTTTTAGTACATATTTACAAAAATCAGTGATTTAAAAGAATTATTATATGTATGAAAAAGAAGACTTTCTGTCAATCAAGAACTTAAACTGAAGGTACTAAAACACATCAGGTCCCACCGAGATTTGAACTCGGATCGCTGGATTCAGAGCCCAGAGTGATAACCATTACACCATGAAACCTCTCTTCTAACACAACATATAGAACTTTCTCTTAGAGTGTGAGATCTTATTTTCTACAAGTTACAGGAATAATAATCAGAGAGATAAGTATTACATTGTATTTACAAAAAAAAGCCATTAGGACCTACCAAATTCTTATACAGATTATAGGTTTCAGAGTCCAGAATTGTTAACAGCACACAATGAAACCTCATTCATATGGTAGCATGTACATTTTTTGTCAGAGTATAAGATTCTTAGTGGATACATTTTATTGGAATTAAATGACAGATAAACCTGTCTCTCAGTGTGTAAGATTCTTAATTTATGCAATTTATAGATATTTTCTTTCTCAGAGATATTAACTGTATTGTACTTACAACAAAACCAATAGAACCTACCAAGATGTAAATATAGATCATGGATTCAGAGTCCAAAATGTTTACCAATATACCATGAAACCTCATCCATTAGGGAGCATCTAAATATTTTTTATAAGAATGTACTCTCAGAGAGATATGAACTGAATGGTACTTACAAAAAACCAATAGGACCTACCAAGATTTAAATACAGATCACTGTATTCAAAGATCAGAGTGGAGTGGTTACCAATACACCAAGAAACCACATTCATTAGGGAACATCTAAACATTTTTTTCTAAAATGTTAGATTCTTAGAAGACACATTTTATTGAAGTTATTGTACATATATTAACATCAATGCTTATTTGGATTACACAGTAAAATTCATATAATTACAAACATTTCTATAACTACCTTTTTTTTAGATTTTAGTACATTTTTATAATAATCAGTAATTTAAAAAAAATGTATTATATGTATAAAAAAGAAAAGTTTTTGTCAATCAAGGAATTAAACTTTGTACGAAAATGCACCTGGTCCCACCGAGATTTGAACTCAATTTACTGGATTCAGAGTACAGAGTGCTAACCATAACACCATGGAATATCCCTTCTAATAACACATATAAAACTTTCTCTCAGAGTGTAAGATCTTTATTTCTACAAGATATAGAAATATTCATTCAGAGAGATATGTACTACATTGTATTTACAAATAAAACCATTAGGACCTACCAATTTGTATATACAGATTATTAGTTTCAGAGTCCAGAATTGTTAACAGTACACCATGAAAGCTCATTCATATGGTGGCATGTAAAAAATGTTCTCACAGTGTAAGATTCTTAGAGGTTACATTTTATTGGAATTATATTACCGATAAACCTGTCTCTCAGTGTGTATGATTCTTAATTTATGCAATTTATAGATATTTTCTTTCTCAGAGATATGAACTGCATAATACTTACAAAAAAACAATAGGACCTACCAAGATGTAAATACAAATCATGGATTCAGAGTCCAAAATGGTTACAAATACACCAGGAAACCTCATTCATGAGGAAGCATTTAAACAGTTTTTATTAGAATGTACTCTCAGAGAAATATAAACTGAACGGTACTTACAAAAAACCAATAGGACCTACCAAGATTTAAATACAGATCACTGGATTCAAAGATCCGAGTGGTTACCAATACACCAAGAAACTTCATTCATGAGGGAGAGCTAAACATTTTTTTCTAAAATGTTAGATTCTTAGAAGACACATTTTATTGCAATTATTGTACATATATTTACATCAACGCTTATTTGGGTTATATAGTAAAATTCATATAATTACATACATTTCTATAACTACCTTTTTTTTAGCTTTTAGTACATATTTACAAAAATCAGTGATTTAAAAAAACTATTATATGTATGAAAAAGAAGACTTTCTGTCAATCAAGAACTTAAACAGAAGGTACTAAAACACATCAGGTCCCACCGAGATTTGAACTCGGATCGCTGGATTCAGAGCCCAGAGTGCTAACCATTACACCATGGAACCTCTCTTCTAACACAACATATACAACTTTCTCTTAGAGTGTGAGATCTTATTTTCTACAAGTTACAGGAATAATAATCAGAGAGACAAGTATTACATTGTATTTACAAAAAAAAAGCCATTAGGACCTACCAAATTTTTATACAGATTATAGGTTTCAGAGTCCAGAATTGTTAACAGCACACAATGAAACCTCATTCATATGGTAGCATGTACATTTTTTGTCAGAGTATAAGATTCTTAGTGGATACATTTTATTGGAATTAAATGACAGATAAACCTGTCTCTCAGTGTGTAAGATTCTTAATTTATGCAATTTATAGATATTTTCTTTCTCAGAGATATTAACTGTATTGTACTTACAACAAAACCAATAGAACCTACCAAGATGTTAATATAGATCATGGATTCAGAGTCCAAAATGTTTACCAATATACCATGAAACCTCATCCATTAGGGAGCATCTAAATATTTTTATAAGAATGTACTCTCAGAGAGATATGAACTGAATGGTACTTACAAAAAACCAATAGGACCTACCAAGATTTAAATACAGATCACTGTATTCAAAGATCAGAGTGGAGTGGTTACCAATACACCAAGAAACCACATTCATTAGGGAACATCTAAACATTTTTTTCTAAAATGTTAGATTCTTAGAAGACACATTTTATTGAAGTTATTGTACATATATTAACATCAATGCTTATTTGGATTACACAGTAAAATTCATATAATTACAAACATTTCTATAACTACCTTTTTTTTAGATTTTAGTACATTTTTACAATAATCAGTGATTTTGAAAAAAAATTTATTATATGTATAAAAAAAGAAAAGTTTTGTCAATCAAGGACTTAAACTGAAGGTACTAAAATGCACCTGGTCCCACCGAGGTTTGAACTCAATTTACTGGATTCAGAGTACAGAGTGCTAACCATAACACCATGGAATCTCCCTTCTAATAACACATATAAAACTTTCTCTCAGAGTGTAAGATCTTTATTTCTACAAGATACAGAAATATTCATTCAGAGAGATATGTACTACATTGTATTTACAAATAAAACCATTAGGACCTACCAATTTGTATATACAGATTATTAGTTTCAGAGTCCAGAATTGTTAACAGTACACCATGAAAGCTCATTCATATGGTGGCATGTAAAAAATGTTCTCACAGTGTAAGATTCTTAGAGGTTACATTTTATTGGAATTATATTACCGATAAACCTGTCTCTCAGTGTGTATGATTCTTAATTTATGCAATTTATAGATATTTTCTTTCTCAGAGATATGAACTGCATAATACTTACAAAAAAACAATAGGACCTACCAAGATGTAAATACAAATCATGGATTCAGAGTCCAAAATGGTTACAAATACACCAGGAAACCTCATTCATGAGGAAGCATTTAAACAGTTTTTATTAGAATGTACTCTCAGAGAAATATAAACTGAACGGTACTTACAAAAAACCAATAGGACCTACCAAGATTTAAATACAGATCACTGGATTCAAAGATCCGAGTGGTTACCAATACACCAAGAAACTTCATTCATGAGGGAGAGCTAAACATTTTTTTTAAAATGTTAGATTCTTAGAAGACACATTTTATTGCAATTATTGTACATATATTTACATCAACGCTTATTTGGGTAATATAGTAAAATTCATATAATTACATAAATTTCTATAACTACCTTTTTTTAGCTTTTAGTACATATTTACAAAAATCAGTGATTTAAAAGAATTATTATATGTATGAAAAAGAAGACTTTCTGTCAATCAAGAACTTAAACTGAAGGTACTAAAACACATCAGGTCCCACCGAGATTTGAACTCGGATCGCTGGATTCAGAGCCCAGAGTGATAACCATTACACCATGAAACCTCTCTTCTAACACAACATATACAACTTTCTCTTAGAGTGTGAGATCTTATTTTCTACAAGTTACAGGAATAATAATCAGAGAGATAAGTATTACATTGTATTTACAAAAAAAAGCCATTAGGACCTACCAAATTCTTATACAGATTATAGGTTTCAGAGTCCAGAATTGTTAACAGCACACAATGAAACCTCATTCATATGGTAGCATGTACATTTTTTGTCAGAGTATAAGATTCTTAGTGGATACATTTTATTGGAATTAAATGACAGATAAACCTGTCTCTCAGTGTGTAAGATTCTTAATTTATGCAATTTATAGATATTTTCTTTCTCAGAGATATTAACTGTATTGTACTTACAACAAAACCAATAGAACCTACCAAGATGTAAATATAGATCATGGATTCAGAGTCCAAAATGTTTACCAATATACCATGAAACCTCATCCATTAGGGAGCATCTAAATATTTTTTATAAGAATGTACTCTCAGAGAGATATGAACTGAATGGTACTTACAAAAAACCAATAGGACCTACCAAGATTTAAATACAGATCACTGTATTCAAAGATCAGAGTGGAGTGGTTACCAATACACCAAGAAACCACATTCATTAGGGAACATCTAAACATTTTTTTCTAAAATGTTAGATTCTTAGAAGACACATTTTATTGAAGTTATTGTACATATATTAACATCAATGCTTATTTGGATTACACAGTAAAATTCATATAATTACAAACATTTCTATAACTACCTTTTTTTTAGATTTTAGTACATTTTTATAATAATCAGTAATTTAAAAAAAATGTATTATATGTATAAAAAAGAAAAGTTTTTGTCAATCAAGGAATTAAACTTTGTACGAAAATGCACCTGGTCCCACCGAGATTTGAACTCAATTTACTTGATTCAGAGTACAGAGTGCTAACCATAACACCATGGAATATCCCTTCTAATAACACATATAAAACTTTCTCTCAGAGTGTAAGATCTTTATTTCTACAAGATATAGAAATATTCATTCAGAGAGATATGTACTACATTGTATTTACAAATAAAACCATTAGGACCTACCAATTTGTATATACAGATTATTAGTTTCAGAGTCCAGAATTGTTAACAGTACACCATGAAAGCTCATTCATATGGTGGCATGTAAAAAATGTTCTCACAGTGTAAGATTTTTAGAGGTTACATTTTATTGGAATTATATTACCGATAAACCTGTCTCTCAGTGTGTATGATTCTTAATTTATGCAATTTATAGATATTTTCTTTCTCAGAGATATGAACTGCATAATACTTACAAAAAAACAATAGGACCTACCAAGATGTAAATACAAATCATGGATTCAGAGTCCAAAATGGTTACAAATACACCAGGAAACCTCATTCATGAGGAAGCATTTAAACAGTTTTTATTAGAATGTACTCTCAGAGAAATATAAACTGAACGGTACTTACAAAAAACCAATAGGACCTACCAAGATTTAAATACAGATCACTGGATTCAAAGATCAGAGTGGTTACCAATACACCAAGAAACTTCATTCATGAGGGAGAGCTAAACATTTTTTTTAAAATGTTAGATTCTTAGAAGACACATTTTATTGCAATTATTGTACATATATTTACATCAACGCTTATTTGGGTAATATAGTAAAATTCATATAATTACATACATTTCTATAACTACCTTTTTCTAGCTTTTAGTACAAATTTACAAAAATCAGTGATTTAAAAAAATTATTATATGTATGAAAAAGAAGACTTTATGTCAATCAAGAACTTAAACTGAAGGTACTAAAACACATCAGGTCCCACCGAGATTTGAACTCGGATCGCTGGATTCAGAGCCCAGAGTGCTAACCATTACACCATGGAACCTCTCTTCTAACACAACATATACAACTTTCTCTTAGAGTGTGAGATCTTATTTTCTACAAGTTACAGGAATAATAATCAGAGACACAAGTATTACATTGTATTTACAAAAAAAAGCCATTAGGACCTACCAAATTTTTTATACAGATTATAGGTTTCAGAGTCCAGAATTGTTAACAGCACACAATGAAACCTCATTCATATGGTAGCATGTACATTTTTTGTCAGAATATAAGATTCTTAGTGGATACATTTTATTGGAATTAAATGACAGATAAACCTGTCTCTCAGTGTGTAAGATTCTTAATTTATGCAATTTATAGATATTTTCTTTCTCAGAGATATTAACTGTATTGTACTTACAACAAAACCAATAGAACCTACCAAGATGTTAATATAGATCATGGATTCAGAGTCCAAAATGTTTACCAATATACCATGAAACCTCATCCATTAGGGAGCATCTAAATATTTTTATAAGAATGTACTCTCAGAGAGATATGAACTGAATGGTACTTACAAAAAACCAATAGGACCTACCAAGATTTAAATACAGATCACTGTATTCAAAGAGCAGAGTGGAGTGGTTACCAATACACCAAGAAACCACATTCATTAGGGAACATCTAAACATTTTTTTCTAAAATGTTAGATTCTTAGAAGACACATTTTATTGAAGTTATTGTACATATATTAACATCAATGCTTATTTGGATTACACAGTAAAATTCATATAATTACAAACATTTCTATAACTACCTTTTTTTTAGATTTTAGTACATTTTTACAATAATCTGTGATTTTTAAAAAAAAATTATTATATGTATAAAAAAAGAAAAGTTTTTGTCAATCAAGAACTTAAACTGAAGGTACTAAAATGCACGTGGTCCCACCGAGGTTTGAACTCAATTTACTGGATTCAGAGTACAGAGTGCTAACCATAACACCATGGAATCTCCCTTCTAATAACACATATAAAACTTTCTCTCAGAGTGTAAGATCTTTATTTCTACAAGATACAGAAATATTCATTCAGAGAGATATGTACTACATTGTATTTACAAATAAAACCATTAGGACCTACCAATTTGTATATACAGATTATTAGTTTCAGAGTCCAGAATTGTTAACAGTACACCATGAAAGCTCATTCATATGGTGGCATGTAAAAAATGTTCTCACAGTGTAAGATTCTTAGAGGTTACATTTTATTGGAATTATATTACCGATAAACCTGTCTCTCAGTGTGTATGATTCTTAATTTGTGCAATTTATAGATATTTTCTTTCTCAGAGATATGAACTGCATAATACTTACAAAAAAACAATAGGACCTACCAAGATGTAAATACAAATCATGGATTCAGAGTCCAAAATGGTTACAAATACACCAGGAAACCTCATTCATGAGGAAGCATTTAAACAGTTTTTATTAGAATGTACTCTCAGAGAAATATAAACTGAACGGTACTTACAAAAAACCAATAGGACCTACCAAGATTTAAATACAGATCACTGGATTCAAAGATCCGAGTGGTTACCAATACACCAAGAAACTTCATTCATGAGGGAGAGCTAAACATTTTTTTTTAAATGTTAGATTCTTAGAAGACACATTTTATTGCAATTATTGTACATATATTTACATCAACGCTTATTTGGGTAATATAGTAAAATTCATATGATTACATACATTTCTATAACTACCTTTTTCTAGCTTTTAGTACATATTTACAAAAATCAGTGATTTAAAAAAATTATTATATGTATGATAAAGAAGACTTTCTGTCAATCAAGAACTTAAACTGAAGGTACTAAAACACATCAGGTCCCACCGAGATTTGAACTCAGATCGCTGGATTCAGAGCCCAGAGTGCTAACCATTACACCATGGAACCTCTCTTCTAACACAACATATACAACTTTCTCTTAGAGTGTGAGATCTTATTTTCTACAAGTTACAGGAATAATAATCAGAGAGACAAGTATTACATTGTATTTACAAAAAAAAAGCTATTAGGACCTACCAAATTTTTATACAGATTATAGGTTTCAGAGTCCAGAATTGTTAACAGCACACAATGAAACCTCTTTCATATGGTAGCATGTACATTTTTTGTCAGAGTATAAGATTCTTAGTGGATACATTTTATTGGAATTAAATGACAGATAAACCTGTCTCTCAGTGTGTAAGATTCTTAATTTATGCAATTTATAGAGATTTTCTTTCTCAGAGATATTAACTGTATTGTACTTACAACAAAACCAATAGAACCTACCAAGATGTAAATATAGATTATGGATTCAGAGTCCAAAATGTTTACCAATATACCATGAAACCTCATCCATTAGGGAGCATCTAAATATTTTTATAAGAATGTACTCTCAGAGAGATATGAACTGAATGGTACTTACAAAAAACCAATAGGACCTACCAAGATTTAAATACAGATCACTGTATTCAAAGATCAGAGTGGAGTGGTTACCAATACACCAAGAAACCACATTCATTAGGGAACATCTAAACATTTTTTTCTAAAATGTTAGATTCTTAGAAGACACATTTTATTGAAGTTATTGTACATATATTAACATCAATGCTTATTTGGATTACACAGTAAAATTCATATAATTACAAACATTTCTATAACTACCTTTTTTTTAGATTTTGGTACATTTTTACAATAATCAGTGATTTAAAAAAAAATTATTATATGTATAAAAAAAAAGTTTTTGTCAATCAAGGAATTAAACTTTGTACTAAAATGCACCTGGTCCCACCGAGATTTGAACTCAATTTACTAGATTCAGAGTACAGAGTGCTAACCATAACACCATGGAATATCCCTTCTAATAACAAATATAAAACTTTCTCTCAGAGTGTAAGATCTTTATTTCTACAAGATACAGAAATATTCATTCAGAGAGATATGTACTACATTGTATTTACAAATAAAACCATTAGGACCTACCAATTTGTATATACAGATTATTCGTTTCAGAGTCCAGAATTGTTAACAGTACACCATGAAAGCTCATTCATATGGTGGCATGTAAAAAATGTTCTCACAGTGTAAGATTCTTAGAGGTTACATTTTATTGGAATTATATTACCGATAAACCTGTCTCTCAGTGTGTATGATTCTTAATTTATGCAATTTATAGATATTTTCTTTCTCAGAGATATGAACTGCATAATACTTACAAAAAACAATAGGACCTACCAAGATGTAAATACAAATCATGGATTCAGAGTCCAAAATGGTTACAAATACACCAGGAAACCTCATTCATGAGGAAGCATTTAAACAGTTTTTATTAGAATGTACTCTCTGAGAAATATAAACTGAACGGTACTTACAAAAAACCAGTAGGAACTACCAAGATTTAAATACAGATCACTGGATTCAAAGATCCGAGTGGTTACCAATACACCAAGAAACTTCATTCATGAGGGAGAGCTAAACATTTTTTTCTAAAATGTTAGATTCTTAGAAGACACATTTTATTGCAATTATTGTACATATATTTACATCAACGCTTATTTGGGTTATACAGTAAAATTCATATAATTACATACATTTCTATAACTACCTTTTTTGTAGCTTTTAGTACATATTTACAAAAATCAGTGATTTAAAAAAATTATTATATGTATGAAAAAGAAGACTTTCTGTCAATCAAGAACTTAAACAGAAGGTACTAAAACACATCAGGTCCCACCGAGATTTGAACTCGGATCGCTGGATTCAGAGCCCAGAGTGCTAACCATTACACCATGGAACCTCTCTTCTAACACAACATATACAACTTTCTCTTAGAGTGTGAGATCTTATTTTCTACAAGTTACAGGAATAATAATCAGAGAGACAAGTATTACATTGTATTTACAAAAAAAAAGCCATTAGGACCTACCAAATTTTTATACAGATTATAGGTTTCAGAGTCCAGAATTGTTAACAGCACACAATGAAACCTCATTCATATGGTAGCATGTACATTTTTTGTCAGAGTATAAGATTCTTAGTGGATACATTTTATTGGAATTAAATGACAGATAAACCTGTCTCTCAGTGTGTAAGATTCTTAATTTATGCAATTTATAGATATTTTCTTTCTCAGAGATATTAACTGTATTGTACTTACAACAAAACCAATAGAACCTACCAAGATGTTAATATAGATCATGGATTCAGAGTCCAAAATGTTTACCAATATACCATGAAACCTCATCCATTAGGGAGCATCTAAATATTTTTATAAGAATGTACTCTCAGAGAGATATGAACTGAATGGTACTTACAAAAAACCAATAGGACCTACCAAGATTTAAATACAGATCACTGTATTCAAAGATCAGAGTGGAGTGGTTACCAATACACCAAGAAACCACATTCATTAGGGAACATCTAAACATTTTTTTCTAAAATGTTAGATTCTTAGAAGACACATTTTATTGAAGTTATTGTACATATATTAACATCAATGCTTATTTGGATTACACAGTAAAATTCATATAATTACAAACATTTCTATAACTACCTTTTTTTTAGATTTTAGTACATTTTTACAATAATCAGTGATTTTGAAAAAAAATTTATTATATGTATAAAAAAAGAAAAGTTTTGTCAATCAAGGACTTAAACTGAAGGTACTAAAATGCACCTGGTCCCACCGAGGTTTGAACTCAATTTACTGGATTCAGAGTACAGAGTGCTAACCATAACACCATGGAATCTCCCTTCTAATAACACATATAAAACTTTCTCTCAGAGTGTAAGATCTTTATTTCTACAAGATACAGAAATATTCATTCAGAGAGATATGTACTACATTGTATTTACAAATAAAACCATTAGGACCTACCAATTTGTATATACAGATTATTAGTTTCAGAGTCCAGAATTGTTAACAGTACACCATGAAAGCTCATTCATATGGTGGCATGTAAAAAATGTTCTCACAGTGTAAGATTCTTAGAGGTTACATTTTATTGGAATTATATTACCGATAAACCTGTCTCTCAGTGTGTATGATTCTTAATTTATGCAATTTATAGATATTTTCTTTCTCAGAGATATGAACTGCATAATACTTACAAAAAAACAATAGGACCTACCAAGATGTAAATACAAATCATGGATTCAGAGTCCAAAATGGTTACAAATACACCAGGAAACCTCATTCATGAGGAAGCATTTAAACAGTTTTTATTAGAATGTACTCTCAGAGAAATATAAACTGAACGGTACTTACAAAAAACCAATAGGACCTACCAAGATTTAAATACAGATCACTGGATTCAAAGATCCGAGTGGTTACCAATACACCAAGAAACTTCATTCATGAGGGAGAGCTAAACATTTTTTTTAAAATGTTAGATTCTTAGAAGACACATTTTATTGCAATTATTGTACATATATTTACATCAACGCTTATTTGGGTAATATAGTAAAATTCATATAATTACATAAATTTCTATAACTACCTTTTTTTAGCTTTTAGTACATATTTACAAAAATCAGTGATTTAAAAGAATTATTATATGTATGAAAAAGAAGACTTTCTGTCAATCAAGAACTTAAACTGAAGGTACTAAAACACATCAGGTCCCACCGAGATTTGAACTCGGATCGCTGGATTCAGAGCCCAGAGTGATAACCATTACACCATGAAACCTCTCTTCTAACACAACATATACAACTTTCTCTTAGAGTGTGAGATCTTATTTTCTACAAGTTACAGGAATAATAATCAGAGAGATAAGTATTACATTGTATTTACAAAAAAAAGCCATTAGGACCTACCAAATTCTTATACAGATTATAGGTTTCAGAGTCCAGAATTGTTAACAGCACACAATGAAACCTCATTCATATGGTAGCATGTACATTTTTTGTCAGAGTATAAGATTCTTAGTGGATACATTTTATTGGAATTAAATGACAGATAAACCTGTCTCTCAGTGTGTAAGATTCTTAATTTATGCAATTTATAGATATTTTCTTTCTCAGAGATATTAACTGTATTGTACTTACAACAAAACCAATAGAACCTACCAAGATGTAAATATAGATCATGGATTCAGAGTCCAAAATGTTTACCAATATACCATGAAACCTCATCCATTAGGGAGCATCTAAATATTTTTTATAAGAATGTACTCTCAGAGAGATATGAACTGAATGGTACTTACAAAAAACCAATAGGACCTACCAAGATTTAAATACAGATCACTGTATTCAAAGATCAGAGTGGAGTGGTTACCAATACACCAAGAAACCACATTCATTAGGGAACATCTAAACATTTTTTTCTAAAATGTTAGATTCTTAGAAGACACATTTTATTGAAGTTATTGTACATATATTAACATCAATGCTTATTTGGATTACACAGTAAAATTCATATAATTACAAACATTTCTATAACTACCTTTTTTTTAGATTTTAGTACATTTTTATAATAATCAGTAATTTAAAAAAAATGTATTATATGTATAAAAAAGAAAAGTTTTTGTCAATCAAGGAATTAAACTTTGTACGAAAATGCACCTGGTCCCACCGAGATTTGAACTCAATTTACTTGATTCAGAGTACAGAGTGCTAACCATAACACCATGGAATATCCCTTCTAATAACACATATAAAACTTTCTCTCAGAGTGTAAGATCTTTATTTCTACAAGATATAGAAATATTCATTCAGAGAGATATGTACTACATTGTATTTACAAATAAAACCATTAGGACCTACCAATTTGTATATACAGATTATTAGTTTCAGAGTCCAGAATTGTTAACAGTACACCATGAAAGCTCATTCATATGGTGGCATGTAAAAAATGTTCTCACAGTGTAAGATTTTTAGAGGTTACATTTTATTGGAATTATATTACCGATAAACCTGTCTCTCAGTGTGTATGATTCTTAATTTATGCAATTTATAGATATTTTCTTTCTCAGAGATATGAACTGCATAATACTTACAAAAAAACAATAGGACCTACCAAGATGTAAATACAAATCATGGATTCAGAGTCCAAAATGGTTACAAATACACCAGGAAACCTCATTCATGAGGAAGCATTTAAACAGTTTTTATTAGAATGTACTCTCAGAGAAATATAAACTGAACGGTACTTACAAAAAACCAATAGGACCTACCAAGATTTAAATACAGATCACTGGATTCAAAGATCAGAGTGGTTACCAATACACCAAGAAACTTCATTCATGAGGGAGAGCTAAACATTTTTTTTAAAATGTTAGATTCTTAGAAGACACATTTTATTGCAATTATTGTACATATATTTACATCAACGCTTATTTGGGTAATATAGTAAAATTCATATAATTACATACATTTCTATAACTACCTTTTTCTAGCTTTTAGTACAAATTTACAAAAATCAGTGATTTAAAAAAATTATTATATGTATGAAAAAGAAGACTTTATGTCAATCAAGAACTTAAACTGAAGGTACTAAAACACATCAGGTCCCACCGAGATTTGAACTCGGATCGCTGGATTCAGAGCCCAGAGTGCTAACCATTACACCATGGAACCTCTCTTCTAACACAACATATACAACTTTCTCTTAGAGTGTGAGATCTTATTTTCTACAAGTTACAGGAATAATAATCAGAGACACAAGTATTACATTGTATTTACAAAAAAAAGCCATTAGGACCTACCAAATTTTTTATACAGATTATAGGTTTCAGAGTCCAGAATTGTTAACAGCACACAATGAAACCTCATTCATATGGTAGCATGTACATTTTTTGTCAGAATATAAGATTCTTAGTGGATACATTTTATTGGAATTAAATGACAGATAAACCTGTCTCTCAGTGTGTAAGATTCTTAATTTATGCAATTTATAGATATTTTCTTTCTCAGAGATATTAACTGTATTGTACTTACAACAAAACCAATAGAACCTACCAAGATGTTAATATAGATCATGGATTCAGAGTCCAAAATGTTTACCAATATACCATGAAACCTCATCCATTAGGGAGCATCTAAATATTTTTATAAGAATGTACTCTCAGAGAGATATGAACTGAATGGTACTTACAAAAAACCAATAGGACCTACCAAGATTTAAATACAGATCACTGTATTCAAAGAGCAGAGTGGAGTGGTTACCAATACACCAAGAAACCACATTCATTAGGGAACATCTAAACATTTTTTTCTAAAATGTTAGATTCTTAGAAGACACATTTTATTGAAGTTATTGTACATATATTAACATCAATGCTTATTTGGATTACACAGTAAAATTCATATAATTACAAACATTTCTATAACTACCTTTTTTTTAGATTTTAGTACATTTTTACAATAATCTGTGATTTTTAAAAAAAAATTATTATATGTATAAAAAAAGAAAAGTTTTTGTCAATCAAGAACTTAAACTGAAGGTACTAAAATGCACGTGGTCCCACCGAGGTTTGAACTCAATTTACTGGATTCAGAGTACAGAGTGCTAACCATAACACCATGGAATCTCCCTTCTAATAACACATATAAAACTTTCTCTCAGAGTGTAAGATCTTTATTTCTACAAGATACAGAAATATTCATTCAGAGAGATATGTACTACATTGTATTTACAAATAAAACCATTAGGACCTACCAATTTGTATATACAGATTATTAGTTTCAGAGTCCAGAATTGTTAACAGTACACCATGAAAGCTCATTCATATGGTGGCATGTAAAAAATGTTCTCACAGTGTAAGATTCTTAGAGGTTACATTTTATTGGAATTATATTACCGATAAACCTGTCTCTCAGTGTGTATGATTCTTAATTTGTGCAATTTATAGATATTTTCTTTCTCAGAGATATGAACTGCATAATACTTACAAAAAAACAATAGGACCTACCAAGATGTAAATACAAATCATGGATTCAGAGTCCAAAATGGTTACAAATACACCAGGAAACCTCATTCATGAGGAAGCATTTAAACAGTTTTTATTAGAATGTACTCTCAGAGAAATATAAACTGAACGGTACTTACAAAAAACCAATAGGACCTACCAAGATTTAAATACAGATCACTGGATTCAAAGATCCGAGTGGTTACCAATACACCAAGAAACTTCATTCATGAGGGAGAGCTAAACATTTTTTTTTAAATGTTAGATTCTTAGAAGACACATTTTATTGCAATTATTGTACATATATTTACATCAACGCTTATTTGGGTAATATAGTAAAATTCATATGATTACATACATTTCTATAACTACCTTTTTCTAGCTTTTAGTACATATTTACAAAAATCAGTGATTTAAAAAAATTATTATATGTATGATAAAGAAGACTTTCTGTCAATCAAGAACTTAAACTGAAGGTACTAAAACACATCAGGTCCCACCGAGATTTGAACTCAGATCGCTGGATTCAGAGCCCAGAGTGCTAACCATTACACCATGGAACCTCTCTTCTAACACAACATATACAACTTTCTCTTAGAGTGTGAGATCTTATTTTCTACAAGTTACAGGAATAATAATCAGAGAGACAAGTATTACATTGTATTTACAAAAAAAAAGCTATTAGGACCTACCAAATTTTTATACAGATTATAGGTTTCAGAGTCCAGAATTGTTAACAGCACACAATGAAACCTCTTTCATATGGTAGCATGTACATTTTTTGTCAGAGTATAAGATTCTTAGTGGATACATTTTATTGGAATTAAATGACAGATAAACCTGTCTCTCAGTGTGTAAGATTCTTAATTTATGCAATTTATAGAGATTTTCTTTCTCAGAGATATTAACTGTATTGTACTTACAACAAAACCAATAGAACCTACCAAGATGTAAATATAGATTATGGATTCAGAGTCCAAAATGTTTACCAATATACCATGAAACCTCATCCATTAGGGAGCATCTAAATATTTTTATAAGAATGTACTCTCAGAGAGATATGAACTGAATGGTACTTACAAAAAACCAATAGGACCTACCAAGATTTAAATACAGATCACTGTATTCAAAGATCAGAGTGGAGTGGTTACCAATACACCAAGAAACCACATTCATTAGGGAACATCTAAACATTTTTTTCTAAAATGTTAGATTCTTAGAAGACACATTTTATTGAAGTTATTGTACATATATTAACATCAATGCTTATTTGGATTACACAGTAAAATTCATATAATTACAAACATTTCTATAACTACCTTTTTTTTAGATTTTGGTACATTTTTACAATAATCAGTGATTTAAAAAAAAATTATTATATGTATAAAAAAAAAGTTTTTGTCAATCAAGGAATTAAACTTTGTACTAAAATGCACCTGGTCCCACCGAGATTTGAACTCAATTTACTAGATTCAGAGTACAGAGTGCTAACCATAACACCATGGAATATCCCTTCTAATAACAAATATAAAACTTTCTCTCAGAGTGTAAGATCTTTATTTCTACAAGATACAGAAATATTCATTCAGAGAGATATGTACTACATTGTATTTACAAATAAAACCATTAGGACCTACCAATTTGTATATACAGATTATTCGTTTCAGAGTCCAGAATTGTTAACAGTACACCATGAAAGCTCATTCATATGGTGGCATGTAAAAAATGTTCTCACAGTGTAAGATTCTTAGAGGTTACATTTTATTGGAATTATATTACCGATAAACCTGTCTCTCAGTGTGTATGATTCTTAATTTATGCAATTTATAGATATTTTCTTTCTCAGAGATATGAACTGCATAATACTTACAAAAAACAATAGGACCTACCAAGATGTAAATACAAATCATGGATTCAGAGTCCAAAATGGTTACAAATACACCAGGAAACCTCATTCATGAGGAAGCATTTAAACAGTTTTTATTAGAATGTACTCTCTGAGAAATATAAACTGAACGGTACTTACAAAAAACCAGTAGGAACTACCAAGATTTAAATACAGATCACTGGATTCAAAGATCCGAGTGGTTACCAATACACCAAGAAACTTCATTCATGAGGGAGAGCTAAACATTTTTTTCTAAAATGTTAGATTCTTAGAAGACACATTTTATTGCAATTATTGTACATATATTTACATCAACGCTTATTTGGGTTATACAGTAAAATTCATATAATTACATACATTTCTATAACTACCTTTTTTGTAGCTTTTAGTACATATTTACAAAAATCAGTGATTTAAAAAAATTATTATATGTATGAAAAAGAAGACTTTCTGTCAATCAAGAACTTAAACTGAAGGTACTAAAACACATCAGGTCCCACCGAGATTTGAACTCGGATCGCTGGATTCAGAGCCCAGAGTGCTAACCATTACACCATGAAACCTCTCTTCTAAGACAACATATACAACTTTCTCTTAGAGTGTGAGATCTTATTTTCTACAAGTTACAGGAATAATAATCAGAGAGATAAGTATTACATTGTATTTACAAAAAAAAGCCATTAGGACCTACCAAATTTTTATACAGATTATAGGTTTCAGAGTCCAGAATTGTTAACAGCACACAATGAAACCTCATTCATATGGTAGCATGTACATTTTTTGTCAGAATATAAGATTCTTAGTGGATACATTTTATTGGAATTAAATGACAGATAAACCTGTCTCTCAGTGTGTAAGATTCTTAATTTATGCAATTTATAGATATTTTCTTTCTCAGAGATATTAACTGTATTGTACTTACAACAAAACCAATAGAACCTACCAAGATGTAAATATAGATCATGGATTCAGAGTCCAAAATGTTTACCAATACACCATGAAACCTCATCCATTAGGGAGCATCTAAATATTTTTATAAGAATGTACTCTCAGAGAGATATGAACTGAATGGTACTTACAAAAAACCAATAGGACCTACCAAGATTTAAATACAGATCACTGTATTCAAAGATCAGAGTGGAGTGGTTACCAATACACCAAGAAACAACATTCATTAGGGAACATCTAAACATTTTTTTCTAAAATGTTAGATTCTTAGAAGACACATTTTATTGAAGTTATTGTACATATATTAACATCAATGCTAATTTGGATTACACAGTAAAATTCATATAATTACAAACATTTCTATAACTACCTTTTTTTAGATTTTAGTACATTTTTACAATAATCAGTGATTTTTAAAAAAAAATTATTATATGTATAAAAAAAGAAAAGTTTTTGTCAATCAAGAACTTAAACTGAAGGTACTAAAATGCACCTGGTCCCACCGAGGTTTGAACTCAATTTACTGGATTCAGAGTACAGAGTGCTAACCATAACACCATGGAATCTCCCTTCTAATAACACATATAAAACTTTCTCTCAGAGTGTAAGATCTTTATTTCTACAAGATACAGAAATATTCATTCAGAGAGATATGTACTACATTGTATTTACAAATAAAACCATTAGGACCTACCAATTTGTATATACAGATTATTAGTTTCAGAGTCCAGAATTGTTAACAGTACACCATGAAAGCTCATTCATATGGTGGCATGTAAAAAATGTTCTCACAGTGTAAGATTCTTAGAGGTTACATTTTATTGGAATTATATTACCGATAAACCTGTCTCTCAGTGTGTATGATTCTTAATTTATGCAATTTATAGATATTTTCTTTCTCAGAGATATGAACTGCATAATACTTACAAAAAAACAATAGGACCTACCAAGATGTAAATACAAATCATGGATTCAGAGTCCAAAATGGTTACAAATACACCAGGAAACCTCATTCATGAGGAAGCATTTAAACAGTTTTTATTAGAATGTACTCTCAGAGAAATATAAACTGAACGGTACTTACAAAAAACCAATAGGACCTACCAAGATTTAAATACAGATCACTGGATTCAAAGATCCGAGTGGTTACCAATACACCAAGAAACTTCATTCATGAGGGAGAGCTAAACATTTTTTTTAAAATGTTAGATTCTTAGAAGACACATTTTATTGCAATTATTGTACATATATTTACATCAACGCTTATTTGGGTAATATAGTAAAATTCATATAATTACATACATTTCTATAACTACCTTTTTCTAGCTTTTAGTACAAATTTACAAAAATCAGTGATTTAAAAAAATTATTATATGTATGAAAAAGAAGACTTTATGTCAATCAAGAACTTAAACTGAAGGTACTAAAACACATCAGGTCCCACCGAGATTTGAACTCGGATCGCTGGATTCAGAGCCCAGAGTGCTAACCATTACACCATGGAACCTCTCTTCTAACACAACATATACAACTTTCTCTTAGAGTGTGAGATCTTATTTTCTACAAGTTACAGGAATAATAATCAGAGACACAAGTATTACATTGTATTTACAAAAAAAAGCCATTAGGACCTACCAAATTTTTTATACAGATTATAGGTTTCAGAGTCCAGAATTGTTAACAGCACACAATGAAACCTCATTCATATGGTAGCATGTACATTTTTTGTCAGAATATAAGATTCTTAGTGGATACATTTTATTGGAATTAAATGACAGATAAACCTGTCTCTCAGTGTGTAAGATTCTTAATTTATGCAATTTATAGATATTTTCTTTCTCAGAGATATTAACTGTATTGTACTTACAACAAAACCAATAGAACCTACCAAGATGTTAATATAGATCATGGATTCAGAGTCCAAAATGTTTACCAAAATACCATGAAACCTCATCCATTAGGGAGCATCTAAATATTTTTATAAGAATGTACTCTCAGAGAGATATGAACTGAATGGTACTTACAAAAAACCAATAGGACCTACCAAGATTTAAATACAGATCACTGTATTCAAAGATCAGAGTGGAGTGGTTACCAATACACCAAGAAACCACATTCATTAGGGAACATCTAAACATTTTTTTCTAAAATGTTAGATTCTTAGAAGACACATTTTATTGAAGTTATTGTACATATATTAACATCAATGCTTATTTGGATTACACAGTAAAATTCATATAATTACAAACATTTCTATAACTACCTTTTTTTTAGATTTTAGTACATTTTTACAATAATCAGTGATTTTTAAAAAAAAATTATTATATGTATAAAAAAAGAAAAGTTTTTGTCAATCAAGAACTTAAACTGAAGGTACTAAAATGCACCTGGTCCCACCGAGGATTGAACTCAATTTACTGGATTCAGAGTACAGAGTGCTAACCATAACACCATGGAATCTCCCTTCTAATAACACATATAAAACTTTCTCTCAGAGTGTAAGATCTTTATTTCTACAAGATACAGAAATATTCATTCAGAGAGATATGTACTACATTGTATTTACAATTAAAACCATTAGGACCTACCAATTTGTATATACAGATTATTAGTTTCAGAGTCCAGAATTGTTAACAGTACACCATGAAAGCTCATTCATATGGTGGCATGTAAAAAATGTTCTCACAGTGTAAGATTCTTAGAGGTTACATTTTATTGGAATTATATTACCGATAAACCTGTCTCTCAGTGTGTATGATTCTTAATTTGTGCAATTTATAGATATTTTCTTTCTCAGAGATATGAACTGCATAATACTTACAAAAAAACAATAGGACCTACCAAGATGTAAATACAAATCATGGATTCAGAGTCCAAAATGGTTACAAATACACCAGGAAACCTCATTCATGAGGAAGCATTTAAACAGTTTTTATTAGAATGTACTCTCAGAGAAATATAAACTGAACGGTACTTACAAAAAACCAATAGGACCTACCAAGATTTAAATACAGATCACTGGATTCAAAGATCCGAGTGGTTACCAATACACCAAGAAACTTCATTCATGAGGGAGAGCTAAACATTTTTTTTTAAATGTTAGATTCTTAGAAGACACATTTTATTGCAATTATTGTACATATATTTACATCAACGCTTATTTGGGTAATATAGTAAAATTCATATGATTACATACATTTCTATAACTACCTTTTTCTAGCTTTTAGTACATATTTACAAAAATCAGTGATTTAAAAAAATTATTATATGTATGATAAAGAAGACTTTCTGTCAATCAAGAACTTAAACTGAAGGTACTAAAACACATCAGGTCCCACCGAGATTTGAACTCAGATCGCTGGATTCAGAGCCCAGAGTGCTAACCATTACACCATGGAACCTCTCTTCTAACACAACATATACAACTTTCTCTTAGAGTGTGAGATCTTATTTTCTACAAGTTACAGGAATAATAATCAGAGAGACAAGTATTACATTGTATTTACAAAAAAAAAAGCTATTAGGACCTACCAAATTTTTATACAGATTATAGGTTTCAGAGTCCAGAATTGTTAACAGCACACAATGAAACCTCTTTCATATGGTAGCATGTACATTTTTTGTCAGAGTATAAGATTCTTAGTGGATACATTTTATTGGAATTAAATGACAGATAAACCTGTCTCTCAGTGTGTAAGATTCTTAATTTATGCAATTTATAGAGATTTTCTTTCTCAGAGATATTAACTGTATTGTACTTACAACAAAACCAATAGAACCTACCAAGATGTAAATATAGATTATGGATTCAGAGTCCAAAATGTTTACCAATATACCATGAAACCTCATCCATTAGGGAGCATCTAAATATTTTTATAAGAATGTACTCTCAGAGAGATATGAACTGAATGGTACTTACAAAAAACCAATAGGACCTACCAAGATTTAAATACAGATCACTGTATTCAAAGATCAGAGTGGAGTGGTTACCAATACACCAAGAAACCACATTCATTAGGGAACATCTAAACATTTTTTTCTAAAATGTTAGATTCTTAGAAGACACATTTTATTGAAGTTATTGTACATATATTAACATCAATGCTTATTTGGATTACACAGTAAAATTCATATAATTACAAACATTTCTATAACTACCTTTTTTTTAGATTTTGGTACATTTTTACAATAATCAGTGATTTAAAAAAAAATTATTATATGTATAAAAAAAAAGTTTTTGTCAATCAAGGAATTAAACTTTGTACTAAAATGCACCTGGTCCCACCGAGATTTGAACTCAATTTACTAGATTCAGAGTACAGAGTGCTAACCATAACACCATGGAATATCCCTTCTAATAACAAATATAAAACTTTCTCTCAGAGTGTAAGATCTTTATTTCTACAAGATACAGAAATATTCATTCAGAGAGATATGTACTACATTGTATTTACAAATAAAACCATTAGGACCTACCAATTTGTATATACAGATTATTCGTTTCAGAGTCCAGAATTGTTAACAGTACACCATGAAAGCTCATTCATATGGTGGCATGTAAAAAATGTTCTCACAGTGTAAGATTCTTAGAGGTTACATTTTATTGGAATTATATTACCGATAAACCTGTCTCTCAGTGTGTATGATTCTTAATTTATGCAATTTATAGATATTTTCTTTCTCAGAGATATGAACTGCATAATACTTACAAAAAACAATAGGACCTACCAAGATGTAAATACAAATCATGGATTCAGAGTCCAAAATGGTTACAAATACACCAGGAAACCTCATTCATGAGGAAGCATTTAAACAGTTTTTATTAGAATGTACTCTCTGAGAAATATAAACTGAACGGTACTTACAAAAAACCAGTAGGAACTACCAAGATTTAAATACAGATCACTGGATTCAAAGATCCGAGTGGTTACCAATACACCAAGAAACTTCATTCATGAGGGAGAGCTAAACATTTTTTTCTAAAATGTTAGATTCTTAGAAGACACATTTTATTGCAATTATTGTACATATATTTACATCAACGCTTATTTGGGTTATATAGTAAAATTCATATAATTACATACATTTCTATAACTACCTTTTTTGTAGCTTTTAGTACATATTTACAAAAATCAGTGATTTAAAAAAATTATTATATGTATGAAAAAGAAGACTTTCTGTCAATCAAGAACTTAAACTGAAGGTACTAAAACACATCAGGTCCCACCGAGATTTGAACTCGGATCGCTGGATTCAGAGCCCAGAGTGCTAACCATTACACCATGAAACCTCTCTTCTAAGACAACATATACAACTTTCTCTTAGAGTGTGAGATCTTATTTTCTACAAGTTACAGGAATAATAATCAGAGAGATAAGTATTACATTGTATTTACAAAAAAAAGCCATTAGGACCTACCAAATTTTTATACAGATTATAGGTTTCAGAGTCCAGAATTGTTAACAGCACACAATGAAACCTCATTCATATGGTAGCATGTACATTTTTTGTCAGAATATAAGATTCTTAGTGGATACATTTTATTGGAATTAAATGACAGATAAACCTGTCTCTCAGTGTGTAAGATTCTTAATTTATGCAATTTATAGATATTTTCTTTCTCAGAGATATTAACTGTATTGTACTTACAACAAAACCAATAGAACCTACCAAGATGTTAATATAGATCATGGATTCAGAGTCCAAAATGTTTACCAATATACCATGAAACCTCATCCATTAGGGAGCATCTAAATATTTTTATAAGAATGTACTCTCAGAGAGATATGAACTGAATGGTACTTACAAAAAACCAATAGGACCTACCAAGATTTAAATACAGATCACTGTATTCAAAGATCAGAGTGGAGTGGTTACCAATACACCAAGAAACAACATTCATTAGGGAACATCTAAACATTTTTTTCTAAAATGTTAGATTCTTAGAAGACACATTTTATTGAAGTTATTGTACATATATTAACATCAATGCTAATTTGGATTACACAGTAAAATTCATATAATTACAAACATTTCTATAACTACCTTTTTTTAGATTTTAGTACATTTTTACAATAATCAGTGATTTTTAAAAAAAAATTATTATATGTATAAAAAAAGAAAAGTTTTTGTCAATCAAGAACTTAAACTGAAGGTACTAAAATGCACCTGGTCCCACCGAGGTTTGAACTCAATTTACTGGATTCAGAGTACAGAGTGCTAACCATAACACCATGGAATCTCCCTTCTAATAACACATATAAAACTTTCTCTCAGAGTGTAAGATCTTTATTTCTACAAGATATAGAAATATTCATTCAGAGAGATATGTACTACATTGTATTTACAAATAAAACCATTAGGACCTACCAATTTGTATATACAGATTATTAGTTTCAGAGTCCAGAATTGTTAACAGTACACCATGAAAGCTCATTCATATGGTGGCATGTAAAAAATGTTCTCACAGTGTAAGATTTTTAGAGGTTACATTTTATTGGAATTATATTACCGATAAACCTGTCTCTCAGTGTGTATGATTCTTAATTTATGCAATTTATAGATATTTTCTTTCTCAGAGATATGAACTGCATAATACTTACAAAAAAACAATAGGACCTACCAAGATGTAAATACAAATCATGGATTCAGAGTCCAAAATGGTTACAAATACACCAGGAAACCTCATTCATGAGGAAGCATTTAAACAGTTTTTATTAGAATGTACTCTCAGAGAAATATAAACTGAACGGTACTTACAAAAAACCAATAGGACCTACCAAGATTTAAATACAGATCACTGGATTCAAAGATCAGAGTGGTTACCAATACACCAAGAAACTTCATTCATGAGGGAGAGCTAAACATTTTTTTTAAAATGTTAGATTCTTAGAAGACACATTTTATTGCAATTATTGTACATATATTTACATCAACGCTTATTTGGGTAATATAGTAAAATTCATATAATTACATACATTTCTATAACTACCTTTTTCTAGCTTTTAGTACAAATTTACAAAAATCAGTGATTTAAAAAAATTATTATATGTATGAAAAAGAAGACTTTATGTCAATCAAGAACTTAAACTGAAGGTACTAAAACACATCAGGTCCCACCGAGATTTGAACTCGGATCGCTGGATTCAGAGCCCAGAGTGATAACCATTACACCATGGAACCTCTCTTCTAACACAACATATACAACTTTCTCTTAGAGTGTGAGATCTTATTTTCTACAAGTTACAGGAATAATAATCAGAGACACAAGTATTACATTGTATTTACAAAAAAAAGCCATTAGGACCTACCAAATTTTTTATACAGATTATAGGTTTCAGAGTCCAGAATTGTTAACAGCACACAATGAAACCTCATTCATATGGTAGCATGTACATTTTTTGTCAGAATATAAGATTCTTAGTGGATACATTTTATTGGAATTAAATGACAGATAAACCTGTCTCTCAGTGTGTAAGATTCTTAATTTATGCAATTTATAGATATTTTCTTTCTCAGAGATATTAACTGTATTGTACTTACAACAAAACCAATAGAACCTACCAAGATGTTAATATAGATCATGGATTCAGAGTCCAAAATGTTTACCAATATACCATGAAACCTCATCCATTAGGGAGCATCTAAATATTTTTATAAGAATGTACTCTCAGAGAGATATGAACTGAATGGTACTTACAAAAAACCAATAGGACCTACCAAGATTTAAATACAGATCACTGTATTCAAAGATCAGAGTGGAGTGGTTACCAATACACCAAGAAACCACATTCATTAGGGAACGTCTAAACATTTTTTTCTAAAATGTTAGATTCTTAGAAGACACATTTTATTGAAGTTATTGTACATATATTAACATCAATGCTTATTTGGATTACACAGTAAAATTCATATAATTACAAACATTTCTATAACTACCTTTTTTTTAGATTTTAGTACATTTTTACAATAATCAGTGATTTTTAAAAAAAAATTATTATATGTATAAAAAAAGAAAAGTTTTTGTCAATCAAGAACTTAAACTGAAGGTACTAAAATGCACCTGGTCCCACCGAGGTTTGAACTCAATTTACTGGATTCAGAGTACAGAGTGCTAACCATAACACCATGGAATCTCCCTTCTAATAACACATATAAAACTTTCTCTCAGAGTGTAAGATCTTTATTTCTACAAGATACAGAAATATTCATTCAGAGAGATATGTACTAGATTGTATTTACAAATAAAACCATTAGGACCTACCAATTTGTATATACAGATTATTAGTTTCAGAGTCCAGAATTGTTAACAGTACACCATGAAAGCTCATTCATATGGTGGCATGTAAAAAATGTTCTCACAGTGTAAGATTCTTAGAGGTTACATTTTATTGGAATTATATTACCGATAAACCTGTCTCTCAGTGTGTATGATTCTTAATTTATGCAATTTATAGATATTTTCTTTCTCAGAGATATGAACTGCATAATACTTACAAAAAAACAATAGGACCTACCAAGATGTAAATACAAATCATGGATTCAGAGTCCAAAATGGTTACAAATACACCAGGAAACCTCATTCATGAGGAAGCATTTAAACAGTTTTTATTAGAATGTACTCTCAGAGAAATATAAACTGAACGGTACTTACAAAAAACCAATAGGACCTACCAAGATTTAAATACAGATCACTGGATTCAAAGATCCGAGTGGTTACCAATACACCAAGAAACTTAATTCATGAGGGAGAGCTAAACATTTTTTTTTTAAATGTTAGATTCTTAGAAGACACATTTTATTGCAATTATTGTACATATATTTACATCAACGCTTATTTGGGTAATATAGTAAAATTCATATAATTACATACATTTCTATAAATACCTTTTTTTAGCTTTTAGTACATATTTACAAAAATCAGTGATTTAAAAGAATTATTATATGTATGAAAAAGAAGACTTTCTGTCAATCAAGAACTTAAACTGAAGGTACTAAAACACATCAGGTCCCACCGAGATTTGAACTCGGATCGCTGGATTCAGAGCCCAGAGTAATAACCATTACACCATGAAACCTCTCTTCTAACACAACATATAGAACTTTCTCTTAGAGTGTGAGATCTTATTTTCTACAAGTTACAGGAATAATAATCAGAGAGATAAGTATTACATTGTATTTACAAAAAAAAGCCATTAGGACCTACCAAATTCTTATACAGATTATAGGTTTCAGAGTCCAGAATTGTTAACAGCACACAATGAAACCTCATTCATATGGTAGCATGTACATTTTTTGTCAGAGTATAAGATTCTTAGTGGATACATTTTATTGGAATTAAATGACAGATAAACCTGTCTCTCAGTGTGTAAGATTCTTAATTTATGCAATTTATAGATATTTTCTTTCTCAGAGATATTAACTGTATTGTACTTACAACAAAACCAATAGAACCTACCAAGATGTAAATATAGATCATGGATTCAGAGTCCAAAATGTTTACCAATATACCATGAAACCTCATCCATTAGGGAGCATCTAAATATTTTTTATAAGAATGTACTCTCAGAGAGATATGAACTGAATGGTACTTACAAAAAACCAATAGGACCTACCAAGATTTAAATACAGATCACTGTATTCAAAGATCAGAGTGGAGTGGTTACCAATACACCAAGAAACCACATTCATTAGGGAACATCTAAACATTTTTTTCTAAAATGTTAGATTCTTAGAAGACACATTTTATTGAAGTTATTGTACATATATTAACATCAATGCTTATTTGGATTACACAGTAAAATTCATATAATTACAAACATTTCTATAACTACCTTTTTTTTAGATTTTAGTACATTTTTATAATAATCAGTAATTTAAAAAAAATGTATTATATGTATAAAAAAGAAAAGTTTTTGTCAATCAAGGAATTAAACTTTGTACGAAAATGCACCTGGTCCCACCGAGATTTGAACTCAATTTACTGGATTCAGAGTACAGAGTGCTAACCATAACACCATGGAATATCCCTTCTAATAACACATATAAAACTTTCTCTCAGAGTGTAAGATCTTTATTTCTACAAGATATAGAAATATTCATTCAGAGAGATATGTACTACATTGTATTTACAAATAAAACCATTAGGACCTACCAATTTGTATATACAGATTATTAGTTTCAGAGTCCAGAATTGTTAACAGTACACCATGAAAGCTCATTCATATGGTGGCATGTAAAAAATGTTCTCACAGTGTAAGATTCTTAGAGGTTACATTTTATTGGAATTATATTACCGATAAACCTGTCTCTCAGTGTGTATGATTCTTAATTTATGCAATTTATAGATATTTTCTTTCTCAGAGATATGAACTGCATAATACTTACAAAAAAACAATAGGACCTACCAAGATGTAAATACAAATCATGGATTCAGAGTCCAAAATGGTTACAAATACACCAGGAAACCTCATTCATGAGGAAGCATTTAAACAGTTTTTATTAGAATGTACTCTCAGAGAAATATAAACTGAACGGTACTTACAAAAAACCAATAGGACCTACCAAGATTTAAATACAGATCACTGGATTCAAAGATCCGAGTGGTTACCAATACACCAAGAAACTTCATTCATGAGGGAGAGCTAAACATTTTTTTCTAAAATGTTAGATTCTTAGAAGACACATTTTATTGCAATTATTGTACATATATTTACATCAACGCTTATTTGGGTTATATAGTAAAATTCATATAATTACATACATTTCTATAACTACCTTTTTTTTAGCTTTTAGTACATATTTACAAAAATCAGTGATTTAAAAAAACTATTATATGTATGAAAAAGAAGACTTTCTGTCAATCAAGAACTTAAACAGAAGGTACTAAAACACATCAGGTCCCACCGAGATTTGAACTCGGATCGCTGGATTCAGAGCCCAGAGTGCTAACCATTACACCATGGAACCTCTCTTCTAACACAACATATACAACTTTCTCTTAGAGTGTGAGATCTTATTTTCTACAAGTTACAGGAATAATAATCAGAGAGACAAGTATTACATTGTATTTACAAAAAAAAAGCCATTAGGACCTACCAAATTTTTATACAGATTATAGGTTTCAGAGTCCAGAATTGTTAACAGCACACAATGAAACCTCATTCATATGGTAGCATGTACATTTTTTGTCAGAGTATAAGATTCTTAGTGGATACATTTTATTGGAATTAAATGACAGATAAACCTGTCTCTCAGTGTGTAAGATTCTTAATTTATGCAATTTATAGATATTTTCTTTCTCAGAGATATTAACTGTATTGTACTTACAACAAAACCAATAGAACCTACCAAGATGTTAATATAGATCATGGATTCAGAGTCCAAAATGTTTACCAATATACCATGAAACCTCATCCATTAGGGAGCATCTAAATATTTTTATAAGAATGTACTCTCAGAGAGATATGAACTGAATGGTACTTACAAAAAACCAATAGGACCTACCAAGATTTAAATACAGATCACTGTATTCAAAGATCAGAGTGGAGTGGTTACCAATACACCAAGAAACCACATTCATTAGGGAACATCTAAACATTTTTTTCTAAAATGTTAGATTCTTAGAAGACACATTTTATTGAAGTTATTGTACATATATTAACATCAATGCTTATTTGGATTACACAGTAAAATTCATATAATTACAAACATTTCTATAACTACCTTTTTTTTAGATTTTAGTACATTTTTACAATAATCAGTGATTTTGAAAAAAAATTTATTATATGTATAAAAAAAGAAAAGTTTTGTCAATCAAGGACTTAAACTGAAGGTACTAAAATGCACCTGGTCCCACCGAGGTTTGAACTCAATTTACTGGATTCAGAGTACAGAGTGCTAACCATAACACCATGGAATCTCCCTTCTAATAACACATATAAAACTTTCTCTCAGAGTGTAAGATCTTTATTTCTACAAGATACAGAAATATTCATTCAGAGAGATATGTACTACATTGTATTTACAAATAAAACCATTAGGACCTACCAATTTGTATATACAGATTATTAGTTTCAGAGTCCAGAATTGTTAACAGTACACCATGAAAGCTCATTCATATGGTGGCATGTAAAAAATGTTCTCACAGTGTAAGATTCTTAGAGGTTACATTTTATTGGAATTATATTACCGATAAACCTGTCTCTCAGTGTGTATGATTCTTAATTTATGCAATTTATAGATATTTTCTTTCTCAGAGATATGAACTGCATAATACTTACAAAAAAACAATAGGACCTACCAAGATGTAAATACAAATCATGGATTCAGAGTCCAAAATGGTTACAAATACACCAGGAAACCTCATTCATGAGGAAGCATTTAAACAGTTTTTATTAGAATGTACTCTCAGAGAAATATAAACTGAACGGTACTTACAAAAAACCAATAGGACCTACCAAGATTTAAATACAGATCACTGGATTCAAAGATCAGAGTGGTTACCAATACACCAAGAAACTTCATTCATGAGGGAGAGCTAAACATTTTTTTTTTAAATGTTAGATTCTTAGAAGACACATTTTATTGCAATTATTGTACATATATTTACATCAACGCTTATTTGGGTAATATAGTAAAATTCATATAATTACATACATTTCTATAACTACCTTTTTCTAGCTTTTAGTACATATTTACAAAAATCAGTGATTTAAAAAAATTATTATATGTATGATAAAGAAGACTTTCTGTCAATCAAGAACTTAAACTGAAGGTACTAAAACACATCAGGTCCCACCGAGATTTGAACTCGGATCGCTGGATTCAGAGCCCAGAGTGCTAACCATTACACCATGGAACCTCTCTTCTAACACAACATATACAACTTTCTCTTAGAGTGTGAGATCTTATTTTCTACAAGTTACAGGAATAATAATCAGAGAGACAAGTATTACATTGTATTTACAAAAAAAAAGCCATTAGGACCTACCAAATTTTTATACAGATTATAGGTTTCAGAGTCCAGAATTGTTAACAGCACACAATGAAACCTCATTCATATGGTAGCATATACATTTTTTGTCAGAGTATAAGATTCTTAGTGGATACATTTTATTGGAATTAAATGACAGATAAACCTGTCTCTCAGTGTGTAAGATTCTTAATTTATGCAATTTATAGATATTTTCTTTCTCAGAGATATTAACTGTATTGTACTTACAACAAAACCAATAGAACCTACCAAGATGTTAATATAGATCATGGATTCAGAGTCCAAAATGTTTACCAATATACCATGAAACCTCATCCATTAGGGAGCATCTAAATATTTTTATAAGAATGTACTCTCAGAGAGATATGAACTTAATGGTACTTACAAAAAACCAATAGGACCTACCAAGATTTAAATACAGATCACTGTATTCAAAGATCAGAGTGGAGTGGTTACCAATACACCAAGAAACCACATTCATTAGGGAACATCTAAACATTTTTTTCTAAAATGTTAGATTCTTAGAAGACACATTTTATTGAAGTTATTGTACATATATTAACATCAATGCTTATTTGGATTACACAGTAAAATTCATATAATTACAAACATTTCTATAACTACCTTTTTTTTAGATTTTAGTACATTTTTACAATAATCAGTGATTTTTAAAAAAAAATTATTATATGTATATAAAAAGAAAAGTTTTGTCAATCAAGGACTTAAACTGAAGGTACTAAAATGCACCTGGTCCCAGCGAGGTTTGAACTCAATTTACTGGATTCAGAGTACAGAGTGCTAACCATAACACCATGGAATCTCCCTTCTAATAACACATATAAAACTTTCTCTCAGAGTGTAAGATCTTAATTTCTACAAGATACAGAAATATTCATTCAGAGAGATATGTACTACATTGTATTTACAAATAAAACCATTAGGACCTACCAATTTGTATATACAGATTATTAGTTTCAGAGTCCAGAATTGTTAACAGTACACCATGAAAGCTCATTCATATGGTGGCATGTAAAAAATGTTCTCACAGTGTAAGATTCTTAGAGGTTACATTTTATTGGAATTATATTACCGATAAACCTGTCTCTCAGTGTGTATGATTCTTAATTTATGCAATTTATAGATATTTTCTTTCTCAGAGATATGAACTGCATAATACTTACAAAAAAACAATAGGACCTACCAAGATGTAAATACAAATCATGGATTCAGAGTCCAAAATGGTTACAAATACACCAGGAAACCTCATTCATGAGGAAGCATTTAAACAGTTTTTATTAGAATGTACTCTCAGAGAAATATAAACTGAACGGTACTTACAAAAAACCAATAGGACCTACCAAGATTTAAATACAGATCACTGGATTCAAAGATCAGAGTGGTTACCAATACACCAAGAAACTTCATTCATGAGGGAGAGCTAAACATTTTTTTTTAAATGTTAGATTCTTAGAAGACACATTTTATTGCAATTATTGTACATATATTTACATCAACGCTTATTTGGGTAATATAGTAAAATTCATATAATTACATACATTTCTATAACTACCTTTTTCTAGCTTTTAGTACATATTTACAAAAATCAGTGATTTAAAAAATTATTATATGTATGATAAAGAAGACTTTCTGTCAATCAAGAACTTAAACTGAAGGTACTAAAACACATCAGGTCCCACCGAGATTTGAACTCGGATCGCTGGATTCAGAGCCCAGAGTGCTAACCATTACACCATGGAACCTCTCTTCTAACACAACATATACAACTTTCTCTTAGAGTGTGAGATCTTATTTTCTACAAGTTACAGGAATAATAATCAGAGAGACAAGTATTACATTGTATTTACAAAAAAAAAGCCATTAGGACCTACCAAATTTTTATATAGATTATAGGTTTCAGAGTCCAGAATTGTTAACAGCACACAATGAAACCTCATTCATATGGTAGCATGTACATTTTTTGTCAGAGTATAAGATTCTTAGTGGATACATTTTATTGGAATTAAATGACAGATAAACCTGTCTCTCAGTGTGTAAGATTCTTAATTTATGCAATTTATAGATATTTTCTTTCTCAGAGATATTAACTGTATTGTACTTACAACAAAACCAATAGAACCTACCAAGATGTTAATATAGATCATGGATTCAGAGTCCAAAATGTTTACCAATATACCATGAAACCTCATCCATTAGGGAGCATCTAAATATTTTTATAAGAATGTACTCTCAGAGAGATATGAACTGAATGGTACTTACAAAAAACCAATAGGACCTACCAAGATTTAAATACAGATCACTGTATTCAAAGATCAGAGTGGAGTGGTTACCAATACACCAAGAAACCACATTCATTAGGGAACATCTAAACATTTTTTTCTAAAATGTTAGATTCTTAGAAGACACATTTTATTGAAGTTATTGTACATATATTAACATCAATGCTTATTTGGATTACACAGTAAAATTCATATAATTACAAACATTTCTATAACTACCTTTTTTTTAGATTTTAGTACATTTTTACAATAATCAGTGATTTTTCAAAAAAAATTATTATATGTATATAAAAAGAAAAGTTTTGTCAATCAAGGACTTAAACTGAAGGTACTAAAATGCACCTGGTCCCACCAAGGTTTGAACTCAATTTACTGGATTCAGAGTACAGAGTGCTAACCATAACACCATGGAATCTCCCTTCTAATAACACATATAAAACTTTCTCTCAGAGTGTAAGATCTTAATTTCTACAAGATACAGAAATATTCATTCAGAGAGATATGTACTACATTGTATTTACAAATAAAACCATTAGGACCTACCAATTTTTATATACAGATTATTAGTTTCAGAGTCCAGAATTGTTAACAGTACACCATGAAAGCTCATTCATATGGTGGCATGTAAAAAATGTTCTCACAGTGTAAGATTCTTAGAGGTTACATTTTATTGGAATTATATTACCGATAAACCTGTCTCTCAGTGTGTATGATTCTTAATTTATGCAATTTATAGATATTTTCTTTCTCAGAGATATGAACTGCATAATACTTACAAAAAAAACAATAGGACCTACCAAGATGTAAATACAAATCATGGATTCAGAGTCCAAAATGGTTACAAATACACCAGGAAACCTCATTCATGAGGAAGCATTTAAACAGTTTTTATTAGAATGTACTCTCAGAGAAATATAAACTGAACGGTACTTACAAAAAACCAATAGGACCTACCAAGATTTAAATACAGATCACTGGATTCAAAGATCAGAGTGGTTACCAATACACCAAGAAACTTCATTCATGAGGGAGAGCTAAACATTTTTTTTTAAATGTTAGATTCTTAGAAGACACATTTTATTGCAATTATTGTACATATATTTACATCAACGCTTATTTGGGTAATATAGTAAAATTCATATAATTACATACATTTCTATAACTACCTTTTTCTAGCTTTTAGTACATATTTACAAAAATCAGTGATTTAAAAAAATTATTATATGTATGAAAAAGAAGACTTTCTGTCAATCAAGAACTTAAACTGAAGGTACTAAAACACATCAGGTCCCAACGAGATTTGAACTCGGATCGCTGGATTCAGAGCCCAGAGTGCTAACCATTACACCATGGAACCTCTCTTCTAGCACAACATATACAACTTTCTCTTAGAGTGTGAGATCTTATTTTCTACAAGTTACAGGAATAATAATCAGAGAGACAAGTATTACATTGTATTTACAAAAAAAAGCCATTAGGACCTACCAAATTTTTTATACAGATTATAGGTTTCAGTGTCCAGAATTGTTAACAGCACACAATGAAACCTCATTCATATGGTAGCATGTACATTTTTTGTCAGAGTATAAGATTCTTAGTGGATACATTTTATTGGAATTAAATGACAGATAAACCTGTCTCTCAGTGTGTAAGATTCTTAATTTATGCAATTTATAGATATTTTCTTTCTCAGAGATATTAACTGTATTGTACTTACAACAAAACCAATAGAACCTACCAAGATGTAAATATAGATTATGGATTCAGAGTCCAAAATGTTTACCAATATACAATGAAACCTCATCCATTAGGGAGCATCTAAATATTTTTATAAGAATGTACTCTCAGAGAGATATGAACTGAATGGTACTTACAAAAAACCAATAGGACCTACCAAGATTTAAATACAGATCACTGGATTCAAAGATCAGAGTGGTTACCAATACACCAAGAAACTTCATTCATGAGGGAGAGCTAAACATTTTTTTTAAAATGTTAGATTCTTAGAAGACACATTTAATTGCAATTATTGTACATATATTTACATCAACGCTTATTTGGGTAATATAGTAAAATTCATATAATTACATACATTTCTATAACTACCTTTTTCTAGCTTTTAGTACATATTTACAAAAATCAGTGATTTAAAAAAATTATTATATGTATGAAAAAGAAGACTTTCTGTCAATCAAGAACTTAAACTGAAGGTACTAAAACACATCAGGTCCCACCGAGATTTGAACTCGGATCGCTGGATTCAGAGCCCAGAGTGCTAACCACTACACCATGGAACCTCTCTTCTAACACAACATATACAACTTTCTCTTAGAGTGTGAGATCTTATTTTCTACAAGTTACAGGAATAATAATCAGAGAGACAAGTATTACATTGTATTTACAAAAAAAAAGCCATTAGGACCTACCAAATTTTTTATACAGATTATAGGTTTCAGAGTCCAGAATTGTTAACAGCACACAATGAAACCTCATTCATATGGTAGCATGTACATTTTTTGTCAGAGTATAAGATTCTTAGTGGATACATTTTATTGGAATTAAATGACAGATAAACCTGTCTCTCAGTGTGTAAGATTCTTAATTTATGCAATTTATAGAGATTTTCTTTCTCAGAGATATTAACTGTATTGTACTTACAACAAAACCAATAGAACCTACCAAGATGTAAATATAGATTATGGATTCAGAGTCCAAAATGTTTACCAATATACCATGAAACCTCATCCATTAGGGAGCATCTAAATATTTTTATAAGAATGTACTCTCAGAGAGATATGAACTGAATGGTACTTACAAAAAACCAATAGGACCTACCAAGATTTAAATACAGATCAGTGTATTCAAAGATCAGAGTGGAGTGGTTACCAATACACCAAGAAACCACATTCATTAGGGAACATCTAAACATTTTTTTCTAAAATGTTAGATTCTTAGAAGACACATTTTATTGAAGTTATTGTACATATATTAACATCAATGCTTATTTGGATTACACAGTAAAATTCATATAATTACAAACATTTCTATAACTACCTTTTTTTTAGATTTTGGTACATTTTTACAATAATCAGTGATTTTAAAAAAAATTATTATATGTATAAAAAAGAAAAGTTTTTGTCAATCAAGGAATTAAACTTTGTACTAAAATGCACCTGGTCCCACCGAGATTTGAACTCAATTTACTAGATTCAGAGTACAGAGTGCTAACCATAACACCATGGAATATCCCTTCTAATAACAAATATAAAACTTTCTCTCAGAGTGTAAGATCTTTATTTCTACAAGATACAGAAATATTCATTCAGAGAGATATGTACTACATTGTATTTACAAATAAAACCATTAGGACCTACCAATTTGTATATACAGATTATTCGTTTCAGAGTCCAGAATTGTTAACAGTACACCATGAAAGCTCATTCATATGGTGGCATGTAAAAAATGTTCTCACAGTGTAAGATTCTTAGAGGTTACATTTTATTGGAATTATATTACCGATAAACCTGTCTCTCAGTGTGTATGATTCTTAATTTATGCAATTTATAGATATTTTCTTTCTCAGAGATATGAACTGCATAATACTTACAAAAAACAATAGGACCTACCAAGATGTAAATACAAATCATGGATTCAGAGTCCAAAATGGTTACAAATACACCAGGAAACCTCATTCATGAGGAAGCATTTAAACAGTTTTTACTAGAATGTACTCTCTGAGAAATATAAACTGAACGGTACTTACAAAAAACCAGTAGGAACTACCAAGATTTAAATACAGATCACTGGATTCAAAGATCAGAGAGGTTACCAATACACCAAGAAACTTCATTCATGAGGGAGAGCTAAACATTTTTTTTTAAATGTTAGATTCTTAGAAGATACATTTTATTGCAATTATTGTACATATATTTACATCAACGCTTATTTTGGTTATATAGTAAAATTCATATAATTACATACATTTCTATAACTACCTTTTTCTAGCTTTTAGTACATATTTACAAAAATCAGTGATTTAAAAAAAATTATTATATGTATGAAAAAGAAGACTTTCTGTCAATCAAGAACTTAAACTGAAGGTATTAAAACACATCAGTTCCCACTGAGATTTGAACTCGGATCGCTGGATTCAGAGCCCAGAGTGCTAACCATTACACCATGAAACCTCTCTTCTAACACAACATATACAACTTTCTCTTAGAGTGTGAGATCTTATTTTCTACAAGTTACAGGAATAATAATCAGAGAGATAAGTATTACATTGTATTTACAAAAAAAAGCCATTAGGACCTACCAAATTTTTATACAGATTATAGGTTTCAGAGTCCAGAATTGTTAACAGCACACAATGAAACCTCATTCATATGGTAGCATGTACATTTTTTGTCAGAGTATAAGATTCTTAGTGGATACATTTTATTGGAATTAAATGACAGATAAACCTGTCTCTCAGTGTGTAAGATTCTTAATTTATGCAATTTATAGATATTTTCTTTCTCAGAGATATTAACTGTATTGTACTTACAACAAAACCAATAGAACCTACCAAGATGTTAATATAGATCATGGATTCAGAGTCCAAAATGTTTACCAATATACCATGAAACCTCATCCATTAGGGAGCATCTAAATATTTTTATAAGAATGTACTCTCAGAGAGATATGAACTGAATGGTACTTACAAAAAACCAATAGGACCTACCAAGATTTAAATACAGATCACTGTATTCAAAGATCAGAGTGGAGTGGTTACCAATACACCAAGAAACCACATTCATTAGGGAACATCTAAACATTTTTTTCTAAAATGTTAGATTCTTAGAAGACACATTTTATTGAAGTTATTGTACATATATTAACATCAATGCTTATTTGGATTACACAGTAAAATTCATATAATTACAAACATTTCTATAACTACCTTTTTTTTAGATTTTAGTACATTTTTACAATAATCAGTGATTTTGAAAAAATTGTTATTATATGTATAAAAAAAGAAAAGTTTTGTCAATCAAGGACTTAAACTGAAGGTACTAAAATGCACCTGGTCCCACCGAGGTTTGAACTCAATTTACTGGATTCAGAGTACAGAGTGCTAACCATAACACCATGGAATCTCCCTTCTAATAACACATATAAAACTTTCTCTCAGAGTGTAAGATCTTTATTTCTACAAGATACAGAAATATTCATTCAGAGAGATATGTACTACATTGTATTTACAAATAAAACCATTAGGACCTACCAATTTGTATATACAGATTATTAGTTTCAGAGTCCAGAATTGTTAACAGTACACCATGAAAGCTCATTCATATGGTGGCATGTAAAAAATGTTCACACAGTGTAAGATTCTTAGAGGTTACATTTTATTGGAATTATATTACCGATAAACCTGTCTCTCAGTGTGTATGATTCTTAATTTATGCAATTTATAGATATTTTCTTTCTCAGAGATATGAACTGCATAATACTTACAAAAAAAACAATAGGACCTACCAAGATGTAAATACAAATCATGGATTCAGAGTCCAAAATGGTTACAAATACACCAGGAAACCTCATTCATGAGGAAGCATTTAAACAGTTTTTATTAGAATGTACTCTCAGAGAAATATAAACTAAACGGTACTTACAAAAAACCAATAGGACCTACCAAGATTTAAATACAGATCACTGGATTCAAAGATCAGAGTGGTTACCAATACACCAAGAAACTTCATTCATGAGGGAGAGCTAAACATTTTTTTTTTAAATGTTAGATTCTTAGAAGACACATTTTATTGCAATTATTGTACATATATTTACATCAACGCTTATTTGGGTAATATAGTAAAATTCATATAATTACATATATTTCTATAACTACCTTTTTCTAGCTTTTAGTACATATTTACAAAAATCAGTGATTTAAAAAAATTATTATATGTATGATAAAGAAGACTTTATGTCAATCAAGAACTTAAACTGAAGGTACTAAAACACATCAGGTCCCACCGAGATTTGAACTCGGATCGCTGGATTCAGAGCCCAGAGTGCTAACCATTACACCATGGAACCTCTCTTCTAACACAACATATACAACTTTCTCTTAGAGTGTGAGATCTTATTTTCTACAAGTTACAGGAATAATAATCAGAGAGACAAGTATTACATTGTATTTACAAAAAAAAAGCCATTAGGACCTACCAAATTTTTATACAGATTATAGGTTTCAGAGTCCAGAATTGTTAACAGCACACAATGAAACCTCATTCATATGGTAGCATGTACATTTTTTGTTAGAGTATAAGATTCTTAGTGGATACATTTTATTGGAATTAAATGACAGATAAACCTGTCTCTCAGTGTGTAAGATTCTTATTTATGCAATTTATAGATATTTTCTTTCTCAGAGATATTAACTGTATTGTACTTACAACAAAACCAAGAGAACCTACCAAGATGTTAATATAGATCATGGATTCAGAGTCCAAAATGTTTACCAATATACCATGAAACCTCATCCATTAGGGAGCATCTAAATATTTTTATAAGAATGTACTCTCAGAGAGATATGAACTGAATGGTACTTACAAAAAACCAATAGGACCTACCAAGATTTAAATACAGATCACTGTATTCAAAGATCAGAGTGGAGTGGTTACCAATACACCAAGAAACCACATTCATTAGGGAACATCTAAACATTTTTTTCTAAAATGTTAGATTCTTAGAAGACACATTTTATTGAAGTTATTGTACATATATTAACATCAATGCTTATTTGGATTACACAGTAAAATTCATATAATTACAAACATTTCTATAACTACCTTTTTTTTAGATTTTAGTACATTTTTACAATAATCAGTGATTTTTAAAAAAAATTTATTATATGTATATAAAAAGAAAAGTTTTGTCAATCAAGGACTTAAACTGAAGGTACTAAAATGCACCTGGTCCCACCGAGGTTTGAACTCAATTTACTGGATTCAGAGCCCAGAGTGCTAACCATTACACCATGAAACCTCTCTTCTAACACAACATATACAACTTTCTCTTAGAGTGTGAGATCTTATTTTCTACAAGTTACAGGAATAATAATCAGAGAGACAAGTATTACATTGTATTTACAAAAAAAAAGCCATTAGGACCTACCAAATTTTTATACAGATTATAGGTTTCAGAGTCCAGAATTGTTAACAGCACACAATGAAACCTCATTCATATGGTAGCATGTACATTTTTTGTCAGAGTATAAGATTCTTAGTGGATACATTTTATTGGAATTAAATGACAGATAAACCTGTCTCTCAGTGTGTAAGATTCTTAATTTATGCAATTTATAGATATTTTCTTTCTCAGAGATATTAACTGTATTGTACTTACAACAAAACCAATAGAACCTACCAAGATGTAAATATAGATTATGGATTCAGAGTCCAAAATGTTTACCAATATACCATGAAACCTCATCCATTAGGGAGCATCTAAATATTTTTATAAGAATGTACTCTCAGAGAGATATGAACTGAATGGTTCTTACAAAAAACAAATAGGACCTACCAAGATTTAAATACAGATCACTGTATTCAAAGATCAGAGTGGAGTGGTTACCAATACACCAAGAAACCACATTCATTAGGGAACATCTAAACATTTTTTTCTAAAATGTTAGATTCTTAGAAGACACATTTTATTGAAGTTATTGTACATATATTAACATCAATGCTTATTTGGATTACACAGTAAAATTCATATAATTACAAACATTTCTATAACTACCTTTTTTTTAGATTTTGGTACATTTTTACAATAATCAGTGATTTTAAAAAAATTTATTATATGTATAAAAAAGAAAAGTTTTTGTCAATCAAGGAATTAAACTTTGTACTAAAATGCACCTGGTCCCACCGAGATTTGAACTCAATTTACTAGATTCAGAGTACAGAGTGCTAACCATAACACCATGGAATCTCCCTTCTAATAACAAATATAAAACTTTCTCTCAGAGTGTAAGATCTTTATTTCTACAAGATACAGAAATATTCATTCAGAGAGATATGTACTACATTGTATTTACAAATAAAACCATTAGGACCTACCAATTTGTATATACAGATTATTCGTTTCAGAGTCCAGAATTGTTAACAGTACACCATGAAAGCTCATTCATATGGTGGCATGTAAAAAATGTTCTCACAGTGTAAGATTCTTAGAGGTTACATTTTATTGGAATTATATTACCGATAAACCTGTCTCTCAATGTGTATGATTCTTAATTTATGCAATTTATAGATATTTTCTTTCTCAGAGATATGAACTGCATAATACTTACAAAAAACAATAGGACCTACCAAGATGTAAATACAAATCATGGATTCAGAGTCCAAAATGGTTACAAATACACCAGGAAACCTCATTCATGAGGAAGCATTTAAACAGTTTTTACTAGAATGTACTCTCTGAGAAATATAAACTGAACGGTACTTACAAAAAACCAGTAGGAACTACCAAGATTTAAATACAGATCACTGGATTCAAAGATCAGAGTGGTTACCAATACACCAAGAAACTTCATTCATGAGGGAGAGCTAAACATTTTTTTTAAAATGTTAGATTCTTAGAAGACACATTTTATTGCAATTATTGTACATATATTTACATCAACGCTTATTTCGGTTATATAGTAAAATTCATATAATTACATACATTTCTATAACTACCTTTTTCTAGCTTTTAGTACATATTTACAAAAATCAGTGATTTAAAAAAATTATTATATGTATGAAAAAGAAGACTTTCTGTCAATCAAGAACTTAAACTGAAGGTACTAAAACACATCAGGTTCCACCGAGATTTGAACTTGGATCGCTGGATTTAGAGCCCAGAGTACTAACCATTACACCATGGAACCTCTCTTCTAACACAACATATACAACTTTCTCTTAGAGTGTGAGATCTTATTTTCTACAAGTTACAGGAATAATAATCAGAGAGATAAGTATTACATTGTATTTATAAAAAAAAAGCCATTAGGACCTACCAAATGTTTAAACAGATTATAGGTTTCAGAGTCCAGAATTGTTAACAGCACACAATGAAACCTCATTCATATGGTAGCATGTACATTTTTTGTCAGAGTATAAGATTCTTAGTGGATACATTTTATTGGAATTAAATGACAGATAAACCTGTCTCTCAGTGTGTAAGATTCTTAATTTATGCAATTTATAGATATTTTCTTTCTCAGAGATATTAACTGTATTGTACTTACAACAAAACCAATAGAACCTACCAAGATGTAAATATAGATCATGGATTCAGAGTCCAAAATGTTTACCAATATACCATGAAACCTCATCCATTAGGGAGCATCTAAATATTTTTATAAGAATGTACTCTCTGAGAGATATGAACTGAATGGTACTTACAAAAAACCAATAGGACCTACCAAGATTTAAATACAGATCACTGTATTCAAAGATCATAGTGGAGTGGTTATCAATACACCAAGAAACCACATTCATTAGGGAACATCTAAACATTTTTTTCTAAAATGTTAGATTCTTAGAAGACACATTTTATTGAAGTTATTGTACATATATTAACATCATTGCTTATTTGGATTACACAGTAAAATTCATATAATTACAAACATTTCTATAACTACCTTTTTTTTAGATTTTAGTACATTTTTACAATAATCAGTGATTTTTACAAAAAATGTATTATATGTATAAAAAAGAAAAGTTTTTGTCAATCAAGGACTTAAACTGAAGGTACTAAAATGCACCTGGTCCCACCGAGGTTTGAACTCAATTTACTGGATTCAGAGTACAGAGTGCAAACCATAACACCATGGAATCTCCCTTCTAATAACACATATAAAACTTTCTCTCAGAGTGTAAGATCTTTATTTCTACAAGATACAGAAATATTCATTCAGAGAGATATGTACTACATTGTATTTACAAATAAAACCATTAGGACCTACCAATTTGTATATACAGATTATTAGTTTCAGAGTCCAGAATTGTTAACAGTACACCATGAAAGCTCATTCATATGGTGGCATGTAAAAAATGTTCTCACAGTGTAAGATTCTTAGAGGTTACATTTTATTGGAATTATATTACCGATAAACCTGTCTCTCAGTGTGTATGATTCTTAATTTATGCAATTTATAGATATTTTCTTTCTCAGAGATATGAACTGCATAATAATTACAAAAAAACAATAGGACCTACCAAGATGTAAATACAAATCATGGATTCAGAGTCCAAAATGGTTACAAATACACCAGGAAACCTCATTCATGAGGAAGCATATAAACAGTTTTTATTAGAATGTACTCTCAGAGAAATATAAACTGAACGGTACTTACTAAAAACCAATAGGACCTACCAAGATTTAAATACAGATCACTGGATTCAAAGATCAGAGTGGTTACCAATACACCAAGAAACTTCATTCATGAGGGAGAGCTAAACATTTTTTTCTAAAATGTTAGATTCTTAGAAGATACATTTTATTGCAATTATTGTACATATATTTACATCAACGCTTATTTGGGTTATATAGTAAAATTCATATAATTACATACATTTCTATAACTACCTTCTTTTAGCTTTTAGTACATATTAAAAAAAATCAGTGATTTAAAAAATTATTATATGTATGAAAAAGAAGACTTTCTGTCAATCAAGAACTTAAACTGAAGGTATTAAAACACATCAGGTCCCACCGAGATTTGAACTCGGATCGCTGGATTCAGAGTCCAGAGTGCTAACCATTACACCATGGAACCTCTCTTCTAACACAACATATACAACTTTCTCTTAGAGTGTGAGATCTTATTTTCTACAAGTTACAGGAATAATAATCAGAGAGATAAGTATTACATTGTATTTACAAAAAAAAGCCATTAGGACCTACCAAATTTTTATACAGATTATAGGTTTCAGAGTCCAGAATTGTTAACAGTACACAATGAAACCTCATTCATATGGTAGCATGTACATTTTTTGTCAGAGTATAAGATTCTTAGTGAATACATTTTATTGGAATTAAATGACAGATAAACCTGTCTCTCAGTGTGTAAGATTCTTAATTTATGCAATTTATAGATATTTTCTTTCTCAGAGATATTAACTGTATTGTTCTTACAACAAAACCAATAGAACCTACCAAGGTGTAAATATAGATCATGGATTCAGAGTCCAAAATGTTTACCAATATACCATGAAACCTCATCCAATAGGGAGCATCTAAATATTTTTATAAGAATGTACTCTCAGAGAGATATGAACTGAATGGTACTTACAAAAAACCAATAGGACCTACCAAGATTTAAATACAAATCACTGTATTCAAAGATCAGAGTGGAGTGGTTACCAATACAACAAGAAACCACATTCATTAGGGAACATCTAAACATTTTTTTCTAAAATGTTAGATTCTTAGAAGACACATTTTATTGAAGTTATTGTACATATATTAACATCAATGCTTATTTGGATTACACAGTAAAATTCATATAATTGCAAACATTTCTATAACTACCTTTTTTTAGATTATAGTACATTTTTACAATAATCAGTGATTTTTAAAAAAATTTTATTATATGTATAAAAAAAGAAAAGTTTTTGTCAATCAAGGACTTAAACTGAAGGTACTAAAATGCACCTGGTCCCAGCGAGGTTTGAACTCAATTTACTGGATTCAGAGTACAGAGTGCTAACCATAACACCATGGAATCTCCCTTCTAATAACACATATAAAACTTTCTCTCAGAGTGTAAGATCTTTATTTCTACAAGATACAGAAATATTCATTCAGAGAGATATGTACTACATTGTATTTACAAATAAAACCATTAGGACCTACCAATTTGTATATACAGATTATTAGTTTCAGAGTCCAGAATTGTTAACAGTACACCATGAAAGCTCATTCATATGGTGGCATGTAAAAAATGTTCTCACAGTGTAAGATTCTTAGAGGTTACATTTTATTGGAATTATATTACCGATAAACCTGTCTCTCAGTGTGTATGATTCTTAATTTATGCAATTTATAGATATTTTCTTTCTCAGAGATATGAACTGCATAATACTTACAAAAAAACAATAGGACCTACCAAGATGTAAATACAAATCATGGATTCAGAGTCCAAAATGGTTACAAATACACCAGGAAACCTCATTCATGAGGAAGCATTTAAACAGTTTTTATTAGAATGTACTCTCAGAGAAATATAAACTGAACGGTACTTACAAAAAACCAATAGGACCTACCAAGATTTAAATACAGATCACTGGATTCAAAGATCAGAGTGGTTACCAATACACCAAGAAACTTCATTCATGAGGGAGAGCTAAACATTTTTTTCTAAAATGTTAGATTCTTAGAAGATACATTTTATTGCAATTATTGTACATATATTTACATCAACGCTTATTTGGGATATATAGTAAAATTCATATAATTACATACATTTCTATAACTACCTTTTTTTTTAGCTTTTAGTACATATTAACAAAAATCAGTGATTTAAAAAAACTATTATATGTATGAAAAAGAAGACTTTCTGTCAATCAAGAACTTAAACTGAAGGTACTAAAACACATCAGGTCCCTCCGAGATTTGAACTCAGATCGCTGGATTCAGAGTCCAGAGTGCTAACCATTACACCATGGAACCTCTCTTCTAACACAACATATACAACTTTCTCTTAGAGTGTGAGATCTTATTTTCTACAAGTTACAGGAATAATAATCAGAGAGATAAGTATTACATTGTATTTACAAAAAAAAGCCATTAGGACCTACCAAATTTTTATACAGATTATAGGTTTCAGAGTCCAGAATTGTTAACAGTACACAATGAAACCTCATTCATATGGTAGCATGTACATTTTTTGTCAGAGTATAAGATTCTTAGTGGATACATTTTATTGGAATTAAATGACAGATAAACCTGTCTCTCAGTGTGTAAGATTCTTAATTTATGCAATTTATAGATATTTTCTTTCTCAGAGATATTAACTGTATTGTTCTTACAACAAAACCAATAGAACCTACCAAGATGTAAATATAGATCATGGATTCAGAGTCCAAAATGTTTACCAATATACCATGAAACCTCATCCATTAGGGAGCATCTAAATATTTTTATAAGAATGTACTCTCAGAGAGATATGAACTGAATGGTACTTACAAAAAACCAATAGGACCTACCAAGATTTAAATACAGATCACTGTATTCAAAGATCAGAGTGGAGTGGTTACCAATACACCAAGAAACCACATTCATTAGGGAACATCTAAACATTTTTTTCTAAAATGTTAGATTCTTAGAAGACACATTTTATTGAAGTTATTGTACATATATTAACATCAATGCTTATTTGGATTACACAGTAAAATTCATATAATTACAAACATTTCTATAACTACCTTTTTTTTAGATTTTAGTACATTTTTACAATAATCAGTGATTTTTACAAAAAATTTATTATATGTATAAAAAAGAAAAGTTTTTGTCAATCAAGGACTTAAACTGAAGGTACTAAAATGCACCTGGTCCCAGCGAGGTTTGAACTCAATTTACTGGATTCAGAGTACAGAGTGCAAACCATAACACCATGGAATCTCCCTTCTAATAACACATATAAAACTTTCTCTCAGAGTGTAAGATCTTTATTTCTACAAGATACAGAAATATTCATTCAGAGAGATATGTACTACATTGTATTTACAAATAAAACCATTAGGACCTACCAATTTGTATATACAGATTATTAGTTTCAGAGTCCAGAATTGTTAACAGTACACCATGAAAGCTCATTCATATGGTGGCATGTAAAAAATGTTCTCACAGTGTAAGATTCTTAGAGGTTACATTTTATTGGAATTATATTACCGATAAACCTGTCTCTCAGTGTGTATGATTCTTAATTTATGCAATTTATAGATATTTTCTTTCTCAGAGATATGAACTGCATAATAATTACAAAAAAACAATAGGACCTACCAAGATGTAAATACAAATCATGGATTCAGAGTCCAAAATGGTTACAAATACACCAGGAAACCTCATTCATGAGGAAGCATATAAACAGTTTTTATTAGAATGTACTCTCAGAGAAATATAAACTGAACGGTACTTACTAAAAACCAATAGGACCTACCAAGATTTAAATACAGATCACTGGATTCAAAGATCAGAGTGGTTACCAATACACCAAGAAACTTCATTCATGAGGGAGAGCTAAACATTTTTTTCTAAAATGTTAGATTCTTAGAAGATACATTTTATTGCAATTATTGTACATATATTTACATCAACGCTTATTTGGGTTATATAGTAAAATTCATATAATTACATACATTTCTATAACTACCTTCTTTTAGCTTTTAGTACATATTAAAAAAAATCAGTGATTTAAAAAATTATTATATGTATGAAAAAGAAGACTTTCTGTCAATCAAGAACTTAAACTGAAGGTACTAAAACACATCAGGTCCCACCGAGATTTGAACTCGGATCGCTGGATTCAGAGTCCAGAGTGCTAACCATTACACCATGGAACCTCTCTTCTAACACAACATATACAACTTTCTCTTAGAGTGTGAGATCTTATTTTCTACAAGTTACAGGAATAATAATCAGAGAGATAAGTATTACATTGTATTTACAAAAAAAAGCCATTAGGACCTACCAAATTTTTATACAGATTATAGGTTTCAGAGTCCAGAATTGTTAACAGTACACAATGAAACCTCATTCATATGGTAGCATGTACATTTTTTGTCAGAGTATAAGATTCTTAGTGGATACATTTTATTGGAATTAAATGACAGATAAACCTGTCTCTCAGTGTGTAAGATTCTTAATTTATGCAATTTATAGATATTTTCTTTCTCAGAGATATTAACTGTATTGTTCTTACAACAAAACCAATAGAACCTACCAAGGTGTAAATATAGATCATGGATTCAGAGTCCAAAATGTTTACCAATATACCATGAAACCTCATCCAATAGGGAGCATCTAAATATTTTTATAAGAATGTACTCTCAGAGAGATATGAACTGAATGGTACTTACAAAAAACCAATAGGACCTACCAAGATTTAAATACAGATCACTGTATTCAAAGATCAGAGTGGAGTGGTTACCAATACAACAAGAAACCACATTCATTAGGGAACATCTAAACATTTTTTTCTAAAATGTTAGATTCTTAGAAGACACATTTTATTGAAGTTATTGTACATATATTAACATCAATGCTTATTTGGATTACACAGTAAAATTCATATAATTGCAAACATTTCTATAACTACCTTTTTTTAGATTATAGTACATTTTTACAATAATCAGTGATTTTTAAAAAAAATGTATTATATGTATAAAAAAAGAAAAGTTTTTGTCAATCAAGGACTTAAACTGAAGGTACTAAAATGCACCTGGTCCCAGCGAGGTTTGAACTCAATTTACTGGATTCAGAGTACAGAGTGCTAACCATAACACCATGGAATCTCCCTTCTAATAACACATATAAAACTTTCTCTCAGAGTGTAAGATCTTTATTTCTACAAGATACAGAAATATTCATTCAGAGAGATATGTACTACATTGTATTTACAAATAAAACCATTAGGACCTACCAATTTGTATATACAGATTATTAGTTTCAGAGTCCAGAATTGTTAACAGTACACCATGAAAGCTCATTCATATGGTGGCATGTAAAAAATGTTCTCACAGTGTAAGATTCTTAGAGGTTACATTTTATTGGAATTATATTACCGATAAACCTGTCTCTCAGTGTGTATGATTCTTAATTTATGCAATTTATAGATATTTTCTTTCTCAGAGATATGAACTGCATAATACTTACAAAAAAACAATAGGACCTACCAAGATGTAAATACAAATCATGGATTCAGAGTCCAAAATGGTTACAAATACACCAGGAAACCTCATTCATGAGGAAGCATTTAAACAGTTTTTATTAGAATGTACTCTCAGAGAAATATAAACTGAACGGTACTTACAAAAAACCAATAGGACCTACCAAGATTTAAATACAGATCACTGGATTCAAAGATCAGAGTGGTTACCAATACACCAAGAAACTTCATTCATGAGGGAGAGCTAAACATTTTTTTCTAAAATGTTAGATTCTTAGAAGATACATTTTATTGCAATTATTGCACATATATTTACATCAACGCTTATTTGGGTTATATAGTAAAATTCATATAATTACATACATTTCTATAACTACCTTTTTTTTAGCTTTTAGTACATATTAACAAAAATCAGTGATTTAAAAAAACTATTATATGTATGAAAAAGAAGACTTTCTGTCAATCAAGAACTTAAACTGAAGGTACTAAAACACATCAGGTCCCTCCGAGATTTGAACTCAGATCGCTGGATTCAGAGTCCAGAGTGCTAACCATTACACCATGGAACCTCTCTTCTAACACAAAATATACAACTTTCTCTTAGAGTGTGAGATCTTATTTTCTACAAGTTACAGGAATAATAATCAGAGAGATAAGTAATACATTGTATTTACAAAAAAAAGCCATTAGGACCTACCAAATTTTTATACAGATTATAGGTTTCAGAGTCCAGAATTGTTAACAGTACACAATGAAACCTCATTCATATGGTAGCATGTACATTTTTTGTCAGAGTATAAGATTCTTAGTGGATACATTTTATTGGAATTAAATGACAGATAAACCTGTCTCTCAGTGTGTAAGATTCTTAATTTATGCAATTTATAGATATTTTCTTTCTCAGAGATATTAACTGTATTGTTCTTACAACAAAACCAATAGAACCTACCAAGATGTAAATATAGATCATGGATTCAGAGTCCAAAATGTTTACCAATATACCATGAAACCTCATCCATTAGGGAGCATCTAAATATTTTTATAAGAATGTACTCTCAGAGAGATATGAACTGAATGGTACTTACAAAAAACCAATAGGACCTACCAAGATTTAAATACAGATCACTGTATTCAAAGATCAGAGTGGAGTGGTTACCAATACACCAAGAAACCACATTCATTAGGGAACATCTAAACATTTTTTTCTAAAATGTTAGATTCTTAGAAGACACATTTTATTGAAGTTATTGTACATATATTAACATCAATGCTTATTTGGATTACACAGTAAAATTCATATAATTACAAACATTTCTATAACTACCTTTTTTTTAGATTTTAGTACATTTTTACAATAATCAGTGATTTTTACAAAAAATGTATTATATGTATAAAAAAGAAAAGTTTTTGTCAATCAAGGACTTAAACTGAAGGTACTAAAATGCACCTGGTCCCACCGAGGTTTGAACTCAATTTACTGGATTCAGAGTACAGAGTGCAAACCATAACACCATGGAATCTCCCTTCTAATAACACATATAAAACTTTCTCTCAGAGTGTAAGATCTTTATTTCTACAAGATACAGAAATATTCATTCAGAGAGATATGTACTACATTGTATTTACAAATAAAACCATTAGGACCTACCAATTTGTATATACAGATTATTAGTTTCAGAGTCAAGAATTGTTAACAGTACACCATGAAAGCTCATTCATATGGTGGCATGTAAAAAATGTTCTCACAGTGTAAGATTCTTAGAGGTTACATTTTATTGGAATTATATTACCGATAAACCTGTCTCTCAGTGTGTATGATTCTTAATTTATGCAATTTATAGATATTTTCTTTCTCAGAGATATGAACTGCATAATAATTACAAAAAAACAATAGGACCTACCAAGATGTAAATACAAATCATGGATTCAGAGTCCAAAATGGTTACAAATACACCAGGAAACCTCATTCATGAGGAAGCATTTAAACAGTTTTTATTAGAATGTACTCTCAGAGAAATATAAACTGAACGGTACTTACTAAAAACCAATAGGACCTACCAAGATTTAAATACAGATCACTGGATTCAAAGATCAGAGTGGTTACCAATACACCAAGAAACTTCATTCATGAGGGAGAGCTAAACATTTTTTTCTAAAATGTTAGATTCTTAGAAGATACATTTTATTGCAATTATTGTACATATATTTACATCAACGCTTATTTGGGTTATATAGTAAAATTCATATAATTACATACATTTCTATAACTACCTTCTTTTAGCTTTTAGTACATATTAAAAAAAATCAGTGATTTAAAAAAATTATTATATGTATGAAAAAGAAGACTTTCTGTCAATCAAGAACTTAAACTGAAGGTACTAAAACACATCAGGTCCCACCGAGATTTGAACTCGGATCGCTGGATTCAGAGTCCAGAGTGCTAACCATTACACCATGGAACCTCTCTTCTAACACAACATATACAACTTTCTCTTAGAGTGTGAGATCTTATTTTCTACAAGTTACAGGAATAATAATCAGAGAGATAAGTATTACATTGTATTTACAAAAAAAAGCCATTAGGACCTACCAAATTTTTATACAGATTATAGGTTTCAGAGTCCAGAATTGTTAACAGTACACAATGAAACCTCATTCATATGGTAGCATGTACATTTTTTGTCAGAGTATAAGATTCTTAGTGGATACATTTTATTGGAATTAAATGACAGATAAACCTGTCTCTCAGTGTGTAAGATTCTTAATTTATGCAATTTATAGATATTTTCTTTCTCAGAGATATTAACTGTATTGTACTTACAACAAAACCAATAGAACCTACCAAGATGTAAATATAGATCAGAGTCCAAAATGTCCAAAATGTTTACCAATATACCATGAAACCTCATCCAATAGGGAGCATCTAAATATTTTTATAAGAATGTACTCTCAGAGAGATATGAACTGAATGGTACTTACAAAAAACCAATAGGACCTACCAAGATTTAAATACAGATCACTGTATTCAGAGATCAGAGTGGAGTGGTTACCAATACAACAAGAAACCACATTCATTAGGGAACATCTAAACATTTTTTTCTAAAATGTTAGATTCTTAGAAGACACATTTTATTGAAGTTATTGTACATATATTAACATCAATGCTTATTTGGATTACACAGTAAAATTCATATAATTGCAAACATTTCTATAACTACCTTTTTTTAGATTATAGTACATTTTTACAATAATCAGTGATTTTTAAAAAAAATGTATTATATGTATAAAAAAAGAAAAGTTTTTGTCAATCAAGGACTTAAACTGAAGGTACTAAAATGCACCTGGTCCCAGCGAGGTTTGAACTCAATTTACTGGATTCAGAGTACAGAGTGCTAACCATAACACCATGGAATCTCCCTTCTAATAACACATATAAAACTTTCTCTCAGAGTGTAAGATCTTTATTTCTACAAGATACAGAAATATTCATTCAGAGAGATATGTACTACATTGTATTTACAAATAAAACCATTAGGACCTACCAATTTGTATATACAGATTATTAGTTTCAGAGTCCAGAATTGTTAACAGTACACCATGAAAGCTCATTCATATGGTGGCATGTAAAAAATGTTCTCACAGTGTAAGATTCTTAGAGGTTACATTTTATTGGAATTATATTACCGATAAACCTGTCTCTCAGTGTGTATGATTCTTAATTTATGCAATTTATAGATATTTTCTTTCTCAGAGATATGAACTGCATAATACTTACAAAAAAACAATAGGACCTACCAAGATGTAAATACAAATCATGGATTCAGAGTCCAAAATGGTTACAAATACACCAGGAAACCTCATTCATGAGGAAGCATTTAAACAGTTTTTATTAGAATGTACTCTCAGAGAAATATAAACTGAACGGTACTTACAAAAAACCAATAGGACCTACCAAGATTTAAATACAGATCACTGGATTCAAAGATCAGAGTGGTTACCAATACACCAAGAAACTTCATTCATGAGGGAGAGCTAAACATTTTTTTCTAAAATGTTAGATTCTTAGAAGATACATTTTATTGCAATTATTGTACATATATTTACATCAACGCTTATTTGGGTTATATAGTAAAATTCATATAATTACATACATTTCTATAACTACCTTTTTTTAGCTTTTAGTTCATATTAACAAAAATCAGTGATTTAAAAAAACTATTATATGTATGAAAAAGAAGACTTTCTGTCAATCAAGAACTTAAACTGAAGGTACTAAAACACATCAGGTCCCACCGAGATTTGAACTCGGATCGCTGGATTCAGAGTCCAGAGTGCTAACCATTACACCATGGAACCTCTCTTCTAACACAACATATACAACTTTCTCTTAGAGTGTGAGATCTTATTTTCTACAAGTTACAGGAATAATAATCAGAGAGATAAGTATTACATTGTATTTACAAAAAAAAGCCATTAGGACCTACCAAATTTTTATACAGATTATAGGTTTCAGAGTCCAGAATTGTTAACAGTACACAATGAAACCTCATTCATATGGTAGCATGTACATTTTTTGTCAGAGTATAAGATTCTTAGTGGATACATTTTATTGGAATTAAATGACAGATAAACCTGTCTCTCAGTGTGTAAGATTCTTAATTTATGCAATTTATAGATATTTTCTTTCTCAGAGATATTAACTGTATTGTACTTACAACAAAACCAATAGAACCTACCAAGATGTAAATATAGATCATGGATTCAGAGTCCAAAATGTTTACCAATATACCATGAAACCTCATCCATTAGGGAGCATCTAAATATTTTTATAAGAATGTACTCTCAGAGAGATATGAACTGAATGGTACTTACAAAAAACCAATAGGACCTACCAAGATTTAAATACAGATCACTGTATTCAAAGATCATAGTGGAGTGGTTATCAATACACCAAGAAACCACATTCATTAGGGAACATCTAAACATTTTTTTCTACAATGTTAGATTCTTAGAAGACACATTTTATTGAAGTTATTGTACATATATTAACATCATTGCTTATTTGGATTACACAGTAAAATTCATATAATTACAAACATTTCTATAACTACCTTTTTTTTAGATTTTAGTATATTTTTACAATAATCAGTGATTTTTACAAAAAATGTATTATATGTATAAAAAAGAAAAGTTTTTGTCAATCAAGGACTTAAACTGAAGGTACTAAAATGCACCTGGTCCCACCGAGGTTTGAACTCAATTTACTGGATTCAGAGTACAGAGTGCAAACCATAACACCATGGAATCTCCCTTCTAATAACACATATAAAACTTTCTCTCAGAGTGTAAGATCTTTATTTCTACAAGATACAGAAATATTCATTCAGAGAGATATGTACTACATTGTATTTACAAATAAAACCATTAGGACCTACCAATTTGTATATACAGATTATTAGTTTCAGAGTCCAGAATTGTTAACAGTACACCATGAAAGCTCATTCATATGGTGGCATGTAAAAAATGTTCTCACAGTGTAAGATTCTTAGAGGTTACATTTTATTGGAATTATATTACCGATAAACCTGTCTCTCAGTGTGTATGATTCTTAATTTATGCAATTTATAGATATTTTCTTTCTCAGAGATATGAACTGCATAATAATTACAAAAAAACAATAGGACCTACCAAGATGTAAATACAAATCATGGATTCAGAGTCCAAAATGGTTACAAATACACCAGGAAACCTCATTCATGAGGAAGCATTTAAACAGTTTTTATTAGAATGTACTCTCAGAGAAATATAAACTGAACGGTACTTACTAAAAACCAATAGGACCTACCAAGATTTAAATACAGATCACTGGATTCAAAGATCAGAGTGGTTACCAATACACCAAGAAACTTCATTCATGAGGGAGAGCTAAACATTTTTTTCTAAAATGTTAGATTCTTAGAAGATACATTTTATTGCAATTATTGTACATATATTTACATCAACGCTTATTTGGGTTATATAGTAAAATTCATATAATTACATACATTTCTATAACTACCTTTTTTTAGCTTTTAGTACATATTAACAAAAATCAGTGATTTAAAAAAACTATTATATGTATGAAAAAGAAGACTTTCTGTCAATCAAGAACTTAAACTGAAGGTACTAAAACACATCAGGTCCCACCGAGATTTGAACTCGGATCGCTGGATTCAGAGTACAGAGTGCTAACCATTACACCATGGAACCTCTCTTCTAACACAACATATACAACTTTCTCTTAGAGTGTGAGATCTTATTTTCTACAAGTTACAGGAATAATAATCAGAGAGATAAGTATTACATTGTATTTACAAAAAAAAGCCATTAGGACCTACCACATTTTTATACAGATTATAGGTTTCAGAGTCCAGAATTGTTAACAGTACACAATGAAACCTCATTCATATGGTAGCATGTACATTTTTTGTCAGAGTATAAGATTCTTAGTGGATACATTTTATTGGAATTAAATGACAGATAAACCTGTCTCTCAGTGTGTAAGATTCTTAATTTATGCAATTTATAGATATTTTCTTTCTCAGAGATATTAACTGTATTGTTCTTACAACAAAACCAATAGAACCTACCAAGATGTAAATATAGATCATGGATTCAGAGTCCAAAATGTTTACCAATATACCATGAAACCTCATCCATTAGGGAGCATCTAAATATTTTTATAAGAATGTACTCTCAGAGAGATATGAACTGAATGGTACTTACAAAAAACCAATAGGACCTACCAAGATTTAAATACAGATCACTGTATTCAAAGATCAGAGTGGAGTGGTTACCAATACACCAAGAAACCACATTCATTAGGGAACATCTAAACATTTTTTTCTAAAATGTTAGATTCTTAGAAGACACATTTTATTGAAGTTATTGTACATATATTAACATCAATGCTTATTTGGATTACACAGTAAAATTCATATAATTACAAACATTTCTATAACTACCTTTTTTTTAGATTTTAGTACATTTTTACAATAATCAGTAATTTAAAAAAAATGTATTATATGTATAAAAAAGAAAAGTTTTTGTCAATCAAGGAATTAAACTTTGTACGAAAATGCACCTGGTCCCACCGAGATTTGAACTCAATTTACTGGATTCAGAGTACAGAGTGCTAACCATAACACCATGGAATATCCCTTCTAATAACACATATAAAACTTTCTCTCAGAGTGTAAGATCTTTATTTCTACAAGATACAGAAATATTCATTCAGAGATATATGTACTACATTGTATTTACAAATAAAACCATTAGGACCTACCAATTTGTATATACAGATTATTAGTTTCAGAGTCCAGAATTGTTGACAGTACACCATGAAAGCTCATTCATATGGTGGCATGTAAAAAATGTTCTCACAGTGTAAGATTCTTAGAGGTTACATTTTATTGGAATTATATTACCGATAAACCTGTCTCTCAGTGTGTATGATTCTTAATTTATGCAATTTATAGATATTTTCTTTCTCAGAGATATGAACTGCATAATACTTACAAAAAAACAATAGGACCTACCAAGATGTAAATACAAATCATGGATTCAGAGTCCAAAATGGTTACAAATACACCAGGAAACCTCATTCATGAGGAAGCATTTAAACAGTTTTTATTAGAATGTACTCTCAGAGAAATATAAACTGAACGGTACTTACAAAAAACCAATAGGACCTACCAAGATTTAAATACAGATCACTGGATTCAAAGATCAGAGTGGTTACCAATACACCAAGAAACTTCATTCATGAGGGAGAGCTAAACATTTTTTTTTAAAATGTTAGATTCTTAGAAGACACATTTTATTGCAATTATTGTACATATATTTACATCAACGCTTATTTGGGTAATATAGTAAAATTCATATAATTACATACATTTCTATAACTACCTTTTTCTAGCTTTTAGTACATATTTACAACAATCAGTGATTTAAAAAAATTATTATATGTATGAAAAAGAAGACTTTCTGTCAATCAAGAACTTAAACTGAAGGTACTAAAACACATCAGGTCCCACCGAGATTTGAACTCGGATCGCTGGATTCAGAGCCCAGAGTGCTAACCATTACACCATGGAAACTCTCTTCTAACACAACATATACAACTTTCTCTTAGAGTGTGAGATCTTATTTTCTACAAGTTACAGGAATAATAATCAGAGAGACAAGTATTACATTGTATTTAAAAAAAAAAAAAGCCATTAGGACCTACCAAATTTTTATACAGATTATAGGTTTCAGAGTCCAGAATTGTTAACAGCACACAATGAAACCTCATTCATATGGTAGCATGTACATTTTTTGTCAGAGTATAAGATTCTTAGTGGATACATTTTATTGGAATTAAATGACAGATAAACCTGTCTCTCAGTGTGTAAGATTCTTAATTTATGCAATTTATAGATATTTTCTTTCTCAGAGATATTAACTGTATTGTACTTACAACAAAACCAATAGAACCTACCAAGATGTAAATATAGATCATGGATTCAGAGTCCAAAATGTTTACCAATATACCATGAAACCTCATCCATTAGGGAGCATCTAAATATTTTTATAAGAATGTACTCTCAGAGAGATATGAACTGAATGGTACTTACAAAAAACCAATAGGACCTACCAAGATTTAAATACAGATCACTGTATTCAAAGATCAGAGTGGAGTGGTTACCAATACACCAAGAAACCACATTCATTAGGGAACATCTAAACATTTTTTTCTAAAATGTTAGATTCTTAGAAGACACATTTTATTGAAGTTATTGTACATATATTAACATCAATGCTTATTTGGATTACACAGTAAAATTCATATAATTACAAACATTTCTATAACTACCTTTTTTTTAGATTTTAGTACATTTTTACAATAATCAGTGATTTTAAAAAAAATTATTATATGTATAAAAAAGAAAAGTTTTTGTCAATCAAGGAATTAAACTTTGTACTAAAATGCACCTGGTCCCACCGAGATTTGAACTCAATTTACTAGATTCAGAGTACAGAGTGCTAACCATAACACCATGGAATATCCCTTCTAATAACAAATATAAAACTTTATCTCAGAGTGTAAGATCTTTATTTCTACAAGATACAGAAATATTCATTCAGAGAGATATGTACTACATTGTATTTACAAATAAAACCATTAGGACCTACCAATTTGTATATACAGATTATTAGTTTCAGAGTCCAGAATTGTTAACAGTACACCATGAAAGCTCATTCATATGGTGGCATGTAAAAAATGTTCTCACTGTGTAAGATTCTTAGAGGTTACATTTTATTGGAATTATATTACCGATAAACCTGTCTCTCAGTGTGTATGATTCTTAATTTATGCAATTTATAGATATTTTCTTTCTCAGAGATATGAACTGCATAATACTTACAAAAAAACAATAGGACCTACCAAGATGTAAATACAAATCATGGATTCAGAGTCCAAAATGGTTACAAATACACCAGGAAACCTCATTCATGAGGAAGCATTTAAACAGTTTTTATTAGAATGTACTCTCAGAGAAATATAAACTGAACGGTACTTACAAAAAAACAATAGGACCTACCAAGATTTAAATACAGATCACTGGATTCAAAGATCCGAGTGGTTACCAATACACCAAGAAACTTCATTCATGAGGGAGAGCTAAACATTTTTTTCTAAAATGTTAGATTCTTAGAAGACACATTTTATTGCAATTATTGTACATATATTTACATCAACGCTTATTTAGGTTATATAGTAAAATTCATATAATTACATACATTTCTATAACTACCTTTTTTTTAGCTTTTAGTACATATTTACAAAAATCAGTGATTTAAAAAAATTATTATATGTATGAAAAAGAACACTTTCTGTCAATCAAGAAATTAAACTGAAGGTACTAAAACACATGAGGTCCCACCGAGATTTGAACTCGGATAGCTGGATTTAGAGTCCAGAGTGCTAACCATTACTCCATGGAAACTCTCTTCTAACACAACATATACAAATTTCTCTTAGAGTGTGAGATCTTATTTTCTACAAGTTACAGGAATAATAATCAGAGAGATAAGTATTACATTGTATTTACAAAAAAAAGCGATTAGGACCTACCAAATTTTTATACAGATTATAGGTTTCAGAGTCCAGAATTGTTAACAGCACACAATGAAACCTCATTCATATGGTAGCATGTACATTTTTTGTCAGAGTATAAGATTCTTAGTGGATACATTTTATTGGAATTAAATGACAGATAAACCTGTCTCTCAGTGTGTAAGATTCTTAATTTATGCAATTTATAGATATTTTCTTTCTCAGAGATATTAACTGTATTGTTCTTACAACAAAACCAATAGAACCTACCAAGATGTAAATATAGATCATGGATTCAGAGTCCAAAATGTTTACCAATATACCATGAAACCTCATCCATTAGGGAGCATCTAAATATTTTTATAAGAATGTACTCTCAGAGAGATATGAACTGAATGGTACTTACAAAAAACCAATAGGACCTACCAAGATTTAAATACAGATCACTGTATTCAAAGATCAGAGTGGAGTGGTTACCAATACACCAAGAAACCACATTCATTAGGGAACATCTAAACATTTTTTTCTAAAATGTTAGATTCTTAGAAGACACATTTTATTGAAGTTATTGTACATATATTAACATCAATGCTTATTTGGATTACACAGTAAAATTCATATAATTACAAACATTTCTATAACTACCTTTTTTTTAGATTTTAGTACATTTTTACAATAATCAGTAATTTAAAAAAAATGTATTATATGTATAAAAAAGAAAAGTTTTTGTCAATCAAGGAATTAAACTTTGTACGAAAATGCACCTGGTCCCACCGAGATTTGAACTCAATTTACTGGATTCAGAGTACAGAGTGCTAACCATAACACCATGGAATATCCCTTCTAATAACACATATAAAACTTTCTCTCAGAGTGTAAGATCTTTATTTCTACAAGATACAGAAATATTCATTCAGAGATATATGTACTACATTGTATTTACAAATAAAACCATTAGGACCTACCAATTTGTATATACAGATTATTAGTTTCAGAGTCCAGAATTGTTGACAGTACACCATGAAAGCTCATTCATATGGTGGCATGTAAAAAATGTTCTCACAGTGTAAGATTCTTAGAGGTTACATTTTATTGGAATTATATTACCGATAAACCTGTCTCTCAGTGTGTATGATTCTTAATTTATGCAATTTATAGATATTTTCTTTCTCAGAGATATGAACTGCATAATACTTACAAAAAAACAATAGGACCTACCAAGATGTAAATACAAATCATGGATTCAGAGTCCAAAATGGTTACAAATACACCAGGAAACCTCATTCATGAGGAAGCATTTAAACAGTTTTTATTAGAATGTACTCTCAGAGAAATATAAACTGAACGGTACTTACAAAAAACCAATAGGACCTACCAAGATTTAAATACAGATCACTGGATTCAAAGATCAGAGTGGTTACCAATACACCAAGAAACTTCATTCATGAGGGAGAGCTAAACATTTTTTTTTAAAATGTTAGATTCTTAGAAGACACATTTTATTGCAATTATTGTACATATATTTACATCAACGCTTATTTGGGTAATATAGTAAAATTCATATAATTACATACATTTCAATAACTACCTTTTTCTAGCTTTTAGTACATATTTACAACAATCAGTGATTTAAAAAAATTATTATATGTATGAAAAAGAAGACTTTCTGTCAATCAAGAACTTAAACTGAAGGTACTAAAACACATCAGATCCCACCGAGATTTGAACTCGGATCGCTGGATTCAGAGCCCAGAGTGCTAACCATTACACCATGGAAACTCTCTTCTAACACAACATATACAACTTTCTCTTAGAGTGTGAGATCTTATTTTCTACAAGTTACAGGAATAATAATCAGAGAGACAAGTATTACATTGTATTTAAAAAAAAAAAAAGCCATTAGGACCTACCAAATTTTTATACAGATTATAGGTTTCAGAGTCCAGAATTGTTAACAGCACACAATGAAACCTCATTCATATGGTAGCATGTACATTTTTTGTCAGAGTATAAGATTCTTAGTGGATACATTTTATTGGAATTAAATGACAGATAAACCTGTCTCTCAGTGTGTAAGATTCTTAATTTATGCAATTTATAGATATTTTCTTTCTCAGAGATATTAACTGTATTGTACTTACAACAAAACCAATAGAACCTACCAAGATGTAAATATAGATCATGGATTCAGAGTCCAAAATGTTTACCAATATACCATGAAACCTCATCCATTAGGGAGCATCTAAATATTTTTATAAGAATGTACTCTCAGAGAGATATGAACTGAATGGTACTTACAAAAAACCAATAGGACCTACCAAGATTTAAATACAGATCACTGTATTCAAAGATCAGAGTGGAGTGGTTACCAATACACCAAGAAACCACATTCATTAGGGAACATCTAAACATTTTTTTCTAAAATGTTAGATTCTTAGAAGACACATTTTATTGAAGTTATTGTACATATATTAACATCAATGCTTATTTGGATTACACAGTAAAATTCATATAATTACAAACATTTCTATAACTACCTTTTTTTTAGATTTTAGTACATTTTTACAATAATCAGTGATTTTAAAAAAAATTATTATATGTATAAAAAAGAAAAGTTTTTGTCAATCAAGGAATTAAACTTTGTACTAAAATGCACCTGGTCCCACCGAGATTTGAACTCAATTTACTAGATTCAGAGTACAGAGTGCTAACCATAACACCATGGAATATCCCTTCTAATAACAAATATAAAACTTTATCTCAGAGTGTAAGATCTTTATTTCTACAAGATACAGAAATATTCATTCAGAGAGATATGTACTACATTGTATTTACAAATAAAACCATTAGGACCTACCAATTTGTATATACAGATTATTAGTTTCAGAGTCCAGAATTGTTAACAGTACACCATGAAAGCTCATTCATATGGTGGCATGTAAAAAATGTTCTCACTGTGTAAGATTCTTAGAGGTTACATTTTATTGGAATTATATTACCGATAAACCTGTCTCTCAGTGTGTATGATTCTTAATTTATGCAATTTATAGATATTTTCTTTCTCAGAGATATGAACTGCATAATACTTACAAAAAAACAATAGGACCTACCAAGATGTAAATACAAATCATGGATTCAGAGTCCAAAATGGTTACAAATACACCAGGAAACCTCATTCATGAGGAAGCATTTAAACAGTTTTTATTAGAATGTACTCTCAGAGAAATATAAACTGAACGGTACTTACAAAAAAACAATAGGACCTACCAAGATTTAAATACAGATCACTGGATTCAAAGATCCGAGTGGTTACCAATACACCAAGAAACTTCATTCATGAGGGAGAGCTAAACATTTTTTTCTAAAATGTTAGATTCTTAGAAGACACATTTTATTGCAATTATTGTACATATATTTACATCAACGCTTATTTAGGTTATATAGTAAAATTCATATAATTACATACATTTCTATAACTACCTTTTTTTTAGCTTTTAGTACATATTAACAAAAATCAGTGATTTAAAAAAATTATTATATGTATGAAAAAGAACACTTTCTGTCAATCAAGAAATTAAACTGAAGGTACTAAAACACATGAGGTCCCACCGAGATTTGAACTCGGATAGCTGGATTCAGAGTCCAGAGTGCTAACCATTACTCCATGGAAACTCTCTTCTAACACAACATATACAAATTTCTCTTAGAGTGTGAGATCTTATTTTCTACAAGTTACAGGAATAATAATCAGAGAGATAAGTATTACATTGTATTTACAAAAAAAAGCGATTAGGACCTACCAAATTTTTATACAGATTATAGGTTTCAGAGTCCAGAATTGTTAACAGCACACAATGAAACCTCATTCATATGGTAGCATGTACATTTTTTGTCAGAGTATAAGATTCTTAGTGGATACATTTTATTGGAATTAAATGACAGATAAACCTGTCTCTCAGTGTGTAAGATTCTTAATTTATGCAATTTATAGATATTTTCTTTCTCAGAGATATTAACTGTATTGTTCTTACAACAAAACCAATAGAACCTACCAAGATGTAAATATAGATCATGGATTCAGAGTCCAAAATGTTTACCAATATACCATGAAACCTCATCCATTAGGGAGCATCTAAATATTTTTATAAGAATGTACTCTCAGAGAGATATGAACTGAATGGTACTTACAAAAAACCAATAGGACCTACCAAGATTTAAATACAGATCACTGTATTCAAAGATCAGAGTGGAGTGGTTACCAATACACCAAGAAACCACATTCATTAGGGAACATCTAAACATTTTTTTCTAAAATGTTAGATTCTTAGAAGACACATTTTATTGAAGTTATTGTACATATATTAACATCAATGCTTATTTGGATTACACAGTAAAATTCATATAATTACAAACATTTCTATAACTACCTTTTTTTAGATTTTAGTACATTTTTACAATAATCAGTAATTTAAAAAAAAAAGTATTATATGTATAAAAAAGAAAAGTTTTTGTCAATCAAGGAATTAAACTTTGTACGAAAATGCACCTGGTCCCACCGAGATTTGAACTCAATTTACTGGATTCAGAGTACAGAGTGCTAACCATAACACCATGGAATATCCCTTCTAATAACACATATAAAACTTTCTCTCAGAGTGTAAGATCTTTATTTCTACAAGATACAGAAATATTCATTCAGAGAGATATGTACTACATTGTATTTACAAATAAAACCATTAGGACCTACCAATTTGTATATACAGATTATTAGTTTCAGAGTCCTGAATTGTTAACAGTACACCATGAAAGCTCATTCATATGGTGGCATGTAAAAAATGTTCTCACAGTGTAAGATTCTTAGAGGTTACATTTTATTGGAATTATATTACCGATAAACCTGTCTCTCAGTGTGTATGATTCTTAATTTATGCAATTTATAGATATTTTCTTTCTCAGAGATATGAACTGCATAATACTTACAAAAAAACAATAGGACCTACCAAGATGTAAAAACAAATCATGGATTCAGAGTCCAAAATGGTTACAAATACACCAGGAAACCTCATTCATGAGGAAGCATTTAAACAGTTTTTATTAGAATGTACTCTCAGAGAAATATAAACTGAACGGTACTTACAAAAAACCAATAGGACCTACCAAGATTTAAATACAGATCACTGGATTCAAAGATCCGAGTGGTTACCAATACACCAAGAAACTTCATTCATGAGGGAGAGCTAAACATTTTTTTCTAAAATGTTAGATTCTTAGAAGACACATTTTATTGCAATTATTGTACATATATTTACATCAACGCTTATTTGGGTTATATAGTAAAATTCATATAATTACATACATTTCTATAACTACCTTTTTTTAGCTTTTAGTACATATTAACAAAAATCAGTGATTTAAAAAAACTATTATATGTATGAAAAAGAAGACTTTCTGTCAATCAAGAACTTAAACTGAAGGTACTAAAACACATCAGGTCCCACCGAGATTTGAACTCGGATCGCTGGATTCAGAGTACAGAGTGCTAACCATTACACCATGGAACCTCTCTTCTAACACAACATATACAACTTTCTCTTAGAGTGTGAGATCTTATTTTCTACAAGTTACAGGAATAATAATCAGAGAGATAAGTATTACATTGTATTTACAAAAAAAAGCCATTAGGACCTACCACATTTTTATACAGATTATAGGTTTCAGAGTCCAGAATTGTTAACAGTACACAATGAAACCTCATTCATATGGTAGCATGTACATTTTTTGTCAGAGTATAAGATTCTTAGTGGATACATTTTATTGGAATTAAATGACAGATAAACCTGTCTCTCAGTGTGTAAGATTCTTAATTTATGCAATTTATAGATATTTTCTTTCTCAGAGATATTAACTGTATTGTTCTTACAACAAAACCAATAGAACCTACCAAGATGTAAATATAGATCATGGATTCAGAGTCCAAAATGTTTACCAATATACCATGAAACCTCATCCATTAGGGAGCATCTAAATATTTTTATAAGAATGTACTCTCAGAGAGATATGAACTGAATGGTACTTACAAAAAACCAATAGGACCTACCAAGATTTAAATACAGATCACTGTATTCAAAGATCAGAGTTGAGTGGTTACCAATACACCAAGAAACCACATTCATTAGGGAACATCTAAACATTTTTTTCTAAAATGTTAGATTCTTAGAAGACACATTTTATTGAAGTTATTGTACATATATTAACATCAATGCTTATTTGGATTACACAGTAAAATTCATATAATTACAAACATTTCTATAACTACCTTTTTTTTAGATTTTAGTACATTTTTACAATAATCAGTAATTTAAAAAAAATGTATTATATGTATAAAAAAGAAAAGTTTTTGTCAATCAAGGAATTAAACTTTGTACGAAAATGCACCTGGTCCCACCGAGATTTGAACTCAATTTACTGGATTCAGAGTACAGAGTGCTAACCATAACACCATGGAATATCCCTTCTAATAACACATATAAAACTTTCTCTCAGAGTGTAAGATCTTTATTTCTACAAGATACAGAAATATTCATTCAGAGAGATATGTATTACATTGTATTTACAAATAAAACCATTAGGACCTACCAATTTGTATATACAGATTATTAGTTTCAGAGTCCAGAATTGTTAACAGTACACCATGAAAGCTCATTCATATGGTGGCATGTAAAAAATGTTCTCACAGTGTAAGATTCTTAGAGGTTACATTTTATTGGAATTATATTACCGATAAACCTGTCTCTCAGTGTGTATGATTCTTAATTTATGCAATTTATAGATATTTTCTTTCTCAGAGATATGAACTGCATAATACTTACAAAAAAACAATAGGACCTACCAAGATGTAAAAACAAATCATGGATTCAGAGTCCAAAATGGTTACAAATACACCAGGAAACCTCATTCATGAGGAAGCATTTAAACAGTTTTTATTAGAATGTACTCTCAGAGAAATATAAACTGAACGGTACTTACAAAAAACCAATAGGACCTACCAAGATTTAAATACAGATCACTGGATTCAAAGATCCGAGTGGTTACCAATACACCAAGAAACTTCATTCATGAGGGAGAGCTAAACATTTTTTTCTAAAATGTTAGATTCTTAGAAGACACATTTTATTGAAGTTATTGTACATATATTAACATCAATGCTTATTTGGATTACACAGTAAAATTCATATAATTACAAACATTTCTATAACTACCTTTTTTTAGATTATAGTACATTTTTACAATAATCAGTGATTTTTAAAAAAAAATTATTATATGTATAAAAAAAGAAAAGTTTTTGTCAATCAAGGACTTAAACTGAAGGTACTAAAATGCACCTGGTCCCACCGAGGTTTGAACTCAATTTACTGGATTCAGAGTACAGAGTGCTAACCATAACACCATGGAATCTCCCTTCTAATAACACATATAAAACTTTCTCTTAGAGTGTAAGATCTTTATTTCTACAAGATACAGAAATATTCATTCAGAGAGATATGTACTACATTGTATTTACAAATAAAACCATTAGGACCTACCAATTTGTATATACAGATTATAAGTTTCAGAGTCCAGAATTGTTAACAGTACACCATGAAAGCTCATTCATATGGTGGCATGTAAAAAATGTTCTCACAGTGTAAGATTCTTAGAGGTTACATTTTATTGGAATTATATTACCGATAAACCTGTCTCTCAGTGTGTATGATTCTTAATTTATGCAATTTATAGATATTTTCTTTCTCAGAGATATGAACTGCATAATACTTACAAAAAAACAATAGGACCTACCAAGATGTAAATACAAATCATGGATTCAGAGTCCAAAATGGTTACAAATACACCAGGAAACCTCATTCATGAGGAAGCATTTAAACAGTTTTTATTAGAATGTACTCTCAGAGAAATATAAACTGAACGGTACTTACAAAAAACCAATAGGACCTACCAAGATTTAAATACAGATCACTGGATTCAAAGATCAGAGTGGTTACCAATACACCAAGAAACTTCATTCATGAGGGAGAGCTAAACATTTTTTTCTAAAATGTTAGATTCTTAGAAGATACATTTTATTGCAATTATTGTACATATATTTACATCAACGCTTATTTGGGTTATATAGTAAAATTCATATAATTACATACATTTCTATAACTACCTTTTTTTAGCTTTTAGTTCATATTAACAAAAATCAGTGATTTAAAAAAACTATTATATGTATGAAAAAGAAGACTTTCTGTCAATCAAGAACTTAAACTGAAGGTACTAAAACACATCAGGTCCCACCGAGATTTGAACTCGGATCGCTGGATTCAGAGTCCAGAGTGCTAACCATTACACCATGGAACCTCTCTTCTAACACAACATATACAACTTTCTCTTAGAGTGTGAGATCTTATTTTCTACAAGTTACAGGAATAATAATCAGAGAGATAAGTATTACATTGTATTTACAAAAAAAAGCCATTAGGACCTACCAAATTTTTATACAGATTATAGGTTTCAGAGTCCAGAATTGTTAACAGTACACAATGAAACCTCATTCATATGGTAGCATGTACATTTTTTGTCAGAGTATAAGATTCTTAGTGGATACATTTTATTGGAATTAAATGACAGATAAACCTGTCTCTCAGTGTGTAAGATTCTTAATTTATGCAATTTATAGATATTTTCTTTCTCAGAGATATTAACTGTATTGTACTTACAACAAAACCAATAGAACCTACCAAGATGTAAATATAGATCATGGATTCAGAGTCCAAAATGTTTACCAATATACCATGAAACCTCATCCATTAGGGAGCATCTAAATATTTTTATAAGAATGTACTCTCAGAGAGATATGAACTGAATGGTACTTACAAAAAACCAATAGGACCTACCAAGATTTAAATACAGATCACTGTATTCAAAGATTAGAGTGGAGTGGTTACCAATACACCAAGAAACCACATTCATTAGGGAACATCTAAACATTTTTTTCTAAAATGTTAGATTCTTAGAAGACACATTTTATTGAAGTTATTGTACATATATTAACATCAATGCTTATTTGGATTACACAGTAAAATTCATATAATTACAAACATTTCTATAACTACCTTTTTTTTAGATTTTGGTACATTTTTACAATAATCAGTGATTTAAAAAAAAATTATTATATGTATAAAAAAGAAAAGTTTTTGTCAATCAAGGAATTAAACTTTGTACGAAAATGCACCTGGTCCCACCGAGATTTGAACTCAATTTACTAGATTCAGAGTACAGAGTGCTAACCATAACACCATGGAATATCCCTTCTAATAACAAATATAAAACTTTATCTCAGAGTGTAAGATCTTTATTTCTACAAGATACAGAAATATTCATTCAGAGAGATATGTACTACATTGTATTTACAAATAAAACCATTAGGACCTACCAATTTGTATATACAGATTATTAGTTTCAGAGTCCAGAATTGTTAACAGTACACCATGAAAGCTCATTCATATGGTGGCATGTAAAAAATGTTCTCACAGTGTAAGATTCTTAGAGGTTACATTTTATTGGAATTATATTACCGATAAACCTGTCTCTCAGTGTGTATGATTCTTAATTTATGCAATTTATAGATATTTTCTTTCTCAGAGATATGAACTGCATAATACTTACAAAAAAACAATAGGACCTACCAAGATGTAAATACAAATCATGGATTCAGAGTCCAAAATGGTTACAAATACACCAGGAAACCTCATTCATGAGGAAGCATTTAAACAGTTTTTATTAGAATGTACTCTCAGAGAAATATAAACTGAACGGTACTTACAAAAAACCAATAGGACCTACCAAGATTTAAATACAGATCACTGGATTCAAAGATCCGAGTGGTTACCAATACACCAAGAAACTTCATTCATGAGGGAGAGCTAAACATTTTTTTCTAAAATGTTAGATTCTTAGAAGACACATTTTATTGCAATTATTGTACATATATTTACATCAACGCTTATTTGGGTTATATAGTAAAATTCATATAATTACATACATTTCTATAACTACCTTTTTTTAGCTTTTAGTACATATTTACAAAAATCTGTGATTTAAAAAAATTATTATATGTATGAAAAAGAAGACTTTCTGTCAATCAAGAACTTAAACTGAAGGTACTAAAACACATCAGGTCCCACCGAGATTTGAACTCGGATTGCTGGATTCAGAGCCCAGAGTGCTAACCATTACACCATGAAACCTCTCTTCTAACACAACATATACAACTTTCTCTTAGAGTGTGAGATCTTATTTTCTACAAGTTACAGGAATAATAATCAGAGAGATAAGTATTACATTGTATTTACAAAAAAAAGCCATTAGGACCTACCAAATTTTTATACAGATTATAGGTTTCAGAGTCCAGAATTGTTAACAGCACACAATGAAACCTCATTCATATGGTAGCATGTACATTTTTTGTCAGAGTATAAGATTCTTAGTGGATACATTTTATTGGAATTAAATGACAGATAAACCTGTCTCTCAGTGTGTAAGATTCTTAATTTATGCAATTTATAGATATTTTCTTTCTCAGAGATATTAACTGTATTGTACTTACAACAAAACCAATAGAACCTACCAAGATGTAAATATAGATCATGGATTCAGAGTCCAAAATGTTTACCAATATACCATGAAACCTCATCCATTAGGGAGCATCTAAATATTTTTATAAGAATGTACTCTCAGAGAGATATGAACTGAATGGTACTTACAAAAAACCAATAGGACCTACCAAGATTTAAATACAGATCACTGTATTCAAAGATCAGAGTGGAGTGGTTACCAATACACCAAGAAACCACATTCATTAGGGAACATCTAAACATTTTTTTCTAAAATGTTAGATTCTTAGAAGACACATTTTATTGAAGTTATTGTGCATATATTAACATCAATGCTTATTTGGATTACACAGTAAAATTCATATAATTACAAACATTTCTATAACTACCTTTTTTAGATTTTAGTACATTTTTACAATAATCAGTGATTTTTTAAAAAAAATGTATTATATGTATAAAAAAAGAAAAGTTTTTGTCAATCAAGGACTTAAACTGAAGGTACTAAAATGCACCTGGTCCCACCGAGGTTTGAACTCAATTTACTGGATTCAGAGTACAGAGTGCTAACCATAACACCATGGAATCTCCCTTCTAATAACACATATAAAACTTTCTCTCAGAGTGTAAGATCTTTATTTCTACAAGATACAGAAATATTCATTCAGAGAGATATGTACTACATTGTATTTACAAATAAAACCATTAGGACCTACCAATTTGTATATACAGATTATTAGTTTCAGAGTCCAGAATTGTTGACAGTACACCATGAAAGCTCATTCATATGGTGGCATGTAAAAAATGTTCTCACAGTGTAAGATTCTTAGAGGTTACATTTTATTGGAATTATATTACCGATAAACCTGTCTCTCAGTGTGTATGATTCTTAATTTATGCAATTTATAGATATTTTCTTTCTCAGAGATATGAACTGCATAATACTTACAAAAAAACAATAGGACCTACCAAGATGTAAATACAAATCATGGATTCAGAGTCCAAAATGGTTACAAATACACCAGGAAACCTCATTCATGAGGAAGCATTTAAACAGTTTTTATTAGAATGTACTCTCAGAGAAATATAAACTGAACGGTACTTACAAAAAACCAATAGGACCTACCAAGATTTAAATACAGATCACTGGATTCAAAGATCAGAGTGGTTACCAATACACCAAGAAACTTCATTCATGAGGGAGAGCTAAACATTTTTTTTTAAAATGTTAGATTCTTAGAAGACACATTTTATTGCAATTATTGTACATATATTTACATCAACGCTTATTTGGGTAATATAGTAAAATTCATATAATTACATACATTTCTATAACTACCTTTTTCTAGCTTTTAGTACATATTTACAACAATCAGTGATTTAAAAAAATTATTATATGTATGAAAAAGAAGACTTTCTGTCAATCAAGAACTTAAACTGAAGGTACTAAAACACATCAGGTCCCACCGAGATTTGAACTCAGATCGCTGGATTCAGAGCCCAGAGTGCTAACCATTACACCATGGAAACTCTCTTCTAACACAACATATACAACTTTCTCTTAGAGTGTGAGATCTTATTTTCTACAAGTTACAGGAATAATAATCAGAGAGACAAGTATTACATTGTATTTAAAAAAAAAAAAGCCATTAGGACCTACCAAATTTTTATACAGATTATAGGTTTCAGAGTCCAGAATTGTTAACAGCACACAATGAAACCTCATTCATATGGTAGCATGCACATTTTTTGTCAGAGTATAAGATTCTTAGTGGATACATTTTATTGGAATTAAATGACAGATAAACCTGTCTCTCAGTGTGTAAGATTCTTAATTTATGCAATTTATAGATATTTTCTTTCTCAGAGATATTAACTGTATTGTACTTACAACAAAACCAATAAAACCTACCAAGATGTAAATATAGATCATGGATTCAGAGTCCAAAATGTTTACCAATATATCATGAAACCTCATCCATTAGGGAGCATCTAAATATTTTTATAAGAATGTACTCTCAGAGAGATATGAACTGAATGGTACTTACAAAAAACCAATAGGACCTACCAAGATTTAAATACAGATCACTGTATTCAAAGATCAGAGTGGAGTGGTTACCAATACACCAAGAAACCACATTCATTAGGGAACATCTAAACATTTTTTTCTAAAATGTTAGATTCTTAGAAGACACATTTTATTGAAGTTATTGTACATATATTAACATCAATGCTTATTTGGATTACACAGTAAAATTCATATAATTACAAACATTTCTATAACTACCTTTTTTTTAGATTTTAGTACATTTTTACAATAATCAGTGATTTTAAAAAAAATTATTATATGTATAAAAAAGAAAAGTTTTTGTCAATCAAGGAATTAAACTTTGTACTAAAATGCACCTGGTCCCACCGAGATTTGAACTCAATTTACTAGATTCAGAGTACAGAGTGCTAACCATAACACCATGGAATATCCCTTCTAATAACAAATATAAAACTTTATCTCAGAGTGTAAGATCTTTATTTCTACAAGATACAGAAATATTCATTCAGAGAGATATGTACTACATTGTATTTACAAATAAAACCATTAGGACCTACCAATTTGTATATACAGATTATTAGTTTCAGAGTCTAGAATTGTTAACAGTACACCATGAAAGCTCATTCATATGGTGGCATGTAAAAAATGTTCTCACTGTGTAAGATTCTTAGAGGTTACATTTTATTGGAATTATATTACCGATAAACCTGTCTCTCAGTGTGTATGATTCTTAATTTATGCAATTTATAGATATTTTCTTTCTCAGAGATATGAACTGCATAATACTTACAAAAAAACAATAGGACCTACCAAGATGTAAATACAAATCATGGATTCAGAGTCCAAAATGGTTACAAATACACCAGGAAACCTCATTCATGAGGAAGCATTTAAACAGTTTTTATTAGAATGTACTCTCAGAGAAATATAAACTGAACGGTACTTACAAAAAAACAATAGGACCTACCAAGATTTAAATACAGATCACTGGATTCAAAGATCCGAGTGGTTACCAATACACCAAGAAACTTCATTCATGAGGGAGAGCTAAACATTTTTTTCTAAAATGTTAGATTCTTAGAAGACACATTTTATTGCAATTATTGTACATATATTTACATCAACGCTTATTTAGGTTATATAGTAAAATTCATATAATTACATACATTTCTATAACTACCTTTTTTTTAGCTTTTAGTACATATTTACAAAAATCAGTGATTTAAAAAAATTATTATATGTATGAAAAAGAACACTTTCTGTCAATCAAGAAATTAAACTGAAGGTACTAAAACACATGAGGTCCCACCGAGATTTGAACTCGGATAGCTGGATTCAGAGTCCAGAGTGCTAACCATTACTCCATGGAACCTCTCTTCTAACACAACATATACAAATTTCTCTTAGAGTGTGAGATCTTATTTTCTACAAGTTACAGGAATAATAATCAGAGAGATAAGTATTACATTGTATTTACAAAAAAAAGCGATTAGGACCTACCAAATTTTTATACAGATTATAGGTTTCAGAGTCCAGAATTGTTAACAGCACACAATGAAACCTCATTCATATGGTAGCATGTACATTTTTTGTCAGAGTATAAGATTCTTAGTGGATACATTTTATTGGAATTAAATGACAGATAAACCTGTCTCTCAGTGTGTAAGATTCTTAATTTATGCAATTTATAGATATTTTCTTTCTCAGAGATATTAACTGTATTGTTCTTACAACAAAACCAATAGAACCTACCAAGATGTAAATATAGATCATGGATTCAGAGTCCAAAATGTTTACCAATATACCATGAAACCTCATCCATTAGGGAGCATCTAAATATTTTTATAAGAATGTACTCTCAGAGAGATATGAACTGAATGGTACTTACAAAAAACCAATAGGACCTACCAAGATTTAAATACAGATCACTGTATTCAAAGATCAGAGTGGAGTGGTTACCAATACACCAAGAAACCACATTCATTAGGGAACATCTAAACATTTTTTTCTAAAATGTTAGATTCTTAGAAGACACATTTTATTGAAGTTATTGTACATATATTAACATCAATGCTTATTTGGATTACACAGTAAAATTCATATAATTACAAACATTTCTATAACTACCTTTTTTTAGATTTTAGTACATTTTTACAATAATCAGTAATTTAAAAAAAAATGTATTATATGTATAAAAAAGAATAGTTTTTGTCAATCAAGGAATTAAACTTTGTACGAAAATGCACCTGGTCCCACCGAGATTTGAACTCAATTTACTGGATTCAGAGTACAGAGTGCTAACCATAACACCATGGAATATCCCTTCTAATAACACATATAAAACTTTCTCTCAGAGTGTAAGATCTTTATTTCTACAAGATACAGAAATATTCATTCAGAGAGATATGTACTACATTGTATTTACAAATAAAACCATTAGGACCTACCAATTTGTATATACAGATTATTAGTTTCAGAGTCCAGAATTGTTAACAGTACACCATGAAAGCTCATTCATATGGTGGCATGTAAAAAATGTTCTCACAGTGTAAGATTCTTAGAGGTTACATTTTATTGGAATTATATTACCGATAAACCTGTCTCTCAGTGTGTATGATTCTTAATTTATGCAATTTATAGATATTTTCTTTCTCAGAGATATGAACTGCATAATACTTACAAAAAAACAATAGGACCTACCAAGATGTAAAAACAAATCATGGATTCAGAGTCCAAAATGGTTACAAATACACCAGGAAACCTCATTCATGAGGAAGCATTTAAACAGTTTTTATTAGAATGTACTCTCAGAGAAATATAAACTGAACGGTACTTACAAAAAACCAATAGGACCTACCAAGATTTAAATACAGATCACTGGATTCAAAGATCCGAGTGGTTACCAATACACCAAGAAACTTCATTCATGAGGGAGAGCTAAACATTTTTTTCTAAAATGTTAGATTCTTAGAAGATACATTTTATTGCAATTATTGTACATATATTTACATCAACGCTTATTTGGGTTATATAGTAAAATTCATATAATTACATACATTTCTATAACTACCTTTTTTTAGCTTTTAGTACATATTAACAAAAATCAGTGATTTAAAAAAACTATTATATGTATGAAAAAGAAGACTTTCTGTCAATCAAGAACTTAAACTGAAGGTACTAAAACACATCAGGTCCCACCGAGATTTGAACTCGGATCGCTGGATTCAGAGTACAGAGTGCTAACCATTACACCATGGAACCTCTCTTCTAACACAACATATACAACTTTCTCTTAGAGTGTGAGATCTTATTTTCTACAAGTTACAGGAATAATAATCAGAGAGATAAGTATTACATTGTATTTACAAAAAAAAGCCATTAGGACCTACCACATTTTTATACAGATTATAGGTTTCAGAGTCCAGAATTGTTAACAGTACACAATGAAACCTCATTCATATGGTAGCATGTACATTTTTTGTCAGAGTATAAGATTCTTAGTGGATACATTTTATTGGAATTAAATGACAGATAAACCTGTCTCTCAGTGTGTAAGATTCTTAATTTATGCAATTTATAGATATTTTCTTTCTCAGAGATATTAACTGTATTGTTCTTACAACAAAACCAATAGAACCTACCAAGATGTAAATATAGATCATGGATTCAGAGTCCAAAATGTTTACCAATATACCATGAAACCTCATCCATTAGGGAGCATCTAAATATTTTTATAAGAATGTACTCTCAGAGAGATATGAACTGAATGGTACTTACAAAAAACCAATAGGACCTACCAAGATTTAAATACAGATCACTGTATTCAAAGATCAGAGTGGAGTGGTTACCAATACACCAAGAAACCACATTCATTAGGGAACATCTAAACATTTTTTTCTAAAATGTTAGATTCTTAGAAGACACATTTTATTGAAGTTATTGTACATATATTAACATCAATGCTTATTTGGATTACACAGTAAAATTCATATAATTACAAACATTTCTATAACTACCTTTTTTTTAGATTTTAGTACATTTTTACAATAATCAGTAATTTAAAAAAAATGTATTATATGTATAAAAAAGAAAAGTTTTTGTCAATCAAGGAATTAAACTTTGTACGAAAATGCACCTGGTCCCACCGAGATTTGAACTCAATTTACTGGATTCAGAGTACAGAGTGCTAACCATAACACCATGGAATATCCCTTCTAATAACACATATAAAACTTTCTCTCAGAGTGTAAGATCTTTATTTCTACAAGATACAGAAATATTCATTCAGAGAGATATGTACTACATTGTATTTACAAATAAAACCATTAGGACCTACCAATTTGTATATACAGATTATTAGTTTCAGAGTCCAGAATTGTTAACAGTACACCATGAAAGCTCATTCATATGGTGGCATGTAAAAAATGTTCTCACAGTGTAAGATTCTTAGAGGTTACATTTTATTGGAATTATATTACCGATAAACCTGTCTCTCAGTGTGTATGATTCTTAATTTATGCAATTTATAGATATTTTCTTTCTCAGAGATATGAACTGCATAATACTTACCAAAAAAACAATAGGACCTACCAAGATGTAAAAACAAATCATGGATTCAGAGTCCAAAATGGTTACAAATACACCAGGAAACCTCATTCATGAGGAAGCATTTAAACAGTTTTTATTAGAATGTACTCTCAGAGAAAAATAAACTGAACGGTACTTACAAAAAACCAATAGGACCTACCAAGATTTAAATACAGATCACTGGATTCAAAGATCCGAGTGGTTACCAATACACCAAGAAACTTCATTCATGAGGGAGAGCTAAACATTTTTTTCTAAAATGTTAGATTCTTAGAAGACACATTTTATTGAAGTTATTGTACATATATTAACATCAATGCTTATTTGGATTACACAGTAAAATTCATATAATTACAAACATTTCTATAACTACCTTTTTTTAGATTATAGTACATTTTTACAATAATCAGTGATTTTTAAAAAAAAATTATTATATGTATAAAAAAAGAAAAGTTTTTGTCAATCAAGGACTTAAACTGAAGGTACTAAAATGCACCTGGTCCCACCGAGGTTTGAACTCAATTTACTGGATTCAGAGTACAGAGTGCTAACCATAACACCATGGAATCTCCCTTCTAATAACACATATAAAACTTTCTCTCAGAGTGTAAGATCTTTATTTCTACAAGATACAGAAATATTCATTCAGAGAGATATGTACTACATTGTATTTACAAATAAAACCATTAGGACCTACCAATTTGTATATACAGATTATAAGTTTCAGAGTCCAGAATTGTTAACAGTACACCATGAAAGCTCATTCATATGGTGGCATGTAAAAAATGTTCTCACAGTGTAAGATTCTTAGAGGTTACATTTTATTGGAATTATATTACCGATAAACCTGTCTCTCAGTGTGTATTATTCTTAATTTATGCAATTTATAGATATTTTCTTTCTCAGAGATATGAACTGCATAATACTTACAAAAAAACAATAGGATCTACCAAGATGTTAATACAAATCATGGATTCAGAGTCTAAAATGGTTACAAATACACCAGGAAACCTCATTCATGAGGAAGCATTTAAACAGTTTTTATTAGAATGTACTCTCAGAGAAATATAAACTGAACGGTACTTACAAAAAACCAATAGGACCTACCAAGATTTAAATACAGATCACTGGATTCAAAGATCAGAGTGGTTACCAATACACCAAGAAACTTCATTCATGAGGGAGAGCTAAACATTTTTTTCTAAAATGTTAGATTCTTAGAAGATACATTTTATTGCAATTATTGTACATATATTTACATCAACGCTTATTTGGGTTATATAGTAAAATTCATATAATTACATACATTTCTATAACTACCTTTTTTTAGCTTTTAGTTCATATTAACAAAAATCAGTGATTTAAAAAAACTATTATATGTATGAAAAAGAAGACTTTCTGTCAATCAAGAACTTAAACTGAAGGTACTAAAACACATCAGGTCCCACCGAGATTTGAACTCGGATCGCTGGATTCAGAGTCCAGAGTGCTAACCATTACACCATGGAACCTCTCTTCTAACACAACATATACAACTTTCTCTTAGAGTGTGAGATCTTATTTTCTACAAGTTACAGGAATAATAATCAGAGAGATAAGTATTACATTGTATTTACAAAAAAAAGCCATTAGGACCTACCAAATTTTTATACAGATTATAGGTTTCAGAGTCCAGAATTGTTAACAGTACACAATGAAACCTCATTCATATGGTAGCATGTACATTTTTTGTCAGAGTATAAGATTATTAGTGGATACATTTTATTGGAATTAAATGACAGATAAACCTGTCTCTCAGTGTGCAAGATTCTTAATTTATGCAATTTATAGATATTTTCTTTCTCAGAGATATTAACTGTATTGTTCTTACAACAAAACCAATAGAACCTACCAAGATGTAAATATAGATCATAGATTCAGAGTCCAAAATGTTTACCAATATACCATGAAACCTCATCCATTAGGGAGCATCTAAATATTTTTATAAGAATGTACTCTCAGAGAGATATGAACTGAATGGTACTTACAAAAAACCAATAGGACCTACCAAGGTTTAAATACAGATCACTGTATTCATAGATCAGAGTGGAGTGGTTACCAATACACCAAGAAACCACATTCATTAGGGAACATCTAAACATTTTTTTTTAAAATGTTAGATTCTTAGAAGACACATTTTATTGAAGTTATTGTACATATATTAACATCAATGCTTATTTGGATTACACAGTAAAATTCATATAATTACAAACATTTCTATAACTACCTTTTTTTTAGATTTTAGTACATTTTTACAATAATCAGTAATTCAAAAAAAATGTATTATATGTATAAAAAAGAAAAGTTTTTGTCAATCAAGGAATTAAACTTTGTACGAAAATGCACCTGGTCCCACCGAGATTTGAACTCAATTTACTGGATTCAGAGTACAGAGTGCTAACCATAACACCATGGAATATCCCTTCTAATAACACATATAAAACTTTCTCTCAGAGTGTAAGATCTTTATTTCTACAAGATACAGAAATATTCATTCAGAGAGATATGTATTACATTGTATTTACAAATAAAACCATTAGGACCTACCAATTTGTATATACAGATTATTAGTTTCAGAGTCCAGAATTGTTAACAGTACACCATGAAAGCTCATTCATATGGTGGCATGTAAAAAATGTTCTCACAGTGTAAGATTCTTAGAGGTTACATTTTATTGGAATTATATTACCGATAAACCTGTCTCTCAGTGTGTATGATTCTTAATTTATGCAATTTATAGATATTTTCTTTCTCAGAGATATGAACTGCATAATACTTACAAAAAAACAATAGGACCTACCAAGATGTAAAAACAAATCATGGATTCAGAGTCCAAAATGGTTACAAATACACCAGGAAACCTCATTCATGAGGAAGCATTTAAACAGTTTTTATTAGAATGTACTCTCAGAGAAATATAAACTGAACGGTACTTACAAAAAACCAATAGGACCTACCAAGATTTAAATACAGATCACTGGATTCAAAGATCCGAGTGGTTACCAATACACCAAGAAACTTCATTCATGAGGGAGAGCTAAACATTTTTTTCTAAAATGTTAGATTCTTAGAAGACACATTTTATTGAAGTTATTGTACATATATTAACATCAATGCTTATTTGGATTACACAGTAAAATTCATATAATTACAAACATTTCTATAACTACCTTTTTTAGATTTTAGTACATTTTTACAATAATCAGTGATTTTTAAAAAAAAATGTATTATATGTATAAAAAAGAAAAGTTTTTGTCAATCAAGGACTTAAACTGAAGGTACTAAAATGCACCTGGTCCCACCGAGGTTTGAACTCAATTTACTGGATTCAGAGTACAGAGTGCTAACCATAACACCATGGAATCTCCCTTCTAATAACACATATAAAACTTTCTCTCAGAGTGTAAGATCTTTATTTCTACAAGATACAGAAATATTCATTCAGAGAGATATGTACTACATTGTATTTACAAATAAAACCATTAGGACCTACCAATTTGTATATACAGATTATTAGTTTCAGAGTCCAGAATTGTTGACAGTACACCATGAAAGCTCATTCATATGGTGGCATGTAAAAAATGTTCTCACAGTGTAAGATTCTTAGAGGTTACATTTTATTGGAATTATATTACCGATAAACCTGTCTCTCAGTGTGTATGATTCTTAATTTATGCAATTTATAGATATTTTCTTTCTCAGAGATATGAACTGCATAATACAGTACTTACAAAAAAACAATAGGACCTACCAAGATGTAAATACAAATCATGGATTCAGAGTCCAAAATGGTTACAAATACACCAGGAAACCTCATTCATGAGGAAGCATTTAAACAGTTTTTATTAGAATGTACTCTCAGAGAAATATAAACTGAACGGTACTTACAAAAAACCAATAGGACCTACCAAGATTTAAATACAGATCACTGGATTCAAAGATCAGAGTGGTTACCAATACACCAAGAAACTTCATTCATGAGGGAGAGCTAAACATTTTTTTTTAAAATGTTAGATTCTTAGAAGACACATTTTATTGCAATTATTGTACATATATTTACATCAACGCTTATTTGGGTAATATAGTAAAATTCATATAATTACATACATTTCTATAACTACCTTTTTCTAGCTTTTAGTACATATTTACAACAATCAGTGATTTAAAAAAATTATTATATGTATGAAAAAGAAGACTTTCTGTCAATCAAGAACTTAAACTGAAGGTACTAAAACACATCAGGTCCCACCGAGATTTGAACTCGGATCGCTGGATTCAGAGCCCAGAGTGCTAACCATTACACCATGGAAACTCTCTTCTAACACAACATATACAACTTTCTCTTAGAGTGTGAGATCTTATTTTCTACAAGTTACAGGAATAATAATCAGAGAGACAAGTATTACATTGTATTTAAAAAAAAAAAAGCCATTAGGACCTACCAAATTTTTATACAGATTATAGGTTTCAGAGTCCAGAATTGTTAACAGCACACAATGAAACCTCATTCATATGGTAGCATGTACATTTTTTGTCAGAGTATAAGATTCTTAGTGGATACATTTTATTGGAATTAAATGACAGATAAACCTGTCTCTCAGTGTGTAAGATTCTTAATTTATGCAATTTATAGATATTTTCTTTCTCAGAGATATTAACTGTATTGTACTTACAACAAAACCAATAGAACCTACCAAGATGTAAATATAGATCATGGATTCAGAGTCCAAAATGTTTACCAATATACCATGAAACCTCATCCATTAGGGAGCATCTAAATATTTTTATAAGAATGTACTCTCAGAGAGATATGAACTGAATGGTACTTACAAAAAACCAATAGGACCTACCAAGATTTAAATACAGATCACTGTATTCAAAGATCAGAGTGGAGTGGTTACCAATACACCAAGAAACCACATTCATTTGGGAACATCTAAACATTTTTTTCTAAAATGTTAGATTCTTAGAAGACACATTTTATTGAAGTTATTGTACATATATTAACATCAATGCTTATTTGGATTACACAGTAAAATTCATATAATTACAAACATTTCTATAACTACCTTTTTTTAGATTTTAGTACATTTTTACAATAATCAGTGATTTTAAAAAAAATTATTATATGTATAAAAAAGAAAAGTTTTTGTCAATCAAGGAATTAAACTTTGTACTAAAATGCACCTGGTCCCACCGAGATTTGAACTCAATTTACTAGATTCAGAGTACAGAGTGCTAACCATAACACCATGGAATATCCCTTCTAATAACAAATATAAAACTTTATCTCAGAGTGTAAGATCTTTATTTCTACAAGATACAGAAATATTCATTCAGAGAGATATGTACTACATTGTATTTACAAATAAAACCATTAGGACCTACCAATTTGTATATACAGATTATTAGTTTCAGAGTCCAGAATTGTTAACAGTACACCATGAAAGCTCATTCATATGGTGGCATGTAAAAAATGTTCTCACTGTGTAAGATTCTTAGAGGTTACATTTTATTGGAATTATATTACCGATAAACCTGTCTCTCAGTGTGTATGATTCTTAATTTATGCAATTTATAGATATTTTCTTTCTCAGAGATATGAACTGCATAATACTTACAAAAAAACAATAGGACCTACCAAGATGTAAATACAAATCATGGATTCAGAGTCCAAAATGGTTACAAATACACCAGGAAACCTCATTCATGAGGAAGCATTTAAACAGTTTTTATTAGAATGTACTCTCAGAGAAATATAAACTGAACGGTACTTACAAAAAAACAATAGGACCTACCAAGATTTAAATACAGATCACTGGATTCAAAGATCCGAGTGGTTACCAATACACCAAGAAACTTCATTCATGAGGGAGAGCTAAACATTTTTTTCTAAAATGTTAGATTCTTAGAAGACACATTTTATTGCAATTATTGTACATATATTTACATCAACGCTTATTTGGGTAATATAGTAAAATTCATATAATTACATACATTTCTATAACTACCTTTTTCTAGCTTTTAGTACATATTTACAACAATCAGTGATTTAAAAAAATTATTATATGTATGAAAAAGAAGACTTTCTGTCAATCAAGAACTTAAACTGAAGGTACTAAAACACATCAGGTCCCACCGAGATTTGAACTCAGATCGCTGGATTCAGAGCCCAGAGTGCTAACCATTACACCATGGAAACTCTCTTCTAACACAACATATACAACTTTCTCTTAGAGTGTGAGATCTTATTTTCTACAAGTTACAGGAATAATAATCAGAGAGACAAGTATTACATTGTATTTAAAAAAAAAAAAGCCATTAGGACCTACCAAATTTTTATACAGATTATAGGTTTCAGAGTCCAGAATTGTTAACAGCACACAATGAAACCTCATTCATATGGTAGCATGCACATTTATTGTCAGAGTATAAGATTCTTAGTGGATACATTTTATTGGAATTAAATGACAGATAAACCTGTCTCTCAGTGTGTAAGATTCTTAATTTATGCAATTTATAGATATTTTCTTTCTCAGAGATATTAACTGTATTGTACTTACAACAAAACCAATAAAACCTACCAAGATGTAAATATAGATCATGGATTCAGAGTCCAAAATGTTTACCAATATATCATGAAACCTCATCCATTAGGGAGCATCTAAATATTTTTATAAGAATGTACTCTCAGAGAGATATGAACTGAATGGTACTTACAAAAAACCAATAGGACCTACCAAGATTTAAATACAGATCACTGTATTCAAAGATCAGAGTGGAGTGGTTACCAATACACCAAGAAACCACATTCATTAGGGAACATCTAAACATTTTTTTCTAAAATGTTAGATTCTTAGAAGACACATTTTATTGAAGTTATTGTACATATATTAACATCAATGCTTATTTGGATTACACAGTAAAATTCATATAATTACAAACATTTCTATAACTACCTTTTTTTTAGATTTTAGTACATTTTTACAATAATCAGTGATTTTAAAAAAAATTATTATATGTATAAAAAAGAAAAGTTTTTGTCAATCAAGGAATTAAACTTTGTACTAAAATGCACCTGGTCCCACCGAGATTTGAACTCAATTTACTAGATTCAGAGTACAGAGTGCTAACCATAACACCATGGAATATCCCTTCTAATAACAAATATAAAACTTTATCTCAGAGTGTAAGATCTTTATTTCTACAAGATACAGAAATATTCATTCAGAGAGATATGTACTACATTGTATTTACAAATAAAACCATTAGGACCTACCAATTTGTATATACAGATTATTAGTTTCAGAGTCTAGAATTGTTAACAGTACACCATGAAAGCTCATTCATATGGTGGCATGTAAAAAATGTTCTCACTGTGTAAGATTCTTAGAGGTTACATTTTATTGGAATTATATTACCGATAAACCTGTCTCTCAGTGTGTATGATTCTTAATTTATGCAATTTATAGATATTTTCTTTCTCAGAGATATGAACTGCATAATACTTACAAAAAAACAATAGGACCTACCAAGATGTAAATACAAATCATGGATTCAGAGTCCAAAATGGTTACAAATACACCAGGAAACCTCATTCATGAGGAAGCATTTAAACAGTTTTTATTAGAATGTACTCTCAGAGAAATATAAACTGAACGGTACTTACAAAAAACAATAGGACCTACCAAGATTTAAATACAGATCACTGGATTCAAAGATCCGAGTGGTTACCAATACACCAAGAAACTTCATTCATGAGGGAGAGCTAAACATTTTTTTCTAAAATGTTAGATTCTTAGAAGACACATTTTATTGCAATTATTGTACATATATTTACATCAACGCTTATTTAGGTTATATAGTAAAATTCATATAATTACATACATTTCTATAACTACCTTTTTTTTAGCTTTTAGTACATATTTACAAAAATCAGTGATTTAAAAAAATTATTATATGTATGAAAAAGAACACTTTCTGTCAATCAAGAAATTAAACTGAAGGTACTAAAACACATGAGGTCCCACCGAGATTTGAACTCGGATAGCTGGATTCAGAGTCCAGAGTGCTAACCATTACTCCATGGAACCTCTCTTCTAACACAACATATACAAATTTCTCTTAGAGTGTGAGATCTTATTTTCTACAAGTTACAGGAATAATAATCAGAGAGATAAGTATTACATTGTATTTACAAAAAAAAGCGATTAGGACCTACCAAATTTTTATACAGATTATAGGTTTCAGAGTCCAGAATTGTTAACAGCACACAATGAAACCTCATTCATATGGTAGCATGTACATTTTTTGTCAGAGTATAAGATTCTTAGTGGATACATTTTATTGGAATTAAATGACAGATAAACCTGTCTCTCAGTGTGTAAGATTCTTAATTTATGCAATTTATAGATATTTTCTTTCTCAGAGATATTAACTGTATTGTTCTTACAACAAAACCAATAGAACCTACCAAGATGTAAATATAGATCATGGATTCAGAGTCCAAAATGTTTACCAATATACCATGAAACCTCATCCATTAGGGAGCATCTAAATATTTTTATAAGAATGTACTCTCAGAGAGATATGAACTGAATGGTACTTACAAAAAACCAATAGGACCTACCAAGATTTAAATACAGATCACTGTATTCAAAGATCAGAGTGGAGTGGTTACCAATACACCAAGAAACCACATTCATTAGGGAACATCTAAACATTTTTTTCTAAAATGTTAGATTCTTAGAAGACACATTTTATTGAAGTTATTGTACATATATTAACATCAATGCTTATTTGGATTACACAGTAAAATTCATATAATTACAAACATTTCTATAACTACCTTTTTTTAGATTTTAGTACATTTTTACAATAATCAGTAATTTAAAAAAAAATGTATTATATGTATAAAAAAGAATAGTTTTTGTCAATCAAGGAATTAAACTTTGTACGAAAATGCACCTGGTCCCACCGAGATTTGAACTCAATTTACTGGATTCAGAGTACAGAGTGCTAACCATAACACCATGGATTATCCCTTCTAATAACACATATAAAACTTTCTCTCAGAGTGTAAGATCTTTATTTCTACAAGATACAGAAATATTCATTCAGAGAGATATGTACTACATTGTATTTACAAATAAAACCATTAGGACCTACCAATTTGTATATACAGATTATTAGTTTCAGAGTCCAGAATTGTTAACAGTACACCATGAAAGCTCATTCATATGGTGGCATGTAAAAAATGTTCTCACAGTGTAAGATTCTTAGAGGTTACATTTTATTGGAATTATATTACCGATAAACCTGTCTCTCAGTGTGTATGATTCTTAATTTATGCAATTTATAGATATTTTCTTTCTCAGAGATATGAACTGCATAATACTTACAAAAAAACAATAGGACCTACCAAGATGTAAAAACAAATCATGGATTCAGAGTCCAAAATGGTTACAAATACACCAGGAAACCTCATTCATGAGGAAGCATTTAAACAGTTTTTATTAGAATGTACTCTCAGAGAAATATAAACTGAACGGTACTTACAAAAAACCAATAGGACCTACCAAGATTTAAATACAGATCACTGGATTCAAAGATCCGAGTGGTTACCAATACACCAAGAAACTTCATTCATGAGGGAGAGCTAAACATTTTTTTCTAAAATGTTAGATTCTTAGAAGATACATTTTATTGCAATTATTGTACATATATTTACATCAACGCTTATTTGGGTTATATAGTAAAATTCATATAATTACATACATTTCTATAACTACCTTTTTTTAGCTTTTAGTACATATTAACAAAAATCAGTGATTTAAAAAAACTATTATATGTATGAAAAAGAAGACTTTCTGTCAATCAAGAACTTAAACTGAAGGTACTAAAACACATCAGGTCCCACCGAGATTTGAACTCGGATCGCTGGATTCAGAGTACAGAGTGCTAACCATTACACCATGGAACCTCTCTTCTAACACAACATATACAACTTTCTCTTAGAGTGTGAGATCTTATTTTCTACAAGTTACAGGAATAATAATCAGAGAGATAAGTATTACATTGTATTTACAAAAAAAAGCCATTAGGACCTACCACATTTTTATACAGATTATAGGTTTCAGAGTCCAGAATTGTTAACAGTACACAATGAAACCTCATTCATATGGTAGCATGTACATTTTTTGTCAGAGTATAAGATTCTTAGTGGATACATTTTATTGGAATTAAATGACAGATAAACCTGTCTCTCAGTGTGTAAGATTCTTAATTTATGCAATTTATAGATATTTTCTTTCTCAGAGATATTAACTGTATTGTTCTTACAACAAAACCAATAGAACCTACCAAGATGTAAATATAGATCATGGATTCAGAGTCCAAAATGTTTACCAATATACCATGAAACCTCATCCATTAGGGAGCATCTAAATATTTTTATAAGAATGTACTCTCAGAGAGATATGAACTGAATGGTACTTACAAAAAACCAATAGGACCTACCAAGATTTAAATACAGATCACTGTATTCAAAGATCAGAGTGGAGTGGTTACCAATACACCAAGAAACCACATTCATTAGGGAACATCTAAACATTTTTTTCTAAAATGTTAGATTCTTAGAAGACACATTTTATTGAAGTTATTGTACATATATTAACATCAATGCTTATTTGGATTACACAGTAAAATTCATATAATTACAAACATTTCTATAACTACCTTTTTTTTAGATTTTAGTACATTTTTACAATAATCAGTAATTTAAAAAAAATGTATTATATGTATAAAAAAGAAAAGTTTTTGTCAATCAAGGAATTAAACTTTGTACGAAAATGCACCTGGTCCCACCGAGATTTGAACTCAATTTACTGGATTCAGAGTACAGAGTGCTAACCATAACACCATGGAATATCCCTTCTAATAACACATATAAAACTTTCTCTCAGAGTGTAAGATCTTTATTTCTACAAGATACAGAAATATTCATTCAGAGAGATATGTATTACATTGTATTTACAAATAAAACCATTAGGACCTACCAATTTGTATATACAGATTATTAGTTTCAGAGTCCAGAATTGTTAACAGTACACCATGAAAGCTCATTCATATGGTGGCATGTAAAAAATGTTCTCACAGTGTAAGATTCTTAGAGGTTACATTTTATTGGAATTATATTACCGATAAACCTGTCTCTCAGTGTGTATGATTCTTAATTTATGCAATTTATAGATATTTTCTTTCTCAGAGATATGAACTGCATAATACTTACAAAAAAACAATAGGACCTACCAAGATGTAAAAACAAATCATGGATTCAGAGTCCAAAATGGTTACAAATACACCAGGAAACCTCATTCATGAGGAAGCATTTAAACAGTTTTTATTAGAATGTACTCTCAGAGAAATATAAACTGAACGGTACTTACAAAAAACCAATAGGACCTACCAAGATTTAAATACAGATCACTGGATTCAAAGATCCGAGTGGTTACCAATACACCAAGAAACTTCATTCATGAGGGAGAGCTAAACATTTTTTTCTAAAATGTTAGATTCTTAGAAGACACATTTTATTGAAGTTATTGTACATATATTAACATCAATGCTTATTTGGATTACACAGTAAAATTCATATAATTACAAACATTTCTATAACTACCTTTTTTTAGATTATAGTACATTTTTACAATAATCAGTGATTTTAAAAAAAAAATTATTATATGTATAAAAAAAGAAAAGTTTTTGTCAATCAAGGACTTAAACTGAAGGTACTAAAATGCACCTGGTCCCACCGAGGTTTGAACTCAATTTACTGGATTCAGAGTACAGAGTGCTAACCATAACACCATGGAATCTCCCTTCTAATAACACATATAAAACTTTCTCTCAGAGTGTAAGATCTTTATTTCTACAAGATACAGAAATATTCATTCAGAGAGATATGTATTACATTGTATTTACAAATAAAACCATTAGGACCTACCAATTTGTATATACAGATTATTAGTTTCAGAGTCCAGAATTGTTAACAGTACACCATGAAAGCTCATTCATATGGTGGCATGTAAAAAATGTTCTCACAGTGTAAGATTCTTAGAGGTTACATTTTATTGGAATTATATTACCGATAAACCTGTCTCTCAGTGTGTATGATTCTTAATTTATGCAATTTATAGATATTTTCTTTCTCAGAGATATGAACTGCATAATACTTACAAAAAAACAATAGGACCTACCAAGATGTAAATACAAATCATGGATTCAGAGTCCAAAATGGTTACAAATACACCAGGAAACCTCATTCATGAGGAAGCATTTAAACAGTTTTTATTAGAATGTACTCTCAGAGAAATATAAACTGAACGGTACTTACAAAAAACCAATAGGACCTACCAAGATTTAAATACAGATCACTGGATTCAAAGATCAGAGTGGTTACCAATACACCAAGAAACTTCATTCATGAGGGAGAGCTAAACATTTTTTTCTAAAATGTTAGATTCTTAGAAGATACATTTTATTGCAATTATTGTACATATATTTACATCAACGCTTATTTGGGTTATATAGTAAAATTCATATAATTACATACATTTCTATAACTACCTTTTTTTAGCTTTTAGTTCATATTAACAAAAATCAGTGATTTAAAAAAACTATTATATGTATGAAAAAGAAGACTTTCTGTCAATCAAGAACTTAAACTGAAGGTACTAAAACACATCAGGTCCCACCGAGATTTGAACTCGGATCGCTGGATTCAGAGTCCAGAGTGCTAACCATTACACCATGGAACCTCTCTTCTAACACAACATATACAACTTTCTCTTAGAGTGTGAGATCTTATTTTCTACAAGTTACAGGAATAATAATCAGAGAGATAAGTATTACATTGTATTTACAAAAAAAAGCCATTAGGACCTACCAAATTTTTATACAGATTATAGGTTTCAGAGTCCAGAATTGTTAACAGTACACAATGAAACCTCATTCATATGGTAGCATGTACATTTTTTGTCAGAGTATAAGATTCTTAGTGGATACATTTTATTGGAATTAAATGACAGATAAACCTGTCTCTCAGTGTGTAAGATTCTTAATTTATGCAAATTATAGATATTTTCTTTCTCAGAGATATTAACTGTATTGTACTTACAACAAAACCAATAGAACCTACCAAGATGTAAATATAGATCATGGATTCAGAGTCCAAAATGTTTACCAATATACCATGAAACCTCATCCATTAGGGAGCATCTAAATATTTTTATAAGAATGTACTCTCAGAGAGATATGAACTGAATGGTACTTACAAAAAACCAATAGGACCTACCAAGATTTAAATACAGATCACTGTATTCAAAGATTAGAGTGGAGTGGTTACCAATACACCAAGAAACCACATTCATTAGGGAACATCTAAACATTTTTTTCTAAAATGTTAGATTCTTAGAAGACACATTTTATTGAAGTTATTGTGCATATATTAACATCAATGCTTATTTGGATTACACAGTAAAATTCATATAATTACAAACATTTCTATAACTACCTTTTTTAGATTTTAGTACATTTTTACAATAATCAGTGATTTTTAAAAAAAAATGTATTATATGTATAAAAAAAGAAAAGTTTTTGTCAATCAAGGACTTAAACTGAAGGTACTAAAATGCACCTGGTCCCACCGAGGTTTGAACTCAATTTACTGGATTCAGAGTACAGAGTGCTAACCATAACACCATGGAATCTCCCTTCTAATAACACATATAAAACTTTCTCTCAGAGTGTAAGATCTTTATTTCTACAAGATACAGAAATATTCATTCAGAGAGATATGTACTACATTGTATTTACAAATAAAACCATTAGGACCTACCAATTTGTATATACAGATTATTAGTTTCAGAGTCCAGAATTGTTGACAGTACACCATGAAAGCTCATTCATATGGTGGCATGTAAAAAATGTTCTCACAGTGTAAGATTCTTAGAGGTTACATTTTATTGGAATTATATTACCGATAAACCTGTCTCTCAGTGTGTATGATTCTTAATTTATGCAATTTATAGATATTTTCTTTCTCAGAGATATGAACTGCATAATACAGTACTTACAAAAAAACAATAGGACCTACCAAGATGTAAATACAAATCATGGATTCAGAGTCCAAAATGGTTACAAATACACCAGGAAACCTCATTCATGAGGAAGCATTTAAACAGTTTTTATTAGAATGTACTCTCAGAGAAATATAAACTGAACGGTACTTACAAAAAACCAATAGGACCTACCAAGATTTAAATACAGATCACTGGATTCAAAGATCAGAGTGGTTACCAATACACCAAGAAACTTCATTCATGAGGGAGAGCTAAACATTTTTTTTTAAAATGTTAGATTCTTAGAAGACACATTTTATTGCAATTATTGTACATATATTTACATCAACGCTTATTTGGGTAATATAGTAAAATTCATATAATTACATACATTTCTATAACTACCTTTTTCTAGCTTTTAGTACATATTTACAACAATCAGTGATTTAAAAAAATTATTATATGTATGAAAAAGAAGACTTTCTGTCAATCAAGAACTTAAACTGAAGGTACTAAAACACATCAGGTCCCACCGAGATTTGAACTCAGATCGCTGGATTCAGAGCCCAGAGTGCTAACCATTACACCATGGAAACTCTCTTCTAACACAACATATACAACTTTCTCTTAGAGTGTGAGATCTTATTTTCTACAAGTTACAGGAATAATAATCAGAGAGACAAGTATTACATTGTATTTAAAAAAAAAAAAGCCATTAGGACCTACCAAATTTTTATACAGATTATAGGTTTCAGAGTCCAGAATTGTTAACAGCACACAATGAAACCTCATTCATATGGTAGCATGTACATTTTTTGTCAGAGTATAAGATTCTTAGTGGATACATTTTATTGGAATTAAATGACAGATAAACCTGTCTCTCAGTGTGTAAGATTCTTAATTTATGCAATTTATAGATATTTTCTTTCTCAGAGATATTAACTGTATTGTACTTACAACAAAACCAATAGAACCTACCAAGATGTAAATATAGATCATGGATTCAGAGTCCAAAATGTTTACCAATATACCATGAAACCTCATCCATTAGGGAGCATCTAAATATTTTTATAAGAATGTACTCTCAGAGAGATATGAACTGAATGGTACTTACAAAAAACCAATAGGACCTACCAAGATTTAAATACAGATCACTGTATTCAAAGATCAGAGTGGAGTGGTTACCAATACACCAAGAAACCACATTCATTTGGGAACATCTAAACATTTTTTTCTAAAATGTTAGATTCTTAGAAGACACATTTTATTGAAGTTATTGTACATATATTAACATCAATGCTTATTTGGATTACACAGTAAAATTCATATAATTACAAACATTTCTATAACTACCTTTTTTTAGATTTTAGTACATTTTTACAATAATCAGTGATTTTAAAAAAAATTATTATATGTATAAAAAAGAAAAGTTTTTGTCAATCAAGGAATTAAACTTTGTACTAAAATGCACCTGGTCCCACCGAGATTTGAACTCAATTTACTAGATTCAGAGTACAGAGTGCTAACCATAACACCATGGAATATCCCTTCTAATAACAAATATAAAACTTTATCTCAGAGTGTAAGATCTTTATTTCTACAAGATACAGAAATATTCATTCAGAGAGATATGTACTACATTGTATTTACAAATAAAACCATTAGGACCTACCAATTTGTATATACAGATTATTAGTTTCAGAGTCCAGAATTGTTAACAGTACACCATGAAAGCTCATTCATATGGTGGCATGTAAAAAATGTTCTCACTGTGTAAGATTCTTAGAGGTTACATTTTATTGGAATTATATTACCGATAAACCTGTCTCTCAGTGTGTATGATTCTTAATTTATGCAATTTATAGATATTTTCTTTCTCAGAGATATGAACTGCATAATACTTACAAAAAAACAATAGGACCTACCAAGATGTAAATACAAATCATGGATTCAGAGTCCAAAATGGTTACAAATACACCAGGAAACCTCATTCATGAGGAAGCATTTAAACAGTTTTTATTAGAATGTACTCTCAGAGAAATATAAACTGAACGGTACTTACAAAAAAACAATAGGACCTACCAAGATTTAAATACAGATCACTGGATTCAAAGATCCGAGTGGTTACCAATACACCAAGAAACTTCATTCATGAGGGAGAGCTAAACATTTTTTTCTAAAATGTTAGATTCTTAGAAGACACATTTTATTGCAATTATTGTACATATATTTACATCAACGCTTATTTAGGTTATATAGTAAAATTCATATAATTACATACATTTCTATAACTACCTTTTTTTAACTTTTAGTACATATTTACAAAAATCAGTGATTTAAAAAAATTATTATATGTATGAAAAAGAACACTTTCTGTCAATCAAGAAATTAAGCTGAAGGTACTAAAACACATGAGGTCCCACCGAGATTTGAACTCGGATAGCTGGATTCAGAGTCCAGAGTGCTAACCATTACTCCATGGAACCTCTCTTCTAACACAACATATACAAATTTCTCTTAGAGTGTGAGATCTTATTTTCTACAAGTTACAGGAATAATAATCAGAGAGATAAGTATTACATTGTATTTACAAAAAAAAGCGATTAGGACCTACCAAATTTTTATACAGATTATAGGTTTCAGAGTCCAGAATTGTTAACAGCACACAATGAAACCTCATTCATATGGTAGCATGTACATTTTTTGTCAGAGTATAAGATTCTTAGTGGATACATTTTATTGGAATTAAATGACAGATAAACCTGTCTCTCAGTGTGTAAGATTCTTAATTTATGCAATTTATAGATATTTTCTTTCTCAGAGATATTAACTGTATTGTACTTACAACAAAACCAATAGAACCTACCAAGATGTAAATATAGATCATGGATTCAGAGTTCAAAATGTTTACCAATATACCATGAAACATCATCCATTAGGGAGCATCTAAATATTTTTATAAGAATGTACTCTCAGAGAGATATGAACTGAATGGTACTTACAAAAAACCAATAGGACCTACCAAGATTTAAATACAGATCACTGTATTCAAAGATCAGAGTGGAGTGGTTACCAATACACCAAGAAACCACATTCATTAGGGAACATCTAAACATTTTTTTCTAAAATGTTAGATTCTTAGAAGACACATTTTATTGAAGTTATTGTACATATATTAACATCAATGCTTATTTGGATTACACAGTAAAATTGATATAATTACAAACATTTCTATAACTACCTTTTTTTTAGATTTTAGTACATTTTTACAATAATCAGTAATTTTAAAAAATGTATTATATGTATAAAAAAGAAAAAAATTTGTCAATCAAGGAATTAGACTTTGTACGAAAATGCACCTGGTCCCACCGAGATTTGAACTCAATTTACTGGATTCAGAGTACAGAGTGCTAACCATAACACCATGGAATATCCCTTCTAATAACACATATAAAACTTTCTCTCAGAGTGTAAGATCTTTATTTCTACAAGATACAGAAATATTCATTCAGAGAGATATGTACTACATTGTATTTACAAATAAAACCATTAGGACCTACCAATTTGTATATACAGATTATTAGTTTCAGAGTCCAGAATTGTTAACAGTACACCATGAAAGCTCATTCATATGGTGGCATGTAAAAAATGTTCTCACAGTGTAAGATTCTTAGAGGTTACATTTTATTGGAATTATATTACCGATAAACCTGTCTCTCAGTGTGTATGGTTCTTAATTTATGCAATTTATAGATATTTTCTTTCTCAGAGATATGAACTGCATAATACTTACAAAAAAACAATAGGACCTACCAAGATGTAAAAACAAATCATGGATTCAGAGTCCAAAATGGTTACAAATACACCAGGAAACCTCATTCATGAGGAAGCATTTAAACAGTTTTTATTAGAATGTACTCTCAGAGAAATATAAACTGAACGGTACTTACAAAAAACCAATAGGACCTACCAAGATTTAAATACAGATCACTGGATTCAAAGATCAGAGTGGTTACCAATACACCAAGAAACTTCATTCATGAGGGAGAGCTAAACATTTTTTTCTAAAATGTTAGATTCTTAGAAGACACATTTTATTGCAATTATTGTACATATATTTACATCAACGCTTATTTAGGTTATATAGTAAAATTCATATAATTACATACATTTCTATAACTACCTTTTTTTTAGCTTTTAGTACATATTTACAAAAATCAGTGATTTAAAAAAATTATTATATGTATGAAAAAGAAGACTTTCTGTCAATCAAGAAATTAAACTGAAGGTACTAAAACACTTTACAAAAATCAGTGATTTAAAACAATTATAATATGTATGAAAAAGAAGACTTTCTGTCAATCAAGAATTTAAACTGAAGGTCCCACCGAGATTTGAACTAGGATCGCTGGATTCAGAGTCCAGAGTGCTAACCATTACACCATGGAACCCCTCTTTAACACCACATATACAACTTTCTCTTAGAGTGTGAGATCTTATTTTCTACAAGTTGCAGGAATAATAATAAGAGAGATAAGTATTACATTGTATTTACAAAAAAAGCCATTAGGACCTACCAAATTTTTATACAGATTATAGGTTTCAGAGTCCAGAATTGTTAACAGTACACAATGAAACCTCATTCATATGGTAGCATGTACATTTTTTGTCAGAGTATAAGATTCTTAGTGGATACATTTTATTGGAATTAAATGACAGATAAACCTGTCTCTCAGTGTGTAAGATTCTTAATTTATGCAATTTATAGATATTTTCTTTATCAGAGATATTAACTGTATTGTACTTACAACAAACCCAATAAACCCTACCAAGATGTAAATATAGATCATGGATTCAGAGTCCAAAATGTTTACCAATACACCATGAAACCTCATCCATTAGGGAGCATCTAAATATTTTTATAAGAATGTACTCTCAGAGAGATATGAACTGAATGGTACTTACAAAAAACCAATAGGACCTACCAAGATTTAAATACATATCACTGTATTCAAAGATCAGAGTGGAGTGGTTACCAATACACCAAGAAACCACATTCATTAGGGAACATCTAAACATTTTTTTCTAAAATGTTAGTTTCTTAGAAGACACAATTTATTGAAGTTATTGTACATATATTAACATCAATGCTTATTTGGATTACACAGTAAAATTCATATAATTATAAACATTTCTATAACTACATTTTTTTAGATTTTAGTACATATTTACAATAATCAGTTATTTAAAAAATGTATTATATGTATAAAAAAGAAAAGTTTTTGTCAAGGACTTAAACTGAAGGTACTAAAATGCACCTGGTCCCACCGAGATTTGAACTCAATTTACTGGATTCAGAGTACAGAGTGCTAACCATAACACCATGGAATCTCCCTTCTAATAACACGTATAAAACTTTCTCTCAGAGTGTAAGATCTTAATTTCTACAAGATACAGAAATATTCATTCAGAGAGATATGTACTACATTGTATTTACAAATAAAACCATTAGGACCTACCAATTTGTATATACAGATTATTGGTTTCAGAGTCCAGAATTGTTAACAGTACACCATGAAAGCTCATTCATATGGTGGCATGTAAAAAAAATTCTCACAGTGTAAGATTCTTAGAGGTTACATTTTATTGGAATTATATTACAGATAAACCTGTCTCTCAGTGTGTATGATTCTTAATTTATGCAATTTATAGATATTTTCTTTCTCAGAGATATGAACTGCATAATACTTGCAAAGAAACAATAGGACCTACCAAGATGTAAATACAAATCATGGATTCAGAGTCCAAAATGGTTACAAATACACCAGGAAACCTCATTCATGAGGAAGCATTTAAACAGTTTTTATTAGAATGTACTCTCAGAGAAATATAAACTGAACGGTACTTACAAAAAACCAATAGGACCTACCAAGATTTAAATACAGATCACTGGATTCAAAGATCAGAGTGGTTACCAATACACCAAGAAACTTCATTCATGAGGGAGAGCTAAACATTTTTTTCTAAAATGTTAAATTCTTAGAAGACACATTTTATTGCAATTATTGTACATATATTTACATCAACGCTTATTTGGGTTATATAGTAAAATTCATATAATTACATACAGTTCTATAACTACCTTTTTTAGCTTTTCGTACATATTTACAAAAATCAGTGATTTAAAAAAATTATTATATATGTATGAAAAAGAAGACTTTCTGTCAATCAAGAACTTAAACTGAAGGTACTAAAACACATCAGGTCCCACCGAGATTTGAACTCGGATCGCTGGATTCAGATAAACCTGTCTCTCAGTGTGTAAGATACTTAATTTATGCAATTTATAGATATTTTCTTTCTCAGAGATATTAACTGTATTGTACTTACAACAAAACCAATAGAACCTACCAAGATGTAAATATAGATCATGGATTCAGAGTCCAAATGTTTACCAATATACCATGAAACCTCATCCATTAGGGAGCATCTAAATATTTTTATAAGAATGTACTCTCAGAGAGATATGAACTGAATGGTACTTACAAAAAACCAATAGGACCTATCAAGATTTAAATACAGATCACTGTATTCAAAGATCAGAGTGGAGTGGTTACCAATACACCAAGAAACCACATTCATTAGGGAATATCTAAACATTTTTTTTCTAAAATGTTAGATTCTTAGAAGACACATTTTATTGAAGTTATTGTACATATATTAACATCAATGCTTATTTAGATTACACAGTAAAATTCATATAATTACAAACATTTCTATAACTACCTTTTTTTTAGATTTTAGTACATTTTTACGATAATCAGTGATTTTAAAAAAATGTATTATATGTATAAAAAAGAAAAGTTTTTGTCAATCAAGGACTTAAATTTTTTTACTAAAATGCACCTGGTCCCACCGAGATTTGAACTCAATTTACTGGATTCAGAGTACAGAGTGCTAACTATAACACCATGGAATCTCCCTTCTAATAACACATATAAAACTTTCTCTCAGAGTGTAAGATCTTTATTTCTACAAGATACAGAAATATTCATTTAGAGAGATATGTACTACATTGTATTTACAAATAAAACCATTAGGACCTACCAATTTGTATATACAGATTATTAGTTTCAGAGTCCAGAATTGTTAACAGTACACCATGAAAGCTCATTCATATGGTGGCATGTAAAAAATGTTCTCACAGTGTAAGATTCTCAGAGGTTACATTTTATTGGAATTATATTACCGATAAACCTGTCTCTCAGTGTGTATGATTCTTAATTTATGCAATTTATAGATATTTTCTTTCTCAGAGAAATGAACTGTATAATACTTACAAAAAAACAATAGGACCTACCAAGATGTAAATACAAATCATGGATTCAGAGTCCAAAATGGTTACAAATACACCAGGAAACCTCATTCATGAGGAAGCATTTAAACAGTTTTTATTAGAATGTACTCTCAGAGAAATATAAACTGAACGGTACTTACAAAAAACCAATAGGACCTACCAAGATTTAAATACAGATCACTGGATTCAAAGATCAGAGTGGTTACCAATACACCAAGAAACTTCATTCATGAGGGAGAGCTAAACATTTTTTTCTAAAATGTTAGATTCTTAGAAGTCACATTTTATTACAATTATTGTACATATATTTACATCAACGCTTATTTGGGTTATATAGTAAAATTCATATAATTACATCCATTTCTATAACTACCTTTTTTAGCTTTTCGTACATATTTACAAAAATCAGTGATTTAAAAAAATTATCATATGTATGAAAAAGAAGACTTTCTGTCAATCAAGTACTTAAACGGAAGGTACTAAAACACATCAGGTCCCACTGAGATTTGAACTCGGATAGCTGGATTCAGAGTCCAAAGTGCTAACCATTACACCATGGAACCTCTCTTCTAACACAACATATACAACTTTCTCTTAGAGTGTGAGCTCTTATTTTCTACAAGTTACAGGAATAATAATCAGAGAGATAAGTATTACATTGTATTTACAAAAAAAAGCCATTAGGACCTACCAAATTTTTATACAGATTATAGGTTTCAGAGTCCAGAATTGTTAACAGTACACCATGAAACCTCATTCCTATGGTAGCATGCACATTTTTTGTCAGAGTATAAGATTCTTAGTGGATACATTTTATTGGAATTAAATGACAGATAAACCTGTCTCTCAGTGTGTAAGATTCTTAATTTATGCAATTTATAGATATTTTCTTTCTCAGAGATATTAACTGTATTGTACTTACAACAAAACCAATAGAACCTACCAAGATGTAAATATAGATCATGGATTCAGAGTCCAAAATGTTTACCAATATACCATGAAACCTCATCCATTAGGGATCATCTAAATATTTTTATAAGAATGTACTCTCAGAGAGATATGAACTGAATGGTACTTACAAAAAACCAATAGGACCTACCAAGATTTAAATACAGATCACTGTATTCAAAGATCAGAGTGGAGTGGTTACCAATACACCAAGAAACCACATTCATTAGGGAACATCTAAACATTTTTTTCTAAAATGTTAGATTCTTAGAAGACACATTTTATTGAAGTTATTGTACATATATTAACATCAATGCTTATTTGGATTACACAGTAAAATTCATATAATTACAAACATTTCTATAACTACCTTTTTTTTAGATTTTAGTACATTTTTACAATAATCAGTGATTTTAAAAAAATGTATTATATGTATAAAAAATAAAAGTTTTTGTCAATCAAGGACTTAAACTGAAGGTACTAAAATGCACCTGGTCCCACCGAGATTTGAACTCAACTTACTGGATTCAGAGTACAGAGTGCTAACCATAACACCATGGAATCTCCCTTCTAATAACACATATAAAACTTTCTCTCAGAGTGTAAGATCTTTATTTCTACAAGATACAGAAATATTCATTCAGAGAGATATGTACTACATTGTATTTACAAATAAAACCATTAGGACCTACCAATTTGTATATACAGATTATTAGTTTCAGAGTCCAGAATTGTTAACAGTACACCATGAAAGCTCATTCATATGGTGGCATGTAAAAAATGTTCTCACAGTGTAAGATTCTCAGAGGTTACATTTTATTGGAATTATATTACAGATAAACCTGTCTCTCAGTGTGTATGATTCTTAATTTATGCAATTTATAGATATTTTCTTTCTCAGAGATATGAACTGCATAATACTTACAAAGAAACAATAGGACCTACCAAGATGTAAATACAAATCATGGATTCAGAGTCCAAAATGGTTACAAATACACCAGGAAACCTCATTCATGAGGAAGCATTTAAACAGTTTTTATTAGAATGTACTCTCAGAGAAATATAAACTGAACGGTACTTACAAAAAACCAATAGGACCTACCAAGATTTAAATACAGATCACTGGATTCAAAGATCAGAGTGGTTACCAATACACCAAGAAACTTCATTCATGAGGGAGAGCTAAACATTTGTTTCTAAAATGTTAGATTCTTAGAAGACACATTTTATTGCAATTATTGTACATATATTTACATCAACGCTTATTTGGGTTATATAGTAAAATTCATATAATTACATACATTTCTATAACTATCTTTTTTTAGTTTTTAGTACATATTTACAAAAATCAGTGATTTAAAAACATTTATTATATGTATGAAAAAGAAGACTTTCTGTTAATCAAGAACTTAAACTTTGTACTAAAGCACATCAGGTCCCACCGAGATTTGAACTAGGATCGCTGGATTCGGAGTCCAGAGTGCTAACCATTACACCATGGAACCCCTCTTTAACACCACATATACAACTTTTTCTTAGAGTGTGAGATCTTATTTTCTACAAGTTGCAGGAATAATAATCAGAGAGATAAGTATTACATTGTAATTACAAAAAAAAGCAATTTGGACCTACCAAATTTTTATACAGATTATAGGTTTAAGAGTCCAGAATTGTTAACAGTACACAATGAAACCTCATTCATATGGTAGCATGTACATTTTTGGTCAGAGTATAAGATTCTTAGTGGATACATTTTATTGGAATTAAATAACAGATAAACCTGTCTCTCAGTGTGTAGGATTCTTAATTTATGCAATTTATAGATATTTTCTTTCTCAGAGATATTAACTGTATTGTACTTACAACAAAACCAATATAACCTACCAAGATGTAAATATAGATCATGGATTCAGAGTCCAAAATGTTTACCAATACACTATGAAACCTCATCCATTAGGGAGCATCTAAATATTTTTATAAGAATGTACTCTCAGAGAGATATGAACTGAATGGTACTTACAAAAAACCAATAGGACCTACCAAGATTTAAATACAGATCACTATATTCAAAGATCAGAGTGGAGTTGTTACCAATACACCAAGAAACCACATTCATTAGGGAACATCTAAACATTTTTTTCTAAAATGTTAGATTCTTAGAAGACACATTTTATTGAAGTTATTGTTCATATATTAACATCAATGCTTATTTGGATTACACAGTAAAATTCATATAATTTCAAACATTTCTATAACTTCCTTTTTTAGATTTTAGTACATATTTACAATAATAAGTTATTTAAGATATGTATTATATGTATAAAAAAGAAAAGTTTTTGTCAAGGACTTAAACTGAAGGTACTAAAATGCACCTGGTCCCACCGAAATTTGAACTCAATTTACTGGATTAAGAGTACAGAGTGCTAACCATAACACCATGGAATCTCCCTTCTAATAACACATATAAAACTTTCTCTCACAGTGTAAAATCTTAATTTCTACAAGATACAGAAATATTCATTCAGAGAGATATGTACTACATTGTATTTACAAATAAAACCATTAGGACCTACCAATTTGTATATACAGATTATTGGTTTCAGAGTCCAGAATTGTTAACAGTACACCATGAAAGCTCATTCATATGGTGGCATGTAAAAAAAATTCTCACAGTGTAAGATTTTTAGAGGTTACATTTTATTGGAATTATATTACAGATAAACCTGTCTCTCAGTGTGTATGATTCTTAATTTATGCAATTTATAGATATTTTCTTTCTCAGAGATATGAACTGCATAATACTTACAAAAAAACAATAGGACCTACCAAGATGTAAATACAAATCATGGATTCAGAGTCCAACATGGTTACAAATACACCAGGAAACCTCATTCATGAGGAAGCATTTAAACAGTTTTTATTAGAATGTACTCTCAGAGAAATATAAACTGAACGGTACTTACAAAAAACCAATAGGACCTACCAAGATTTAAATACAGATCACTGGATTCAAAGATCAGAGTGGTTACCAATACACCAAAAACCTCATTCATGAGGGAGAGCTAAACATTTTTTTCTAAAATGTTAGATTCTTAGAAGACACATTTTATTACAATTATTGTACATATATTTACATCAACGCTTATTTGGGTTATATAGTAAAATTCATATAATTACATACATTTCTATAACTACCTTTTTGTACATATTTACAAAAATCAGTGATTTAAAACAATTATAATATGTATGAAAAAGAAGACTTTCTGTCAATCAAGAATTTAAACTGAAGGTACTAAAACACATCAGGTCCCACCGAGATTTGAACTAGGATCGCAGGATTCAGAGCCCAGCGTGCTAACCATTACACCATGAAACCTCTCTTCTAACACAACATATACAACTTTCTCTTAGAGTGTGAGATCTTATTTTCTACAAGTTGCAGGAATAATAATCAGAGAGATAAGTATTACATTGTATTTACAAAAAAAGCCATTAGGACCTACCAAATTTTTAATACAGATTATAGGTTTCAGAGTCCAGAATTGTTAACAGTACACAATGAAACCTCATTCATATGGTAGCATGTACATTTTTTGTCAGAGTATAAGATTCTTAGTGGATACATTTTATTGGAATTAAATGACAGATAAACCTGTCTCTCAGTGTGTAAGATTCTTAATTTATGCAATTTATAGATATTTTCTTTATCAGAGATATTAACTGTATTGTACTTACAACAAAACCAATAAACCCTACCAAGATGTAAATATAGATCATGGATTCAGAGTCCAAAATGTTTACCAATACACCATGAAACCTCATCCATTAGGGAGCATCTAAATATTTTTATAAGAATGTACTCTCAGAGAGATATGAACTGAATGGTACTTACAAAAAACCAATAGGACCTACCAAGATTTAAATACATATCACTGTATTCAAAGATCAGAGTGGAGTTGTTACCAATACACCAAGAAACCACATTCATTAGGGAACATCTAAACATTTTTTTCTAAAATGTTAGATTCTTAGAAGACACATTTTATTGAAGTTATTGTACATATATTAACATCAATGCTTATTTGGATTACACAGTAAAATTCATATAATTACAAACATTTCTATAACTACCTTTTTTAGATTTGAGTACATATTTACAATAATAAGTTATTTAAGATATGTATTATATGTATAAAAAAGAAAAGTTTTTGTCATGGACTTAAACTGAAGGTACTAAAATGCACCTGGTCCCACCGAAATTTGAACTCAATTTACTGGATTAAGAGTACAGAGTGCTAACCATAACACCATGGAATCTCCCTTCTAATAACACATATAAAACTTTCTCTCACAGTGTAAAATCTTAATTTCTACAAGATACAGAAATATTCATTCAGAGAGATATGCACTACATTGTATTTACAAATAAAACCATTAGGACCTACCAATTTGTATATACAGATTATTGGTTTCAGAGTCCAGAATTGTTAACAGTACACCATGAAAGCTCATTCATATGGTGGCATGTAAAAAAAATTCTCACAGTGTAAGATTTTTAGAGGTTACATTTTATTGGAATTATATTACAGATAAACCTGTCTCTCAGTGTGTATGATTCTTAATTTATGCAATTTATAGATATTTTCTTTCTCAGAGATATGAACTGCATAATACTTACAAAAAAACAATAGGACCTACCAAGATGTAAATACAAATCATGGATTCAGAGTCCAACATGGTTACAAATACACCAGGAAACCTCATTCATGAGGAAGCATTTAAACAGTTTTTATTAGAATGTACTCTCAGAGAAATATAAACTGAACGGTACTTACAAAAAACCAATAGGACCTACCAAGATTTAAATACAGATCACTGGATTCAAAGACCAGAGTGGTTACCAATACACCAAAAACCTCATTCATGAGGGAGAGCTAAACATTTTTTTCTAAAATGTTAGATTCTTAGAAGACACATTTTATTACAATTATTGTACATATATTTACATCAACGCTTATTTGGGTAATATAGTAAAATTCATATAATTACATATATTTCTATAACTACCTTTTTGTACATATTTACAAAAATCAGTGATTTAAAACAATTATAATATGTATGAAAAAGAAGACTTTCTGTCAATCAAGAATTTAAACTGAAGGTACTAAAACACATCAGGTCCCACCGAGATTTGAACTAGGATCGCTGGATTCAGAGTCCAGAGTGCTAACCATTACACCATGGAACCCCTCTTTAATACCACATATACAACTTTCTCTTAGAGTGTGAGATCTTATTTTCTACAAGTTGCAGGAATAATAATCAGAGAGATAAGTATTACATTGTATTTACAAAAAAAGCCATTAGGACCTACCAAATTTTTATACAGATTATAGGTTTCAGAGTCCAGAATTGTTAACAGTACACAATGAAACCTCATTCATATGGTAGCATGTACATTTTTTGTCAGAGTATAAGATTCTTAGTGGATACATTTTATTGGAATTAAATGACAGATAAACCTGTCTCTCAGTGTGTAAGATTCTTAATTTATGCAATTTATAGATATTTTCTTTATCAGAGATATTAACTGTATTGTACTTACAACAAAACCAATTAACCCTACCAAGATGTAAATATAGATCATGGATTCAGAGTCCAAAATGTTTACCAATACACCATGAAACCTCATCCATTAGGGAGCATCTAAATATTTTTATAAGAATGTACTCTCAGAGAGATATGAACTGAATGGTACTTACAAAAAACCAATAGGACCTACCAAGATTTAAATACATATCACTGTATTCAAAGATCAGAGTGGAGTGGTTACCAATACACCAAGAAACCACATTCATTAGGGAACATCTAAACATTTTTTTCTAAAATGTTAGATTCTTAGAAGACACAATTTATTGAAGTTATTGTACATATATTAACATCAATGCTTATTTGGATTACACAGTAAAATTTATATAATTATAAACATTTCTATAACTACATTTTTTTAGATTTTAGTACATATTTACAATAATCAGTTATTTAAAAAATGTATTATATGTATAAAAAAGAAAAGTTTTTGTCAAGGACTTAAACTGAAGGTACTAAAATGCACCTGGTCCCACCGAGATTTGAACTCAATTTACTGGATTCAGAGTACAGAGTGCTAACCATAACACCATGGAATCTCCCTTCTAATAACACGTATAAAACTTTCTCTCAGAGTGTAAGATCTTAATTTCTACAAGATACAGAAATATTCATTCAGAGAGATATGTACTACATTGTATTTACAAATAAAACCATTAGGACCTACCAATTTGTATATACAGATTATTGGTTTCAGAGTCCAGAATTGTTAACAGTACACCATGAAAGCTCATTCATATGGTGGCATGTAAAAAAAATTCTCACAGTGTAAGATTCTTAGAGGTTACATTTTATTGGAATTTTATTACAGATAAACCTGTCTCTCAGTGTGTATGATTCTTAATTTATGCAATTTATAGATATTTTCTTTCTCAGAGATATGAACTGCATAATACTTACAAAGAAACAATAGGACCTACCAAGATGTAAATACAAATCATGGATTCAGAGTCCAAAATGGTTACAAATACACCAGGAAACCTCATTCATGAGGAAGCATTTAAACAGTTTTTATTAGAATGTACTCTCAGAGAAATATAAACTGAACGGTACTTACAAAAAACCAATAGGACCTACCAAGATTTAAATACAGATCACTGGATTCAAAGATCAGAGTGGTTACCAATACACCAAGAAACTTCATTCATGAGGGAGAGCTAAACATTTTTTTCTAAAATGTTAAATTCTTAGAAGACACATTTTATTGCAATTATTGTACATATATTTACATCAACGCTTATTTGGGTTATATAGTAAAATTCATATAATTACATACAGTTCTATAACTACCTTTTTTAGCTTTTCGTACATATTTACAAAAATCAGTGATTTAAAAAAATTATTATATATGTATGAAAAAGAAGACTTTCTGTCAATCAAGAACTTAAACTGAAGGTACTAAAACACATCAGGTCCCACCGAGATTTGAACTCGGATCGCTGGATTCAGATAAACCTGTCTCTCAGTGTGTAAGATTCTTAATTTATGCAATTTATAGATATTTTCTTTCTCAGAGATATTAACTGTATTGTACTTACAACAAAACCAATAGAACCTACCAAGATGTAAATATAGATCATGGATTCAGAGTCCAAATGTTTACCAATATACCATGAAACCTCATCCATTAGGGAGCATCTAAATATTTTTATAAGAATGTACTCTCAGAGAGATATGAACTGAATGGTACTTACAAAAAACCAATAGGACCTATCAAGATTTAAATACAGATCACTGTATTCAAAGATCAGAGTGGAGTGGTTACCAATACACCAAGAAACCACATTCATTAGGGAATATCTAAACATTTTTTTCTAAAATGTTAGATTCTTAGAAGACACATTTTATTGAAGTTATTGTACATATATTAACATCAATGCTTATTTGGATTACACAGTAAAATTCATATAATTACAAACATTTCTATAACTACTTTTTTTTAGATTTTAGTACATTTTTACGATAATCAGTGATTTTAAAAAAATGTATTATATGTATAAAAAAGAAAAGTTTTTGTCAATCAAGGACTTAAACTTTTTACTAAAATGCACCTGGTCCCACCGAGATTTGAACTCAATTTACTGGATTCAGAGTACAGAGTGCTAACTATAACACCATGGAATCTCCCTTCTAATAACACATATAAAACTTTCTCTCAGAGTGTAAGATCTTTATTTCTACAAGATACAGAAATATTCATTTAGAGAGATATGTACTTCATTGTATTTACAAATAAAACCATTAGGACCTACCAATTTGTATATACAGATTATTAGTTTCAGAGTCCAGAATTGTTAACAGTACACCATGAAAGCTCATTCATATGGTGGCATGTAAAAAATGTTCTCACAGTGTAAGATTCTTAGAGGTTACATTTTATTGGAATTATATTACCGATAAACCTGTCTCTCAGTGTGTATGATTCTTAATTTATGCAATTTATAGATATTTTCTTTCTCAGAGATATGAACTGCATAATACTTACAAAAAAACAATAGGCCCTACCAAGATGTAAATACAAATCATGGATTCAGAGTCCAAAATGGTTACAAATACACCAGGAAACCTCATTCATGAGGAAGCATTTGAACTGTTTTTATTAGAATGTACTCTCAGAGAAATATAAACTGAACGGTACTTACAAAAAATCAATAGGACCTACCAAGATTTAAATACAGATCACTGGATTCAAAGATCAGAGTGGTTACCAATACACCAAGAAACCTCATTCACGAGGGAGAGCTAAACATTTTTTTCTAAAATGTTAGATTCTTAGAAGACACATTTTATTGCAATTATTGTACATATATTTACATCAACGCTTATTTGGGTTATATAGTAAAATTCATATAATTACATACATTTCTATAACTACCTTTTTTTAGCTTTTTGTACATATTTACAAAAATCAGTGATTTAAAAAAATCATTATATGTATGAAAAGGAAGACTTTCTGTCAATCAAGAACTTAAACTGAAGGTACTAAAACACATCAGATACCATCGAGATTTGAACTCGGATCGCTGGTTTCAGAGTCCAGAGTGCTAACCATTACACCATGGAACCTCTCTTCTAGCACAACATATACAACTTTCTCTTAGAGTGTGAGATCCTATTTTCTACAAGTAACAGGAATAATAATCAGAGAGATAAGTATTACATTGTATTTACAAAAAAAAGCCATTAGGACCTACCAAATGTTTATACAGATTATAGGTTTCAGAGTCCAGAATTGTTAACAGTACACAATGAAACCTCATTCCTATGGTAGCATGCACATTTTTTGTCAGAGTATAAGATTCTTAGTGGATACATTTTATTGGAATTAAATGACAGATAAACCTGTCTCTCAGTGTGTAAGATTCTTAATTTATGCAATTTATAGATATTTTCTTTCTCAGAGATATTAACTGTATTGTACTTACAACAAAACCAATAGAACCTACCAAGATGTAAATATAGATCATGGATTCAGAGTCCAAAATGTTTACCAATATACCATGAAACCTCATCCATTAGGGATCATCTAAATATTTTTATAAGAATGTACTCTTAGAGAGATGTGAACTGAATGGTACTTACAAAAAACCAATAGGACCTACCAAGATTTAAATACAGATCACTGTATTCAAAGATCAGAGTGGAGTGGTTACCAATACACCAAGAAACCACATTCATTAGGGAACATCTAAACATTTTTTTCTAAAATGTTAGATTCTTAGAAGACACATTTTATTGAAGTTATTGTACATATATTAACATCAATGCTTATTTGGATTACACAGTAAAATTCATATAATTACAAACATTTCTATAACTACCTTTTTTTTAGATTTTAGTACATTTTTACAATAATCAGTGATTTAAAAAAAATTTATTATATGTATAAAAAATAAAAGTTTTTGTCAATCAAGGACTTAAACTGAAGGTACTAAAATGCACCTGGTCCCACCGAGATTTGAACTCAACTTACTGGATTCAGAGTACAGAGTGCTAACCATAACACCATGGAATCTCCCTTCTAATAACACATATAAAACTTTCTCTCAGAGTGTAAGATCTTTATTTCTACAAGATACAGAAATATTCATTCAGAGAGATATGTACCACATTGTATTTACAAATAAAACCATTAGGACCTACCAATTTGTATATACAGATTATTAGTTTCAGAGTCCAGAATTGTTAACAGTACACCATGAAAGCTCATTCATATGGTGGCATGTAAAAAATGTTCTCACAGTGTAAGATTCTTAGAGGTTACATTTTATTGGAATTATATTACCGATAAACCTGTCTCTCAGTGTGTATGATTCTTAATTTATGCAATTTATAGATATTTTCTTTCTCAGAGATATGAACTGCATAATACTTACAAAGAAACAATAGGACCTACCAAGATGTAAATACAAATCATGGATTCAGAGTCCAAAATGGTTACAAATACACCAGGAAACCTCATTCATGAGGAAGCATTTAAACAGTTTTTATTAGAATGTACTCTCAGAGAAATATAAACTGAACGGTACTTACAAAAAATCAATAGGACCTACCAAGATTTAAATACAGATCACAGGATTCAAAGATCAGAGTGATTACCAATACACCAAGAAACCTCATTCACGAGGGAGAGCTAAACATTTTTTTCTAAAATGTTAGATTCTTAGAAGACACATTTTATTGCAATTATTGTACATATATTTACATCAACGCTTATTTGGGTTATATAGTAAAATTCATATAATTACATACATTTCTATAACTACCTTTTTTTAGCTTTTTGTACATATTTACAAAAATCAGTGATTTAAAAAAATCATTATATGTATGAAAAGGAAGACTTTCTGTCAATCAAGAATTTAAACTGAAGGTACTAAAACACATCAGGTCCCACCGAGATTTGAACTAGGATCGCTGGATTCAGAGTCCAGAGTGCTAACCATTACACCATGGAACCCCTCTTTAACACCACATATACAACTTTCTCTTAGAGTGTGAGATCTTATTTTCTACAAGTTGCAGGAATAATAATCAGAGAGATAAGTATTACATTGTATTTACAAAAAAAGCCATTAGGACCTACCAAATTTTTATACAGATTATAGGTTTCAGAGTCCAGAATTGTTAACAGTACACAATGAAACCTCATTCATATGGTAGCATGTACATTTTTGGTCAGAGTATAAGATTCTTAGTGGATACATTTTATTGGAATTAAATGACAGATAAACCTGTCTCTCAGTGTGTAAGATTCTTAATTTATGCAATTTATAGATATTTTCTATCTCAGAGATATTAACTGTATTGTACTTACAACAAAACCAATAAAACCTACCAAGATGTAAATATAGATCATGGATTCAGAGTCCAAAATGTTTACCAATATATCATGAAACCTCATCCATTAGGGAGCATCTAAATATTTTTATAAGAATGTACTCTCAGAGAGATATGAACTGAATGGTACTTACAAAAAACCAATAGGACCTACCAAGATTTAAATACATATCACTCTATTCAAAGATCAGAGTGGAGTGGTTACCAATACACCAAGAAACCACATTCATTAGGGAACATCTAAACATTTTTTTCTAAAATGTTAGATTCTTAGAAGACACAATTTATTGAAGTTATTGTACATATATTAACATCAATGCTTATTTGGATTACACAGTAAAATTCATATAATTATAAACATTTCTATAACTACATTTTTTTAGATTTTAGTACATATTTACAATAATCAGTTATTTAAAAAATGTATTATATGTATAAAAAAGAAAAGTTTTTGTCAAGGACTTAAACTGAAGGTACTAAAATGCACCTGGTCCCACCGAGATTTGAACTCAATTTACTGGATTCAGAGTACAGAGTGCTAACCATAACACCATGGAATCTCCCTTCTAATAACACGTATAAAACTTTCTCTCAGAGTGTAAGATCTTTATTTCTACAAGATACTGAAATATTCATTCAGAGAGATATGTACTACATTGTATTTACAAATAAAACCATTAGGACCTACCAATTTGTATATACAGATTATTGGTTTCAGAGTCCAGAATTGTTAACAGTACACCATGAAAGCTCATTCATATGGTGGCATGTAAAAAATGTTCTCACAGTGTAAGATTCTTAGAGGTTACATTTTATTGGAAATATATTACAGATAAACCTGTCTCTCAGTGTGTATGATTCTTAATTTATGCAATTTATAGATATTTTCTTTCTCAGAGATATGAACTGCATAATACTTACAAAAAAACAATAGGCCCTACCAAGATGTAAATACAAATCATGGATTCAGAGTCCAAAATGGTTACAAATACACCAGGAAACCTCATTCATGAGGAAGCATTTGAACTGTTTTTATTAGAATGTACTCTCAGAGAAATATAAACTGAACGGTACTTACAAAAAATCAATAGGACCTACCAAGATTTAAATACAGATCACTGGATTCAAAGATCAGAGTGGTTACCAATACACCAAGAAACCTCATTCACGAGGGAGAGCTAAACATTTTTTTCTAAAATGTTAGATTCTTAGAAGACACATTTTATTGCAATTATTGTACATATATTTACATCAACGCTTATTTGGGTTATATAGTAAAATTCATATAATTACATACATTTCTATAACTACCTTTTTTTAGCTTTTTGTACATATTTACAAAAATCAGTGATTTAAAAAAATCATTATATGTATGAAAAAGAAGACTTTCTGTCAATCAAGAACTTAAACTGAAGGTACTGAAACACATCAGGTCCCACCGAGATTTAAACTCGGATCGCTGGATTCAGAGTCCAGAGTGCTAACCATTACACCATGGAACCTCGCTTCTAACACCACATATACAACTTTCTCTTGGAGTGTGAGATCTTATTTTCTACAAGTTACAGGAATAATAATTAGAGAGATAAGTATAACATTGTATTTACAAAAAAAGCCATTAAGACCTACCAAATTTTTATACAGATTATAGGTTTCAGAGTCCAGAATTGTTAACAGTACACAATGAAACCTCATTCATATGGTAGCATGTACATTTTTGGTCAGAGTACAAGATTCTTAGTGGATACATTTTATTGGAATTAAATGACAGATAAACCTGTCTCTCAGTGTGTAAGATTCTTAATTTATGCAATTTATAGATATTTTCTTTCTCAGAGATATTAACTGTATTGTACTTACAACAAAACCAACATAACCTACCAAGATGTAAATATAGATCATGGGTTCAGAGTCCAAAATGTTTACCAATACACCATGAAACCTCATCCATTAGGGAGCATCTAAATATTTTTATAAGAATGTACTCTCAGAGAGATATGAACTGAATGGTACTTACAAAAAAACAATAGGACCTACCAAGATTTAAATACAGATCACTATATTCAAAGATCAGAGTGGAGTGGTTACCAATACACCAAAAAACCACATTCATTAGGGAACATCTAAACATTTTTTTCTAAAATGTTAGATTCTTAGAAGACACATTTTATTGAAGTTATTGTACATATATTAACATCAATGCTTATTTGGATTAGACAGTAAAATTCATATAATTACAAACATTTCTATAACTACCTTTTTTTTAGATTTTAGTACATTTTTACAATAATCAGTGATTTAAAAAAAATGTATTATATGTATAAAAAAAAAAGTTTTTGTCAATCAAGGACTTAAACTGAAGGTACTAAAATGCACCTGGTCCCACCGAGATTTGAACTCAACTTACTGGATTCAGAGTACAGAGTGCTAACCATAACACCGTGGAATCTCCCTTCTAATAACACATATAAAACTTTCTCTCAGAGTGTAAGATCTTTATTTCTACAAGATACAGAAATATTCATTTAGAGAGATATGTACTACATTGTATTTACAAATAAAACCATTAGGACCTACCAATTTGTATATACAGATTATTAGTTTCAGAGTCCAGAATTGTTAACAGTACACCATGAAAGCTCATTCATATGGTGGCATGTAAAAAATGTTCTCACAGTGTAAGATTCTTAGAGGTTACATTTTATTGGAATTATATTACCGATAAACCTGTCTCTCAGTGTGTATGATTCTTAATTTATGCAATTTATAGATATTTTCTTTCTCAGAGAAATGAACTGTTTAATACTTACAAAAAAACAATAGGACCTACCAAGATGTAAATACAAATCATGGATTCAGAGTCCAAAATGGTTACAAATACACCAGGAAACCTCATTCATGAGGAAGCATTTAAACAGTTTTTATTAGAATGTACTCTCAGAGAAATATAAACTGTACGGTACTTACAAAAAACCAATAGGACCTACCAATATTTAAATACAGATCACTGGATTCAAAGATCAGAGTGGTTACCAATACACCAAGAAACTTCATTCATGAGGGAGAGCTAAACATTTTTTTCTAAAATGTTAGATTCTTAGAAGACACATTTTATTGCAATTATTGTACATATATTTACATCAATGCTTATTTGGGTTATATAGTAAAATTCATATAATTACATACATTTCTATAACTACCTTTTTTAGCTTTTCGTACATATTTACAAAAATCAGTGATTTAAAAAAATTATCATATGTATGAAAAAGAAGACTTTCTGTCAATCAAGTACTTAAACGGAAGGTACTAAAACACATCAGGTCCCACTGAGATTTAAACTCGGATCGCTGGATTCAGAGTCCAGAGTGCTAACCATTACACCATGGAACCTCTCTTCTAACACAACATATACAACTTTCTCTTAGAGTGTGAGATCCTATTTTCTACAAGTAACAGGAATAATAATCAGAGAGATAAGTATTACATTGTATTTACAAAAAAAAGCCATTAGGACCTACCAAATGTTTATACAGATTATAGGTTTCAGAGTCCAGAATTGTTAACAGTACACAATGAAACCTCATTCCTATGGTAGCATGCACATTTTTTGTCAGAGTATAAGATTCTTAGTGGATACATTTTATTGGAATTAAATGACAGATAAACCTGTCTCTCAGTGTGTAAGATTCTTAATTTATGCAATTTATAGATATTTTCTTTCTCAGAGATATTAACTGTATTGTACTTAAAACAAAACCAATAGAACCTACCAAGATGTAAATATAGATCATGGATTCAGAGTCCAAAATGTTTACCAATATACCATGAAACCTCATCCATTAGGGATCATCTAAATATTTTTATAAGAATGTACTCTCAGAGAGATATGAACTGAATGGTACTTACAAAAAACCAATAGGACCTACCAAGATTTAAATACAGATCACTGTATTCAAAGATCAGAGTGGAGTGGTTACCAATACACCAAGAAACCACATTCATCAGGGAACATCTAAACATTTTTTTCTAAAATGTTAGATTCTTAGAAGACACATTTTATTGAAGTTATTGTACATATATTAACATCAATGCTTATTTGGATTACACAGTAAAATTCATATAATTACAAACATTTCTATAACTACCTTTTTTTTAGATTTTAGTACATTTTTACAATAATCAGTGATTTAAAAAAAAAATTATTATATGTATAAAAAATAAAAGTTTTTGTCAATCAAGGACTTAAACTGAAGGTACTAAAATGCACCTGGTCCCACCGAGATTTGAACTCAACTTACTGGATTCAGAGTACAGAGTGCTAACCATAACACCATGGAATCTCCCTTCTAATAACACATATAAAACTTTCTCTCAGAGTGTAAGATCTTTATTTCTACAAGATACAGAAATATTCATTCAGAGAGATATGTACCACATTGTATTTACAAATAAAACCATTAGGACCTACCAATTTGTATATACAGATTATTAGTTTCAGAGTCCAGAATTGTTAACAGTACACCATGAAAGCTCATTCATATGGTGGCATGTAAAAAATGTTCTCACAGTGTAAGATTCTTAGAGGTTACATTTTATTGGAATTATATTACCGATAAACCTGTCTCTCAGTGTGTATGATTCTTAATTTATGCAATTTATAGATATTTTCTTTCTCAGAGATATGAACTGCATAATACTTACAAAGAAACAATAGGACCTACCAAGATGTAAATACAAATCATGGATTCAGAGTCCAAAATGGTTACAAATACACCAGGAAACCTCATTCATGAGGAAGCATTTAAACAGTTTTTATTAGAATGTACTCTCAGAGAAATATAAACTGAACGGTACTTACAAAAAATCAATAGGACCTACCAAGATTTAAATACAGATCACTGGATTCAAAGATCAGAGTGGTTACCAATACACCAAGAAACCTCATTCACGAGGGAGAGCTAAACATTTTTTTCTAAAATGTTAGATTCTTAGAAGACACATTTTATTGCAATTATTGTACATATATTTACATCAACGCTTATTTGGGTTATATAGTAAAATTCATATAATTACATACATTTCTATAACTACCTTTTTTTAGCTTTTTGTACATATTTACAAAAATCAGTGATTTAAAAAAATCATTATATGTATGAAAAGGAAGACTTTCTGTCAATCAAGAACTTAAACTGAAGGTACTAAAACACATCAGGTCCCATCGAGATTTGAACTCGGATCGCTGGATTCAGAGTCCAGAGTGCTAACCATTGCACCATGGAACCTCTCTTCTAACATTACCTATACAACTTTCTCTTAGAGTGTGAGATCTTATTTTCTACAAATTACAGGAATAATAATCAGAGAGATAAGTATTACATTGTATTTACAAAAAAAGCCATTAGGACCTACCAAATTTGTATACAGATTATAGGTTTCAGAGTCCAGAATTGTTAACAGTACACAATGAAACCTCATTCATATGGTAGCATGTACATTTTTGGTCAGAGTATAAGATTCTTAGTGGATACATTTTATTGGAATTAAATGACAGATAAACCTGTCTCTCAGTGTGTAAGATTCTTAATTTATGCAATTTATAGATATTTTCTTTCTCAGAGATATTAACTGTATTGTACTTACAACAAAACCAATAGAACCTACCAAGATGTAAATATAGATCATGGATTCAGAGTCCAAAATGTTTACCAATATACCATGAAACCTCATCCATTAGGGAGCATCTAAATATTTTTATAAGAATGTACTCTCAGAGAGATATGAACTGAATGGTACTTACAAAAAACCAATAGGACCTACCAAGATTTAAATACAGATCACTGTATTCAAAGATCAGAGTGGAGTGGTTACCAATACACCAAGAAACCACATTCATTAGGGAACATCTAAACATTTTTTTCTAAAATGTTAGATTCTTAGAAGACACATTTTATTGAAGTTATTGTACATATATTAACATCAATGCTTATTTGGATTACACAGTAAAATTCATATAATTACAAACATTTCTATAACTACCTTTTTTTTAGATTTTAGTACATTTTTACAATAATCAGTGATTTAAAAAAAATGTATTATATGTATAAAAAATAAAAGTTTTTGTCAATCAAGGACTTAAACTGAAGGTACTAAAATGCACCTGGTCCCACCGAGATTTGAACTCAACTTACTGGATTCAGAGTACAGAGTGCTAACCATAACACCATGGAATCTCCCTTCTAATAACTCATATAAAACTTTCTCTTAGAGTGTAAGATCTTTATTTCTAAAAGATACAGAAATATTCATTCAGAGAGATATGTACTACATTGTATTTACAAATAAAACCATTAGGACCTACCAATTTGTATATACAGATTATTAGTTTCAGAGTCCAGAATTGTTAACAGTACACCATGAAAGCTCATTCATATGGTGGCATGTAAAAAATGTTCTCACAGTGTAAGATTCTTAGAGGTTACATTTTATTGGAAATATATTACAGATAAACCTGTCTCTCAGTGTGTATGATTCTTAATTTATGCAATTTATAGATATTTTCTTTCTCAGAGATATGAACTGCATAATACTTACAAAAAAACAATAGGCCCTACCAAGATGTAAATACAAATCATGGAATCAGAGTCCAAAATGGTTACAAATACACCAGGAAACCTCATTCATGAGGAAGCATTTAAACAGTTTTTATTAGAATGTACTCTCAGAGAAATATAAACTGAACGGTACTTACAAAAAATCAATAGGACCTACCAAGATTTAAATACAGATCACTGGATTCAAAGATCAGAGTGGTTACCAATACACCAAGAAACCTCATTCATGAGGGAGAGCTAAACATTTTTTTCTAAAATGTTAGATTCTTAGAAGACACATTTTATTACAATTATTGTACATATATTTACATCAATGCTTATTTGGGATATATAGTAAAATTCATATAATTACATACATTTCTATAACTACCTTTTTGTACATATTTACAAAAATCAGTGATTTAAAACAATCATAATATGTATGAAAAAGAAGACTTTCTGTCAATCAAGAATTTAAACTGAAGGTACTAAAACACATCAGGTCCCACCGAGATTTGAACTAGGATCGCTGGATTCAGAGTCCAGAGTGCTAACCATTACACCATGGAACCCCTCTTTAACACCACATATACAACTTTCTCTTAGAGTGTGAGATCTTATTTTCTTGTATACATATCACTGTATTCAAAGATCAGAGTGGAGTGGTTACCAATACACCAAGAAACCACATTCATTAGGGAACATCTAAACATTTTTTTCTAAAATGTTAGATTCTTAGAAGACACAATTTATTGAAGTTATTGTACATATATTAACATCAATGCTTATTTGGATTACACAGTAAAATTCATATAATTATAAACATTTCTATAACTACATTTTTTTAGATTTTAGTACATATTTACAATAATCAGTTATTTAAAAAATGTATTATATGTATAAAAAAGAAAAGTTTTTGTCAAGGACTTAAACTGAAGGTACTAAAATGCACCTGGTCCCACCGAGATTTGAACTCAATTTACTGGATTCAGAGTACAGAGTGCTAACCATAACACCATGGAATCTCCCTTCTAATAACACGTATAAAACTTTCTCTCAGAGTGTAAGATCTTAATTTCTACAAGATACAGAAATATTCATTCAGAGAGATATGTACTACATTGTATTTACAAATAAAACCATTAGGACTTACCAATTTGTATATACAGATTATTGGTTTCAGAGTCCAGAATTGTTAACAGTACACCATGAAAGCTCATTCATATGGTGGCATGTAAAAAAAATTCTCACAGTGTAAGATTCTTAGAGGTTACATTTTATTGGAATTATATTACAGATAAACCTGTCTCTCAGTGTGTATGATTCTTAATTTATGCAATTTATAGATATTTTCTTTCTCAGAGATATGAACTGCATAATACTTACAAAGAAACAATAGGACCTACCAAGATGTAAATACAAATCATGGATTCAGAGTCCAAAATGGTTACAAATACACCAGGAAACCTCATTCATGAGGAAGCATTTAAACAGTTTTTATTAGAATGTACTCTCAGAGAAATATAAACTGAACGGTACTTACAAAAAACCAATAGGACCTACCAAGATTTAAATACAGATCACTGGATTCAAAGATCAGAGTGGTTACCAATACACCAAGAAACTTCATTCATGAGGGAGAGCTAAACATTTTTTTCTAAAATGTTAAATTCTTAGAAGACACATTTTATTGCAATTATTGTACATATATTTACATCAACGCTTATTTGGGTTATATAGTAAAATTCATATAATTACATACAGTTCTATAACTACCTTTTTTAGCTTTTCGTACATATTTACAAAAATCAGTGATTTAAAAAAATTATTATATATGTATGAAAAAGAAGACTCTGTCAATCAAGAACTTAAACTGAAGGTACTAAAACACATCAGGTCCCACCGAGATTTGAACTCGGATCGCTGGATTCAGATAAACCTGTCTCTTAGTGTGTTAGATTCTTAATTTATGCAATTTATAGATATTTTCTTTCACAGAGATATTAACTGTATTGTACTTACAACAAAACCAATAGAACCTACCAAGATGTAAATATAGATCATGGATTCAGAGTCCAAATGTTTACCAATATACCATGAAACCTCATCCATTAGGGAGCATCTAAATATTTTTATAAGAATGTACTCTCAGAGAGATATGAACTGAATGGTACTTACAAAAAACCAATAGGACCTATCAAGATTTAAATACAGATCACTGTATTCAAAGATCAGAGTGGAGTGGTTACCAATACACCAAGAAACCACATTCATTAGGGAATATCTAAACATTTTTTTCTAAAATGTTAGATTCTTAGAAGACACATTTTATTGAAGTTATTGTACATATATTAACATCAATGCTTATTTGGATTACACAGTAAAATTCATATAATTACAAACATTTCTATAACTACTTTTTTTTAGATTTTAGTACATTTTTACGATAATCAGTGATTTAAAAAAAATGTATTATATGTATAAAAAAAGAAAAGTTTTTGTCAATCAAGGACTTAAACTTTTTACTAAAATGCACCTGGTCCCACCGAGATTTGAACTCAATTTACTGGATTCAGAGTACAGAGTGCTAACTATAACACCATGGAATCTCCCTTCTAATAACACATATAAAACTTTCTCTCAGAGTGTAAGATCTTTATTTCTACAAGATACAGACATATTCATTTAGAGAGATATGTACTTCATTGTATTTACAAATAAAACCATTAGGACCTACCAATTTGTATATACAGATTATTAGTTTCAGAGTCCAGAATTGTTAACAGTACACCATGAAAGCTCATTCATATGGTGGCATGTAAAAAATGTTCTCACAGTGTAAGATTCTTAGAGGTTACATTTTATTGGAATTATATTACCGATAAACCTGTCTCTCAGTGTGTATGATTCTTAATTTATGCAATTTATAGATATTTTCTTTCTCAGAGAAATGAACTGTATAATACTTACAAAAAAACAATAGGACCTACCAAGATGTAAATACAAATCATGGATTCAGAGTCCAAAATGGTTACAAATACACCAGGAAACCTCATTCATGAGGAAGCATTTAAACAGTTTTTATTAGAATGTACTCTCAGAGAAATATAAACTGAACGGTACTTACAAAAAACCAATAGGACCTACCAAGATTTAAATACAGATCACTGGATTCAAAGATCAGAGTGGTTACCAATACACCAAGAAACTTCATTCACGAGGGAGAGCTAAACATTTTTTTCTAAAATGTTAGATTCTTAGAAGACACATTTTATTGCAATTATTGTACATATATTTACATCAACGCTTATTTGGGTTATATAGTAAAATTCATATAATTACATACATTTCTATAACTACCTTTTTTTTAGCTTTTTGTACATATTTACAAAAATCAGTGATTTAAAAAAATCATTATATGTATGAAAAAGAAGACTTTCTGTCAATCAAGAACTTAAACTGAAGGTACAGAAACACATCAGGTCCCACCGAGATTTGAACTCGGATCGCTGGATTCAGAGTCCAGAGTGCTAACCATTACACCATGGAACCTCGCTTCTAACACCACATATACAACTTTCTCTTGGAGTGTGAGATCTTATTTTCTACAAGTTACAGGAATAATAATCAGAGAGATAAGTATAACATTGTATTTACAAAAAAAGCCATTAAGACCTACCAAATTTTTATACAGATTATAGGTTTCAGAGTCCAGAATTGTTAACAGTACACAATGAAACCTCATTCATATGGTAGCATGTACATTTTTGGTCAGAGTATAAGATTCTTAGTGGATACATTTTATTGGAATTAAATGACAGATAAACCTGTCTCTCAGTGTGTAAGATTCTTAATTTATGCAATTTATAGATATTTTCTTTCTCAGAGATATTAACTGTATTGTACTTACAACAAAACCAACATAACCTACCAAGATGTAAATATAGATCATGGGTTCAGAGTCCAAAATGTTTACCAATACACCATGAAACCTCATCCATTAGGGAGCATCTAAATATTTTTATAAGAATGTACTCTCAGAGAGATATGAACTGAATGGTACTTACAAAAAACCAATAGGACCTACCAAGATTTAAATACAGATCACTATATTCAAAGATCAGAGTGGAGTGGTTACCAATACACCAAGAAACCACATTCATTAGGGAACATCTAAACATTTTTTTCTAAAATGTTAGATTCTTAGAAGACACATTTTATTGAAGTTATTGTACATATATTAACATCAATGCTTATTTGGATTAGACAGTAAAATTCATATAATTACAAACATTTCTATAACTACATTTTTTTTAGATTTTAGTACATTTTTACAATAATCAGTGATTTAAAAAAAATGTATTATATGTATAAAAAAGAAAAGTTTTTGTCAATCAAGGACTTAAACTGAAGGTACTAAAATGCACCTGGTCCCACCGAGATTTGAACTCAACTTACTGGATTCAGAGTACAGAGTGCTAACCATAACACCGTGGAATCTCCCTTCTAATAACACATATAAAACTTTCTCTCAGAGTGTAAGATCTTTATTTCTACAAGATACAGAAATATTCATTTAGAGAGATATGTACTACATTGTATTTACAAATAAAACCATTAGGACCTACCAATTTGTATATACAGATTATTAGTTTCAGAGTCCAGAATTGTTAACAGTACACCATGAAAGCTCATTCATATGGTGGCATGTAAAAAATGTTCTCACAGTGTAAGATTCTTAGAGGTTACATTTTATTGGAATTATATTACCGATAAACCTGTCTCTCAGTGTGTATGATTCTTAATTTATGCAATTTATAGATATTTTCTTTCTCAGAGAAATGAACTGTTTAATACTTACAAAAAAACAATAGGACCTACCAAGATGTAAATACAAATCATGGATTCAGAGTCCAAAATGGTTACAAATACACCAGGAAACCTCATTCATGAGGAAGCATTTAAACAGTTTTTATTAGAATGTACTCTCAGAGAAATATAAACTGAACGGTACTTACAAAAAACCAATAGGACCTACCAATATTTAAATACAGATCACTGGATTCAAAGATCAGAGTGGTTACCAATACACCAAGAAACTTCATTCATGAGGGAGAGCTAAACATTTTTTTCTAAAATGTTAGATTCTTAGAAGACACATTTTATTGCAATTATTGTACATATATTTACATCAATGCTTATTTGGGTTATATAGTAAAATTCATATAATTACATACATTTCTATAACTACCTTTTTTAGCTTTTCGTACATATTTACAAAAATCAGTGATTTAAAAAAATTATCATATGTATGAAAAAGAAGACTTTCTGTCAATCAAGTACTTAAACGGAAGGTACTAAAACACATCAGGTCCCACTGAGATTTGAACTCGGATGGCTGGATTCAGAGTCCAGAGTGCTAACCATTACACCATGGAACCTCTCTTCTAACACGACATATACAACTTTCTCTTAGAGTGTGAGATCCTATTTTCTACAAGTAACAGGAATAATAATCAGAGAGATAAGTATTACATTGTATTTACAAAAAAAAGCCATTAGGACCTACCAAATGTTTATACAGATTATAGGTTTCAGAGTCCAGAATTGTTAACAGTACACAATGAAACCTCATTCCTATGGTAGCATGCACATTTTTTGTCAGAGTATAAGATTCTTAGTGGATACATTTTATTGGAATTAAATGACAGATAAACCTGTCTCTCAGTGTGTAAGATTCTTAATTTATGCAATTTATAGATATTTTCTTTCTCAGAGATATTAACTGTATTGTACTTACAACAAAACCAATAGAACCTACCAAGATGTAAATATAGATCATGGATTCAGAGTCCAAAATGTTTACCAATATACCATGAAACCTCATCCATTAGGGATCATCTAAATATTTTTATAAGAATGTACTCTCAGAGAGATATGAACTGAATGGTACTTACAAAAAACCAATAGGACCTACCAAGATTTAAATACAGATCACTGTATTCAAAGATCAGAGTGGAGTGGTTACCAATACACCAAGAAACCACATTCATTAGGGAACATCTAAACATTTTTTTCTAAAATGTTAGATTCTTAGAAGACACATTTTATTGAAGTTATTGTACATATATTAACATCAATGCTTATTTGGATTACACAGTAAAATTCATATAATTACAAACATTTCTATAACTACCTTTTTTTAGATTTTAGTACATTTTTACAATAATCAGTGATTTTAAAAAAATTTATTATATGTATAAAAAATAAAAGTTTTTGTCAATCAAGGACTTAAACTGAAGGTACTAAAATGCACCTGGTCCCACCGAGATTTGAACTCAACTTACTGGATTCACAGTACAGAGTGCTAACCATAACACCATGGAATCTCCCTTCTAATAACACATATAAAACTTTCTCTCAGAGTGTAAGATCTTTATTTCTACAAGATACAGAAATATTCATTCAGAGAGATATGTACCACATTGTATTTACAAATAAAACCATTAGGAGCTACCAATTTGTATATACAGATTATTAGTTTCAGAGTCCAGAATTGTTAACAGTACACCATGAAAGCTCATTCATATGGTGGCATGTAAAAAATGTTCTCACAGTGTAAGATTCTTAGAGGTTACATTTTATTGGAATTATATTACCGATAAACCTGTCTCTCAGTGTGTATGATTCTTAATTTATGCAATTTATAGATATTTTCTTTCTCAGAGATATGAACTGCATAATACTTACAAAGAAACAATAGGACCTACCAAGATGTAAATACAAATCATGGATTCAGAGTCCAAAATGGTTACAAATACACCAGGAAACCTCATTCATGAGGAAGCATTTAAACAGTTTTTATTAGAATGTACTCTCAGAGAAATATAAACTGAACGGTACTTACAAAAAATCAATAGGACCTACCAAGATTTAAATACAGATCACTGGATTCAAAGATCAGAGTGGTTACCAATACACCAAGAAACCTCATTCACGAGGGAGAGCTAAACATTTTTTTCTAAAATGTTAGATTCTTAGAAGACACATTTTATTGCAATTATTGTACATATATTTACGTCAACGCTTATTTGGGTTATATAGTAAAATTCATATAATTAAATACATTTCTATAACTACCTTTTTTTAGCTTTTTGTACATATTTACAAAAATCAGTGATTTAAAAAAATCATTATATGTATGAAAAGGAAGACTTTCTGTCAATCAAGAACTTAAACTGAAGGTACTAAAACACATCAGGTCCCATCGAGATTTGAACTCGGATCGCTGGATTCAGAGTCCAGAGTGCTAACCATTGCACCATGGAACCTCTCTTCTAACACTACCTATACAACTTTCTCTTAGAGTGTGAGATCTTATTTTCTACAAATTACAGGAATAATAATCAGAGAGATAAGTATTACATTGTATTTACAAAAAAAGCCATTAGGACCTACCAAATTTTTATACAGATTATAGGTTTCAGAGTCCAGAATTGTTAACAGTACACAATGAAACCTCATTCATATGGTAGCATGTACATTTTTGGTCAGAGTATACGATTCTTTGTGGATACATTTTATTGGAATTAAATGACAGATAAACCTGTCTCTCAGTGTGTAAGATTCTTAATTTATGCAATTTATAGATATTTTCTTTCTCAGAGATATTAACTGTATTGTACTTACAACAAAACCAATAGAATCTACCAAGATGTAAATATAGATCATGGATTCAGAGTCCAAAATGTTTACCAATATACCATGAAACCTCATCCATTAGGGAGCATCTAAATACTTTTATAAGAATGTACTCTCAGAGAGATATGAACTGAATGGTACTTACAAAAAACCAATAGGACCTACCAAGATTTAAATACAGATCACTATATTCAAAGATCAGAGTGGAGTGGTTACCAATACACCAAGAAACCACATTCATTAGGGAACATCTAAACATTTGTTTCTAAAATGTTAGATTCTTAGAAGACACATTTTATTGAAGTTATTGTACATATATTAACATCAATGCTTATTTGGATTACACAGTAAAATTCATATAATTACAAAAATTTCTTTAACTACCTTTTTTTAGATTTAAGTACATATTTACAATAATAAGTTATTTAAAAAATGTATTATATGTATAAAAAAGAAAAGTTTTTGTCAAGGACTTAAACTGAAGGTACTAAAATGCACCTGGTCCCACCGAAATTTGAACTCAATTTACTGGATTCAGAGTACAGAGTGCTAACCATAACACCATGGAATCTCCCTTCTAATAACACATATAAAACTTTCTCTCAGAGTGTAAAATCTTAATTTCTACAAGATACAGAAATATTCATTCAGAGAGATATGTACTACATTGTATTTACAAATAAAACCATTAGGACCTACCAATTTGTATATACAGATTATTAGTTTCAGAGTCCAGAATTGTTAACAGTACACCATGAAAGCTCATTCATATGGTGGCATGTAAAAAATGTTCTCACAGTGTAAGATTCTTAGAGGTAACATTTTATTGGAATTATATTACCGATAAACCTGTCTCTCAGTGTGTATGATTCTTAATTTATGCAATTTATAGATATTTTCTTTCTCAGAGAAATGAACTGTTTAATACTTACAAAAAAACAATAGGACCTACCAAGATGTAAATACAAATCATGGATTCAGAGTCCAAAATGGTTACAAATACACCAGGAAACCTCATTCATGAGGAAGCATTTAAACAGTTTTTATTAGAATGTACTCTCAGAGAAATATAAACTGAACGGTACTTACAAAAAACCAATAGGACCTACCAAGATTTAAATACAGATCACTGGATTCAAAGATCAGAGTGGTTACCAATACACCAAGAAACCTCATTCACGAGGGAGAGCTAAACATTTTTTTCTAAAATGTTAGATTCTTAGAAGACACATTTTATTGCAATTATTGTACATATATTTACATCAACGCTTATTTGGGTTATATAGTAAAATTCATATAATTACATACATTTCTATAACTACCCTTTTTTAGCTTTTTGTACATATTTACAAAAATCAGTGATTTAAAAAAATCATTATATGTATGAAAAAGAAGACTTTCTGTCAATCAAGAACTTAAACTGAAGGTACTAAAACACATCAGGTCCCACCGAGATTTGAACTCGGATCGCTGGATTCAGAGGCCAGAGTGCTAAGCATTACACCATGGAACCTCTCTTCTAACACCACATATACATTTTTCTCTTGGAGTGTGAGATCTTTTTTTCTACAAGTTACAGGAATAATAATCAGAGAGATAAGTATAACATTGTATTTACAAAAAAAGCCATTAAGACCTACCAAATTTTTATACAGATTATAGGTTTCAGAGTCCAGAATTGTTAACAGTACACAATGAAACCTCATTCATATGGTAGCATGTACATTTTTGGTCAGAGTATAAGATTCTTAGTGGATACAATTTATTGGAATTAAATGACAGATAAACCTGTCTCTCAGTGTGTAAGATTCTTAATTTATGCAATTTATAGATATTTTCTTTCTCAGAGATATTAACTGTATTGTACTTACAACAAAACCAACATAACCTACCAAGATGTAAATATAGATCATGGGTTCAGAGTCCAAAATGTTTACCAATACACCATGAAACCTCATCCATTAGGGAGCATCTAAATATTTTTATAAGAATGTACTCTCAGAGAGATATGAACTGAATGGTACTTACATAAAACCAATAGGACCTACCAAGATTTAAATACAGATCACTTTATTCAAAGATCAGAGTGGAGTGGTTACCAATACACCAAGAAACCACATTCATTAGGGAACATGTAAACATTTTTTTCTAAAATGTTAGATTCTTAGAAGACACATTTTGTTGAAGTTATTGTACATATATTAACATCAATGCTTATTTGGATTACACAGTAAAATTCATATAATTACAAACATTTCTATAACTACCTTTTTTTAGATTTTAGTACATATTTACAATAATAAGTTATTTAAGAAATGTATTATATGTATAAAAAAGAAAAGTTTTTGTCAAGGACTTAAACTGAAGGTACTAAAATACACCTGGTCCCACCGAAATTTGAACTCAATTTACTGGATTCAGAGTACAGAGTGCTAACCATAACACCATGGAATCTCCCTTCTAATAACACATATAAAACTTTCTCTTAGAGTGTAAAATCTTAATTTCTACAAGATACAGAAATATTCATTCAGAGAGATATGTACTACATTGTATTTACAAATAAAACCATTAGGACCTACCAATTTGTATATACAGATTATTAGTTTCAGAGTCCAGAATTGTTAACAGTACACCATGAAAGCTTATTCATATGGTGGCATGTAAAAAATTTTCTCACAGTGTAAGATTTTTAGAGGTTACATTTTATTGGAAATATATTACAGATAAACCTGTCTCTCAGTGTGTATGATTCTTAGTTTATGCAATTTATAGATATTTTCTTTCTCAGAGATATGAACTGCATAATACTTACAAAAAAACAATAGGACCTACCTAGATGTAAATACAAATCATGGATTCAGAGTCCAAAATGGTTACAAATACACCAGGAAACCTCATTCATGAGGAAGCATTTAAACAGTTTTTATTAGAATGTACTCTCAGAGAAATATAAACTGAACGGTTCTTACAAAAAACCAATAGGACCTACCAAGATTTAAATACAGATCACTGGATTCAAAGATCAGAGTGGTTACCAATACACCAAGAAACCTCATTCACGAGGGAGAGCTAAACATTTTTTTCTAAAATGTTAGATTTTTATAAGACACATTTTATTGCAATTATTGTACATATATTTACATCAACGCTTAGTTGGGTTATATAGTAAAATTCATATAATTACATACATTTCTATAACTACCTTTTTTAGCTTTTTGTACATATTTACAAAAATCAGTGATTTAAAAAAATCATTATACAGATGTAGCCACCTTTTCCTTGACTGTTTCTCCGCCGAGACGGGCGTTTAGTCACGCTAATGCGATAGCTGAGTTTCATCACAGGCAGGCGCGTTGAGGCGATCTAGATACTCATCATGCATTACACATCTCCACCACTGTGTCGCTAATGCTCCACTAATCCAGTACTTTCGATCGTACAGTATAGCGGCGGATTGATCTACAGCTCTGGCAATACTGTAGGCGTAACGGGAGGCGGTGGAAAAAGTATGGAGTACTGTACAGTATGTGTATGGAGACGCAACTACAGTAATTGTGTAAAAGGAAGAATGTACAGTACAATGTATAAACACCGTGCTTTTAAAATATATGAGCGTCTGAGTTCGCTAATGCATAATGGGAATGGAGGGCTAGCCGGAGGCGGAGGAAAACACCGTGCTTTACAAATGCGAGCGTCCGAGTCCTCTAAGGCATAAACCAACAGCAATGGGGCGGGGGCCGGCCGCTGTTTGCAGTACTTTCACACATGAAATTGGAAATCTCTCATGAGGCGTCGTGGGCTAGGGGTGAAGGCTCCCACCTCCCTCGCTGGGGGTCCAGGGTTCGAGACCTGATGTGCTTTCTTTCTTTTTTTTTTTTTTTTTTCTGTAATAATGCACTGTATTCTTTTATTTACACTGTAAGACAGTCAATGGAAGGATGCACACAGATTTCACATAAATCAAAGTACATCTGCAGGAGCGATTCTTTACGCTAAATGCACCTAAACAGCGGGAATGAAATGAGTGTATTCTGACGCTACCAACTGAGCAAAACAGTACTGTAGATCTTCAGCGTTTGTGTATTGCACAGGACCTGAATTTCCTCCCTGTGCAGGCCCCCAGGGGGGAAGGGTGATGGGGGTAGGGGGGAGACGATGGAAAATACTGTGCCTTTGAAATGCAATTACATGAGCGTCCGAGTACACTACGGCATACTGTAAACCAACACCAATGGGAAGGAAGTGCCAACCTTATTTTTAATGTGTTCCCGTGACATTCACTTTAAAAAAAAAAAATTTCTCTCCAATACAGTACATCCAATGGAAGGATGCACACAGGTTTCACATACTGTACAGTAAATCAAAGTACATCTGCAGGAGCGATTCTTTACGCTAAATGCAACCTACAGTATAGTACTGTAAGTGAGCAAAACAGTACTACAGTGGGCGTTTGTGTATTGCACATGACCAGCATTTGCATTCCCTCCCTGTCTACTGCATGATCTGTGCAGGCTCCCATGGGGGAAGGGCAGCAGGCTAGCCGGAGGCGGAGGAAAACACCGTGCTTTACAAATGCGAGCGTCCGAGTCCTCTAAGGCATAAACCAACAGCAATGGGGCGGGGGCCGGCCGCTGTTTGCAGTACTTTCACACATGAAATTGGAAATCTCTCATGAGGCGTCGTGGGCTAGGGGTGAAGGCTCCCACCTCCCTCGCTGGGGGTCCAGGGTTCGAGACCTGATGTGCTTTCTTTCTTTTTTTTTTTTTTTTTTCTGTAATAATACACTGTATTCTTTTATTTACACTGTAAGACAGTCAATGGAAGGATGCACACAGATTTCACATAAATCAAAGTACATCTGCAGGAGCGATTCTTTACGCTAAATGCACCTAAACAGCGGGAATGAAATGAGTGTATTCTGACGCTACCAACTGAGCAAAACAGTACTGTAGATCTTCAGCGTTTGTGTATTGCACAGGACCTGAATTTCCTCCCTGTGCAGGCCCCCAGGGGGGAAGGGTGATGGGGGTAGGGGGGAGACGATGGAAAATACTGTGCCTTTGAAATGCAATTACATGAGCGTCCGAGTACACTACGGCATACTGTAAACCAACACCAATGGGAAGGAAGTGCCAACCTTATTTTTAATGTGTTCCCATGACATTCACTTTAAAAAAAAAAAATTTCTCTCCAATACAGTACATCCAATGGAAGGATGCACACAGGTTTCACATACTGTACAGTAAATCAAAGTACATCTGCAGGAGCGATTCTTTACGCTAAATGCAACCTACAGTACAGTACTGTAAGTGAGCAAAACAGTACTACAGTGGGCGTTTGTGTATTGCACATGACCAGCATTTGCATTCCCTCCCTGTCTACTGCATGATCTGTGCAGGCTCCCATGGGGGAAGGGCAGCAGGCTAGCCGGAGGCGGAGGAAAACACCGTGCTTTACAAATGCGAGCGTCCGAGTCCTCTAAGGCATAAACCAACAGCAATGGGGCGGGGGCCGGCCGCTGTTTGCAGTACTTTCACACATGAAATTGGAAATCTCTCATGAGGCGTCGTGGGCTCGGGGTGAAGGCTCCCACCTCCCTCGCTGGGGGTCCAGGGTTCGAGACCTGATGTGCTTTCTTTCTTTTTTTTTTTTTTTTTTCTGTAATAATACACTGTATTCTTTTATTTACACTGTAAGACAGTCAATGGAAGGATGCACACAGATTTCACATAAATCAAAGTACATCTGCAGGAGCGATTCTTTACGCTAAATGCACCTAAACAGCGGGAATGAAATGAGTGTATTCTGACGCTACCAACTGAGCAAAACAGTACTGTAGATCTTCAGCGTTTGTGTATTGCACAGGACCTGAATTTCCTCCCTGTGCAGGCCCCCAGGGGGGAAGGGTGATGGGGGTAGGGGGGAGACAATGGAAAATACTGTGCCTTTGAAATGCAATTACATGAGCGTCCGAGTACACTACGGCATACTGTAAACCAACACCAATGGGAAGGAAGTGCCAACCTTATTTTTAATGTGTTCCCGTGACATTCACTTTAAAAAAAAAAAAATTCTCTCCAATACAGTACATCCAATGGAAGGATGCACACAGGTTTCACATACTGTACAGTAAATCAAAGTACATCTGCAGGAGCGATTCTTTACGCTAAATGCAACCTACAGTACAGTACTGTAAGTGAGCAAAACAGTACTACAGTGGGCGTTTGTGTATTGCACATGACCAGCATTTGCATTCCCTCCCTGTCTACTGCATGATCTGTGCAGGCTCCCATGGGAGAAGGGCAGCAGGCTAGCCGGAGGCGGAGGAAAACACCGTGCTTTACAAATGCGAGCGTCCGAGTCCTCTAAGGCATAAACCAACAGCAATGGGGCGGGGGCCGGCCGCTGTTTGCAGTACTTTCACACATGAAATTGGAAATCTCTCATGAGGCGTCGTGGGCTAGGGGTGAAGGCTCCCACCTCCCTCGCTGGGGGTCCAGGGTTCGAGACCTGATGTGCTTTCGTTCTTTTTTTTTTTTTTTTTTCTGTAATAATGCACTGTATTCTTTTATTTACACTGTAAGACAGTCAATGGAAGGATGCACACAGATTTCACATAAATCAAAGTACATCTGCAGGAGCGATTCTTTACGCTAAATGCACCTAAACAGCGGGAATGAAATGAGTGTATTCTGACGCTACCAACTGAGCAAAACAGTACTGTAGATCTTCAGCGTTTGTGTATTGCACAGGACCTGAATTTCCTCCCTGTGCAGGCCCCCAGGGGGGAAGGGTGATGGGGGTAGGGGGGAGACGATGGAAAATACTGTGCCTTTGAAATGCAATTACATGAGCGTCCGAGTACACTACGGCATACTGTAAACCAACACCAATGGGAAGGAAGTGCCAACCTTATTTTTAATGTGTTCCCGTGACATTCACTTTAAAAAAAAAAAATTTCTCTCCAATACAGTACATCCAATGGAAGGATGCACACAGGTTTCACATACTGTACAGTAAATCAAAGTACATCTGCAGGAGCGATTCTTTACGCTAAATGCAACCTACAGTACAGTACTGTAAGTGAGCAAAACAGTACTACAGTGGGCGTTTGTGTATTGCACATAACCAGCATTTGCATTCCCTCCCTGTCTACTGCATGATCTGTGCAGGCTCCCATGGGGGAAGGGCAGCAGGCTAGCCGGAGGCGGAGGAAAACACCGTGCTTTACAAATGCGAGCGTCCGAGTCCTCTAAGGCATAAACCAACAGCAATGGGGCGGGGGCCGGCCGCTGTTTGCAGTACTTTCACACATGAAATTGGAAATCTCTCATGAGGCGTCGTGGGCTAGGGGTGAAGGCTCCCACCTCCCTCGCTGGGGGTCCAGGGTTTGAGACCTGATGTGCTTTCTTTCTTTTTTTTTTTTTCTGTAATAATGCACTGTATTCTTTTATTTACACTGTAAGACAGTCAATGGAAGGATGCACACAGATTTCACATAAATCAAAGTACATCTGCAGGAGCGATTCTTTACGCTAAATGCACCTAAACAGCGGGAATGAAATGAGTGTATTCTGACGCTACCAACTGAGCAAAACAGTACTGTAGATCTTCAGCGTTTGTGTATTGCACAGGACCTGAATTTCCTCCCTGTGCAGGCCCCCAGGGGGGAAGGGTGATGGGGGTAGGGGGGAGACGATGGAAAATACTGTGCCTTTGAAATGCAATTACATGAGCGTCCGAGTACACTACGGCATACTGTAAACCAACACCAATGGGAAGGAAGTGCCAACCTTATTTTTAATGTGTTCCCGTGACATTCACTTTAAAAAAAAAAAAATTCTCTCCAATACAGTACATCCAATGGAAGGATGCACACAGGTTTCACATACTGTACAGTAAATCAAAGTACATCTGCAGGAGCGATTCTTTACGCTAAATGCAACCTACAGTACAGTACTGTAAGTGAGCAAAACAGTACTACAGTGGGCGTTTGTGTATTGCACATAACCAGCATTTGCATTCCCTCCCTGTCTACTGCATGATCTGTGCAGGCTCCCATGGGGGAAGGGCAGCAGGCTAGCCGGAGGCGGAGGAAAACACCGTGCTTTACAAATGCGAGCGTCCGAGTCCTCTAAGGCATAAACCAACAGCAATGGGGCGGGGGCCGGCCGCTGTTTGCAGTACTTTCACACATGAAATTGGAAATCTCTCATGAGGCGTCGTGGGCTAGGGGTGAAGGCTCCCACCTCCCTCGCTGGGGGTCCAGGGTTCAAGACCTGATGTGCTTTCTTTCTTTTTTTTTTTTTTTTTCTGTAATAATGCACTGTATTCTTTTATTTACACTGTAAGACAGTCAATGGAAGGATGCACACAGATTTCACATAAATCAAAGTACATCTGCAGGAGCGATTCTTTACGCTAAATGCACCTAAACAGCGGGAATGAAATGAGTGTATTCTGACGCTACCAACTGAGCAAAACAGTACTGTAGATCTTCAGCGTTTGTGTATTGCACAGGACCTGAATTTCCTCCCTGTGCAGGCCCCCAGGGGGGAAGGGTGATGGGGGTAGGGGGGAGACGATGGAAAATACTGTGCCTTTGAAATGCAATTACATGAGCGTACCCACAGTACCAACAACACCACCACCACCACCACCACCACCTGCTGCGCTGCCAGGTATTGTGTAACGAGAATTCTGGTGTGACTCTCATCGTTACACTACTGTACATGTGTCCTGGATACTGTACAGTACATGTTTCCAATTGACAGCTTCACTTACAGTACTGTTATTTTTTTTCCCACAGTACCAACAACACCACCACCACCACCACCACCACCACCTGCTGCGCTGCCAGGTATTGTGTAACGAGAATTCTGGTGTGACTGTCATCGTTGTTACACTACTGTACATGTGTCCTGGATACTGTACAGTACATGTTTCCAATTGACAGCTTCACTTACAGTACTGTTATTTTTTTTCCCACAGTACCAACAACACCACCACCACCACCACCACCACCTGCTGCGCTGCCAGGTATTGTGTAACGAGAATTCTGGTGCTACTGTCATTGTTGATACACTACTGTACATGTGTCCTGGATACTGTACAGTACATGTTTCCAATTGACAGCTTCACTTACAGCACTGTTGTTTTTTCTCACAGTACCACCACCACCACCACCACCAACACCGTCTGACCAGCAGAGCTCTGGAACTGGTAATCATTATTTTTGTTACAGACACACTAGTTTCCTACAGTATTACTGTAATTTTTTTATTTTACAATACTTGTTATCTTGTACACACAGACCGCCTCGTTATTGATACCGAGGAGGAGGAGGAGGAAATGGGGGAGCCTTCAGGCCAGCCTGGTAAGAATTGTAATCTACTGTACAGTACTCTACATTCTGCATTCATTGATTTATTAACAGTACCAATGGCTTGGGTTTGCGTGACCAGTGGTCAGGATTCCAGCAGTCAAGTGACCGACAGCGGTATCCTGATTGCAGAAATCCCATTGACTTTTCTTTTTTTTTTTTTATATTCAACACAGATGTCACTTACCTGTACGTGGACTCTGAGCCGGAGGAGTATAGTAAGTACAGTAGGATTTTCTCAAGCCCATTCTTAAAAGTATTGACCAAGTCCACTTTTATTACTTTTCAGGCAGGGAATTCCAAACATGTACTGTACAGTATTTCCCTCACTGTGAAGACCCCTTTTCGCCTCTGTGTGCGAAATCGCCTCTCCTCCAACACGAGTTAAATACAGGCACAGTACAGTACTGTATGTCCCCTACCACTGGACAGTCATTCTGCTCCTACTGTATTATGAATATATCTCTGCCTCCTGTAGCACTGTACTACTGTGCAATTTTGTAGTAACTGTACTCTACTGTATTTTGTTTATAATATTTTTTTATTTTCCACTCATTAATTATTGACAGTGATGAGGAAGGGGAGAAAAAGCCCTCTCCCCAACTTGGTAAGTAAACTAAAGTATTGTACTGTACTGTACATTGTGTTAAACCAATGGGTTGGGTTTGCATGACCAGCAGGGTGATCCTGATGCATCCTGATTGCAGCAATCCCAACAGGGTGAGGTACGGTATCCTAACCCTCCTCCACTACCCCCTGATTCTGGCCTCGACATTCTCGTCTCTGTGTGCGAAATCTACTCTCCTCCTCCAATTCCTGACTGAATTTTTGCTTTACTGTATTCAACACAGAATACAAAAGTATATTTCATGGAATTTTTGCTTTCACAGGCCCTACACTGTCACAGGCGGTGGCGGAGGAGGAGGACCAGGACTCTATGTCCATCACCTCACTGCACCCATTAAGTAAGTCCAGTCCGGTACATCTTGCCTCTGTAGAGCCAGTTTGAGCAAGGAGAGATTGATTGCTTCTTTTTTTGGTGGGGGCCCAAACCAACCAGTCATTTCAGCCACAGTCGTGTGGCAGACCCTGTTTATATAACATAAGGGTGGTTGGGAGGGCCCAATCACAATTCCATCTTGCACCTCTTTTTTTATTTATTTATCTTTGCATCATGTGATGTTTGGGGAAAATTGTTATAAGTGACATCCTGTCTGCCACTGCACTGCCACTCCTAAATGGGCCAGGTGTTTGTGCCGGCCACTTGGGTCGCTTAGCTTAGTCATCCAGTGACCTCGGTGAAAATTTTAGGACTACAAATAATATTGTGAGGTGTTCAGAATAGACTGGAAATGAGTGGAAATTATGGTCATTGAGGTTAATAACACTATACAGTAGGATCAAAAATACCCCCAAATTCTACGATTTAAGCTGTTTTTGAGAGGTTTTTGAAAAAAAGCACCAGGATCCAAAACAAGTCCGAATCCAAAAGCAAACACAATAGGACACGAGGATGTGCACGGAGACTGGAGGGGGGCGAGGTTCAGGGGGAATTTTAAGAAAAATTACTTCACAGAAAGTGCAGTGGACAAGTGGAATAGCCTCCCATCAGAGGTGATAGAGCCTAAAACAGTAGAGCTACAGTATTTAAACATGCATGGAAGAGACATACATAAGGATATCCTTACAAAGAAATAAGGATCAAATAAGGTTTGATGTAAAAAAAAGGTTAAAAAAAAGAGGCAGATTAGATGGCCAAAGTGGTTCTTACAGTATTTGTCATCAAATTCTATGTTTCTGTATGCAGACCCTCCAACATGACCCGCCGCACTGCTCTGTTTCTAGACTTCCCTCTTAATTTATGATTTCCATCACCTGTGTTGAACTAGTTATATGATAAGAAAGCACGTGCTGGGAGTTCACGGTCGGCGGCCATTTTGTCAGGTTGCTAAGCGATCCAGCTCGGTATACCGTAATGTGCATAGACCTCGCTTATCCCAATGTAATTGAGCTAGGGGATTGTGACGCTCCTTCAGCATTGCCCCCTGAACTGTGAAATGTATGCCATATTGTATCTCACTACATATCCGAGCGCTGCCACGTGCTGGGAGTTCACGGTCGGCGGCCATTTTGTCAGGTTGCTAAGCGATCCAGCTCGGTATACCGTAATGTGCATACAGTAGACCTCGCTTATCCCAGTGTAATTGAGCTAGGGGATTGTGACGCTCCTTCAGCATTGCCCCCTGAACTGTGAAATGTATGCCATATTGTATCTCACTACATATCCGAGCGCTGCCACGTGCTGGGAGTTCACGGTCGGCGGCCATTTTGTCAGGTTGCTAAGCGATCCAGCTCGGTATACCGTAATGTGCATAGACCTCGCTTATCCCAATGTAATTGAGCTAGGGGATTGTGACGCTCCTTCAGCATTGCCCCCTGAACTGTGAAATGTATGCCATATTGTATCTCACTACATATCCGAGCGCTGCCACGTGCTGGGAGTTCACGGTCGGCGGCCATTTTGTCAGGTTGCTAAGCGATCCAGCTCGGTATACCGTAATGTGCATACAGTAGACCTCGCTTATCCCAGTGTAATTGAGCTAGGGGATTGTGACGCTCCTTCAGCATTGCCCCCTGAACTGTGAAATGTATGCCATACTGTATCTCACTACATATCCGAGCGCTGCCACGTGCTGGGAGTTCACGGTCGGCGGCCATGTTGTCAGGTTGCTAAGCGATCCAGCTCGGTATACCGTAATGTGCATAGACCGCGCTTATCCCAATGTAATTGAGCTAGGGGATTGTGACGCTCCTTCAGCATTGCCCCCTGGAGTGTGAAATGTATGCCATACTGTATCTCACTACATATCCGAGCGCTGCCACGTGCTGGGGGTTCACGGTCGGTGGCCATTTTTAGTGTGCATAGAACTCGCTTATCCACATAGGCCCCTGTGTTTTTAACTACTATATTGAGATGCACATTTCTAGGCCTACAGTATTTAATATACAGTAAGCAGCATTGTTGTTAGGCAATAATTGAAGAATTTACATACAGTACTGACATGTACTGTATGTAATGCTTGTACATCATGTCAGTCGACCCTTATGCTGTACACTACTGTAAGTCTCACAGGGCCCATGCACTTCCAAGGAGGGTTATTTACTGTACTGTATCTGTTTCATACAGGAAACTAATTGCAGTCCATAACACTGAAGTTGTATTTTCAGTACTGTACAGTATACAATACTTAAATTTGAACATCAGGTACTGGATAGTAAACATGTACTGTACAGTATTAACTTCTATCATAAAACTCTTATGCATTTTCAGATGTGTAAATTTTAGACTACAGTATTCACAAATGTTTTCTCTCCATACAGGAATTATAGTTGGACAACATGCCAGTAACTATCAACAAAACGATGAGCAAGATAATCGCCAACATGAAAAAAGAAAATAAAACCATCAAAGAGATCCATGCATGGCTCAAGGAAAGTGGCATTATAGTCACTTTAGAAACGGTGCGCTATCATGCATTCGAGAGAACAACGCCCAGATTTGTATTTCCTACAAAATGCACATGGTACGTACTGTACACTACTGTAATGTTTAAATGACTTGCTTTATACCATAAACAATTTTTTTGAAATAAAATAAAAACTTCATCAATTGTAACTGTGATTGTGCTGTTCATGAATTCATATTTTTCATACTGTATTGTACTGTAGGAGAGTGCAACAAATTGTGGAGGAACTAACTCGTGAGGATGATGAGCGTACTGCTCTGCAAATAAAACGAATTCTCCATTCCAAGTATGACCTGGACATATCGGCCACCAGCATCAGAAGGATGCGACGGAAAATGGGATGGACCTTTGGCGCAACAAGGTAAAATACTGAAAGCAGTATAAACCATACAGTAAATGCACTGTTAATAATCCCTTGATACGTGATATAATAATGCCATAAATCATTATACAGAGTGTGTACTTTATACTATATACAGTATGTGTGTGTGTATATACTGTATATATTCTATCCCAAAAGAGATACCTACTGTATAGGCACTCAGAGACAGCAATGAAGCATTGCCGGCTTATTGTGATGATTACATACTGTATACTGTGTGTGTGTGTTTGTGTGTATGTACAGTATGTATATATATATTACTCTGTATGTAACTTAATGTACTGTATGTACAGTTTAATGTATACAGTAGGTATATAATACAGTATACTGCACATACAGTCTACTGTATATACAGTAATCTGTAAATCTGTAATTTCATAACTGTATCTGATTTCATTATTTTTGGCTCTTCACAGGATATCTCCAATGATAAGAGATGTGAATAAAGAAAAGAGAGTGGAACAGGCACGGCGATGGATTGAGAGTGGTGAAACATTTGATGATGTCATTTTCACAGATGAATCGTCTGTTGCCCTTGAGCGGTTCTCCAGAATGTCATTCAGGAAACGTAACCATATCTCTTTAAAACCACGCCCAAAGCATCCATTGAAAGTCCATGTATGGGGAGGCATATCACGATTAGGAGCTGGTCCCCTATTATTTTTCGAAGGTACACTACTATACTTTATTCTGTGCCTGTGTTCTGTAAAAATACATGTTGTACTGTAGAGTACGTGTAACTGCACAATAAAAGGAGTTGCTTATTAATGAACAACATTTTTTGATTTCTGTAGGAATCATGGATAAGAAATTTTTCCAAGAAACAATAGTAGAGAAATGTATGGTGCCATTTGTGAATAAATATTACCCAACTCACCATAGGATATTCCAAGACAATGATCCTAAACACTCCGCCTCAGCCAAATTTATGGAAGAGAAAGGTATGAATTGGGAACGCACACCACCAGAGTGAGTATTCTTTCAACAGTGTACAAGTAAAATTTTGGATAGCACTCTAGTACTGTAAAAAAAAATTTTGTTTAATAAACAGTACAATATTGTATGTTTAATTTTCTCTATTTACTGTAATGTAATTAATTTTTTCTATACGCTTTTTTTTTATTTTTATATAGATCACCAGACATGAACCCAATCGAATTAGTGTGGGCTCAATTGAAGAGGTACGTTAGGAGTGTTGCAAAGCCAACAACAAAACAGCAACTGGTGGATGGGATAAAGAAATTTTGGCTAGAAGTACTCACACCTGAACATTGTAATAATTATATAAATCACCTGTATAAAGTATTACCTGTTGTAGTTGAAAGAAATGGTCAAGCCACAAATATGTAGTTCTGTATTTTCTGTTTAAAATTTTAAATTGGTGCATTATTAAAAAAAATGATAAAATTGCCTTTGTCTGATTATTGCATAAACTAATGTAGAATATTATACAGTAGTAATGTTATTGATGTGTACTGTATGAACAGTTATTTTCAGTTTTATAAGTCCTGAATAAGAGTACTGTACATTTTGATCAGTGCAGTACATGGAATCGGATGTTGTAATACTTTATTTTTACATTAATATTGATGTTTTTCCAATAAATATTCAATTTTACAGTATGGTACGGTACAGTACATGAGGGTACCTGTACAGTATGATACGTCATTATGGGGGAGAAATACTGTATCCACTAAATGTACAGTAAAATGTTTTTTTCTTATTACAAACACACAAATGCATCTCAGATGGAAATATGCTATACACAGCAGACAGCTTATGGTGACAGAACTTCCCTACTGTATCCCCACCCATAGTCGTGGTATATTTTAGATTGCCTAATGAGACACTCCTGCAGCATTGCCAATGATTCATGTAAAACCTGTGTGCAAACAGTATCTGTATTGAATGCAAAGTACAGTAAGAGTACAGTATACAGTATTATCAGAGCCAAACCTGACCAACATGATGCCCTAGGCTAGATTTTGGCTGATGCCCTCTTGCACAGATGCTACGTAGTTCCGCCTCTAACCCTGCACCCCTTTCCCAGCACCATCACCCATTTTGGCGCTCCTACCCCCTATAATCTAAATAAGAACAATGTGCACATTTAGTGCCAGCCCAAAACAGTGTACAGTATGTTCTTGCTGGGAAGGGGCATGGTAACACAATAATACCCGAAGATGAAATGACACAACACAGTACTGCAACTTTATTCACATTATATCATGCAGTGGTGTCTCTTATTCTCATGACATCATATCATAGTACCACATTACTCCTAACAGTAATGCCCCTTATTCACATTACACCCCACCACATTCATCTTTATGTACATTAGACCACAGGTTCTCAAACTCAGTCCTCAGGACCCCACACAGTGCAGGTTTTGCAGGTCTCACAGAATCACAAGTGAAAAATTAGCTCCACCTACTGTACTGTATGGACCTTCTAAAATGTGTCAGTTAGTAATGAATACATCTGTGCACTTGCTGGTTTACCTGCAAAACATGCACTGTGTGGGGTCCTGAGGACCAAGTTTGAGAACCACTGCATTAGACCATGCAGTAGTGCCCTTTCCTTATGTTACACCAGAAAATATTGTAGTACACCTTATACACATACAGTACAGTAATGCCACACATTAGTAATGCATTTCATATTTAAATTTTCTGATTTAATTTCATAGAGCCGCAGTCACTCACAGAATATAGGCATGTACTGTAGCATCTCATTTTATTCTGCAGAAGCTGATTATTCCCGTTTGGCTAGTTTGCCGCCTCTGTACAGTATATCACAATAGAAAAAAGTTATAGTGTCAGTGAAAAAAGCACCTCATGACAGATACTGTACACAAGCTCATGTCTAAATACTGTATACTGTAAGCAGTGACATTAAGGAGTACAGTACTGTATATGCAATTGCAGTCGAATTCCGGCAGGAATACGGAAAAAATGGACACGGGATCCCCCATCTTTTTAGAACCAGCACCGGGCTCTGCGCCTGGTCCTGGTGCAAAAAATAAGGGGGACAAAAAAAGCGTAGGGGTTCCCCATATTTTTTGAATCAGCACTGGGCTCCACTAGCTGGACAGATAATGCACAGCCGGGGGAGACTTTTATACCGGTCCCTGCGGCCATGGAATTAAATACCCAACTAGTCACACCTGGCCGGAGTACCCTGGAGGAGTGGGGGCCCCTTAAATCAAGGGGACCCCCCTCCAGCCACTCGATTATCTCTATCACCCCTGTGTATTGTAGCTAGGGGATTGTGACGCTCCTTCAGCATTGCCCCGTACCCTGCAAAATCTGTGCTGTTATTTGCTCCATAGCTGAGTGCCTCCTAGGAGCTACTGTAGGAGTCACAGGCGGTAGCCATTTCAATTGAGTCTGCCCTGCTATAGAATTGTACAGGTATGTGTACATTACCGTACGGTGCATAGAACCTTTACAGTAGAAACTCTCCTGCAGCTTTGGCCTGCTTTACTGTATGTACTGTAAAACTTGTGTTTTGTCAGTTTGCTATGCGACCGAGCCCGGTGTAACGTACAGTACTGTAATGTGCATAGACCTCGCTTACAGTATCTCTGTGTATTTTGGCTAGGGGATTGTGACGCTCCTTCAGCATCGCCCCGTAGCCTGCACAGCTTATGCCATTTCTCATTCCATACCCAACTGCTGCCTGCCACGAGGTGGGGGTTCAGGAGGTGGGGGTTCATGGGTAGTGGTCGTTTTGACAGTGTGCTATGCGATTGAGTCCGGTGTACCGTAATACTGTATGCAATCCTACAGTAGCTTATCCCTCCCCTGTGTATTTTGGCTAGGGGATTGTGACGCTCCTTCAGCATTGCCCCATAACCTACACAAGGGTTCAGGGGCGGCGGCCATTTTGCCAGTGTGCTACAGTATGTCATCGAGTCCGGTGTACCATAATATGCATACTGTGTATTTTAGCTAGGGGATTGTGACGCTCCTTCAGCATTGCCCCATAGTCTGTACAATCTGGACTATTACTTGCTCCGTAGCCTAGGGCCTCTGTGGGGCAAGGAGTCATAGGTGGTAGCCATTTCTATTCAGTCTGCCCAGCTACAGAATTGTATGTGTACTGTGTACGGAGCATAGAACCTTAACCTGCATAGAACCTGCACATTATGGTACACCGGACTCGATCGCATAGAACCGCTCATGCAGTTACTGTATGCCCTGGTTTACAGTATGTGAATAAAAAAAATAATAAAGTGTCTGAAAAAAACTACAGTAACATGCATTCGTACTTAAGGAATCGAACCCTGGACTCTGAGTATAGGAAGCGAAACACTTCACCACTTCGCCGCAGACAAATGTATAAATCCGTTGGTTTTGATTATGCTGTAATGGCTACGGGATTAGGACGATAACATACTGTAGAAAATTCCTAATCTTGAGAGGCAATAGTGAACTTGTAACACACATCCATTTGCGACAGTGTACACTACTGGTTTTACAGTACTGTGTTTTGTCTGCGGGACTTGGACGCTCACATACAGTATTCATAAAGTATTGTAGATGGATCATATACTGTATGCTGTACTACTGTATTTGCGTCGGTGTCGTACTGTATATACAGTACTGTATTAAATAATGCAGCGTAATGAGTACAGTATTTACTGTATGCAGCGTAATGAGACGCCTTAGTAAAGTAGTCCTTATTATGTATGTCAGTATTGTATTTTACGGGAGACCACACGCATGCGCAGTGGTGATTGTAAAAAGCGACATCTGGTGGCTGATCGCAGGTATTACACGTAAAGGTAACGCCAAACGTCAAATGTCTGTCTCCGTGCGATTAGATAGCCTCTCTGTGGCTAGGCGCGCCTCGCTACGCCACAGTACGCTGCGTATGGTCGAACGGGACAAACGCCGCGGCCACTCAAGATAAAGGTGGCTACATCTGTATGTATGAAAAAGAAGACTTTCTGTCAATCAAGAACTTAAACTGAAGGTACTAAAACACATCAGGTCCCACCGAGATTTGAACTCGGATTGCTGGATTCAGAGTCCAGAGTGCTAACCATTACACCATGGAACCTCTCTTCTAACACCACATATACAACTTTCTCTTAGAGTGTGAGATCTTATTTTCTACAAGTTACAGGAATAATAATCAGAGAGATAAGTATAACATTGTATTTACAAAAAAGCCATTAGGACCTACCAAATTTTTATACAGATTATAGGTTTCAGAGTCCAGAATTGTTAACAGTACACAATGAAACCTCATTCATATGGTAGCATGTACATTTTTGGTCAGAGTATAAGATTCTTAGTGGATACATTTTATTGGAATAAAATGACAGATAAACCTGTCTCTCAGTGTGTAAGATTCTTAATTTATGCAATTTATAGATATTTTCTTTCTCAGAGATATTAACTGTATTGTACTTACAACAAAACCAACATAACCTACCAAGATGTAAATATAGATTATGGGTTCAGAGTCCAAAATGTTTACCAATACACCATGAAACCTCATCCATTAGGGAGCATCTAAATATTTTTATAAGAATGTACTCTCAGAGAGATATGAACTGAATGGTACTTACAAAAAACCAATAGGACCTACCAAGATTTAAATACAGATCACTATATTCAAAGATCAGAGTGGAGTGGTTACCAATACACCAAAAAACCACATTCATTAGGGAACATCTAAACATTTTTTTCTAAAATGTTAGATTCTTAGAAGACACATTTTATTGAAGTTATTGTACATATAATAACATCAATGCTTATTTGGATTACACAGTAAAATTCATATAATTACAAACATTTCTATAACTACCTTTTTTTAGATTTTAGTACATATTTACAATAATAAGTTATTTAAGAAATGTATTATATGTATAAAAAAGAAAAGTTTTTGTCAAGGACTTAAACTGAAGGTACTAAAATGCACCTGGTCACACCGAAATTTTAACTCAATTTACTGGCTTCAGAGTACAGAGTGATAACCATAACACCATGGAATCTCCCTTCTAATAACACAAATAAAACTTTCTCTCAGAGTGTAAAATCTTAATTTCTACAAGATACAGAAATATTCATTCAGAGAGATATGTACTACATTGTATTTACAAATAAAACCATTAGGACCTACCAATTTGTATATACAGATTATTAGTTTCAGAGTCCAGAATTGTTAACAGTACACCATGAAAGCTTATTCATATGGTGGCATGTAAAAAATTTTCTCACAGTGTAAGATTTTTAGAGGTTACATTTTATTGGAAATATATTACAGATAAACCTGTCTCTCAGTGTGTATGATTCTTAGTTTATGCAATTTATAGATATTTTCTTTCTCAGAGATATGAACTGCATAATACTTACAAAAAAACAATAGGACCTACCTAGATGTAAATACAAATCATGGATTCAGAGTCCAAAATGGTTACAAATACACCAGGAAACCTCATTCATGAGGAAGCATTTAAACAGTTTTTATTAGAATGTACTCTCAGAGAAATATAAACTGAACGGTTCTTACAAAAAACCAATAGGACCTACCAAGATTTAAATACAGATCACTGGATTCAAAGATCAGAGTGGTTACCAATCCACCAAGAAACCTCATTCATGAGGGAGAGCTAAACATTTTTTTCTAAAATGTTAGATTCTTAGAAGACACATTTTATTGCAATTATTGTACATATACAGGTTGAGTATCCCTTATCCAAAATGCTTGGGACCAGCAGTATTTTGGATATCGGATTTTTCCGTATTTTGGAATAATTGCATACCATAATGAGATATCATGGTGATGGGACCTAAATCTAAGCACAGAATGCATTTATGTTACATATACACCTTATACACACAGCAAGAAGGTAATTTTAGCCAACATTTTTTTGTAACTTTGTGCATTAAACAAAGTGTATCTACATTCACACAATTCATTTATGTTGCATATTCACCTTATACACACAGCAGGAAGGTAATTTAATACAATATTTTTAATAACTGTGTGTATTAAACAAAGCTTGTGTACATTGAGCCTTCAAAAAACAAAGGTTTCACTATCCCACTCTCACGCAAAAAAGTCCATATTTCGGAATATTCCGTATTTCGGAATATTTGGATATGGGATACTCAACCTGTATTTACATCAACGCTTATTTGGGTTATATAGTAAAATTCATATAATTACATACATTTCTATAACTACCTTTTTTAGCTTTTTGTACATATTTACAAAAATCAGTGATTTAAAAAAATCATTATATGTATGAAAAAGAAGACTTTCTGTCAATCAAGAACTTAAACTGAAGGTACTAAAACACATCAGGTCCCACCGAGATTTGAACTCGGATCGCTGGATTCAGAGCCTAGAGTGCTAACCATTACACCATGAAACCTCTCTTCTAACACAACATATACAACTTTCTCTTAGAGTGTGAGATCTTATTTTCTACAAGTTACAGGAATAATAATCAGAGAGATAAGTATTACATTGTATTTACAAAAAAAAGCCATTAGGACCTACCAAATTTTTATACAGATTATAGGTTTCAGAGTCCAGAATTGTTAACAGTACACAATGAAACCTCATTCATATGGTGGCATGTACATTTTTGGTCAGAGTATAAGATTCTTAGTGGATACATTTTATTGGAATAAAATGACAGATAAACCTGTCTCTCAGTGTGTAAGATTCTTAATTTATGCAATTTATAGATATTTTCTTTCTCAGAGATATTAACTGTATTGTACTTACAACAAAACCAACATAACCTACCAAGATGTAAATATAGATTATGGGTTCAGAGTCCAAAATGTTTACCAATACACCATGAAACCTCATCCATTAGGGAGCATCTAAATATTTTTATAAGAATGTACTCTCAGAGAGATATGAACTGAATGGTACTTACAAAAAACCAATAGGACCTACCAAGATTTAAATACAGATCACTATATTCAAAGATCAGAGTGGAGTGGTTACCAATACACCAAGAAACCACATTCATTAGGGAACATCTAAACATTTTTTTCTAAAATGTTAGATTCTTAGAAGACACATTTTATTGAAGTTATTGTACATATATTAACATCAATGCTTATTTGGATTACACAGTAAAATTCATATAATTACAAACATTTCTATAACTACCTTTTTTTAGATTTTAGTACATATTTACAATAATAAGTTATTTAAAAAATGTATTATATGTATAAAAAAGAAAAGTTTTTGTCAAGGACTTAAACTGAAGGTACTAAAATGCACCAGGTCCCACCGAAATTTGAACTCAATTTACTGGATTCAGAGTACAGAGTGCTAACCATAACACCATGGAATCTCCCTTCTAATAACACATATAAAACTTTCTCTCAGAGTGTAAAATCTTAATTTCTACAAGATACAGAAATATTCATTCAGAGAGATATGTACTACATTGTATTTACAAATAAAACCATTAGGACCTACCAATTTGTATATACAGATTATTAGTTTCAGAGTCCAGAATTGTTTACAGTAAACCATGAAAGCTCATTCATATGGTGGCATGTAAAAAAAAATTCTCACAGTGTAAGATTCTTAGAGGTTACATTTTATTGGAAATATATTACAGATAAACCTGTCTCTCAGTGTGTATGATTCTTAATTTATGCAATTTATAGATATTTTCTTTCTCAGAGATATGAACTGCATAATACTTACAAAAAAACAATAGGACCTACCAAGATGTAAATAAAAATCATGGATTCAGAGTCCAAAATGGTTACAAATACACCAGGAAACCTCATTCATGAGGAAGCATTTAAACAGTTTTTATTAGAATGTACTCTCAGAGAAATATAAACTGAACAGTTCTTACAAAAAACCAATAGGACCTACCAAGATTTAAATACAGATCACTGGATTCAAAGATCAGAGTGGTTACCAATACACCAAGAAACCTCATTCACGAGGGAGAGCTAAACATTTTTTTCTAAAATGTTAGATTCTTAGAAGACACATTTTATTGCAATTATTGTACATAAATTTACATCAACGCTTATTTGGGTTATATAGTAAAATTCATATAATTACATACATTTCTATAACTACCTTTTTTAGCTTTTTGTACATATTTACAATAATCAGTGATTTAAAAAAATCATTATATGTATGAAAATGAAGACCTTCTGTCAATCAAGAACTTAAACTGAAGGTACTAAAACACATCAGGTCCCACCGAGATTTGAATTCAGATTGCTGGATTCAGAGTCCAGAGTGCTAACCATTACACCATGGAACCTCTCTTCTAACACAACATATACAACTTTCTCTTGGAGTGTGAGATCTTATTTTTTACAAGTAACAGGAATAATAATCAGAGAGATAAGTATAACATTGTATTTACAAAAAAAGCCATTAGGACCTACCAAATTTTGATACAGATTATAGGTTTCAGAGTCCAGAATTGTTAACAGTACACAATGAAACCTCATTCATATGGTAGCATGTACATTTTTGGTCAGAGTATAAGATTCTTAGTGGATACATTTTATTGGAATTAAATGACAGATAAACCTGTCTCTCAGTGTGTAAGATTCTTAATTTATGCAATTTATAGATATTTTCTTTCTCAGAGATATTAACTGTATTGTACTTACAACAAAACCAACATAACCTACCAAGATGTAAATATAGATCATGGGTTCAGAGTCCAAAATGTTTACCAATACACCATGAAACCTCATCCATTAGGGAGCATCTAAATATTTTTATAAGAATGTACTCTCAGAGAGATATGAACTGAATGGTACTTACAAAAAACCAATAGGACCTACCAAGATTTAAATACAGATCACTATATTCAAAGATCAGAGTGGAGTGGTTACCAATACACCAAGAAACCACATTCATTAGGGAACATCTAAACATTTTTTTCTAAAATGTTAGATTCTTAGAAGACACATTTTATTGAAGTTATTGTACATATATTAACATCAATGCTTATTTGGATTACACAGTAAAATTCATATAATTACAAACATTTCTATAACTACCTTTTTTTAGATTTAAGTACATATTTACAATAATAAGTTATTTAAGAAATGTATTATATGTATAAAAAAGAAAAGTTTTTGTCAAGGACTTAAACTGAAGGTACTAAAATGCACTAGGTCCCACCGAAATTTGAACTCAATTTACTGGATTCAGAGTACATAGTGATAACCATAACACCATGGAATCTCCCTTCTAATAACACAAATAAAACTTTCTCTCAGAGTGTAAAATCTTAATTTCTACAAGATACAGAAATATTCATTCAGAGAGATATGTACTACATTGTATTTACAAATAAAACCATTAGGACCTACCAATTTGTATATACAGATTATTAGTTTCAGAGTCCAGAATTGTTAACAGTACACCATGAAAGCTCATTCATATGGTGGCATGTAAAAATTTTTCTCACAGTGTAAGATTCTTAGAGGTTACATTTTATTGGAATAATATTACAGATAAACCTGTCTCTCAGTGTGTATGATTCTTAGTTTATGCAATTTATAGATATTTTCTTTCTCAGAGATATGAACTGCATAATACTTACAAAAAAACAATAGGACCTACCTAGATGTAAATACAAATCATGGATTCAGAGTCCAAAATGGTTACAAATACACCAGGAAACCTCATTCATGAGGAAGCATTTAAACAGTTTTTATTAGAATGTACTCTCAGAGAAATATAAACTGAACGGTTCTTACAAAAAACCAATAGGACCTACCAAGATTTAAATACAGATCACTGGATTCAAAGATCAGAGTGGTTACCAATACACCAAGAAACCTCATTCACGAGGGAGAGCTAAACATTTTTTCTAAAATGTTAGATTCTTAGAAGACACATTTTATTGCAATTATTGTACATATATTTACATCAACGCTTATTTGGGTTATATAGTAAAATTCATAAAATTACATACATTTCTATAACTACCTTTTTTAGCTTTTTGTACATATTTACAGAAATCAGTGATTTAAAAAAATAATTATATGTATGAAAAAGAAGACTTTCTGTCAATCAAAAACTTAAACTGAAGGTACTAAAACACATCAGGTCCCACCGAGATTTGAACTCGGATTGCTGGATTCAGAGTCCAGAGTGCTAACCATTACACCATGGAACCTCTCTTCTAACACCCCATATACAACTTTCTCTTAGAGTGTGAGATCTTATTTTCTACAAGTTACAGGAATAATAATCAGAGAGATAAGTATTACATTGTATTTACAAAAAAAAGCCATTAGGACCTACCAAATTTTTATACAGATTATAGGTTTCAGAGTCCAGAATTGTTAACAGTACACAATGAAACCTCATTCATATGGTAGCATGTACATTTTTGGTCAGAGTATAAGATTCTTAGTGGATACATTTTATTGGAATTAAATGACAGATAAACCTGTCTCTCAGTGTGTAAGATTCTTAATTTATGCAATTTATAGATATTTTCTTTCTCAGAGATATTAACTGTATTGTACTTACAACAAAACCAACATAACCTACCAAGATGTAAATATAGATTATGGGTTCAGAGTCCAAAATGTTTACCAATACACCATGAAACCTCATCCATTAGGGAGCATCTAAATATTTTTATAAGAATGTACTCTCAGAGAGATATGAACTGAATGGTACTTACAAAAAAACAATAGGACCTACCAAGATTTAAATACAGATCACTATATTCAAAGATCAGAGTGGAGTGGTTACCAATACACCAAGAAACCACATTCATTAGGGAACATCTAAACATTTTTTTCTAAAATGTTAGATTCTTAGAAGACACATTTTATTGAAGTTATTGTACATATATTAACATCAATGCTTATTTGGATTACACAGTAAAATTCATATAATTACAAACATTTCTATAACTACCTTTTTTTAGATTTAAGTACATATTTACAATAATAAGTTATTTAAGAAATGTATTATATGTATAAAAAAGAAAAGTTTTTGTCAAGGACTTAAACTGAAGGTACTAAAAAGCACCTGGTCCCACCGAAATTTGAACTCAATTTACTGGATTCAGAGTACAGAGTGATAACCATAACACCATGGAATCTCCCTTCTAATAACACAAATAAAACTTTCTCTCAGAGTGTAAAATCTTAATTTCTACAAGATACAGAAATATTCATTCAGAGAGATATGTACTACATTGTATTTACAAATAAAACCATTAGGACCTACCAATTTGTATATACAGATTATTAGTTTCAGAGTCCAGAATTGTTAACAGTACACCATGAAAGCTCATTCATATGGTGGCATGTAAAAAATTTTCTCACAGTGTAAGATTCTTAGAGGTTACATTTTATTGGAATTATATTACAGATAAACCTGTCTCTCAGTGTGTATGATTCTTAGTTTATGCAATTTATAGATATTTTCTTTCTCAGAGATATGAACTGCATAATACTTACAAAAAAACAATAGGACCTACCTAGATGTAAATACAAATCATGGATTCAGAGTCCAAAATGGTTACAAATACACCAGGAAACCTCATTCATGAGGAAGCATTTAAACAGTTTTTATTAGAATGTACTCTCAGAGAAATATAAACTGAACGGTTCTTACAAAAAACCAATAGGACCTACCAAGATTTAAATACAGATCACTGGATTCAAAGATCAGAGTGGTTACCAATACACCAAGAAACCTCATTCACGAGGGAGAGCTAAACATTTTTTCTAAAATGTTAGATTCTTAGAAGACACATTTTATTGCAATTATTGTACATATATTTACATCAACGCTTATTTGGGTTATATAGTAAAATTCATATAATTACATACATTTCTATAACTACCTTTTTTAGCTTTTTGTACATATTTACAAAAATCAGTGATTTAAAAAAATCATTATATGTATGAAAAAGAAGACTTTCTGTCAATCAAAAACTTAAACTGAAGGTACTAAAACACATCAGGTCCCACCGAGATTTGAACTCGGATTGCTGGATTCAGAGTCCAGAGTGCTAACCATTACACCATGGAACCTCTCTTCTAACACCACATATACAACTTTCTCTTAGAGTGTGAGATCTTATTTTCTACAAGTTACAGGAATAATAATCAGAGAGATAAGTATAACATTGTATTTACAAAAAAGCCATTAGGACCTACCAAATTTTTATACAGATTATAGGTTTCAGAGTCCAGAATTGTTAACAGTACACAATGAAACCTCATTCATATGGTAGCATGTACATTTTTGGTCAGAGTATAAGATTCTTAGTGGATACATTTTATTGGAATTAAATGACAGATAAACCTGTCTCTCAGTGTGTAAGATTCTTAATTTATGCAATTTATAGATATTTTCTTTCTCAGAGATATTAACTGTATTGTACTTACAACAAAACCAACATAACCTACCAAGATGTAAATATAGATCATGGGTTCAGAGTCCAAAATGTTTACCAATACACCATGAAACCTCATCCATTAGGGAGCATCTAAATATTTTTATAAGAATGTACTCTCAGAGAGATATGAACTGAATGGTACTTACAAAAAACCAATAGGACCTACCAAGATTTAAATACAGATCACTATATTCAAAGATCAGAGTGGAGTGGTTACCAATACACCAAGAAACCACATTCATTAGGGAACATCTAAACATTTTTTTCTAAAATGTTAGATTCTTAGAAGACACATTTTATTGAAGTTATTGTACATATATTAACATCAATGCTTATTTGGATTACACAGTAAAATTCATATAATTACAAACATTTCTATAACTACCTTTTTTTAGATTTAAGTACATATTTACAATAATAAGTTATTTAAAAAATGTATTATATGTATAAAAAAGAAAAGTTTTTGTCAAGGACTTAAACTGAAGGTACTAAAATGCACCTGGTCCCACCGAAATTTGAACTCAATTTACTGGATTCAGAGTACAGAGTGATAACCATAACACCATGGAATCTCCCTTCTAATAACACAAATAAAACTTTCTCTCAGAGTGTAAAATCTTAATTTCTACAAGATACAGAAATATTCATTCAGAGAGATATGTACTACATTGTATTTACAAATAAAACCATTAGGACCTACCAATTTGTATATACAGATTATTAGTTTCAGAGTCCAGAATTGTTAACAGTACACCATGAAAGCTCATTCATATGGTGGCATGTAAAAAAATTTCTCACAGTGTAAGATTCTTAGAGGTTACATTTTATTGGAATTATATTACAGATAAACCTGTCTCTCAGTGTGTATGATTCTTAGTTTATGCAATTTATAGATATTTTCTTTCTCAGAGATATGAACTGCATAATACTTACAAAAAAACAATAGGACCTACCTAGATGTAAATACAAATCATGGATTCAGAGTCCAAAATGGTTACAAATACACCAGGAAACCTCATTCATGAGGAAGCATTTAAACAGTTTTTATTAGAATGTACTCTCAGAGAAATATAAACTGAACGGTTCTTACAAAAAACCAATAGGACCTACCAAGATTTAAATACAGATCACTGGATTCAAAGATCAGAGTGGTTACCAATACACCAAGAAACCTCATTCACGAGGGAGAGCTAAACATTTTTTCTAAAATGTTAGATTCTTAGAAGACACATTTTATTGCAATTATTGTACATATATTTACATCAACGCTTATTTGGGTTATATAATTCAATTCATATAATTACATACATTTCTATAACTACCTTTTTTAGCTTTTTGTACATATTTACAAAAATCAGTGATTTAAAAAAATAATTATATGTATGAAAAAGAAGACTTTCTGTCAATCAAAAACTTAAACTGAAGGTACTAAAACACATCAGGTCCCACCGAGATTTGAACTCGGATTGCTGGATTCAGAGTCCAGAGTGCTAACCATTACACCATGGAATCTCTCTTCTAACACAGCATATACAACTTTCTCTTGGAGTGTGAGATCTTATTTTTTACAAGTAACAGGAATAATAATCAGAGAGATAAGTATAACATTGTATTTACAAAAAAAGCCATTAGGACCTACCAAATTTTGATACAGATTATAGGTTTCAGAGTCCAGAATTGTTAACAGTACACAATGAAACCTCATTCATATGGTAGCATGTACATTTTTGGTCAGAGTATAAGATTCTTAGTGGATACATTTTATTGGAATTAAATGACAGATAAACCTGTCTCTCAGTGTGTAAGATTCTTAATTTATGCAATTTATAGATATTTTCTTTCTCAGAGATATTAACTGTATTGTACTTACAACAAAACCAACATAACCTACCAAGATGTAAATATAGATCATGGGTTCAGAGTCCAAAATGTTTACCAATACACCATGAAACCTCATCCATTAGGGAGCATCTACATATTTTTATAAGAATGTACTCTCAGAGAGATATGAACTGAATGGTACTTACAAAAAACCAATAGGACCTACCAAGATTTAAATACAGATCACTATATTCAAAGATCAGAGTGGAGTGGTTACCAATACACCAAGAAACCACATTCATTAGGGAACATCTAAACATTTTTTTCTAAAATGTTAGATTCTTAGAAGACACATTTTATTGAAGTTATTGTACATATATTAACATCAATGCTTATTTGGATTACACAGTAAAATTCATATAATTACAAACATTTCTTTAACTACCTTTTTTTAGATTTTAGTACATATTTACAATAATAAGTTATTTAAAAAATGTATTATATGTATAAAAAAGAAAAGTTTTTGTCAAGGACTTAAACTGAAGGTACTAAAATGCACCTGGTCCCACCGAAATTTGAACTCAATTTACTGGATTCAGAGTACAGAGTGCTAACCATAACACCATGGAATCTCCCTTCTAATAACACATATAAAACTTTCTCTCATAGTGTAAAATCTTAATTTCTACAAGATACAGAAATATTCATTCAGAGAGATATGTACTACATTGTATTTACAAATAAAACCATTAGGACCTACCAATTTGTATATACAGATTATTAGTTTCAGAGTCCAGAATTGTTAACAGTACACCATGAAAGCTCATTCATATGGTGGCATGTAAAAACATTTCTCACAGTGTAAGATTCTTAGAGGTTACATTTTATTGGAAATATATTACAGATAAACCTATGTCTCAGTGTGTATGATTCTTAGTTTATGCAATTTATAGATATTTTCTTTCTCAGAGATATGAACTGCATAATACTTACAAAAAAACAATAGGACCTACCTAGATGTAAATACAAATCATGGATTCAGAGTCCAAAATGGTTACAAATACACCAGGAAACCTCATTCATGAGGAAGCATTTAAACAGTTTTTATTAGAATGTACTCTCAGAGAAATATAAACTGAACGGTTCTTACAAAAAACCAATAGGACCTACCAAGATTTAAATACAGATCACTGGATTCAAAGATCAGAGTGGTTACCAATACACCAAGAAACCTCATTCACGAGGGAGAGCTAAACATTTTTTTCTAAAATGTTAGATTCTTAGAAGACACATTTTATTGCAATTATTGTACATATATTTACATCAATGCTTATTTGGGTTATATAGTAAAATTCATATAATTACATACATTTCTATAACTACCTTTTTTAGCTTTTTGTACATATTTACAAAAATCAGTGATTTAAAAAAATCATTATATGTATGAAAAAGAAGACTTTCTGTCAATCAAGAACTTAAACTGAAGGTACTAAAACACATCAGGTCCCACCGAGATTTGAACTCGGATTGTTGGATTCAGAGTCTAGAGTGCTAACCATTACACCATGGAACCTCTCTTCTAACACCACATATACATCTTTCTCTTAGAGTGTGAGATCTTATTTTCTACAAGTCCAGAATTGTTAACAGTACACAATGAAACCTCATTCATATGGTAGCATGTACATTTTTGGTCAGAGTATAAGATTCTTAGTGGATACATTTTATTGGAATAAAATGACAGATAAACCTGTCTCTCAGTGTGTAAGATTCTTAATTTATGCAATTTATAGATATTTTCTTTCTCAGAGATATTAACTGTATTGTACTTACAACAAAACCAACATAACCTACCAAGATGTAAATATAGATTATGGGTTCAGAGTCCAAAATGTTTACCAATACACCATGAAACCTCATCCATTAGGGAGCATCTAAATATTTTTATAAGAATGTACTCTCAGAGAGATATGAACTGAATGGTACTTACAAAAAACCAATAGGACCTACCAAGATTTAAATACAGATCACTATATTCAAAGATCAGAGTGGAGTGGTTACCAATACACCAAAAAACCACATTCATTAGGGAACATCTAAACATTTTTTTCTAAAATGTTAGATTCTTAGAAGACACATTTTATTGAAGTTATTGTACATATAATAACATCAATGCTTATTTGGATTACACAGTAAATTTCATATAATTACAAACATTTCTATAACTACCTTTTTTTAGATTTTAGTACATATTTACAATAATAAGTTATTTAAGAAATGTATTATATGTATAAAAAAGAAAAGTTTTTGTCAAGGACTTAAACTGAAGGTACTAAAATGCACCTGGTCCCACCGAAATTTGAACTCAATTTACTGGATTCAGAGTACAGAGTGATAACCATAACACCATGGAATCTCCCTTCTAATAACACAAATAAAACTTTCTCTCAGAGTGTAAAATCTTAATTTCTACAAGATACAGAAATATTCATTCAGAGAGATATGTACTACATTGTATTTACAAATAAAACCATTAGGACCTACCAATTTGTATATACAGATTATTAGTTTCAGAGTCCAGAATTGTTAACAGTACACCATGAAAGCTCATTCATATGGTGGCATGTAAAAAATTTTCTCACAGTGTAAGATTTTTAGAGGTTACATTTTATTGGAAATATATTACAGATAAACCTGTCTCTCAGTGTGTATTATTCTTAGTTTATGCAATTTATAGATATTTTCTTTCTCAGAGATATGAACTGCATAATACTTACAAAAAAACAATAGGACCTACCTAGATGTAAATACAAATCATGGATTCAGAGTCCAAAATGGTTACAAATACACCAGGAAACCTCATTCATGAGGAAGCATTTAAACAGTTTTTATTAGAATGTACTCTCAGAGAAATATAAACTGAACGGTTCTTACAAAAAACCAATTGGACCTACCAAGATTTAAATACAGATCACTGGATTCAAAGATCAGAGTGGTTACCAATACACCAAGAAACCTCATTCACGAGGGAGAGCTAAACATTTTTTTCTAAAATGTTAGATTCTTAGAAGACACATTTTATTGCAATTATTGTACATATATTTACATCAACGCTTATTTGGGTTATATAGTAAAATTCATATAATTACATACATTTCTATAACTACCTTTTTTAGCTTTTTGTACATATTTACAAAAATCAGTGATTTAAAAAAATCATTATATGTATGAAAAAGAAGACTTTGTGTCAATCAAGAACTTAAACTGAATGTACTAAAACACATCAGGTCCCACCGAGATTTGAACTCGGATCGCTGGATTCAGAGTCCAGAGTGCTAACCATTACACCATGGAACCTCTCTTCTAACACCACATATACAACTTTCTCTTAGAGTGTGAGATCTTATTTTCTACAGGTTACAGGAATAATAATCAGAGAGATAAGTATAACATTGTATTTACAAAAAAAGCCATTAGGACCTACCAAATTTTTATACAGATTATAGGTTTCAGAGTCCAGAATTGTTAACAGTACACAATGAAACCTCATTCATATGGTAGCATGTACATTTTTGGTCAGAGTATAAGATTCTTAGTGGATACATTTTATTGGAATTAAATGACAGATAAACCTTTCTCTCAGTGTGTAAGATTCTTAATTTATGCAATTTATAGATATTTTCTTTCTCAGAGATATTAACTGTATTGTACTTACAACAAAACCAACATAACCTACCAAGATGTAAATATAGATCATGGGTTCAGAGTCCAAAATGTTTACCAATACACCATGAAACCTCATCCATTAGGGAGCATCTAAATATTTTTATAAGAATGTACTCTCAGAGAGATATGAACTGAATGGTACTTACAAAAAACCAATAGGACCTACCAAGATTTAAATACAGATCACTATATTCAAAGATCAGAGTGGAGTGGTTACCAATACACCAAGAAACCACATTCATTAGGGAACATCTAAAAAAAAATTTCTAAAATGTTAGATTCTTAGAAGACACATTTTATTGAAGTTATTGTACATATATTAACATCAATGCTTATTTGGATTACACAGTAAAATTCATATAATTACAAACATTTCTTTAACTACCTTTTTTTAGATTTTAGTACATATTTACAATAATAAGTTATTTAAAAAATGTTTTATATGTATAAAAAAGAAAAGTTTTTGTCAAGGACTTAAACTGAAGGTACTAAAATGCACCTGGTCCCACCGAAATTTGAACTCAATTTACTGGATTCAGAGTACAGAGTGCTAACCATAACACCATGGAATCTCCCTTCTAATAACACATATAAAACTTTCTCTCAGAGTGTAAAATCTTAATTTCTACAAGATACAGAAATATTCATTCAGAGAGATATGTACTACATTGTATTTACAAATAAAACCATTAGGACCTACCAATTTGTATATACAGATTATTAGTTTCAGAGTCCAGAATTGTTAACAGTAAACCATAAAAGCTCATTCATATGGTGGCATGTAAAAACATTTCTCACAGTGTAAGATTCTTAGAGGTTACATTTTATTGGAAATATATTACAGATAAACCTGTCTCTCAGTGTGTATGATTCTTAGTTTATGCAATTTATAGATATTTTCTTTCTTAGAGATATGAACTGCATAATACTTACAAAAAAACAATAGGACCTACCAAGATGTAAATACAAATCATGGATTCAGATTCCAAAATGGTTACAAATACACTAGGAAACCTCATTCATGAGGAAGCATTTAAACAGTTTTTATTAGAATGTACTCTCAGAGAAATATAAACTGAACGGTTCTTACAAAAAACCAATAGGACCTACCAAGATTTAAATACAGATCACTGGATTCAAAGATCAGAGTGGTTACCAATACACCAAGAAACCTCATTCACGAGGGAGAGCTAAACATTTTTTTCTAAAATGTTAGATTCTTAGAAGACACATTTTATTGCAATTATTGTACATATATTTACATCAACGCTTATTTGGGTTATATAGTAAAATTCATATAATTACATACATTTCTATAACTACAATTTTTAAGCTTTTTGTACATATTTACAAAAATCAGTGATTTAAAAAAATCATATGTATGAAAAAGAAGACTTTCTGTCAATCAAGAACTTAAACTGGAGGTACCAAAACACATCAGGTCCCACCGAGATTTGAACTCAGATCGCTGGATTCAGAGTCCAGAGTGCTAACCATTACACCATGGAACCTCTCTTCTAACACCACATATACAACTTTCTCTTGGAGTGTGAGATCTTATTTTCTACAAGTTACAGGAATAATAATCAGAGAGATAAGTATAACATTGTATTTACAAAAAAAGCCATTAGGACCTACCAAATTTTTATACAGATTATAGGTTTCAGAGTCCAGAATTGTTAACAGTACACAATGAAACCTCGTTCATATGGTAGCATGTACATTTTTGGTCAGAGTATAAGATTCTTAGTGGATACATTTTATTGGAATTAAATGACAGATAAACCTGTCTCTCAGTGTGTAAGATTCTTAATTTATGCAATTATTAGATATTTTCTTTCTCAGAGATATTAACTGTATTGTACTTACAACAAAACCAATATAACCTACCAAGATGTAAATATAGATCATGGATTCAGAGTCCAAAATGATTACCAATACACCATGAAACCTCATCCATTAGGGAGCATCTAAATATTTTTTATAAGAATGTACTCTCAGAGAGATATGAACTGAATGGTACTTACAAAAAACCAATAGGACCTACCAAGATTTAAATACAGATCACTATATTCAAAGATCAGAGTGGAGTGGTTACCAATACACCAAGAAACCACATTCATTAGGGAACATCTAAACATTTTTTTCTAAAATGTTAGATTCTTAGAAGACACATTTTATTGAAGTTATTGTACATATATTAACATCAATGCTTATTTGGATTACACAGTAAAATTCATATAATTACAAAAATTTCTTTAACTACCTTTTTTTAGATTTTAGTACATATTTACAATAATAAGTTATTTAAAAAATGTATTATATGTATAAAAAAGAAAAGTTTTTGTCAAGGACTTAAACTGAAGGTACTAAAATGCACCAGTTAACACCGAAATTTTAACTCAATTTACTGGATTCAGAGTACAGAGTGCTAACCATAACACCATGGAATCTCCCTTCTAATAACACATATAAAACTTTCTCTCAGAGTGTAAAATCTTAATTTCTACAAGATACAGAAATATTCATTCAGAGAGATATGTACTACATTGTATTTACAAATAAAACCATTAGGACCTACCAATTTGTATATACAGATTATTAGTTTCAGAGTCCAGAATTGTTAACAGTAAACCATGAAAGCTCATTCATATGGTGGCATGTAAAAAAAATTTCTCACAGTGTAAGATTCTTAGAGGTTACATTTTATTGGAAATATATTACAGATAAACCTGTCTCTCAGTGTGTATGATTCTTAGTTTATGCAATTTATAGATATTTTCTTTCTCAGAGATATGAACTGCATAATACTTACAAAAAAACAATAGGACCTACCAAGATGTAAATACAAATCATGGATTCAGAGTCCAAAATGGTTACAAATACACCAGGAAACCTCATTCATGAGGAAGCATTTAAACAGTTTTTATTAGAATGTACTCTCAGAGAAAAATAAACTGAACAGTTCTTACAAAAAACCAATAGGACCTACCAAGATTTAAATACAGATCACTGGATTCAAAGATCAGAGTGGTTACCAATACACCAAGAAACCTCATTCACGAGGGAGAGCTAAACATTTTTTTCTAAAATTTTAGATTCTTAGAAGACACATTTTTTTGCAATTATTGTACATATATTTACATCAACGCTTATTTGGGTTATATAGTAAAATTCATATAATTACATACATTTCTATAACTACCTTTTTTAGCTTTTTGTACATATTTACAAAAATCAGTGATTTAAAAAAATCATTACATGTATGAAAAAGAAGACCTTCTGTCAATCAAGAACTTAAACTGAAGGTACTAAAAACACATCAGGTCCCACCGAGATTTGAATTCAGATAGCTGGATTCAGAGTCCAGAGTGCTAACCATTACACCATGGAACCTCTCTTCTAACACAACATATACAACTTTCTCTTGGAGTGTGAGATCTTATTTTTTACAAGTAACAGGAATAATAATCAGAGAGATAAGTATAACATTGTATTTACAAAAAAAGCCATTAGGACCTACCAAATTTTGATACAGATTATAGGTTTCAGAGTCCAGAATTGTTAACAGTACACAATAAAACCTCATTCATATGGTAGCATGTACATTTTTGGTCAGAGTATAAGATTCTTAGTGGATACATTTTATTGGAATTAAATGACAGATAAACCTGTCTCTCAGTGTGTAAGATTCTTAATTTATGCAATTTATAGATATTTTCTTTCTCAGAGATATTAACTGTATTGTACTTACAACAAAACCAACATAACCTACCAAGATGTAAATATAGATCATGGGTTCAGAGTCCAAAATGTTTACCAATACACCATGAAACCTCATCCATTAGGGAGCATCTAAATATTTTTATAAGAATGTACTCTCAGAGAGATATGAACTGAATCGTACTTACAAAAAACCAATAGGACCTACCAAGATTTAAATACAGATCACTATATTCAAAGATCAGAGTGGAGTGGTTACCAATACACCAAGAAACCACATTCATTAGGGAACATCTAAACATTTTTTTCTAAAATGTTAGATTCTTAGAAGACACATTTTATTGAAGTTATTGTACATATATTAACATCAATGCTTATTTGGATTACACAGTAAAATTCATATAATTACAAACATTTCTATAACTACCTTTTTTTAGATTTTAGTACATATTTACAATAATAAGTTATTTAAGAAATGTATTATATGTATAAAAAAGAAAAGTTTTTGTCAAGGACTTAAACTGAAGGTACTAAAATGCACCTGGTCCCACCGAAATTTGAACTCAATTTACTGGATTCAGAGTACAGAGTGCGAACCATAACACCATGGAATCTCCCTTCTAATAACACATATAAAACTTTCTCTCAGAGTGTAAAATCTTAATTTCTACAAGATACAGAAATATTCATTCAGAGAGATATGTACTACATTGTATTTACAAATAAAACCATTAGGACCTACCAATTTGTATATACAGATTATTAGTTTCAGAGTCCAGAATTGTTAACAGTACACCATGAAAGCTCATTCATATGGTGGCATGTAAAAACATTTCTCACAGTGTAAGATTCTTAGAGGTTACATTTTATTGGAAATATATTACAGATAAACCTGTCTCTCAGTGTGTATGATTCTTAATTTATGCAATTTATAGATATTTTCTTTCTCAGAGATATGAACTGCATAATACTTACAAAAAAACAATAGGACCTACCAAGATGTAAATACAAATCATGGATTCAGAGTCCAAAATGGTTACAAATACACCAGGAAACCTCTTTCATGAGGAAGCATTTAAACAGTTTTTATTAGAATGTACTCTCACAGAAAAATAAACTAAACAGTTCTTACAAAAAACCAATAGGACCTACCAAGATTTAAATACAGATCACTGGATTCAAAGATCAGAGTGGTTACCAATACACCAAGAAACCTCATTCACGAGGGAGAGCTAAACATTTTTTTCTAAAATTTTAGATTCTTAGAAGACACATTTTTTTGCAATTATTGTACATATATTTACATCAACGCTTATTTGGGTTATATAGTAAAATTCATATAATTACATACATTTCTATAACTACCTTTTTTAGCTTTTTGTACATATTTACAAAAATCAGTGATTTAAAAAAATCATTACATGTATGAAAAAGAAGACCTTCTGTCAATCAAGAACTTAAACTGAAGGTACTAAAACACATCAGGTCCCACCGAGATTTGAATTCAGATAGCTGGATTCAGAGTCCAGAGTGCTAACCATTACACCATGGAACCTCTCTTCTAACACAACATATACAACTTTCTCTTGAAGTGTGAGATCTTATTTTTTACAAGTAACAGGAATAATAATCAGAGAGATAAGTATAACATTGTATTTACAAAAAAAGCCATTAGGACCTACCAAATTTTGATACAGATTATAGGTTTCAGAGTCCAGAATTGTTAACAGTACACAATGAAACCTCATTCATATGGTAGCATGTACATTTTTGGTCAAAGTAAAAGATTCTTAGTGGATACATTTTATTGGAATTAAATGACAGATAAACCTTTCTCTCAGTGTGTAAGATTCTTAATTTATGCAATTTATAGATATTTTCTTTCTCAGAGATATTAACTGTATTGTACTTACAACAAAACCAACATAACCTACCAAGATGTAAATATAGATCATGGGTTCAGAGTCCAAAATGTTTACCAATACACCATGAAACCTCATCCATTAGGGAGCATCTAAATATTTTTATAAGAATGTACTCTCAGAGAGATATGAACTGAATGGTACTTACAAAAAACCAATAGGACCTACCAAGATTTAAATACAGATCACTGTATTCAAAGATCAGAGTGGAGTGGTTACCAATACACCAAGAAACCACATTCATTAGGGAACATCTAAAAAAAAATTCTAAAATGTTAGATTCTTAGAAGACACATTTTATTGAAGTTATTGTACATATATTAACATCAATGCTTATTTGGATTACACAGTAAAATTCATATAATTACAAACATTTCTATAACTACCTTTTTTTAGATTTTAGTACATATTTACAATAATAAGTTATTTAAGAAATGTATTATATGTATAAAAAAGAAAAGTTTTTGTCAAGGACTTAAACTGAAGGTACTAAAATGCACCAGTTCCCACCAAAATTTTAACTCAATTTACTGGATTTAGAGTACAGAGTGCTAACCATAACACCATGGAATCTCCCTTCTAATAACACATATAAAACTTTCTCTCAGAGTGTAAAATCTTAATTTCTACAAGATACAGAAATATTCATTCAGAGAGATATGTACTACATTGTATTTACAAATAAAACCTTTAGGACCTACCAATTTGTATATACAGATTATTAGTTTCAGAGTCCAGAATTGTTAACAGTACACCATGAAAGCTCATTCATATGGTGGCATGTAAAAACATTTCTCACAGTGTAAGATTCTTAGAGGTTACATTTTATTGGAAATATATTACAGATAAACCTGTCTCTCAGTGTGTATGATTCTTAATTTATGCAATTTATAGATATTTTCTTTCTCAGAGATATGAACTGCATAATACTTACAAAAAAACAATAGGACCTACCAAGATGTAAATACAAATCATGGATTCAGAGTCCAAAATGGTTACAAATACACCAGGAAACCTCATTCATGAGGAAGCATTTAAACAGTTTTTATTAGAATGTACTCTCAGAGAAATATAAACTTAACGGTTCTTACAAAAAACCAATAGGACCTACCAAGATTTAAATACAGATCACTGGATTCAAAGATCAGAGTGGTTACCAATACACCAAGAAACCTCATTCACGAGGGAGAGCTAAACATTTTTTTCTAAAATGTTAGATTCTTAGAAGACACATTTTATTGCAATTATTGTACATATATTTACATCAACGCTTATTTGGGTTATATAGTAAAATTCATATAATTACATACATTTCTATAACTACCTTTTTTAGCTTTTTGTACATATTTACAAAAATCAGTGATTTAAAAAAATCATTATATGTATGAAAAAGAAGACTTTCTGTCAATCAAGAACTTAAACTGAAGGTACTAAAACACATTAGGTCCCACCGAGATTTGAACTCGTATTGCTGGATTCAGAGTCCAGAGTGCTAACCATTACACCATGGAACCTCTCTTCTAACACCACATATACAACTTTCTCTTAGAGTGTGAGATCTTATTTTCTACAAGTTACAGGAATAATAATCAGAGAGATAAGTATAACATTGTATTTACAAAAAAGCTATTAGGACCTACCAAATTTTTATACAGATTATAGGTTTCAGAGTCCAGAATTGTTAACAGTACACAATGAAACCTCATTCATATGGTAGCATGTACATTTTTGGTCAGAGTATAAGATTCTTAGTGGATACATTTTATTGGAATAAAATGACAGATAAACCTGTCTCTCAGTGTGTAAGATTCTTAATTTATGCAATTTATAGATATTTTCTTTCTCAGAGATATTAACTGTATTGTACTTACAACAAAACCAACATAACCTACCAAGATGTAAATATAGATTATGGGTTCAGAGTCCAAAATGTTTACCAATACACCATGAAACCTCATCCATTAGGGAGCATCTAAATATTTTTATAAGAATGTACTCTCAGAGAGATATGAACTGAATGGTACTTACAAAAAACCAATAGGACCTACCAAGATTTAAATACAGATCACTATATTCAAAGATCAGAGTGGAGTGGTTACCAATACACCAAAAAACCACATTCATTAGGGAACATCTAAACATTTTTTTCTAAAATGTTAGATTCTTAGAAGACACATTTTATTGAAGTTATTGTACATATAATAACATCAATGCTTATTTGGATTACACAGTAAAATTCATATAATTACAAACATTTCTTTAACTACCTTTTTTTAGATTTTAGTACATATTTACAATAATAAGTTATTTAAAAAATGTATTATATGTATAAAAAAGAAAAGTTTTTGTCAAGGACTTAAACTGAAGGTACTAAAATGCACCAGTTCCCACCGAAATTTGAACTCAATTTACTGGATTCAGAGTACAGAGTTGCTAACCATAACACCATGGAATCTCCCTTCTAATAACACATATAAAACTTAAAATCTTAATTTCTACAAGATACAGAAATATTCATTCAGAGAGATATGTACTACATTGTATTTACAAATAAAACCATTAGGACCTACCAATTTGTATATACAGATTATTAGTTTCAGAGTCCAGAATTGTTAACAGTAAACCATGAAAGCTCATTCATATGGTGGCATGTAAAAAAAAATTCTCACAGTGTAAGATTCTTAGAGGTTACATTTTATTGGAAATATATTACAGATAAACCTGTCTCTCAGTGTGTATGATTCTTAGTTTATGCAATTTATAGATATTTTCTTTCTCAGAGATATGAACTGCATAATACTTACAAAAAAACAATAGGACCTACCAAGATGTAAATACAAATCATGGATTCAGAGTCCAAAATGGTTACAAATACACCAGGAAACCTCATTCATGATGAAGCATTTAAACAGTTTTTATTAGAATGTACTCTCAGAAAAATATAAACTGAACGGTTCTTGCAAAAAACCAATAGGACCTACCAAGATTTAAATACAGATCACTGGATTCAAAGATCAGAGTGGTTACCAATACACCAAGAAACCTCATTCACGAGGGAGAGCTAAACATTTTTTTCTAAAATGTTAGATTCTTAGAAGACACATTTTATTGCAATTATTGTACATAAATTTACATCAACGCTTATTTGGGTTATATAATAAAATTCATATAATTACATACATTTCTATAACTACCTTTTTTAGCTTTTTGTACATATTTACAAAAATCAGTGATTTAAAAAAATCATTATATGTATGAAAAAGAAGAACTTCTGTCAATCAAGAACTTAAACTGAAGGTACTAAAACACATCAGGTCCCACCGAGATTTGAATTCAGATCGCTGGATTCAGAGTCCAGAGTGCTAACCATTACACCATGGAACCTCTCTTCTAATACCACATATACAACTTTCTCTTGGAGTGTGAGATCTTATTTTTTACAAGTTACAGGAATAATAATCAGAGAGATAAGTATAACATTGTATTTACAAAAAAAGCCATTAGGACCTACCAAATTTTTATACAGATTATAGGTTTCAGAGTCCAGAATTGTTAACAGTACACAATGAAACCTCATTCATATGGTAGCATGTACATTTTTGGTCAGAGTATAAGATTCTTAGTGGATACATTTTATTGGAATTAAATGACAGATAAACCTGTCTCTCAGTGTGTAAGATTCCTAATTTATGCAATTTATAGATATTTTCTTTCTCAGAGATATTAACTGTATTGTACTTACAACAAAACCAATATAACCTACCAAGATGTAAATATAGATCATGGATTCAGAGTCCAAAATGATTACCAATACACCATGAAACCTCATCCATTAGGGAGCATCTAAATATTTTTTATAAGAATGTACTCTCAGAGAGATATGAACTGAATGGTACTTACAAAAAACCAATAGGACCTACCAAGATTTAAATACAGATCACTATATTCAAAGATCAGAGTGGAGTGGTTACCAATACACCAAGAAACCACATTCATTAGGGAACATCTAAACATTTTTTTCTAAAATGTTAGATTCTTAGAAGACACATTTTATTGAAGTTATTGTACATATATTAACATCAATGCTTATTTGGATTACACAGTAAAATTCATATAATTACAAAAATTTCTTTAACTACCTTTTTTTAGATTTTAGTACATATTTACAATAATAAGTTATTTAAAAAATGTATTATATGTATAAAAAAGAAAAGTTTTTGTCAAGGACTTAAACTGAAGGTACTAAAATGCACCTGGTCCCACCGAAATTTTAACTCAATTTACTGGATTCAGAGTACAGAGTGCTAACCATAACACCATGGAATCTCCCTTCTAATAACACATATAAAACTTTCTCTCAGAGTGTAAAATCCTAATTTCTACAAGATACAGAAATATTCATTCAGAGAGATATGTACTACATTGTATTTACAAATAAAACCATTAGGACCTACCAATTTGTATATACAGATTATTAGTTTCAGAGTCCAGAATTGTTAACAGTACACCATGAAAGCTCATTCATATGGTGGCATGTAAAAACATTTCTCACAGTGTAAGATTCTTAGAGGTTACATTTTATTGGAAATATATTACAGATAAACCTGTCTCTCAGTGTGTATGATTCTTAATTTATGCAATTTATAGATATTTTCTTTCTCAGAGATATGAACTGCATAATACTTACCAAAAAACAATAGGACCTACCAAGATGTAAATACAAATCATGGATTCAGAGTCCAAAATGGTTACAAATACACCAGGAAACCTCATTCATGAGGAAGCATTTAAACAGTTTTTATTAGAATGTACTCTCAGAAAAATATAAACTGAACGGTTCTTGCAAAAAACCAATAGGACCTACCAAGATTTAAATACAGATCACTGGATTCAAAGATCAGAGTGGTTACCAATACACCAAGAAACCTCATTCACGAGGGAGAGCTAAACATTTTTTTCTAAAATGTTAGATTCTTAGAAGACACATTTTATTGCAATTATTGTACATAAATTTACATCAACGCTTATTTGGGTTATATAATAAAATTCATATAATTACATACATTTCTATAACTACCTTTTTTAGCTTTTTGTACATATTTACAAAAATCAGTGATTTAAAAAAATCATTATATGTATGAAAAAGAAGAACTTCTGTCAATCAAGAACTTAAACTGAAGGTACTAAAACACATCAGGTCCCACCGAGATTTGAATTCAGATCGCTGGATTCAGAGTCCCGAGTGCTAACCATTACACCATGGAACCTCTCTTCTAATACCACATATACAACTTTCTCTTGGAGTGTGAGATCTTATTTTTTACAAGTTACAGGAATAATAATCAGAGAGATAAGTATAACATTGTATTTACAAAAAAAGCCATTAGGACCTACCAAATTTTTATACAGATTATAGGTTTCAGAGTCCAGAATTGTTAACAGTACACAATGAAACCTCATTCATATGGTAGCATGTACATTTTTGGTCAGAGTATAAGATTCTTAGTGGATACATTTTATTGGAATTAAATGACAGATAAACCTGTCTCTCAGTGTGTAAGATTCCTAATTTATGCAATTTATAGATATTTTCTTTCTCAGAGATATTAACTGTATTGTACTTACAACAAAACCAATATAACCTACCAAGATGTAAATATAGATCATGGATTCAGAGTCCAAAATGATTACCAATACACCATGAAACCTCATCCATTAGGGAGCATCTAAATATTTTTTATAAGAATGTACTCTCAGAGAGATATGAACTGAATGGTACTTACAAAAAACCAATAGGACCTACCAAGATTTAAATACAGATCACTATATTCAAAGATCAGAGTGGAGTGGTTACCAATACACCAAGAAACCACATTCATTAGGGAACATCTAAACATTTTTTTCTAAAATGTTAGATTCTTAGAAGACACATTTTATTGAAGTTATTGTACATATATTAACATCAATGCTTATTTGGATTACACAGTAAAATTCATATAATTACAAAAATTTCTTTAACTACCTTTTTTTAGATTTTAGTACATATTTACAATAATAAGTTATTTAAAAAATGTATTATATGTATAAAAAAGAAAAGTTTTTGTCAAGGACTTAAACTGAAGGTACTAAAATGCACCTGGTCCCACCGAAATTTTAACTCAATTTACTGGATTCAGAGTACAGAGTGCTAACCATAACACCATGGAATCTCCCTTCTAATAACACATATAAAACTTTCTCTCAGAGTGTAAAATCCTAATTTCTACAAGATACAGAAATATTCATTCAGAGAGATATGTACTACATTGTATTTACAAATAAAACCATTAGGACCTACCAATTTGTATATACAGATTATTAGTTTCAGAGTCCAGAATTGTTAACAGTACACCATGAAAGCTCATTCATATGGTGGCATGTAAAAACATTTCTCACAGTGTAAGATTCTTAGAGGTTACAATTTATTGGAAATATATTACAGATAAACCTGTCTCTCAGTGTGTATGATTCTTAATTTATGCAATTTATAGATATTTTCTTTCTCAGAGATATGAACTGCATAATACTTACCAAAAAACAATAGGACCTACCAAGATGTAAATACAAATCATGGATTCAGAGTCCAAAATGGTTACAAATACACCAGGAAACCTCATTCATGAGGAAGCATTTAAACAGTTTTTATTAGAATGTACTCTCAGAGAAATATAAACTGAACGGTTCTTACAAAAAACCAATAGGACCTACCAAGATTTAAATACAGATCACTGGATTCAAAGATCAGAGTGGTTACCAATACCCCAAGAAACCTCATTCACGAGGGAGAGCTAAACATTTTTTTCTAAAATGTTAGATTCTTAGAAGACACATTTTATTGCAATTATTGTACATATATTTACATCAACGCTTATTTGGGTTATATAGTAAAATTCATATAATTACATACATTTCTATAACTACCTTTTTTAGCTTTTTGTACATATTTACAAAAATCAGTGATTTAAAAAAATGATTATATGTATGAAAAAGAAGACTTTCTGTCAATCAAGAACTTAAACTGAAGGTACTAAAACACATTAGGTCCCACCGAGATTTGAACTCGGATTGCTGGATTCAGAGTCCAGAGTGCTAACCATTACACCATGGAACCTCACTTCTAACACCACATATACAACTTTCTCTTCGAGTGTGAGATCTTATTTTCTACAAGTTACAGGAATAATAATCAGAGAGATAAGTATAACATTGTATTTACAAAAAAAGCTATTAGGACCTACCAAATTTTTATACAGATTATAGGTTTCAGAGACCAGAATTGTTAACAGTACACAATGAAACCTCATTCATATGGTAACATGTACATTTTTGGTCAGAGTATAAGATTCTTAGTGGATACATTTTATTGGAATTAAATGACAGATAAACCTGTCTCTCAGTGTGTAAGATTCTTAATTTATGCAATTTATAGATATTTTCTTTCTCAGAGATATTAACTGTATTGTACTTACAACAAAACCAACATAACCTACCAAGATGTAAATATAGATTATGGGTTCAGAGTCCAAAATGTTTACCAATACACCATGAAACCTCATCCATTAGGGAGCATCTAAATATTTTTATAAGAATGTACTCTCAGAGAGATATGAACTGAATGGTACTTACAAAAAACCAATAGGACCTACCAAGATTTAAATACAGATCACTATATTCAAAGATCAGAGTGGAGTGGTTACCAATACACCAAAAAACCACATTCATTAGGGAACATCTAAACATTTTTTTCTAAAATGTTAGATTCTTAGAAGACACATTTTATTGAAGTTATTGTACATATAATAACATCAATGCTTATTTGGATTACACAGTAAAATTCATATAATTACAAACATTTCTTTAACTACCTTTTTTTAGATTTTAGTACATATTTACAATAATAAGTTATTTAAAAAATGTATTATATGTATAAAAAAGAAAAGTTTTTGTCAAGGACTTAAACTGAAGGTACTAAAATGCACCAGTTCCCACCGAAATTTGAACTCAATTTACTGGATTCAGAGTACAGAGTGCTAACCATAACACCATGGAATCTCCCTTCTAATAACACATATAAAACTTTCTCTCAGAGTGTAAAATCTTAATTTCTACAAGATACAGAAATATTCATTCAGAGAGATATGTACTACATTGTATTTACAAATAAAACCATTAGGACCTACCAATTTGTATATACAGATTATTAGTTTCAGAGTCCAGAATTGTTAACAGTAAACCATGAAAGCTCATTCATATGGTGGCATGTAAATTTTTTTCTCACAGTGTAAGATTCTTAGAGGTTACATTTTATTGGAAATATATTACAGATAAACCTGTCTCTCAGTGTGTATGATTCTTAGTTTATGCAATTTATAGATATTTTCTTTCTCAGAGATATGAACTGCATAATACTTACAAAAAAACAATAGGACCTACCAAGATGTAAATACAAATCATGGATTCAGAGTCCAAAATGGTTACAAATACACCAGGAAACCTCATTCATGAGGAAGCATTTAAACAGTTTTTATTAGAATGTACTCTCGGAGAAAAATAAACTGAACAGTTCTTACAAAAAACCAATAGGACCTACCAAGATTTAAATACAGATCACTGGATTCAAAGATCAGAGTGGTTACCAATACACCAAGAAACCTCATTCACGAGGGAGAGCTAAACATTTCTTTCTAAAATTTTAGATTCTTAGAAGACACATTTTTTTGCAATTATTGTACATATATTTACATCAACGCTTATTTGGGTTATATAGTAAAATTCATATAATTACATACATTTCTATAACTACCTTTTTTAGCTTTTTGTACATATTTACAAAAATCAGTGATTTAAAAAAATCATTATATGTATGAAAAAGAAGAGTTTCTGTCAATCAAGAACTTAAACTGAAGGTACTAAAACACATCAGGTCCCACCGAGATTTGAATTCAGATCGCTGGATTCAGAGTCCAGAGTGCTAACCATTACACCATGGAACCTCTCTTCTAACACCACATATACAACTTTCTCTTGGAGTGTGAGATCTTAATTTTTACAAGTTACAGGAATAATAATCAGAGAGATAAGTATAACATTGTATTTACAAAAAAAGCCATTAGGACCTACCAAATTTTTATACAGATTATAGGTTTCAGAGTCCAGAATTGTTAACAGTACACAATGAAACCTCATTCATATGGTAGCATGTACATTTTTGGTCAGAGTATAAGATTCTTAGTGGATACATTTTATTGGAATTAAATGACAGATAAACCTGTCTCTCAGTGTGTAAGATTCTTAATTTATGCAATTTATAGATATTTTCTTTCTCAGAGATATTAACTGTATTGTACTTACAACAAAACCAATATAACCTACCAAGATGTAAATATAGATCATGGATTCAGAGTCCAAAATGATTACCAATACACCATGAAACCTCATCCATTAGGGTGCATCTAAATATTTTTTATAAGAATGTACTCTCAGAGAGATATGAACTGAATGGTACTTACAAAAAACCAATAGGACCTACCAAGATTTAAATACAGATCACTATATTCAAAGATCAGAGTGGAGTGGTTACCAATACACCAAGAAACCACATTCATTAGGGAACATCTAAACATTTTTTTCTAAAATGTTAGATTCTTAGAAGACACATTTTATTGAAGTTATTGTACATATATTAACATCAATGCTTATTTGGATTACACAGTAAAATTCATATAATTACAAACATTTCTTTAACTACCTTTTTTTAGATTTTAGTACATATTTACAATAATAAGTTATTTAAAAAATGTATTATATGTATAAAAAAGAAAAGTTTTTGTCAAGGACTTAAACTGAAGGTACTAAAATGCACCAGTTCCCACCGAAATTTTAACTCAATTTACTGGATTCAGAGTACAGAGTGCTAACCATAACACCATGGAATCTCCCTTCTAATAACACATATAAAACTTTCTCTCAGAGTGTAAAATCTTAATTTCTACAAGATACAGAAATATTTATTCAGAGAAATATGTACTACATTGTATTTACAAATAAAACCATTAGGACCTACCAATTTGTATATACAGATTATTAGTTTCAGAGTCCAGAATTGTTAACAGTAAACCATGAAAGCTCATTCATATGGTGGCATGTAAAAAATTTTCTCACAGTGTAAGATTCTTAGAGGTTACATTTTATTGGAAATATATTACAGATAAACCTGTCTCTCAGTGTGTATGATTCTTAGTTTATGCAATTTATAGATATTTTCTTTCTCAGAGATATGAACTGCATAATACTTACAAAAAAACAATAGGACCTACCAAGATGTAAATACAAATCATGGATTCAGAGTCCAAAATGGTTACAAATACACCAGGAAACCTCATTCATGAGGAAGCATTTAAACAGTTTTTATTAGAATGTACTCTCGGAGAAAAATAAACTGAACAGTTCTTACAAAAAACCAATAGGACCTACCAAGATTTAAATACAGATCACTGGATTCAAAGATCAGAGTGGTTACCAATACACCAAGAAACCTCATTCACGAGGGAGAGCTAAACATTTTTTTCTAAAATTTTAGATTCTTAGAAGACACATTTTTTTGCAATTATTGTACATATATTTACATCAACGCTTATTTGGGTTATATAGTAAAATTCATATAATTACATACATTTCTATAACTACCTTTTTTAGCTTTTTGTACATATTTACAAAAATCAGTGATTTAAAAAAATCATTATATGTATGAAAAAGAAGAGTTTCTGTCAATCAAGAACTTAAACTGAAGGTACTAAAACACATCAGGTCCCACGGAGAATTGAACTCAGATCGCTGGATTCAGAGTCCAGAGCGCTAACCACTACACCATGGAACCTCTCTTCTAACACCACATATACAACTTTCTCTTAGAGTGTGAGATCTTATTTTCTACAAGTTACAGGAATAATAATCAGAGAGATAAGTATAACATTGTATTTACAAAAAAAAGCCATTAGGACCTACCAAATTTTTATACAGATTATAGGTTTTAGAGTCCAGAATTGTTAACAGTACACAATGAAACCTCATTCATATGGTAGCATGTACATTTTTGGTCAGAGTATAAGTTTTTTAGTGGATACATTTTATTGGAATTAAATGACAGATAAACCTGTCTCTCAGTGTGTAAGAATCTTAATTTATGCAATTTATAGTTATTTTCTTTCTCAGAGATATTAACTGTATTGTACTTACAACAAAACCAATATAACCTACCAAGATGTAAATATAGATCATGGATTCAGAGTCCAAAATGTTTACCAATACACCATGAAACCTCATCCATTAGGGAGCATCTAAATATTTTTATAAGAATGTACTCTCAGAGAGATATGAACTGAATGGTACTTTCAAAAAACCAATAGGACCTACCAAGATTTAAATACAGATCACTATATTCTAAGATCAGAGTGGAGTGGTTACCAATACACCAAGAAACCACATTCATTAGGGAACATCTAAACATTTTTTTCTAAAATGTAAGATTCTTAGAAGACACATTTTATTGACGTTATTGTACATATATTAACATCAATGCTTATTTGGATTACACAGTAAAATTCATTTAATTACAAACATTTCTATAACTACCTTTTTTTAGATTTTAGTACATATTTACATTAATAAGTTATTTAAGAAATGTATTATATGTATAAAAAAAGAAAAGTTTTTGTCAAGGACTTAAACTGAAGGTACTAAAATGCACCTGGTCCCACCGAAATTTGAACTCAATTTACTGGATTCAGAGTACAGAGTGCTAACCATAACACCGTGGAATAACACATATAAAACTTTCACTCAGAGTGTAAAATCTTAATTTCTACAAGATACAGAAATATTCATTCAGAGAGATATGTACTACATTGTATTTACAAATAAAACCATTAGGACCTTAACAATTTGTATATACAGATTATTAGTTTCAGAGTCCAGAATTGTTAACAGTAAACCATGAAAGCTCATTCATATGGTGTCATGTAAAAAATTTTCTCACAGTGTAAGATTCTTAGAGGTTACATTTTATTGGAAATATATTACAGATAAACCTGTCTCTCAGTGTGTATGATTCTTAATTAATGCAATTTATAGATATTTTCTTTCTCAGAGATATAAACTGCATAATACTTACAAAAAAACAATAGGCCATACCAAGATGTAAATACAAATCATGGATTCAGAGTCCAAAATGGTTACAAATACACCAGGAAACCTCATTCATGAGGAAGCATTTAAACAGTTTTTATTAGAATGTACTCTCAGAGAAATATAAACTGAACGGTTCTTACAAAAAACCAATAGGACCTACCAAGATTTAAATACAGATCACTGGATTCAAAGATCAGAGTGGTTACCAATACACCAAGAAACCTCATTCACGAGGGAGAGCTAAACATTTTTTTCTAAAATGTTAGATTCTTAGAAGACACATTTTATTGCAATTATTGTACATATATTTACATCAACGCTTATTTGGGTTATATAGTAAAATTCATATAATTACATACATTTCTATAACTACCTTTTTTAGCTTTTTGTACATATTTACAAAAATCAGTGATTTAAAAAAATCATTATATGTATGAAAAAGAAGACTTTCTGTCAATCAAGAACTTAAACTGAAGGTACTAAAACACATTAGGTCCCACCGAGATTTGAACTCGGATTGCTGGATTCAGAGTCCAGAGTGCTAACCATTACACCATGGAACCTCTCTTCTAACACCACATATACAACTTTCTCTTAGAGTGTGAGATCTTATTTTCTACAAGTTACAGGAATAATAATCAGAGAGATAAGTATAACATTGTATTTACAAAAAAGCTATTAGGACCTACCAAATTTTTATACAGATTATAGGTTTCAGAGTCCAGAATTGTTAACAGTACACAATGAAACCTCATTCATATGGTAGCATGTACATTTTTGGTCAGAGTATAAGATTCTTAGTGGATACATTTTATTGGAATAAAATGACAGATAAACCTGTCTCTCAGTGTGTAAGATTCTTAATTTATGCAATTTATAGATATTTTCTTTCTCAGAGATATTAACTGTATTGTACTTACAACAAAACCAACATAACCTACCAAGATGTAAATATAGATTATGGGTTCAGAGTCCAAAATGTTTACCAATACACCATGAAACCTCATCCATTAGGGAGCATCTAAATATTTTTATAAGAATGTACTCTCAGAGAGATATGAACTGAATGGTACTTACAAAAAACCAATAGGACCTACCAAGATTTAAATACAGATCACTATATTCAAAGATCAGAGTGGAGTGGTTACCAATACACCAAAAAACCACATTCATTAGGGAACATCTAAACATTTTTTTCTAAAATGTTAGAATCTTAGAAGACACATTTTATTGAAGTTATTGTACATATAATAACATCAATGCTTATTTGGATTACACAGTAAAATTCATATAATTACAAACATTTCTTTAACTACCTTTTTTTAGATTTTAGTACATATTTACAATAATAAGTTATTTAAAAAATGTATTATATGTATAAAAAAGAAAAGTTTTTGTCAAGGACTTAAACTGAAGGTACTAAAATGCACCAGTTCCCACCGAAATTTGAACTCAATTTACTGGATTCAGAGTACAGAGTGCTAACCATAACACCATGGAATCTCCCTTCTAATAACACATATAAAACTTTCTCTCAGAGTGTAAAATCTTAATTTCTACAAGATACAGAAATATTCATTCAGAGAGATATGTACTACATTGTATTTACAAATAAAACCATTAGGACCTACCAATTTGTATATACAGATTATTAGTTTCAGAGTCCAGAATTGTTAACAGTAAACCATGAAAGCTCATTCATATGGTGGCATGTAAAAAAAATTTCTCACAGTGTAAGATTCTTAGAGGTTACATTTTATTGGAAATATATTACAGATAAACCTGTCTCTCGGTGTGTATGATTCTTAGTTTATGCAATTTATAGATATTTTCTTTCTCAGAGATATGAACTGCATAATACTTACAAAAAAACAATAGGACCTACCAAGATGTAAATACAAATCATGGATTCAGAGTCCAAAATGGTTACAAATACACCAGGAAACCTCATTCATGATGAAGCATTTAAACAGTTTTTATTAGAATGAACTCTCAGAAAAATATAAACTGAACGGTTCTTGCAAAAAACCAATAGGACCTACCAAGATTTAAATACAGATCACTGGATTCAAAGATCAGAGTGGTTACCAATACACCAAGAAACCTCATTCACGAGGGAGAGCTAAACATTTTTTTCTAAAATGTTAGATTCTTAGAAGACACATTTTATTGCAATTATTGTACATAAATTTACATCCATGCTTATTTGGGTTATATAATAAAATTCATATAATTACATACATTTCTATAACTACCTTTTTTAGCTTTTTGTACATATTTACAAAAATCAGTGATTTAAAAAAATCATTATATGTATGAAAAAGAAGAACTTCTGTCAATCAAGAACTTAAACTGAAGGTACTAAAACACATCAGGTCCCACCGAGATTTGAATTCAGATCGCTGGATTCAGAGTCCAGAGTGCTAACCATTACACCATGGAACCTCTCTTCTAATACCACATATACAACTTTCTCTTGGAGTGTGAGATCTTATTTTTTACAAGTTACAGGAATAATAATCAGAGAGATAAGTATAACATTGTATTTACAAAAAAAGCCATTAGGACCTACCAAATTTTTATACAGATTATAGGTTTCAGAGTCCAGAATTGTTAACAGTACACAATGAAACCTCATTCATATGGTAGCATGTACATTTTTGGTCAGAGTATAAGATTCTTAGTGGATACATTTTATTGGAATTAAATGACAGATAAACCTGTCTCTCAGTGTGTAAGATTCCTAATTTATGCAATTTATAGATATTTTCTTTCTCAGAGATATTAACTGTATTGTACTTACAACAAAACCAATATAACCTACCAAGATGTAAATATAGATCATGGATTCAGAGTCCAAAATGATTACCAATACACCATGAAACCTCATCCATTAGGGAGCATCTAAATATTTTTTATAAGAATGTACTCTCAGAGAGATATGAACTGAATGGTACTTACAAAAAACCAATAGGACCTACCAAGATTTAAATACAGATCACTATATTCAAAGATCAGAGTGGAGTGGTTACCAATACACCAAGAAACCACATTCATTAGGGAACATCTAAACATTTTTTTCTAAAATGTTAGATTCTTAGAAGACACATTTTATTGAAGTTATTGTACATATATTAACATCAATGCTTATTTGGATTACACAGTAAAATTCATATAATTACAAAAATTTCTTTAACTACCTTTTTTTAGATTTTAGTACATATTTACAATAATAAGTTATTTAAAAAATGTATTATATGTATAAAAAAGAAAAGTTTTTGTCAAGGACTTAAACTGAAGGTACTAAAATGCACCTGGTCCCACCGAAATTTTAACTCAATTTACTGGATTCAGAGTACAGAGTGCTAACCATAACACCATGGAATCTCCCTTCTAATAACACATATAAAACTTTCTCTCAGAGTGTAAAATCCTAATTTCTACAAGATACAGAAATATTCATTCAGAGAGATATGTACTACATTGTATTTACAAATAAAACCATTAGGACCTACCAATTTGTATATACAGATTATTAGTTTCAGAGTCCAGAATTGTTAACAGTACACCATGAAAGCTCATTCATATGGTGGCATGTAAAAACATTTCTCACAGTGTAAGATTCTTAGAGGTTACGTTTTATTGGAAATATATTACAGATAAACCTGTCTCTCAGTGTGTATGATTCTTAATTTATGCAATTTATAGATATTTTCTTTCTCAGAGATATGAACTGCATAATACTTACCAAAAAACAATAGGACCTACCAAGATGTAAATACAAATCATGGATTCAGAGTCCAAAATGGTTACAAATACACCAGGAAACCTCATTCATGAGGAAGCATTTAAACAGTTTTTATTAGAATGTACTCTCAGAGAAATATAAACTGAACGGTTCTTACAAAAAACCAATAGGACCTACCAAGATTTAAATACAGATCACTGGATTCAAAGATCAGAGTGGTTACCAATACCCCAAGAAACCTCATTCACGAGGGAGAGCTAAACATTTTTTTCTAAAATGTTAGATTCTTAGAAGACACATTTTATTGCAATTATTGTACATATATTTACATCAACGCTTATTTGGGTTATATAGTAAAATTCATATAATTACATACATTTCTATAACTACCTTTTTTAGCTTTTTGTACATATTTACAAAAATCAGTGATTTAAAAAAATGATTATATGTATGAAAAAGAAGACTTTCTGTCAATCAAGAACTTAAACTGAAGGTACTAAAACACATTAGGTCCCACCGAGATTTGAACTCGGATTGCTGGATTCAGAGTCCAGAGTGCTAACCATTACACCATGGAACCTCACTTCTAACACCACATATACAACTTTCTCTTCGAGTGTGAGATCTTATTTTCTACAAGTTACAGGAATAATAATCAGAGAGATAAGTATAACATTGTATTTACAAAAAAAGCTATTAGGACCTACCAAATTTTTATACAGATTATAGGTTTCAGAGTCCAGAATTGTTAACAGTACACAATGAAACCTCATTCATATGGTAGCATGTACATTTTTGGTCAGAGTATAAGATTCTTAGTGGATACATTTTATTGGAATTAAATGACAGATAAACCTGTCTCTCAGTGTGTAAGATTCTTAATTTATGCAATTTATAGATATTTTCTTTCTCAGAGATATTAACTGTATTGTACTTACAACAAAACCAACATAACCTACCAAGATGTAAATATAGATTATGGGTTCAGAGTCCAAAATGTTTACCAATACACCATGAAACCTCATCCATTAGGGAGCATCTAAATATTTTTATAAGAATGTACTCTCAGAGAGATATGAACTGAATGGTACTTACAAAAAACCAATAGGACCTACCAAGATTTAAATACAGATCACTATATTCAAAGATCAGAGTGGAGTGGTTACCAATACACCAAAAAACCACATTCATTAGGGAACATCTAAACATTTTTTTCTAAAATGTTAGATTCTTAGAAGACACATTTTATTGAAGTTATTGTACATATAATAACATCAATGCTTATTTGGATTACACAGTAAAATTCATATAATTACAAACATTTCTTTAACTACCTTTTTTTAGATTTTAGTACATATTTACAATAATAAGTTATTTAAAAAATGTATTATATGTATAAAAAAGAAAAGTTTTTGTCAAGGACTTAAACTGAAGGTACTAAAATGCACCAGTTCCCACCGAAATTTGAACTCAATTTACTGGATTCAGAGTACAGAGTGCTAACCATAACACCATGGAATCTCCCTTCTAATAACACATATAAAACTTTCTCTCAGAGTGTAAAATCTTAATTTCTACAAGATACAGAAATATTCATTCAGAGAGATATGTACTACATTGTATTTACAAATAAAACCATTAGGACCTACCAATTTGTATATACAGATTATTAGTTTCAGAGTCCAGAATTGTTAACAGTAAACCATGAAAGCTCATTCATATGGTGGCATGTAAATTTTTTTCTCACAGTGTAAGATTCTTAGAGGTTACATTTTATTGGAAATATATTACAGATAAACCTGTCTCTCAGTGTGTATGATTCTTAGTTTATGCAATTTATAGATATTTTCTTTCTCAGAGATATGAACTGCATAATACTTACAAAAAAACAATAGGACCTACCAAGATGTAAATACAAATCATGGATTCAGAGTCCAAAATGGTTACAAATACACCAGGAAACCTCATTCATGAGGAAGCATTTAAACAGTTTTTATTAGAATGTACTCTCGGAGAAAAATAAACTGAACAGTTCTTACAAAAAACCAATAGGACCTACCAAGATTTAAATACAGATCACTGGATTCAAAGATCAGAGTGGTTACCAATACACCAAGAAACCTCATTCACGAGGGAGAGCTAAACATTTCTTTCTAAAATTTTAGATTCTTAGAAGACACATTTTTTTGCAATTATTGTACATATATTTACATCAACGCTTATTTGGGTTATATAGTAAAATTCATATAATTACATACATTTCTATAACTACCTTTTTTAGCTTTTTGTACATATTTACAAAAATCAGTGATTTAAAAAAATCATTATAAGTATGAAAAAGAAGAGTTTCTGTCAATCAAGAACTTAAACTGAAGGTACTAAAACACATCAGGTCCCACCGAGATTTGAATTCAGATCGCTGGATTCAGAGTCCAGAGTGCTAACCATTACACCATGGAACCTCTCTTCTAACACCACATATACAACTTTCTCTTGGAGTGTGAGATCTTATTTTTTACAAGTTACAGGAATAATAATCAGAGAGATAAGTATAACATTGTATTTACAAAAAAAGCCATTAGGACCTACCAAATTTTTATACAGATTATAGGTTTCAGAGTCCAGAATTGTTAACAGTACACAATGAAACCTCATTCATATGGTAGCATGTACATTTTTGGTCAGAGTATAAGATTCTTAGTGGATACATTTTATTGGAATTAAATGACAGATAAACCTGTCTCTCAGTGTGTAAGATTCTTAATTTATGCAATATATAGATATTTTCTTTCTCAGAGATATTAACTGTATTGTACTTACAACAAAACCAATATAACCTACCAAGATGTAAATATAGATCATGGATTCAGAGTCCAAAATGATTACCAATACACCATGAAACCTCATCCATTAGGGAGCATCTAAATATTTTTTATAAGAATGTACTCTCAGAGAGATATGAACTGAATGGTACTTACAAAAAACCAATAGGACCTACCAAGATTTAAATACAGATCACTATATTCAAAGATCAGAGTGGAGTGGTTACCAATACACCAAGAAACCACATTCATTAGGGAACATCTAAACATTTTTTTCTAAAATGTTAGATTCTTAGAAGACACATTTTATTGAAGTTATTGTACATATATTAACATCAATGCTTATTTGGATTACACAGTAAAATTCATATAATTACAAACATTTCTTTATCTACCTTTTTTTAGATTTTAGTACATATTTACAATAATAAGTTATTTAAAAAATGTATTATATGTATAAAAAAGAAAAGTTTTTGTCAAGGACTTAAACTGAAGGTACTAAAATGCACCAGTTCCCACCGAAATTTTAACTCAATTTACTGGATTCAGAGTACAGAGTGCTAACCATAACACCATGGAATCTCCCTTCTAATAACACATATAAAACTTTCTCTCAGAGTGTAAAATCTTAATTTCTACAAGATACAGAAATATTTATTCAGAGAGATATGTACTACATTGTATTTACAAATAAAACCATTAGGACCTACCAATTTGTATATACAGATTATTAGTTTCAGAGTCCAGAATTGTTAACAGTAAACCATGAAAGCTCATTCATATGGTGGCATGTAAAAAATTTTCTCACAGTGTAAGATTCTTAGAGGTTACATTTTATTGGAAATATATTACAGATAAACCTGTCTCTCAGTGTGTATGATTCTTAGTTTATGCAATTTATAGATATTTTCTTTCTCAGAGATATGAACTGCATAATACTTACAAAAAAACAATAGGACCTACCAAGATGTAAATACAAATCATGGATTCAGAGTCCAAAATGGTTACAAATACACCAGGAAACCTCATTCATGAGGAAGCATTTAAACAGTTTTTATTAGAATGTACTCTCGGAGAAAAATAAACTGAACAGTTCTTACAAAAAACCAATAGGACCTACCAAGATTTAAATACAGATCACTGGATTCAAAGATCAGAGTGGTTACCAATACACCAAGAAACCTCATTCACGAGGGAGAGCTAAACATTTTTTTCTAAAATTTTAGATTCTTAGAAGACACATTTTTTTGCAATTATTGTACATATATTTACATCAACGCTTATTTGGGTTATATAGTAAAATTCATATAATTACATACATTTCTATAACTACAATTTTTAAGCTTTTTGTACATATTTACAAAAATCAGTGATTTAAAAAAATCATATGTATGAAAAAGAAGACTTTCTGTCAATCAAGAACTTAAACTGGAGGTACCAAAACACATCAGGTCCCACCGAGATTTGAACTCAGATCGCTGGATTCAGAGTCCAGAGTGCTAACCATTACACCATGGAACCTCTCTTCTAACACCACATATACAACTTTCTCTTGGAGTGTGAGATCTTATTTTCTACAAGTTACAGGAATAATAATCAGAGAGATAAGTATAACATTGTATTTACAAAAAAAGCCATTAGGACCTACCAAATTTTTATACAGATTATAGGTTTCAGAGTCCAGAATTGTTAACAGTACACAATGAAACCTCGTTCATATGGTAGCATGTACATTTTTGGTCAGAGTATAAGATTCTTAGTGGATACATTTTATTGGAATTAAATGACAGATAAACCTGTCTCTCAGTGTGTAAGATTCTTAATTTATGCAATTATTAGATATTTTCTTTCTCAGAGATATTAACTGTATTGTACTTACAACAAAACCAATATAACCTACCAAGATGTAAATATAGATCATGGATTCAGAGTCCAAAATGATTACCAATACACCATGAAACCTCATCCATTAGGGAGCATCTAAATATTTTTTATAAGAATGTACTCTCAGAGAGATATGAACTGAATGGTACTTACAAAAAACCAATAGGACCTACCAAGATTTAAATACAGATCACTATATTCAAAGATCAGAGTGGAGTGGTTACCAATACACCAAGAAACCACATTCATTAGGGAACATCTAAACATTTTTTTCTAAAATGTTAGATTCTTAGAAGACACATTTTATTGAAGTTATTGTACATATATTAACATCAATGCTTATTTGGATTACACAGTAAAATTCATATAATTACAAAAATTTCTTTAACTACCTTTTTTTAGATTTTAGTACATATTTACAATAATAAGTTATTTAAAAAATGTATTATATGTATAAAAAAGAAAAGTTTTTGTCAAGGACTTAAACTGAAGGTACTAAAATGCACCAGTTAACACCGAAATTTTAACTCAATTTACTGGATTCAGAGTACAGAGTGCTAACCATAACACCATGGAATCTCCCTTCTAATAACACATATAAAACTTTCTCTCAGAGTGTAAAATCTTAATTTCTACAAGATACAGAAATATTCATTCAGAGAGATATGTACTACATTGTATTTACAAATAAAACCATTAGGACCTACCAATTTGTATATACAGATTATTAGTTTCAGAGTCCAGAATTGTTAACAGTAAACCATGAAAGCTCATTCATATGGTGGCATGTAAAAAAAATTTCTCACAGTGTAAGATTCTTAGAGGTTACATTTTATTGGAAATATATTACAGATAAACCTGTCTCTCAGTGTGTATGATTCTTAGTTTATGCAATTTATAGATATTTTCTTTCTCAGAGATATGAACTGCATAATACTTACAAAAAAACAATAGGACCTACCAAGATGTAAATACAAATCATGGATTCAGAGTCCAAAATGGTTACAAATACACCAGGAAACCTCATTCATGAGGAAGCATTTAAACAGTTTTTATTAGAATGTACTCTCAGAGAAAAATAAACTGAACAGTTCTTACAAAAAACCAATAGGACCTACCAAGATTTAAATACAGATCACTGGATTCAAAGATCAGAGTGGTTACCAATACACCAAGAAACCTCATTCACGAGGGAGAGCTAAACATTTTTTTCTAAAATTTTAGATTCTTAGAAGACACATTTTTTTGCAATTATTGTACATATATTTACATCAACGCTTATTTGGGTTATATAGTAAAATTCATATAATTACATACATTTCTATAACTACCTTTTTTAGCTTTTTGTACATATTTACAAAAATCAGTGATTTAAAAAAATCATTACATGTATGAAAAAGAAGACCTTCTGTCAATCAAGAACTTAAACTGAAGGTACTAAAAACACATCAGGTCCCACGGAGATTTGAATTCAGATAGCTGGATTCAGAGTCCAGAGTGCTAACCATTACACCATGGAACCTCTCTTCTAACACAACATATACAACTTTCTCTTGGAGTGTGAGATCTTATTTTTTACAAGTAACAGGAATAATAATCAGAGAGATAAGTATAACATTGTATTTACAAAAAAAGCCATTAGGACCTACCAAATTTTGATACAGATTATAGGTTTCAGAGTCCAGAATTGTTAACAGTACACAATAAAACCTCATTCATATGGTAGCATGTACATTTTTGGTCAGAGTATAAGATTCTTAGTGGATACATTTTATTGGAATTAAATGACAGATAAACCTGTCTCTCAGTGTGTAAGATTCTTAATTTATGCAATTTATAGATATTTTCTTTCTCAGAGATATTAACTGTATTGTACTTACAACAAAACCAACATAACCTACCAAGATGTAAATATAGATCATGGGTTCAGAGTCCAAAATGTTTACCAATACACCATGAAACCTCATCCATTAGGGAGCATCTAAATATTTTTATAAGAATGTACTCTCAGAGAGATATGAACTGAATCGTACTTACAAAAAACCAATAGGACCTACCAAGATTTAAATACAGATCACTATATTCAAAGATCAGAGTGGAGTGGTTACCAATACACCAAGAAACCACATTCATTAGGGAACATCTAAACATTTTTTTCTAAAATGTTAGATTCTTAGAAGACACATTTTATTGAAGTTATTGTACATATATTAACATCAATGCTTATTTGGATTACACAGTAAAATTCATATAATTACAAACATTTCTATAACTACCTTTTTTTAGATTTTAGTACATATTTACAATAATAAGTTATTTAAGAAATGTATTATATGTATAAAAAAGAAAAGTTTTTGTCAAGGACTTAAACTGAAGGTACTAAAATGCACCTGGTCCCACCGAAATTTGAACTCAATTTACTGGATTCAGAGTACAGAGTGCGAACCATAACACCATGGAATCTCCCTTCTAATAACACATATAAAACTTTCTCTCAGAGTGTAAAATCTTAATTTCTACAAGATACAGAAATATTCATTCAGAGAGATATGTACTACATTGTATTTACAAATAAAACCATTAGGACCTACCAATTTGTATATACAGATTATTAGTTTCAGAGTCCAGAATTGTTAACAGTACACCATGAAAGCTCATTCATATGGTGGCATGTAAAAACATTTCTCACAGTGTAAGATTCTTAGAGGTTACATTTTATTGGAAATATATTACAGATAAACCTGTCTCTCAGTGTGTATGATTCTTAATTTATGCAATTTATAGATATTTTCTTTCTCAGAGATATGAACTGCATAATACTTACAAAAAAACAATAGGACCTACCAAGATGTAAATACAAATCATGGATTCAGAGTCCAAAATGGTTACAAATACACCAGGAAACCTCTTTCATGAGGAAGCATTTAAACAGTTTTTATTAGAATGTACTCTCACAGAAAAATAAACTAAACAGTTCTTACAAAAAACCAATAGGACCTACCAAGATTTAAATACAGATCACTGGATTCAAAGATCAGAGTGGTTACCAATACACCAAGAAACCTCATTCACGAGGGAGAGCTAAACATTTTTTTCTAAAATTTTAGATTCTTAGAAGACACATTTTTTTGCAATTATTGTACATATATTTACATCAACGCTTATTTGGGTTATATAGTAAAATTCATATAATTACATACATTTCTATAACTACCTTTTTTAGCTTTTTGTACATATTTACAAAAATCAGTGATTTAAAAAAATCATTACATGTATGAAAAAGAAGACCTTCTGTCAATCAAGAACTTAAACTGAAGGTACTAAAACACATCAGGTCCCACCGAGATTTGAATTCAGATAGCTGGATTCAGAGTCCAGAGTGCTAACCATTACACCATGGAACCTCTCTTCTAACACAACATATACAACTTTCTCTTGAAGTGTGAGATCTTATTTTTTACAAGTAACAGGAATAATAATCAGAGAGATAAGTATAACATTGTATTTACAAAAAAAGCCATTAGGACCTACCAAATTTTGATACAGATTATAGGTTTCAGAGTCCAGAATTGTTAACAGTACACAATGAAACCTCATTCATATGGTAGCATGTACATTTTTGGTCAAAGTAAAAGATTCTTAGTGGATACATTTTATTGGAATTAAATGACAGATAAACCTTTCTCTCAGTGTGTAAGATTCTTAATTTATGCAATTTATAGATATTTTCTTTCTCAGAGATATTAACTGTATTGTACTTACAACAAAACCAACATAACCTACCAAGATGTAAATATAGATCATGGGTTCAGAGTCCAAAATGTTTACCAATACACCATGAAACCTCATCCATTAGGGAGCATCTAAATATTTTTATAAGAATGTACTCTCAGAGAGATATGAACTGAATGGTACTTACAAAAAACCAATAGGACCTACCAAGATTTAAATACAGATCACTGTATTCAAAGATCAGAGTGGAGTGGTTACCAATACACCAAGAAACCACATTCATTAGGGAACATCTAAAAAAAAATTCTAAAATGTTAGATTCTTAGAAGACACATTTTATTGAAGTTATTGTACATATATTAACATCAATGCTTATTTGGATTACACAGTAAAATTCATATAATTACAAACATTTCTATAACTACCTTTTTTTAGATTTTAGTACATATTTACAATAATAAGTTATTTAAGAAATGTATTATATGTATAAAAAAGAAAAGTTTTTGTCAAGGACTTAAACTGAAGGTACTAAAATGCACCAGTTCCCACCAAAATTTTAACTCAATTTACTGGATTTAGAGTACAGAGTGCTAACCATAACACCATGGAATCTCCCTTCTAATAACACATATAAAACTTTCTCTCAGAGTGTAAAATCTTAATTTCTACAAGATACAGAAATATTCATTCAGAGAGATATGTACTACATTGTATTTACAAATAAAACCTTTAGGACCTACCAATTTGTATATACAGATTATTAGTTTCAGAGTCCAGAATTGTTAACAGTACACCATGAAAGCTCATTCATATGGTGGCATGTAAAAACATTTCTCACAGTGTAAGATTCTTAGAGGTTACATTTTATTGGAAATATATTACAGATAAACCTGTCTCTCAGTGTGTATGATTCTTAATTTATGCAATTTATAGATATTTTCTTTCTCAGAGATATGAACTGCATAATACTTACAAAAAAACAATAGGACCTACCAAGATGTAAATACAAATCATGGATTCAGAGTCCAAAATGGTTACAAATACACCAGGAAACCTCATTCATGAGGAAGCATTTAAACAGTTTTTATTAGAATGTACTCTCAGAGAAATATAAACTTAACGGTTCTTACAAAAAACCAATAGGACCTACCAAGATTTAAATACAGATCACTGGATTCAAAGATCAGAGTGGTTACCAATACACCAAGAAACCTCATTCACGAGGGAGAGCTAAACATTTTTTTCTAAAATGTTAGATTCTTAGAAGACACATTTTATTGCAATTATTGTACATATATTTACATCAACGCTTATTTGGGTTATATAGTAAAATTCATATAATTACATACATTTCTATAACTACCTTTTTTAGCTTTTTGTACATATTTACAAAAATCAGTGATTTAAAAAAATCATTATATGTATGAAAAAGAAGACTTTCTGTCAATCAAGAACTTAAACTGAAGGTACTAAAACACATTAGGTCCCACCGAGATTTGAACTCGTATTGCTGGATTCAGAGTCCAGAGTGCTAACCATTACACCATGGAACCTCTCTTCTAACACCACATATACAACTTTCTCTTAGAGTGTGAGATCTTATTTTCTACAAGTTACAGGAATAATAATCAGAGAGATAAGTATAACATTGTATTTACAAAAAAGCTATTAGGACCTACCAAATTTTTATACAGATTATAGGTTTCAGAGTCCAGAATTGTTAACAGTACACAATGAAACCTCATTCATATGGTAGCATGTACATTTTTGGTCAGAGTATAAGATTCTTAGTGGATACATTTTATTGGAATAAAATGACAGATAAACCTGTCTCTCAGTGTGTAAGATTCTTAATTTATGCAATTTATAGATATTTTCTTTCTCAGAGATATTAACTGTATTGTACTTACAACAAAACCAACATAACCTACCAAGATGTAAATATAGATTATGGGTTCAGAGTCCAAAATGTTTACCAATACACCATGAAACCTCATCCATTAGGGAGCATCTAAATATTTTTATAAGAATGTACTCTCAGAGAGATATGAACTGAATGGTACTTACAAAAAACCAATAGGACCTACCAAGATTTAAATACAGATCACTATATTCAAAGATCAGAGTGGAGTGGTTACCAATACACCAAAAAACCACATTCATTAGGGAACATCTAAACATTTTTTTCTAAAATGTTAGATTCTTAGAAGACACATTTTATTGAAGTTATTGTACATATAATAACATCAATGCTTATTTGGATTACACAGTAAAATTCATATAATTACAAACATTTCTTTAACTACCTTTTTTTAGATTTTAGTACATATTTACAATAATAAGTTATTTAAAAAATGTATTATATGTATAAAAAAGAAAAGTTTTTGTCAAGGACTTAAACTGAAGGTACTAAAATGCACCAGTTCCCACCGAAATTTGAACTCAATTTACTGGATTCAGAGTACAGAGTTGCTAACCATAACACCATGGAATCTCCCTTCTAATAACACATATAAAACTTAAAATCTTAATTTCTACAAGATACAGAAATATTCATTCAGAGAGATATGTACTACATTGTATTTACAAATAAAACCATTAGGACCTACCAATTTGTATATACAGATTATTAGTTTCAGAGTCCAGAATTGTTAACAGTAAACCATGAAAGCTCATTCATATGGTGGCATGTAAAAAAAAATTCTCACAGTGTAAGATTCTTAGAGGTTACATTTTATTGGAAATATATTACAGATAAACCTGTCTCTCAGTGTGTATGATTCTTAGTTTATGCAATTTATAGATATTTTCTTTCTCAGAGATATGAACTGCATAATACTTACAAAAAAACAATAGGACCTACCAAGATGTAAATACAAATCATGGATTCAGAGTCCAAAATGGTTACAAATACACCAGGAAACCTCATTCATGATGAAGCATTTAAACAGTTTTTATTAGAATGTACTCTCAGAAAAATATAAACTGAACGGTTCTTGCAAAAAACCAATAGGACCTACCAAGATTTAAATACAGATCACTGGATTCAAAGATCAGAGTGGTTACCAATACACCAAGAAACCTCATTCACGAGGGAGAGCTAAACATTTTTTTCTAAAATGTTAGATTCTTAGAAGACACATTTTATTGCAATTATTGTACATAAATTTACATCAACGCTTATTTGGGTTATATAATAAAATTCATATAATTACATACATTTCTATAACTACCTTTTTTAGCTTTTTGTACATATTTACAAAAATCAGTGATTTAAAAAAATCATTATATGTATGAAAAAGAAGAACTTCTGTCAATCAAGAACTTAAACTGAAGGTACTAAAACACATCAGGTCCCACCGAGATTTGAATTCAGATCGCTGGATTCAGAGTCCAGAGTGCTAACCATTACACCATGGAACCTCTCTTCTAATACCACATATACAACTTTCTCTTGGAGTGTGAGATCTTATTTTTTACAAGTTACAGGAATAATAATCAGAGAGATAAGTATAACATTGTATTTACAAAAAAAGCCATTAGGACCTACCAAATTTTTATACAGATTATAGGTTTCAGAGTCCAGAATTGTTAACAGTACACAATGAAACCTCATTCATATGGTAGCATGTACATTTTTGGTCAGAGTATAAGATTCTTAGTGGATACATTTTATTGGAATTAAATGACAGATAAACCTGTCTCTCAGTGTGTAAGATTCCTAATTTATGCAATTTATAGATATTTTCTTTCTCAGAGATATTAACTGTATTGTACTTACAACAAAACCAATATAACCTACCAAGATGTAAATATAGATCATGGATTCAGAGTCCAAAATGATTACCAATACACCATGAAACCTCATCCATTAGGGAGCATCTAAATATTTTTTATAAGAATGTACTCTCAGAGAGATATGAACTGAATGGTACTTACAAAAAACCAATAGGACCTACCAAGATTTAAATACAGATCACTATATTCAAAGATCAGAGTGGAGTGGTTACCAATACACCAAGAAACCACATTCATTAGGGAACATCTAAACATTTTTTTCTAAAATGTTAGATTCTTAGAAGACACATTTTATTGAAGTTATTGTACATATATTAACATCAATGCTTATTTGGATTACACAGTAAAATTCATATAATTACAAAAATTTCTTTAACTACCTTTTTTTAGATTTTAGTACATATTTACAATAATAAGTTATTTAAAAAATGTATTATATGTATAAAAAAGAAAAGTTTTTGTCAAGGACTTAAACTGAAGGTACTAAAATGCACCTGGTCCCACCGAAATTTTAACTCAATTTACTGGATTCAGAGTACAGAGTGCTAACCATAACACCATGGAATCTCCCTTCTAATAACACATATAAAACTTTCTCTCAGAGTGTAAAATCCTAATTTCTACAAGATACAGAAATATTCATTCAGAGAGATATGTACTACATTGTATTTACAAATAAAACCATTAGGACCTACCAATTTGTATATACAGATTATTAGTTTCAGAGTCCAGAATTGTTAACAGTACACCATGAAAGCTCATTCATATGGTGGCATGTAAAAACATTTCTCACAGTGTAAGATTCTTAGAGGTTACATTTTATTGGAAATATATTACAGATAAACCTGTCTCTCAGTGTGTATGATTCTTAATTTATGCAATTTATAGATATTTTCTTTCTCAGAGATATGAACTGCATAATACTTACCAAAAAACAATAGGACCTACCAAGATGTAAATACAAATCATGGATTCAGAGTCCAAAATGGTTACAAATACACCAGGAAACCTCATTCATGAGGAAGCATTTAAACAGTTTTTATTAGAATGTACTCTCAGAAAAATATAAACTGAACGGTTCTTGCAAAAAACCAATAGGACCTACCAAGATTTAAATACAGATCACTGGATTCAAAGATCAGAGTGGTTACCAATACACCAAGAAACCTCATTCACGAGGGAGAGCTAAACATTTTTTTCTAAAATGTTAGATTCTTAGAAGACACATTTTATTGCAATTATTGTACATAAATTTACATCAACGCTTATTTGGGTTATATAATAAAATTCATATAATTACATACATTTCTATAACTACCTTTTTTAGCTTTTTGTACATATTTACAAAAATCAGTGATTTAAAAAAATCATTATATGTATGAAAAAGAAGAACTTCTGTCAATCAAGAACTTAAACTGAAGGTACTAAAACACATCAGGTCCCACCGAGATTTGAATTCAGATCGCTGGATTCAGAGTCCCGAGTGCTAACCATTACACCATGGAACCTCTCTTCTAATACCACATATACAACTTTCTCTTGGAGTGTGAGATCTTATTTTTTACAAGTTACAGGAATAATAATCAGAGAGATAAGTATAACATTGTATTTACAAAAAAAGCCATTAGGACCTACCAAATTTTTATACAGATTATAGGTTTCAGAGTCCAGAATTGTTAACAGTACACAATGAAACCTCATTCATATGGTAGCATGTACATTTTTGGTCAGAGTATAAGATTCTTAGTGGATACATTTTATTGGAATTAAATGACAGATAAACCTGTCTCTCAGTGTGTAAGATTCCTAATTTATGCAATTTATAGATATTTTCTTTCTCAGAGATATTAACTGTATTGTACTTACAACAAAACCAATATAACCTACCAAGATGTAAATATAGATCATGGATTCAGAGTCCAAAATGATTACCAATACACCATGAAACCTCATCCATTAGGGAGCATCTAAATATTTTTTATAAGAATGTACTCTCAGAGAGATATGAACTGAATGGTACTTACAAAAAACCAATAGGACCTACCAAGATTTAAATACAGATCACTATATTCAAAGATCAGAGTGGAGTGGTTACCAATACACCAAGAAACCACATTCATTAGGGAACATCTAAACATTTTTTTCTAAAATGTTAGATTCTTAGAAGACACATTTTATTGAAGTTATTGTACATATATTAACATCAATGCTTATTTGGATTACACAGTAAAATTCATATAATTACAAAAATTTCTTTAACTACCTTTTTTTAGATTTTAGTACATATTTACAATAATAAGTTATTTAAAAAATGTATTATATGTATAAAAAAGAAAAGTTTTTGTCAAGGACTTAAACTGAAGGTACTAAAATGCACCTGGTCCCACCGAAATTTTAACTCAATTTACTGGATTCAGAGTACAGAGTGCTAACCATAACACCATGGAATCTCCCTTCTAATAACACATATAAAACTTTCTCTCAGAGTGTAAAATCCTAATTTCTACAAGATACAGAAATATTCATTCAGAGAGATATGTACTACATTGTATTTACAAATAAAACCATTAGGACCTACCAATTTGTATATACAGATTATTAGTTTCAGAGTCCAGAATTGTTAACAGTACACCATGAAAGCTCATTCATATGGTGGCATGTAAAAACATTTCTCACAGTGTAAGATTCTTAGAGGTTACAATTTATTGGAAATATATTACAGATAAACCTGTCTCTCAGTGTGTATGATTCTTAATTTATGCAATTTATAGATATTTTCTTTCTCAGAGATATGAACTGCATAATACTTACCAAAAAACAATAGGACCTACCAAGATGTAAATACAAATCATGGATTCAGAGTCCAAAATGGTTACAAATACACCAGGAAACCTCATTCATGAGGAAGCATTTAAACAGTTTTTATTAGAATGTACTCTCAGAGAAATATAAACTGAACGGTTCTTACAAAAAACCAATAGGACCTACCAAGATTTAAATACAGATCACTGGATTCAAAGATCAGAGTGGTTACCAATACCCCAAGAAACCTCATTCACGAGGGAGAGCTAAACATTTTTTTCTAAAATGTTAGATTCTTAGAAGACACATTTTATTGCAATTATTGTACATATATTTACATCAACGCTTATTTGGGTTATATAGTAAAATTCATATAATTACATACATTTCTATAACTACCTTTTTTAGCTTTTTGTACATATTTACAAAAATCAGTGATTTAAAAAAATGATTATATGTATGAAAAAGAAGACTTTCTGTCAATCAAGAACTTAAACTGAAGGTACTAAAACACATTAGGTCCCACCGAGATTTGAACTCGGATTGCTGGATTCAGAGTCCAGAGTGCTAACCATTACACCATGGAACCTCACTTCTAACACCACATATACAACTTTCTCTTCGAGTGTGAGATCTTATTTTCTACAAGTTACAGGAATAATAATCAGAGAGATAAGTATAACATTGTATTTACAAAAAAAGCTATTAGGACCTACCAAATTTTTATACAGATTATAGGTTTCAGAGACCAGAATTGTTAACAGTACACAATGAAACCTCATTCATATGGTAACATGTACATTTTTGGTCAGAGTATAAGATTCTTAGTGGATACATTTTATTGGAATTAAATGACAGATAAACCTGTCTCTCAGTGTGTAAGATTCTTAATTTATGCAATTTATAGATATTTTCTTTCTCAGAGATATTAACTGTATTGTACTTACAACAAAACCAACATAACCTACCAAGATGTAAATATAGATTATGGGTTCAGAGTCCAAAATGTTTACCAATACACCATGAAACCTCATCCATTAGGGAGCATCTAAATATTTTTATAAGAATGTACTCTCAGAGAGATATGAACTGAATGGTACTTACAAAAAACCAATAGGACCTACCAAGATTTAAATACAGATCACTATATTCAAAGATCAGAGTGGAGTGGTTACCAATACACCAAAAAACCACATTCATTAGGGAACATCTAAACATTTTTTTCTAAAATGTTAGATTCTTAGAAGACACATTTTATTGAAGTTATTGTACATATAATAACATCAATGCTTATTTGGATTACACAGTAAAATTCATATAATTACAAACATTTCTTTAACTACCTTTTTTTAGATTTTAGTACATATTTACAATAATAAGTTATTTAAAAAATGTATTATATGTATAAAAAAGAAAAGTTTTTGTCAAGGACTTAAACTGAAGGTACTAAAATGCACCAGTTCCCACCGAAATTTGAACTCAATTTACTGGATTCAGAGTACAGAGTGCTAACCATAACACCATGGAATCTCCCTTCTAATAACACATATAAAACTTTCTCTCAGAGTGTAAAATCTTAATTTCTACAAGATACAGAAATATTCATTCAGAGAGATATGTACTACATTGTATTTACAAATAAAACCATTAGGACCTACCAATTTGTATATACAGATTATTAGTTTCAGAGTCCAGAATTGTTAACAGTAAACCATGAAAGCTCATTCATATGGTGGCATGTAAATTTTTTTCTCACAGTGTAAGATTCTTAGAGGTTACATTTTATTGGAAATATATTACAGATAAACCTGTCTCTCAGTGTGTATGATTCTTAGTTTATGCAATTTATAGATATTTTCTTTCTCAGAGATATGAACTGCATAATACTTACAAAAAAACAATAGGACCTACCAAGATGTAAATACAAATCATGGATTCAGAGTCCAAAATGGTTACAAATACACCAGGAAACCTCATTCATGAGGAAGCATTTAAACAGTTTTTATTAGAATGTACTCTCGGAGAAAAATAAACTGAACAGTTCTTACAAAAAACCAATAGGACCTACCAAGATTTAAATACAGATCACTGGATTCAAAGATCAGAGTGGTTACCAATACACCAAGAAACCTCATTCACGAGGGAGAGCTAAACATTTCTTTCTAAAATTTTAGATTCTTAGAAGACACATTTTTTTGCAATTATTGTACATATATTTACATCAACGCTTATTTGGGTTATATAGTAAAATTCATATAATTACATACATTTCTATAACTACCTTTTTTAGCTTTTTGTACATATTTACAAAAATCAGTGATTTAAAAAAATCATTATATGTATGAAAAAGAAGAGTTTCTGTCAATCAAGAACTTAAACTGAAGGTACTAAAACACATCAGGTCCCACCGAGATTTGAATTCAGATCGCTGGATTCAGAGTCCAGAGTGCTAACCATTACACCATGGAACCTCTCTTCTAACACCACATATACAACTTTCTCTTGGAGTGTGAGATCTTAATTTTTACAAGTTACAGGAATAATAATCAGAGAGATAAGTATAACATTGTATTTACAAAAAAAGCCATTAGGACCTACCAAATTTTTATACAGATTATAGGTTTCAGAGTCCAGAATTGTTAACAGTACACAATGAAACCTCATTCATATGGTAGCATGTACATTTTTGGTCAGAGTATAAGATTCTTAGTGGATACATTTTATTGGAATTAAATGACAGATAAACCTGTCTCTCAGTGTGTAAGATTCTTAATTTATGCAATTTATAGATATTTTCTTTCTCAGAGATATTAACTGTATTGTACTTACAACAAAACCAATATAACCTACCAAGATGTAAATATAGATCATGGATTCAGAGTCCAAAATGATTACCAATACACCATGAAACCTCATCCATTAGGGTGCATCTAAATATTTTTTATAAGAATGTACTCTCAGAGAGATATGAACTGAATGGTACTTACAAAAAACCAATAGGACCTACCAAGATTTAAATACAGATCACTATATTCAAAGATCAGAGTGGAGTGGTTACCAATACACCAAGAAACCACATTCATTAGGGAACATCTAAACATTTTTTTCTAAAATGTTAGATTCTTAGAAGACACATTTTATTGAAGTTATTGTACATATATTAACATCAATGCTTATTTGGATTACACAGTAAAATTCATATAATTACAAACATTTCTTTAACTACCTTTTTTTAGATTTTAGTACATATTTACAATAATAAGTTATTTAAAAAATGTATTATATGTATAAAAAAGAAAAGTTTTTGTCAAGGACTTAAACTGAAGGTACTAAAATGCACCAGTTCCCACCGAAATTTTAACTCAATTTACTGGATTCAGAGTACAGAGTGCTAACCATAACACCATGGAATCTCCCTTCTAATAACACATATAAAACTTTCTCTCAGAGTGTAAAATCTTAATTTCTACAAGATACAGAAATATTTATTCAGAGAAATATGTACTACATTGTATTTACAAATAAAACCATTAGGACCTACCAATTTGTATATACAGATTATTAGTTTCAGAGTCCAGAATTGTTAACAGTAAACCATGAAAGCTCATTCATATGGTGGCATGTAAAAAATTTTCTCACAGTGTAAGATTCTTAGAGGTTACATTTTATTGGAAATATATTACAGATAAACCTGTCTCTCAGTGTGTATGATTCTTAGTTTATGCAATTTATAGATATTTTCTTTCTCAGAGATATGAACTGCATAATACTTACAAAAAAACAATAGGACCTACCAAGATGTAAATACAAATCATGGATTCAGAGTCCAAAATGGTTACAAATACACCAGGAAACCTCATTCATGAGGAAGCATTTAAACAGTTTTTATTAGAATGTACTCTCGGAGAAAAATAAACTGAACAGTTCTTACAAAAAACCAATAGGACCTACCAAGATTTAAATACAGATCACTGGATTCAAAGATCAGAGTGGTTACCAATACACCAAGAAACCTCATTCACGAGGGAGAGCTAAACATTTTTTTCTAAAATTTTAGATTCTTAGAAGACACATTTTTTTGCAATTATTGTACATATATTTACATCAACGCTTATTTGGGTTATATAGTAAAATTCATATAATTACATACATTTCTATAACTACCTTTTTTAGCTTTTTGTACATATTTACAAAAATCAGTGATTTAAAAAAATCATTATATGTATGAAAAAGAAGAGTTTCTGTCAATCAAGAACTTAAACTGAAGGTACTAAAACACATCAGGTCCCACGGAGAATTGAACTCAGATCGCTGGATTCAGAGTCCAGAGCGCTAACCACTACACCATGGAACCTCTCTTCTAACACCACATATACAACTTTCTCTTAGAGTGTGAGATCTTATTTTCTACAAGTTACAGGAATAATAATCAGAGAGATAAGTATAACATTGTATTTACAAAAAAAAGCCATTAGGACCTACCAAATTTTTATACAGATTATAGGTTTTAGAGTCCAGAATTGTTAACAGTACACAATGAAACCTCATTCATATGGTAGCATGTACATTTTTGGTCAGAGTATAAGTTTTTTAGTGGATACATTTTATTGGAATTAAATGACAGATAAACCTGTCTCTCAGTGTGTAAGAATCTTAATTTATGCAATTTATAGTTATTTTCTTTCTCAGAGATATTAACTGTATTGTACTTACAACAAAACCAATATAACCTACCAAGATGTAAATATAGATCATGGATTCAGAGTCCAAAATGTTTACCAATACACCATGAAACCTCATCCATTAGGGAGCATCTAAATATTTTTATAAGAATGTACTCTCAGAGAGATATGAACTGAATGGTACTTTCAAAAAACCAATAGGACCTACCAAGATTTAAATACAGATCACTATATTCTAAGATCAGAGTGGAGTGGTTACCAATACACCAAGAAACCACATTCATTAGGGAACATCTAAACATTTTTTTCTAAAATGTAAGATTCTTAGAAGACACATTTTATTGACGTTATTGTACATATATTAACATCAATGCTTATTTGGATTACACAGTAAAATTCATTTAATTACAAACATTTCTATAACTACCTTTTTTTAGATTTTAGTACATATTTACATTAATAAGTTATTTAAGAAATGTATTATATGTATAAAAAAAGAAAAGTTTTTGTCAAGGACTTAAACTGAAGGTACTAAAATGCACCTGGTCCCACCGAAATTTGAACTCAATTTACTGGATTCAGAGTACAGAGTGCTAACCATAACACCGTGGAATAACACATATAAAACTTTCACTCAGAGTGTAAAATCTTAATTTCTACAAGATACAGAAATATTCATTCAGAGAGATATGTACTACATTGTATTTACAAATAAAACCATTAGGACCTTAACAATTTGTATATACAGATTATTAGTTTCAGAGTCCAGAATTGTTAACAGTAAACCATGAAAGCTCATTCATATGGTGTCATGTAAAAAATTTTCTCACAGTGTAAGATTCTTAGAGGTTACATTTTATTGGAAATATATTACAGATAAACCTGTCTCTCAGTGTGTATGATTCTTAATTAATGCAATTTATAGATATTTTCTTTCTCAGAGATATAAACTGCATAATACTTACAAAAAAACAATAGGCCATACCAAGATGTAAATACAAATCATGGATTCAGAGTCCAAAATGGTTACAAATACACCAGGAAACCTCATTCATGAGGAAGCATTTAAACAGTTTTTATTAGAATGTACTCTCAGAGAAATATAAACTGAACGGTTCTTACAAAAAACCAATAGGACCTACCAAGATTTAAATACAGATCACTGGATTCAAAGATCAGAGTGGTTACCAATACACCAAGAAACCTCATTCACGAGGGAGAGCTAAACATTTTTTTCTAAAATGTTAGATTCTTAGAAGACACATTTTATTGCAATTATTGTACATATATTTACATCAACGCTTATTTGGGTTATATAGTAAAATTCATATAATTACATACATTTCTATAACTACCTTTTTTAGCTTTTTGTACATATTTACAAAAATCAGTGATTTAAAAAAATCATTATATGTATGAAAAAGAAGACTTTCTGTCAATCAAGAACTTAAACTGAAGGTACTAAAACACATTAGGTCCCACCGAGATTTGAACTCGGATTGCTGGATTCAGAGTCCAGAGTGCTAACCATTACACCATGGAACCTCTCTTCTAACACCACATATACAACTTTCTCTTAGAGTGTGAGATCTTATTTTCTACAAGTTACAGGAATAATAATCAGAGAGATAAGTATAACATTGTATTTACAAAAAAGCTATTAGGACCTACCAAATTTTTATACAGATTATAGGTTTCAGAGTCCAGAATTGTTAACAGTACACAATGAAACCTCATTCATATGGTAGCATGTACATTTTTGGTCAGAGTATAAGATTCTTAGTGGATACATTTTATTGGAATAAAATGACAGATAAACCTGTCTCTCAGTGTGTAAGATTCTTAATTTATGCAATTTATAGATATTTTCTTTCTCAGAGATATTAACTGTATTGTACTTACAACAAAACCAACATAACCTACCAAGATGTAAATATAGATTATGGGTTCAGAGTCCAAAATGTTTACCAATACACCATGAAACCTCATCCATTAGGGAGCATCTAAATATTTTTATAAGAATGTACTCTCAGAGAGATATGAACTGAATGGTACTTACAAAAAACCAATAGGACCTACCAAGATTTAAATACAGATCACTATATTCAAAGATCAGAGTGGAGTGGTTACCAATACACCAAAAAACCACATTCATTAGGGAACATCTAAACATTTTTTTCTAAAATGTTAGAATCTTAGAAGACACATTTTATTGAAGTTATTGTACATATAATAACATCAATGCTTATTTGGATTACACAGTAAAATTCATATAATTACAAACATTTCTTTAACTACCTTTTTTTAGATTTTAGTACATATTTACAATAATAAGTTATTTAAAAAATGTATTATATGTATAAAAAAGAAAAGTTTTTGTCAAGGACTTAAACTGAAGGTACTAAAATGCACCAGTTCCCACCGAAATTTGAACTCAATTTACTGGATTCAGAGTACAGAGTGCTAACCATAACACCATGGAATCTCCCTTCTAATAACACATATAAAACTTTCTCTCAGAGTGTAAAATCTTAATTTCTACAAGATACAGAAATATTCATTCAGAGAGATATGTACTACATTGTATTTACAAATAAAACCATTAGGACCTACCAATTTGTATATACAGATTATTAGTTTCAGAGTCCAGAATTGTTAACAGTAAACCATGAAAGCTCATTCATATGGTGGCATGTAAAAAAAATTTCTCACAGTGTAAGATTCTTAGAGGTTACATTTTATTGGAAATATATTACAGATAAACCTGTCTCTCGGTGTGTATGATTCTTAGTTTATGCAATTTATAGATATTTTCTTTCTCAGAGATATGAACTGCATAATACTTACAAAAAAACAATAGGACCTACCAAGATGTAAATACAAATCATGGATTCAGAGTCCAAAATGGTTACAAATACACCAGGAAACCTCATTCATGATGAAGCATTTAAACAGTTTTTATTAGAATGAACTCTCAGAAAAATATAAACTGAACGGTTCTTGCAAAAAACCAATAGGACCTACCAAGATTTAAATACAGATCACTGGATTCAAAGATCAGAGTGGTTACCAATACACCAAGAAACCTCATTCACGAGGGAGAGCTAAACATTTTTTTCTAAAATGTTAGATTCTTAGAAGACACATTTTATTGCAATTATTGTACATAAATTTACATCCATGCTTATTTGGGTTATATAATAAAATTCATATAATTACATACATTTCTATAACTACCTTTTTTAGCTTTTTGTACATATTTACAAAAATCAGTGATTTAAAAAAATCATTATATGTATGAAAAAGAAGAACTTCTGTCAATCAAGAACTTAAACTGAAGGTACTAAAACACATCAGGTCCCACCGAGATTTGAATTCAGATCGCTGGATTCAGAGTCCAGAGTGCTAACCATTACACCATGGAACCTCTCTTCTAATACCACATATACAACTTTCTCTTGGAGTGTGAGATCTTATTTTTTACAAGTTACAGGAATAATAATCAGAGAGATAAGTATAACATTGTATTTACAAAAAAAGCCATTAGGACCTACCAAATTTTTATACAGATTATAGGTTTCAGAGTCCAGAATTGTTAACAGTACACAATGAAACCTCATTCATATGGTAGCATGTACATTTTTGGTCAGAGTATAAGATTCTTAGTGGATACATTTTATTGGAATTAAATGACAGATAAACCTGTCTCTCAGTGTGTAAGATTCCTAATTTATGCAATTTATAGATATTTTCTTTCTCAGAGATATTAACTGTATTGTACTTACAACAAAACCAATATAACCTACCAAGATGTAAATATAGATCATGGATTCAGAGTCCAAAATGATTACCAATACACCATGAAACCTCATCCATTAGGGAGCATCTAAATATTTTTTATAAGAATGTACTCTCAGAGAGATATGAACTGAATGGTACTTACAAAAAACCAATAGGACCTACCAAGATTTAAATACAGATCACTATATTCAAAGATCAGAGTGGAGTGGTTACCAATACACCAAGAAACCACATTCATTAGGGAACATCTAAACATTTTTTTCTAAAATGTTAGATTCTTAGAAGACACATTTTATTGAAGTTATTGTACATATATTAACATCAATGCTTATTTGGATTACACAGTAAAATTCATATAATTACAAAAATTTCTTTAACTACCTTTTTTTAGATTTTAGTACATATTTACAATAATAAGTTATTTAAAAAATGTATTATATGTATAAAAAAGAAAAGTTTTTGTCAAGGACTTAAACTGAAGGTACTAAAATGCACCTGGTCCCACCGAAATTTTAACTCAATTTACTGGATTCAGAGTACAGAGTGCTAACCATAACACCATGGAATCTCCCTTCTAATAACACATATAAAACTTTCTCTCAGAGTGTAAAATCCTAATTTCTACAAGATACAGAAATATTCATTCAGAGAGATATGTACTACATTGTATTTACAAATAAAACCATTAGGACCTACCAATTTGTATATACAGATTATTAGTTTCAGAGTCCAGAATTGTTAACAGTACACCATGAAAGCTCATTCATATGGTGGCATGTAAAAACATTTCTCACAGTGTAAGATTCTTAGAGGTTACGTTTTATTGGAAATATATTACAGATAAACCTGTCTCTCAGTGTGTATGATTCTTAATTTATGCAATTTATAGATATTTTCTTTCTCAGAGATATGAACTGCATAATACTTACCAAAAAACAATAGGACCTACCAAGATGTAAATACAAATCATGGATTCAGAGTCCAAAATGGTTACAAATACACCAGGAAACCTCATTCATGAGGAAGCATTTAAACAGTTTTTATTAGAATGTACTCTCAGAGAAATATAAACTGAACGGTTCTTACAAAAAACCAATAGGACCTACCAAGATTTAAATACAGATCACTGGATTCAAAGATCAGAGTGGTTACCAATACCCCAAGAAACCTCATTCACGAGGGAGAGCTAAACATTTTTTTCTAAAATGTTAGATTCTTAGAAGACACATTTTATTGCAATTATTGTACATATATTTACATCAACGCTTATTTGGGTTATATAGTAAAATTCATATAATTACATACATTTCTATAACTACCTTTTTTAGCTTTTTGTACATATTTACAAAAATCAGTGATTTAAAAAAATGATTATATGTATGAAAAAGAAGACTTTCTGTCAATCAAGAACTTAAACTGAAGGTACTAAAACACATTAGGTCCCACCGAGATTTGAACTCGGATTGCTGGATTCAGAGTCCAGAGTGCTAACCATTACACCATGGAACCTCACTTCTAACACCACATATACAACTTTCTCTTCGAGTGTGAGATCTTATTTTCTACAAGTTACAGGAATAATAATCAGAGAGATAAGTATAACATTGTATTTACAAAAAAAGCTATTAGGACCTACCAAATTTTTATACAGATTATAGGTTTCAGAGTCCAGAATTGTTAACAGTACACAATGAAACCTCATTCATATGGTAGCATGTACATTTTTGGTCAGAGTATAAGATTCTTAGTGGATACATTTTATTGGAATTAAATGACAGATAAACCTGTCTCTCAGTGTGTAAGATTCTTAATTTATGCAATTTATAGATATTTTCTTTCTCAGAGATATTAACTGTATTGTACTTACAACAAAACCAACATAACCTACCAAGATGTAAATATAGATTATGGGTTCAGAGTCCAAAATGTTTACCAATACACCATGAAACCTCATCCATTAGGGAGCATCTAAATATTTTTATAAGAATGTACTCTCAGAGAGATATGAACTGAATGGTACTTACAAAAAACCAATAGGACCTACCAAGATTTAAATACAGATCACTATATTCAAAGATCAGAGTGGAGTGGTTACCAATACACCAAAAAACCACATTCATTAGGGAACATCTAAACATTTTTTTCTAAAATGTTAGATTCTTAGAAGACACATTTTATTGAAGTTATTGTACATATAATAACATCAATGCTTATTTGGATTACACAGTAAAATTCATATAATTACAAACATTTCTTTAACTACCTTTTTTTAGATTTTAGTACATATTTACAATAATAAGTTATTTAAAAAATGTATTATATGTATAAAAAAGAAAAGTTTTTGTCAAGGACTTAAACTGAAGGTACTAAAATGCACCAGTTCCCACCGAAATTTGAACTCAATTTACTGGATTCAGAGTACAGAGTGCTAACCATAACACCATGGAATCTCCCTTCTAATAACACATATAAAACTTTCTCTCAGAGTGTAAAATCTTAATTTCTACAAGATACAGAAATATTCATTCAGAGAGATATGTACTACATTGTATTTACAAATAAAACCATTAGGACCTACCAATTTGTATATACAGATTATTAGTTTCAGAGTCCAGAATTGTTAACAGTAAACCATGAAAGCTCATTCATATGGTGGCATGTCAATTTTTTTCTCACAGTGTAAGATTCTTAGAGGTTACATTTTATTGGAAATATATTACAGATAAACCTGTCTCTCAGTGTGTATGATTCTTAGTTTATGCAATTTATAGATATTTTCTTTCTCAGAGATATGAACTGCATAATACTTACAAAAAAACAATAGGACCTACCAAGATGTAAATACAAATCATGGATTCAGAGTCCAAAATGGTTACAAATACACCAGGAAACCTCATTCATGAGGAAGCATTTAAACAGTTTTTATTAGAATGTACTCTCGGAGAAAAATAAACTGAACAGTTCTTACAAAAAACCAATAGGACCTACCAAGATTTAAATACAGATCACTGGATTCAAAGATCAGAGTGGTTACCAATACACCAAGAAACCTCATTCACGAGGGAGAGCTAAACATTTCTTTCTAAAATTTTAGATTCTTAGAAGACACATTTTTTTGCAATTATTGTACATATATTTACATCAACGCTTATTTGGGTTATATAGTAAAATTCATATAATTACATACATTTCTATAACTACCTTTTTTAGCTTTTTGTACATATTTACAAAAATCAGTGATTTAAAAAAATCATTATAAGTATGAAAAAGAAGAGTTTCTGTCAATCAAGAACTTAAACTGAAGGTACTAAAACACATCAGGTCCCACCGAGATTTGAATTCAGATCGCTGGATTCAGAGTCCAGAGTGCTAACCATTACACCATGGAACCTCTCTTCTAACACCACATATACAACTTTCTCTTGGAGTGTGAGATCTTATTTTTTACAAGTTACAGGAATAATAATCAGAGAGATAAGTATAACATTGTATTTACAAAAAAAGCCATTAGGACCTACCAAATTTTTATACAGATTATAGGTTTCAGAGTCCAGAATTGTTAACAGTACACAATGAAACCTCATTCATATGGTAGCATGTACATTTTTGGTCAGAGTATAAGATTCTTAGTGGATACATTTTATTGGAATTAAATGACAGATAAACCTGTCTCTCAGTGTGTAAGATTCTTAATTTATGCAATTTATAGATATTTTCTTTCTCAGAGATATTAACTGTATTGTACTTACAACAAAACCAATATAACCTACCAAGATGTAAATATAGATCATGGATTCAGAGTCCAAAATGATTACCAATACACCATGAAACCTCATCCATTAGGGAGCATCTAAATATTTTTTATAAGAATGTACTCTCAGAGAGATATGAACTGAATGGTACTTACAAAAAACCAATAGGACCTACCAAGATTTAAATACAGATCACTATATTCAAAGATCAGAGTGGAGTGGTTACCAATACACCAAGAAACCACATTCATTAGGGAACATCTAAACATTTTTTTCTAAAATGTTAGATTCTTAGAAGACACATTTTATTGAAGTTATTGTACATATATTAACATCAATGCTTATTTGGATTACACAGTAAAATTCATATAATTACAAACATTTCTTTATCTACCTTTTTTTAGATTTTAGTACATATTTACAATAATAAGTTATTTAAAAAATGTATTATATGTATAAAAAAGAAAAGTTTTTGTCAAGGACTTAAACTGAAGGTACTAAAATGCACCAGTTCCCACCGAAATTTTAACTCAATTTACTGGATTCAGAGTACAGAGTGCTAACCATAACACCATGGAATCTCCCTTCTAATAACACATATAAAACTTTCTCTCAGAGTGTAAAATCTTAATTTCTACAAGATACAGAAATATTTATTCAGAGAGATATGTACTACATTGTATTTACAAATAAAACCATTAGGACCTACCAATTTGTATATACAGATTATTAGTTTCAGAGTCCAGAATTGTTAACAGTAAACCATGAAAGCTCATTCATATGGTGGCATGTAAAAAATTTTCTCACAGTGTAAGATTCTTAGAGGTTACATTTTATTGGAAATATATTACAGATAAACCTGTCTCTCAGTGTGTATGATTCTTAGTTTATGCAATTTATAGATATTTTCTTTCTCAGAGATATGAACTGCATAATACTTACAAAAAAACAATAGGACCTACCAAGATGTAAATACAAATCATGGATTCAGAGTCCAAAATGGTTACAAATACACCAGGAAACCTCATTCATGAGGAAGCATTTAAACAGTTTTTATTAGAATGTACTCTCGGAGAAAAATAAACTGAACAGTTCTTACAAAAAACCAATAGGACCTACCAAGATTTAAATACAGATCACTGGATTCAAAGATCAGAGTGGTTACCAATACACCAAGAAACCTCATTCACGAGGGAGAGCTAAACATTTTTTTCTAAAATTTTAGATTCTTAGAAGACACATTTTTTTGCAATTATTGTACATATATTTACATCAACGCTTATTTGGGTTATATAGTAAAATTCATATAATTACATACATTTCTATAACTACCTTTTTTAGCTTTTTGTACATATTTACAAAAATCAGTGATTTAAAAAAATCATTATATGTATGAAAAAGAAGAGTTTCTGTCAATCAAGAACTTAAACTGAAGGTACTAAAACACATCAGGTCCCACCGAGATTTGAATTCAGATCGCTGGATTCAGAGTCCAGAGTGCTAACCATTACACCATGGAACCTCTCTTCTAATACCACATATACAACTTTCTCTTGGAGTGTGAGATCTTATTTTTTACAAGTTACAGGAATAATAATCAGAGAGATAAGTATAACATTGTATTTACAAAAAAAGCCATTAGGACCTACCAAATTTTTATACAGATTATAGGTTTCAGAGTCCAGAATTGTTAACAGTACACAATGAAACCTCATTCATATGGTAGCATGTACATTTTTGGTCAGAGTATAAGATTCTTAGTGGATACATTTTATTGGAATTAAATGACAGATAAACCTGTCTCTCAGTGTGTAAGATTCCTAATTTATGCAATTTATAGATATTTTCTTTCTCAGAGATATTAACTGTATTGTACTTACAACAAAACCAATATAACCTACCAAGATGTAAATATAGATCATGGATTCAGAGTCCAAAATGATTACCAATACACCATGAAACCTCATCCATTAGGGAGCATCTAAATATTTTTTATAAGAATGTACTCTCAGAGAGATATGAACTGAATGGTACTTACAAAAAACCAATAGGACCTACCAAGATTTAAATACAGATCACTATATTCAAAGATCAGAGTGGAGTGGTTACCAATACACCAAGAAACCACATTCATTAGGGAACATCTAAACATTTTTTTCTAAAATGTTAGATTCTTAGAAGACACATTTTATTGAAGTTATTGTACATATATTAACATCAATGCTTATTTGGATTACACAGTAAAATTCATATAATTACAAAAATTTCTTTAACTACCTTTTTTTAGATTTTAGTACATATTTACAATAATAAGTTATTTAAAAAATGTATTATATGTATAAAAAAGAAAAGTTTTTGTCAAGGACTTAAACTGAAGGTACTAAAATGCACCTGGTCCCACCGAAATTTTAACTCAATTTACTGGATTCAGAGTACAGAGTGCTAACCATAACACCATGGAATCTCCCTTCTAATAACACATATAAAACTTTCTCTCAGAGTGTAAAATCCTAATTTCTACAAGATACAGAAATATTCATTCAGAGAGATATGTACTACATTGTATTTACAAATAAAACCATTAGGACCTACCAATTTGTATATACAGATTATTAGTTTCAGAGTCCAGAATTGTTAACAGTACACCATGAAAGCTCATTCATATGGTGGCATGTAAAAACATTTCTCACAGTGTAAGATTCTTAGAGGTTACGTTTTATTGGAAATATATTACAGATAAACCTGTCTCTCAGTGTGTATGATTCTTAATTTATGCAATTTATAGATATTTTCTTTCTCAGAGATATGAACTGCATAATACTTACCAAAAAACAATAGGACCTACCAAGATGTAAATACAAATCATGGATTCAGAGTCCAAAATGGTTACAAATACACCAGGAAACCTCATTCATGAGGAAGCATTTAAACAGTTTTTATTAGAATGTACTCTCAGAGAAATATAAACTGAACGGTTCTTACAAAAAACCAATAGGACCTACCAAGATTTAAATACAGATCACTGGATTCAAAGATCAGAGTGGTTACCAATACCCCAAGAAACCTCATTCACGAGGGAGAGCTAAACATTTTTTTCTAAAATGTTAGATTCTTAGAAGACACATTTTATTGCAATTATTGTACATATATTTACATCAACGCTTATTTGGGTTATATAGTAAAATTCATATAATTACATACATTTCTATAACTACCTTTTTTAGCTTTTTGTACATATTTACAAAAATCAGTGATTTAAAAAAATGATTATATGTATGAAAAAGAAGACTTTCTGTCAATCAAGAACTTAAACTGAAGGTACTAAAACACATTAGGTCCCACCGAGATTTGAACTCGGATTGCTGGATTCAGAGTCCAGAGTGCTAACCATTACACCATGGAACCTCACTTCTAACACCACATATACAACTTTCTCTTCGAGTGTGAGATCTTATTTTCTACAAGTTACAGGAATAATAATCAGAGAGATAAGTATAACATTGTATTTACAAAAAAAGCTATTAGGACCTACCAAATTTTTATACAGATTATAGGTTTCAGAGTCCAGAATTGTTAACAGTACACAATGAAACCTCATTCATATGGTAGCATGTACATTTTTGGTCAGAGTATAAGATTCTTAGTGGATACATTTTATTGGAATTAAATGACAGATAAACCTGTCTCTCAGTGTGTAAGATTCTTAATTTATGCAATTTATAGATATTTTCTTTCTCAGAGATATTAACTGTATTGTACTTACAACAAAACCAACATAACCTACCAAGATGTAAATATAGATTATGGGTTCAGAGTCCAAAATGTTTACCAATACACCATGAAACCTCATCCATTAGGGAGCATCTAAATATTTTTATAAGAATGTACTCTCAGAGAGATATGAACTGAATGGTACTTACAAAAAACCAATAGGACCTACCAAGATTTAAATACAGATCACTATATTCAAAGATCAGAGTGGAGTGGTTACCAATACACCAAAAAACCACATTCATTAGGGAACATCTAAACATTTTTTTCTAAAATGTTAGATTCTTAGAAGACACATTTTATTGAAGTTATTGTACATATAATAACATCAATGCTTATTTGGATTACACAGTAAAATTCATATAATTACAAACATTTCTTTAACTACCTTTTTTTAGATTTTAGTACATATTTACAATAATAAGTTATTTAAAAAATGTATTATATGTATAAAAAAGAAAAGTTTTTGTCAAGGACTTAAACTGAAGGTACTAAAATGCACCAGTTCCCACCGAAATTTGAACTCAATTTACTGGATTCAGAGTACAGAGTGCTAACCATAACACCATGGAATCTCCCTTCTAATAACACATATAAAACTTTCTCTCAGAGTGTAAAATCTTAATTTCTACAAGATACAGAAATATTCATTCAGAGAGATATGTACTACATTGTATTTACAAATAAAACCATTAGGACCTACCAATTTGTATATACAGATTATTAGTTTCAGAGTCCAGAATTGTTAACAGTAAACCATGAAAGCTCATTCATATGGTGGCATGTAAATTTTTTTCTCACAGTGTAAGATTCTTAGAGGTTACATTTTATTGGAAATATATTACAGATAAACCTGTCTCTCAGTGTGTATGATTCTTAGTTTATGCAATTTATAGATATTTTCTTTCTCAGAGATATGAACTGCATAATACTTACAAAAAAACAATAGGACCTACCAAGATGTAAATACAAATCATGGATTCAGAGTCCAAAATGGTTACAAATACACCAGGAAACCTCATTCATGAGGAAGCATTTAAACAGTTTTTATTAGAATGTACTCTCGGAGAAAAATAAACTGAACAGTTCTTACAAAAAACCAATAGGACCTACCAAGATTTAAATACAGATCACTGGATTCAAAGATCAGAGTGGTTACCAATACACCAAGAAACCTCATTCACGAGGGAGAGCTAAACATTTCTTTCTAAAATTTTAGATTCTTAGAAGACACATTTTTTTGCAATTATTGTACATATATTTACATCAACGCTTATTTGGGTTATATAGTAAAATTCATATAATTACATACATTTCTATAACTACCTTTTTTAGCTTTTTGTACATATTTACAAAAATCAGTGATTTAAAAAAATCATTATAAGTATGAAAAAGAAGAGTTTCTGTCAATCAAGAACTTAAACTGAAGGTACTAAAACACATCAGGTCCCACCGAGATTTGAATTCAGATCGCTGGATTCAGAGTCCAGAGTGCTAACCATTACACCATGGAACCTCTCTTCTAACACCACATATACAACTTTCTCTTGGAGTGTGAGATCTTATTTTTTACAAGTTACAGGAATAATAATCAGAGAGATAAGTATAACATTGTATTTACAAAAAAAGCCATTAGGACCTACCAAATTTTTATACAGATTATAGGTTTCAGAGTCCAGAATTGTTAACAGTACACAATGAAACCTCATTCATATGGTAGCATGTACATTTTTGGTCAGAGTATAAGATTCTTAGTGGATACATTTTATTGGAATTAAATGACAGATAAACCTGTCTCTCAGTGTGTAAGATTCTTAATTTATGCAATTTATAGATATTTTCTTTCTCAGAGATATTAACTGTATTGTACTTACAACAAAACCAATATAACCTACCAAGATGTAAATATAGATCATGGATTCAGAGTCCAAAATGATTACCAATACACCATGAAACCTCATCCATTAGGGAGCATCTAAATATTTTTTATAAGAATGTACTCTCAGAGAGATATGAACTGAATGGTACTTACAAAAAACCAATAGGACCTACCAAGATTTAAATACAGATCACTATATTCAAAGATCAGAGTGGAGTGGTTACCAATACACCAAGAAACCACATTCATTAGGGAACATCTAAACATTTTTTTCTAAAATGTTAGATTCTTAGAAGACACATTTTATTGAAGTTATTGTACATATATTAACATCAATGCTTATTTGGATTACACAGTAAAATTCATATAATTACAAACATTTCTTTATCTACCTTTTTTTAGATTTTAGTACATATTTACAATAATAAGTTATTTAAAAAATGTATTATATGTATAAAAAAGAAAAGTTTTTGTCAAGGACTTAAACTGAAGGTACTAAAATGCACCAGTTCCCACCGAAATTTTAACTCAATTTACTGGATTCAGAGTACAGAGTGCTAACCATAACACCATGGAATCTCCCTTCTAATAACACATATAAAACTTTCTCTCAGAGTGTAAAATCTTAATTTCTACAAGATACAGAAATATTTATTCAGAGAGATATGTACTACATTGTATTTACAAATAAAACCATTAGGACCTACCAATTTGTATATACAGATTATTAGTTTCAGAGTCCAGAATTGTTAACAGTAAACCATGAAAGCTCATTCATATGGTGGCATGTAAAAAATTTTCTCACAGTGTAAGATTCTTAGAGGTTACATTTTATTGGAAATATATTACAGATAAACCTGTCTCTCAGTGTGTATGATTCTTAGTTTATGCAATTTATAGATATTTTCTTTCTCAGAGATATGAACTGCATAATACTTACAAAAAAACAATAGGACCTACCAAGATGTAAATACAAATCATGGATTCAGAGTCCAAAATGGTTACAAATACACCAGGAAACCTCATTCATGAGGAAGCATTTAAACAGTTTTTATTAGAATGTACTCTCGGAGAAAAATAAACTGAACAGTTCTTACAAAAAACCAATAGGACCTACCAAGATTTAAATACAGATCACTGGATTCAAAGATCAGAGTGGTTACCAATACACCAAGAAACCTCATTCACGAGGGAGAGCTAAACATTTTTTTCTAAAATTTTAGATTCTTAGAAGACACATTTTTTTGCAATTATTGTACATATATTTACATCAACGCTTATTTGGGTTATATAGTAAAATTCATATAATTACATACATTTCTATAACTACCTTTTTTAGCTTTTTGTACATATTTACAAAAATCAGTGATTTAAAAAAATCATTATATGTATGAAAAAGAAGAGTTTCTGTCAATCAAGAACTTAAACTGAAGGTACTAAAACACATCAGGTCCCACGGAGAATTGTACTCGGATCGCTGGATTCAAAGTCCAGAGCGCTAACCACTACACCATGGAACCTCTCTTCTAACACCACATATACAACTTTCTCTTAGAGTGTGAGATCTTATTTTCTACAAGTTACAGGAATAATAATCAGAGAGATAAGTATAACATTGTATTTACAAAAAAAAGCCATTAGGACCTACCAAATTTTTATACAGATTATAGGTTTTAGAGTCCAGAATTGTTAACAGTACACAATGAAACCTCATTCATATGGTAGCATGTACATTTTTGGTCAGAGTATAAGTTTTTTAGTGGATACATTTTATTGGAATTAAATGACAGATAAACCTGTCTCTCAGTGTGTAAGAATCTTAATTTATGCAATTTATAGTTATTTTCTTTCTCAGAGATATTAACTGTATTGTACTTACAACAAAACCAATATAACCGACCAAGATGTAAATATAGATCATGGATTCAGAGTCCAAAATGTTTACCAATACACCATGAAACCTCATCCATTAGGGAGCATCTAAATATTTTTATAAGAATGTACTCTCAGAGAGATATGAACTGAATGGTACTTTCAAAAAACCAATAGGACCTACCAAGATTTAAATACAGATCACTATATTCTAAGATCAGAGTGGAGTGGTTACCAATACACCAAGAAACCACATTCATTAGGGAACATCTAAACATTTTTTTCTAAAATGTAAGATTCTTAGAAGACACATTTTATTGACGTTATTGTACATATATTAACATCAATGCTTATTTGGATTACACAGTAAAATTCATTTAATTACAAACATTTCTATAACTACCTTTTTTTAGATTTTAGTACATATTTACATTAATAAGTTATTTAAGAAATGTATTATATGTATAAAAAAAGAAAAGTTTTTGTCAAGGACTTAATTTGAAGGTACTAAAATGCACCTGGTCCCACCGAAATTTGAACTCAATTTACTGGATTCAGAGTACAGAGTGCTAACCATAACACCGTGGAATAACACATATAAAACTTATACTCAGAGTGTAAAATCTTAATTTCTACAAGACACAGAAATATTCATTCAGAGAGATATGTACTACATTGTATTTACAAATAAAACCATTAGGACCTTAACAATTTGTATATACAGATTATTAGTTTCAGAGTCCAGAATTGTTAACAGTAAACCATGAAAGCTCATTCATATGGTGTCATGTAAAAAATTTTCTCACAGTGTAAGATTCTTAGAGGTTACATTTTATTGGAAATATATTACAGATAAACCTGTCTCTCAGTGTGTATGATTCTTAATTAATGCAATTTATAGATATTTTCTTTCTCAGAGATATAAACTGCATAATACTTACAAAAAAACAATAGGCCATACCAAGATGTAAATACAAATCATGGATTCAGAGTCCAAAATGGTTACAAATACACCAGGAAACCTCATTCATGAGGAAGCATTTAAACAGTTTTTATTAGAATGTACTCTCAGAGAAATATAAACTGAACGGTTCTTACAAAAAACCAATAGGACCTACCAAGATTTAAATACAGATCACTGGATTCAAAGATCAGAGTGGTTACCAATACACCAAGAAACCTCATTCACGAGGGAGAGCTAAACATTTTTTTCTAAAATGTTAGATTCGTAGAAGACACATTTTATTGCAATTATTGTACATATATTTACATCAACACTTATTTGGGTTATATAGTAAAATTCATATAATTACATACATTTCTATAACTACCTTTTTTAGCTTTTTGTACATATTTACAAAAATCAGTGATTTAAAAAAATCATTATATGTATGAAAAAGAAGACTTTCTGTCAATCAAGAACTTAAACTGAAGGTACTAAAACACATCAGGTCCCACCGAGATTTGAACTCGGATCGCTGGATTCAGAATCCAGATTGCTAACCATTACACCATGGAACCTCTCTTCTAACACCACATATACAACTTTCTCTTGGAGTGTGAGATCTTATTTTCTACAAGTTACAGGAATAATAATCAGAGAGATAAGTATAACATTGTATTTACAAAAAAAGCCATTAGGACCTACCAAATTTTTATACAGATTATAGGTTTCAGAGTCCAGAATTGTTAACAGTACACAATAAAACCTCATTCATATGGTAGCATGTACATTTTTGGTCAGAGTATAAGATTCTTAGTGGATACATTTTATTGGAATTAAATGACAGATAAACCTGTCTCTCAGTGTGTAAGATTCTTAATTTATGCAATTTATAGATATTTTCTTTCTCAGAGATATTAACTGTATTGTACTTACAACAAAACCAACATAACCTACCAAGATGTAAATATATATCATGGGTTCAGAGTCCAAAATGTTTACCAATACACCATGAAACCTCATCCATTAGGGAGCATCTAAATATTTTTATAAGAATGTACTCTCAGAGAGATATGAACTGAATGGTACTTACAAAAAACCAATAGGACCTACCAAGATTTAAATACAGATCACTATATTCAAAGATCAGAGTGGAGTGGTTACCAATACACCAAGAAACCACATTCATTAGGGAACATCGAAACATTTTTTTCTGAAATGTTAGATTCTTAGAAGACACATTTTATTGAAGTTATTGTACATATATTAACATCAATGCTTATTTGGATTACACAGTAAAATTCATATAATTACAAACATTTCTATAACTACCTTTTTTTAGATTTTAGTACATATTTACAATAATAAGTTATTTAAGAAATGTATTATATGTATAAAAAGAAAAGTTTTTGTCAAGGACTTAAACTGAAGGTACTAAAATGCACCTGGTCCCACCGAAATTTTAACTCAATTTACTGGATTCAGAGTACAGAGTGCTAACCATAACACCATGGAATCTCCCTTCTAATAACACATATAAAACTTTCTCTCAGAGTGTAAAATCTTAATTTCTACAAGATACAGAAATATTCATTCAGAGAGATATGTACTACATTGTATTTACAAATAAAACTATTAGGACCTACCAATTTGTATATACAGATTATAGGTTTTAGAGTCCAGAATTGTTAACAGTACACCATGAAAGCTCATTCATATGGTGGCATGTAAAACATTTTCTCACAGTGTAAGATTCTTAGAGGTTACATTTTATTGGAAATATATTACAGATAAACCTGTCTCTCAGTGTGTATGATTCTTAATTAATGCAATTTATAGATATTTTCTTTCTCAGAGATATAAACTGCATAATACTTACAAAAAAACAATAGGCCATACCAAGATGTAAATACAAATCATGGATTCAGAGTCCAAAATGGTTACAAATACACCAGGAAACCTCATTCATGAGGAAGCATTTAAACAGTTTTTATTAGAATGTACTCTCAGAGAAATATAAACTGAACGGTTCTTACAAAAAACCAATAGGACCTACCAAGATTGAAATACAGATCACTGGATTCAAAGATCAGAGTGGTTACCAATACACCAAGAAACCTCATTCACGAGGGAGAGCTAAACATTTTTTTCTAAAATGTTAGATTCTTAGAAGACACATTTTATTGCAATTATTGTACATATATTTACATCAACGCTTATTTGGGTTATATAGTAAAATTCATATAATTACATACATTTCTATAACTACCTTTTTTAGCTTTTTGTACATATTTACAAAAATCAGTGATTTAAAAAAATCATTATATGTATGAAAAAGAAGACTTTCTGTCAATCAAGAACTTAAACTGAAGGTACTAAAACACATCAGGTCCCACCGAGATTTGAACTCGGATCGCTGGATTCAGAATCCAGAGTGCTAACCATTACACCATGGAACCTCTCTTCTAACACCACATATAAAACTTTCTCTCAGAGTGTAAAATCTTAATTTCTACAAGATACAGAAATATTCATTCAGAGAGATATGTACTACATTGTATTTACAAATAAAACCATTAGGACCTACCAATTTGTATATACAGATTATTAGTTTCAGAGTCCAGAATTGTTAACAGTAAACCATGAAAGCTCGTTCATATGGTGGCATGTAAAAACATTTCTCACAGTGTAAGATTCTTAGAGGTTACATTTTATTGGAAATATATTACAGATAAACCTGTCTCTCAGTGTGTATGATTCTTAGTTTATGCAATTTATAGATATTTTCTTTCTCAGAGATATGAACTGCATAATACTTACAAAAAAACAATAGGACCTACCAAGATGTAAATACAAATCATGGATTCAGAGTCCAAAATGGTTACAAATACACCAGGAAACCTCATTCATGAGGAAGCATTTAAACAGTTTTTATTAGAATGTACTCTCAGAGAAATATAAACTGAACGGTTCTTACAAAAAACCAATAGGACCTACCAAGATTTAAATACAGATCACTGGATTCAAAGATCAGACTGGTTACCAATACACCAAGAAACCTCATTCACGAGGGAGAGCTAAACATTTTTTTCTAAAATGTTAGATTCTTAGAAGACACATTTTATTGCAATTATTGTACATATATTTACATCAACGCTTATTTGGGTTATATAGTAAAATTCATATAATTACATACATTTCTATAACTACCTTTTTTAGCTTTTTGTACATATTTACAAAAATCAGTGATTTAAAAAAATCATTATATGTATGAAAAAGAAGACTTTCTGTCAATCAAGAACTTAAACTGGAGGTACTAAAACACATCAGGTTCCACCGAGATTTGAACTCAGATCACTGGATTCAGAGCACAGAGTGCTAACCATTACACCATGGAACCTCTCTTCTAACACCACATATACAACTTTCTCTTGGAGTGTGAGATCTTATTTTTTACAAGTTACAGGAATAATAATCAGAGAGATAAGTATAACATTGTATTTACAAAAAAAGCCATTAGGACCTACCAAATTTTTATACAGATTATAGGTTTCAGAGTCCAGAATTGTTAACAGTACACAACGAAACCTCATTCATATGGTAGCATGTACATTTTTGGTCAGAGTATAAGATTCTTAGTGGATACATTTTATTGGAATTAAATGACAGATAAACCTGTCTCTCAGTGTGTAAGATTCTTAATTTATGCAATTTATAGATATTTTCTTTCTCAGAGATATTAACTGTATTGTACTTACAACAAAACCAATATAACCTACCAAGATGTAAATATAGATCATGGATTCAGAGTCCAAAATGATTACCAATACACCATGAAACCTCATCCATTAGGGAGCATCTAAATATTTTTTATAAGAATGTACTCTCAGAGAGATATGAACTGAATGGTACTTACAAAAAACCAATAGGACCTACCAAGATTTAAATACAGATCACTATATTCAAAGATCAGAGTGGAGTGGTTACCAATACACCAAGAAACCACATTCATTAGGGAACATCGAAACATTTTTTTCTGAAATGTTAGATTCTTAGAAGACACATTTTATTGAAGTTATTGTACATATATTAACATCAATGCTTATTTGGATTACACAGTAAAATTCATATAATTACAAACATTTCTATAACTACCTTTTTTTAGATTTTAGTACATATTTACAATAATAAGTTATTTAAGAAATGTATTATATGTATAAAAAGAAAAGTTTTTGTCAAGGACTTAAACTGAAGGTACTAAAATGCACCTGGTCCCACCGAAATTTGAACTCAATTTACTGGATTCAGAGTACAGAGTGCTAACCATAACACCATGGAATCTCCCTTCTAATAACACATATAAAACTTTCTCTCAGAGTGTAAAATCTTAATTTCTACAAGATACAGAAATATTCATTCAGAGAGATATGTACTACATTGTATTTACAAATAAAACTATTAGGACCTACCAATTTGTATATACAGATTATAGGTTTTAGAGTCCAGAATTGTTAACAGTACACCATGAAAGCTCATTCATATGGTGGCATGTAAAACATTTTCTCACAGTGTAAGATTCTTAGAGGTTACATTTTATTGGAAATATATTACAGATAAACCTGTCTCTCAGTGTGTATGATTCTTAATTAATGCAATTTATAGATATTTTCTTTCTCAGAGATATAAACTGCATAATACTTACAAAAAAACAATAGGCCATACCAAGATGTAAATACAAATCATGGATTCAGAGTCCAAAATGGTTACAAATACACCAGGAAACCTCATTCATGAGGAAGCATTTAAACAGTTTTTATTAGAATGTACTCTCAGAGAAATATAAACTGAACGGTTCTTACAAAAAACCAATAGGACCTACCAAGATTTAAATACAGATCACTGGATTCAAAGATCAGAGTGGTTACCAATACACCAAGAAACCTCATTCACGAGGGAGAGCTAAACATTTTTTTCTAAAATGTTAGATTCTTAGAAGACACATTTTATTGCAATTATTGCACATATATTTACATCAACGCTTATTTGGGTTATATAGTAAAATTCATATAATTACATACATTTCTATAACTACCTTTTTTAGCTTTTTGTACATATTTACAAAAATCAGTGATTTAAAAAAATCATTATATGTATGAAAAAGAAGACTTTCTGTCAATCAAGAACTTAAACTGAAGGTACTAAAACATATCAGGTCCCACCGAGATTTGAACTCGGATCGCTGGATTCAGAATCCAGAGTGCTAACCATTACACCATGGAACCTCTCTTCTAACACCACATATAAAACTTTCTCTCAGAGTGTAAAATCTTAATTTCTACAAGATACAGAAATATTCATTCAGAGAGATATGTACTACATTGTATTTACAAATAAAACCATTAGGACCTACCAATTTGTATATACAGATTATTAGTTTCAGAGTCCAGAATTGTTAACAGTAAACCATGAAAGCTCGTTCATATGGTGGCATGTAAAAACATTTCTCACAGTGTAAGATTCTTAGAGGTTACATTTTATTGGAAATATATTACAGATAAACCTGTCTCTCAGTGTGTATGATTCTTAGTTTATGCAATTTATAGATATTTTCTTTCTCAGAGATATGAACTGCATAATACTTACAAAAAAACAATAGGACCTACCAAGATGTAAATACAAATCATGGATTCAGAGTCCAAAATGGTTACAAATACACCAGGAAACCTCATTCATGAGGAAGCATTTAAACAGTTTTTATTAGAATGTACTCTCAGAGAAATATAAACTGAACGGTTCTTACAAAAAACCAATAGGACCTACCAAGATTTAAATACAGATCACTGGATTCAAAGATCAGAGTGGTTACCAATACACCAAGAAACCTCATTCACGAGGGAGAGCTAAACATTTTTTTCTAAAATGTTAGATTCTTAGAAGACACATTTTATTGCAATTATTGTACATATATTTACATCAACGCTTATTTGGGTTATATAGTAAAATTCATATAATTACATACATTTCTATAACTACCTTTTTTAGCTTTTTGTACATATTTACAAAAATCAGTGATTTAAAAAAATCATTATATGTATGAAAAAGAAGACTTTCTGTCAATCAAGAACTTAAACACATCAGGTCCCACCGAGATTTGAACTCGGATCGCTGGATTCAGAATCCAGAGTGCTAACCATTACACCATGGAACCTCTCTTCTAACACCACATATACAACTTTCTCTTGGAGTGTGAGATCTTATTTTCTACAAGTTACAGGAATAATAATCAGAGAGATAAGTATAACATTGTATTTACAAAAAAAAGCCATTAGGACCTACCAAATTTTTATACAGATTATAGGTTTCAGAGTCCAGAATTGTTAACAGTACACAATGAAACCTCATTCATATGGTAGCATGTACATTTTTGGTTAGAGTATAAGATTCTTAGTGGATACATTTTATTGGAATTAAATGACAGATAAACCTGTCTCTCAGTGTGTAAGATTCTTAATTTATGCAATTTATAGATATTTTCTTTCTCAGAGATATTAACTGTATTGTACTTACAACAAAACCAATATAACCTACCAAGATGTAAATATAGATCATGGATTCAGAGTCCAAAATGTTTACCAATACACCATGAAACCTCATCCATTAGGGAGCATCTAAATATTTTTATAAGAATGTACTCTCAGAGAGATATGAACTGAATGGTACTTACAAAAAACCAATAGGACCTACCAAGATTTAAATACAGATCACTATATTCAAAGATCAGAGTGGAGTGGTTACCAATACACCAAGAAACCACATTCATTAGGGAACATCTAAACATTTTTTTCTAAAATGTTAGATTCTTAGAAGACACATTTTATTGCAGTTATTGTACATATATTAACATCAATGCTTATTTGGATTACACAGTAAAATTCATATAATTACAAACATTTCTTTAACTACCTTTTTTTAGATTTTAGTACATATTTACAATAATAAGTTATTTAAAAAATGTATTATATGTATAAAAAAGAAAAGTTTTTTTCAAGGACTTAAACTGAAGGTACTAAAATGCACCTGGTCCCACCAAAATTTGAACTCAATTTACTGGATTCAGAGTACAGAGTGCTAACCATAACACCATGGAATCTCCCTTCTAATAACACATATAAAACTTTCTCTCAGAGTGTAAAATCTTAATTTCCACAAGATACAGAAATATTCATTCAGAGAGATATGTACTACATTGTATTTACAAATAAAACTATTAGGACCTACCAATTTGTATATACAGATTATTAGTTTCAGAGTCCAGAATTGTTAACAGTACACCATGAAAGCTCATTCATATGGTGGCATGTAAAAATTTTTCTCACAGTGTAAGATTCTTAGAGGTTACATTTTATTGGAAATATATTACAGATAAACCTGTCTCTCAGTGTGTATGATTCTTAATTAATGCAATTTATAGATATTTTCTTTCTCAGAGATGTAAACTGCATAATACTTACAAAAAAACAATAGGCCCTACCAAGATGTAAATACAAATCATGGATTCAGAGTCCAAAATGGTTACAAATACACCAGGAAACCTCATTCATGAGGAAGCATTTAAACAGTTTTTATTAGAATGTACTCTCAGAGAAATATAAACTGAACGGTTCTTACAAAAAACCAATAGGACCTACCAAGATTTAAATACAGATCACTGGATTCAAAGATCAGACTGGTTACCAATACACCAAGAAACCTCATTCACGAGGGAGAGCTAAACATTTTTTTCTAAAATGTTAGATTCTTAGAAGACACATTTTATTGCAATTATTGTACATACATTTACATCAACGCTTATTTGGGTTATATAGTAAAATTCATATAATTACATACATTTCTATAACTACCTTTTTTAGCTTTTTGTACATATTTACAAAAATCAGTGATTTAAAAAAATCATTATATGTATGAAAAAGAAGACTTTCTGTCAATCAAGAACTTAAACTGAAGGTACTAAAATATATCAGGTCCCACCGAGATTTGAACTCGGATCGCTGGATTCAGAATCCAGAGTGCTAACCATTACACCATGGAACCTCTCTTCTAACACCACATATACAACTTTCTCTTGGAGTGTGAGATCTTATTTTCTACAAGTTACAGGAATAATAATCAGAGAGATAAGTATAACATTGTATTTACAAAAAAAAGCCATTAGGACCTACCAAATTTTTACACAGATTATAGGTTTCAGAGTCCAGAATTGTTAACAGTACACAATGAAACCTCATTCATATGGTAGCATGTACATTTTTGGTCAGAGTATAAGATTCATAGCGGATACATTTTATTGGAATTAAATGACAGATAAACCTGTCTCTCAGTGTGTAAGATTCTTAATTTATGCAATTTATAGATATTTTCTTTCTCAGAGATATTAACTGTATTGTACTTACAACAAAACCAATATAACCTACCAAGATGTAAATATAGATCATGGATTCAGAGTCCAAAATGTTTACCAATACACCATGAAACCTCATCCATTAGGGAGCATCTAAATATTTTTATAAGAATGTACTCTCAGAGAGATATGAACTGAATGGTACTTACAAAAAACCAATAGGACCTACCAAGATTTAAATACAGATCACTATATTCAAAGATCAGAGTGGAGTGGTTACCAATACACCAAGAAACCACATTCATTAGGGAACATCTAAACATTTTTTTCTAAAATGTTAGATTCTTAGAAGACACATTTTATTGAAGTTATTGTACATATATTAACATCAATGCTTATTTGGATTACACAGTAAAATTCATATAATTACAAACATTTCTTTAACTACCTTTTTTTTAGATTTTAGTACATATTTACAATAATAAGTTATTTAAAAAATGTATTATATGTATAAAAAAGAAAAGTTTTTGTCAAGGACTTAAACTGAAGGTACTAAAATGCACCTGGTCCCACCGAAATTTGAACTCAATTTACTGGATTCCCTTCTAATAACACATATAAAACTTTCTCTCAGATGTGTAAAATCTTAATTTCCACAAGATACAGAAATATTCATTCAGAGAGATATGTACTACATTGTATTTACAAATAAAACTATTAGGACCTACCAATTTGTATATACAGATTATTAGTTTCAGAGTCCAGAATTGTTAACAGTACACCATGAAAGCTCATTCATATGGTGGCATGTAAAAAAATTTCTCACAGTGTAAGATTCTTAGAGGTTACATTTTATTGGAAATATATTACAGATAAACCTGTCTCTCAGTGTGTATGATTCTTAATTAATGCAATTTATAGATATTTTCTTTCTCAGAGATGTAAACTGCATAATACTTACAAAAAAACAATAGGCCCTACCAAGATGTAAATACAAATCATGGATTCAGAGTCCAAAATGGTTACAAATACACCAGGAAACCTCATTCATGAGGAAGCATTTAAACAGTTTTTATTAGAATGTACTCTCAGAGAAATATAAACTGAACGGTTCTTGCAAAAAACCAATAGGACCTACCAAGATTTAAATACAGATCACTGGATTCAAAGATCAGAGTGGTTACCAATACACCAAGAAACCTAATTCACGAGGGAGAGATAAACATTTTTTTCTAAAATGTTAGATTCTTAGAAGACACATTTTATTGCAATTATTGTACATATATTTACATCAACGCTTATTTGGGTTATATAGTAAAATTCATACAATTACATACATTTCTATAACTACCTTTTTTTAGCTTTTTGTACATATTTACAAAAATCAGTGATTTAAAAAAATCATTATATGTATGAAAAAGAAGACTTTCTGTCAATCAAGAACTTAAACTGAAGATACTAAAACACATCAGGTCCCACCGAGATTTGAACTCGGATCGCTGGATTCAGAGTCCAGAGTGCTAACCATTACACCATGGAACCTCTCTTCTAATACCACATATAAAACTTTCTCTTAGAGTGTGAGATCTTATTTTCTACAAGTTACAGGAATAATAATCAGAGAGATAAGTATAACATTGTATTTTCAAAAAAAGCCATTAGGACCTACCAAATTTTTATACAGATTATAGGTTTCAGAGTCCAGAATTGTTAACAGTACACAATGAAACCTCATTAATATGGTAGCATGTACATTTTTGGTCAGAGTATAAGATTCTTAGTGGATACATTTTATTGGAATTAAATGACAGATAAACCTGTCTCTCAGTGTGTAAGATTCTTAATTTATGCAATTTATAGATATTTTCTTTCTCAGAGATATTAACTGTATTGTACTTACAACAAAACCAATATAACCTACCAAGATGTAAATATAGATCATGGATTCAGAGTCCAAAAGGTTTACCAATACACCATGAAACCTCATCCATTAGGGAGCATCTAAATATTTTTATAAGAATGTATTCTCAGAGAGATATGAACTGAATGGTACTTACAAAAAACCAATAGGACCTACCAAGATTTAAATACAGATCACTATATTCAAAGATCAGAGTGGAGTGGTTACCAATACACCAAGAAACCACATTCATTAGGGAACATCTAAACATTTTTTTCTAAAATGTTAGATTCTTAGAAGACACATTTTATTGAAGTTATTGTACATATATTAACATCAATGCTTATTTGGATTACACAGTAAAATTCATATAATTACAAACATTTCTTTAACTACCTTTTTTTAGATTTTAGTACATATTTACAATAATAAGTTATTTAAAAAATGTATTATATGTATAAAAAAGAAAAGTTTTTGTCAAGGACTTAAACTGAAGGTACTAAAATGCACCTGGTCCCACCGAAATTTGAACTCAATTTACTGGATTCAGAGTACAGAGTGCTAACCATAACACCATGGAATCTCCCTTCTAATAACACATATAAAACTTTCTCTCAGAGTGTAAAATCTTAATTTCCACAAGATACAGAAATATTCATTCAGAGAGATATGTACTACATTGTATTTACAAATAAAACTATTAGGACCTACCAATTTGTATATACAGATTATTAGTTTCAGAGTCCAGAATTGTTAACAGTACACCATGAAAGCTCATTCATATGGTGGCATGTAAAAAATTTTCTCACAGTGTAAGATTCTTAGAGGTTACATTTTATTGGAAATATATTACAGATAAACCTGTCTCTCAGTGTGTATGATTCTTAATTAATGCAATTTATAGATATTTTCTTTCTCAGAGATGTAAACTGCATAATACTTACAAAAAAACAATAGGCCCTACCAAGATGTAAATACAAATCATGGATTCAGAGTCCAAAATGGTTACAAATACACCAGGAAACCTCATTCATGAGGAAGCATTTAAACAGTTTTTATTAGAATGTACTCTCAGAGAAATATAAACTGAACGGTTCTTACAAAAAACCAATAGGACCTACCAAGATTTAAATACAGATCACTGGATTCAAAGATCAGAGTGGTTACCAATGCACCAAGAAACCTCATTCACGAGGGAGAGCTAAACATTTTTTTCTAAAATGTTAGATTCTTAGAAGACACATTTTATTGCAATTATTGTACATATATTTACATCGACGCTTATTTGGGTTATATAGTAAAATTCATATAATTACATACATTTTTATAACTACCTTTTTTAGCTTTTTGTAAATATTTACAAAAATCAGTGATTTAAAAAAATCATTATATGTATGAAAAAGAAGACTTTCTGTCAATCAAGAACTTAAACTGAAGGTACACATCAGGTCCCACCGAGATTTGAACTCGGATCGCTAGATTCAGAGTCCAGAGTGCTAACCATTACACCATGGAACCTCTCTTCTAACACCATATATACAACTTTCTCTTAGAGTGTGAGATCTTATTTTCTACAAGTTACAGGAATAATAATCAGAGAGATAAGTATAACATTGTATTTACAAAAAAAGCCAATAGGACTTACCAAATTTTTATACAGATTATAGGTTTCAGAGTCCAGAATTGTTAACAGTACACAATGAAACCTCATTCATATGGTAGCATGTACATTTTTGGTCAGAGTATAAGATTCTTAGTGGATACATTTTATTGGAATTAAATGACAGATAAACCTGTCTCTCAGTGTGTAAGATTCTTAATTTATGCAATTTATAGATATTTTCTTTCTCAGAGATATTAACTGTATTGTACTTACAACAAAACCAATATAACCTACCAAGATGTAAATATAGATCATGGATTCAGAGTCCAAAATGTTTACCAATACACCATGAAACCTCATCCATTAGGGAGCATCTAAATATTTTTATAAGAATGTACTCTCAGAGAGATATGAACTGAATGGTACTTACAAAAAACCAATAGGACCTACCAAGATTTAAATACAGATCACTATATTCAAAGATCAGAGTGGAGTGGTTACCAATACACCAAGAAACCACATTCATTAGGGAACATCGAAACATTTTTTTCTAAAATGTTAGATTCTTAGAAGACACATTTTATTGAAGTTATTGTACATATATTAACATCAATGCTTATTTGGATTACACAGTAAAATTCATATAATTACAAACATTTCTTTAACTACCTTTTTTTAGATTTTAGTACATATTTACAATAATAAGTTATTTAAAAAATTTGTTATATGTATAAAAAAGAAAAGTTTTTGTCAAGGACTTAAACTGAAGGTACTAAAATGCACCAGGTCCCACCGAAATTTTAACTCAATTTACTGGATTCAGAGTACAGAGTGCTAACCATAACACCATGGAATCTCCCTTCTAATAACACATATAAAACTTTCTCTCAGAGTGTAAAATCTTAATTTCTACAAGATACAGAAATATTCATTCAGAGAGATATGTACTACATTGTATTTACAAATAAAACCATTAGGACCTACCAATTTGTATATACAGATTATTAGTTTAAGAGTCCAGAATTGTTAACAGTAAACCATGAAAGCTCATTCATATGGTGGCATGTAAAAAAATTTCTCACAGTGTAAGATTCTTAGAGGTTACATTTTATTGGAAATATATTACAGATAAACCTGTCTCTCAGTGTGTATGATTCTTAGTTTATGCAATTTATAGATATTTTCTTTCTCAGAGATATGAACAGCATAATACTTACAAAAAAACAATAGGACCTACCAAGATGTAAATACAAATCATGGATTCAGAGTCCAAAATGGTTACAAATACACCAGGAAACCTCATTCATGAGGAAGCATTTAAACAGTTTTTATTAGAATGTACTCTCAGAGAAATATAAACTGAACGGTTCTTGCAAAAAACCAATAGGACCTACCAAGATTTAAATACAGATCACTGGATTCAAAGATCAGAATGGTTACCAATACACCAAGAAACCTCATTCACGAGGGAGAGCTAAACATTTTTTTCTAAAATGTTAGATTCTTAGAAGACACATTTTATTGCAATTATTGTACATATATTTACATCAACGCTTATTTGGGTTATATAGTAAAATTCATACAATTACATACATTTCTATAACTACCTTTTTTATCTTTTTGTAAATATTTACAAAAATCAGTGATTTAAAAAAATCATTATATGTATGAAAAAGAAGACTTTCTGTCAATCAAGAACTTAAACTGAAGGTACTAAAACACATCAGGTCCCACCGAGATTTGAACTCGGATCGCTGGATTCAGAGTCCAGAGTGCTAACCATTACACCATGGAACCTCTCTTCTAATACCACATATACAACTTTCTCTTAGAGTGTGAGATCTTATTTTCTACAAGTTACAGGAATAATAATCAGAGAGATAAGTATAACATTGTATTTACAAAAAAAGCCATTAGGACCTACCAAATTTTTATACAGATTATAGGTTTCAGAGTCCAGAATTGTTAACAGTACACAATGAAACCTCATTCATATGGTAGCATGTACATTTTTGGTCAGAGTATAAGATTCTTAGTGGATACATTTTATTGGAATTAAATGACAGATAAACCTGTCTCTCAGTGTGTAAGATTCTTAATTTATGCAATTTATAGATATTTTCTTTCTCAGAGATATTAACTGTATTGTACTTACAACAAAACCAATAGAACCTACCAAGATGTAAATATAGATCATGGATTCAGAGTCCAAAATGTTTACCAATACACCATGAAACCTCATCCATTAGGGAGCATCTAAATATTTTTATAAGAATGTACTCTCAGAGAGATATGAACTGAATGGTACTTTCAAAAAACCAATAAGACCTACCAAGATTTAAATACAGATTACTATATTCAAAGATCAGAGTGGAGTGGTTACCAATACACCAAGAAACCACATTCATTAGGGAACATCTAAACATTTTTTTCTAAAATGTTAGATTCTTAGAAGACACATTTTATTGACGTTATTGTACATATATTAACATCAATGCTTATTTGGATTACACAGTAAAATTCATATAATTACAAACATTTCTATAACTACCTTTTTTTTAGATTTTAGTACATATTTACATTAATAAGTTATTTAAAAAATTTATTATATGTATAAAAAAAGAAAAGTTTTTGTCAAGGACTTAAACTGAAGGTACTAAAATGCACCTGGTCCCACCGAGATTTGAACTCAATTTACTGGAATCAGAGTATAGAGTGCTAACCATAACACCATGGAATCTCCCTTCTAATAACACATATAAAACTTTCTCTCAGAGTGTAAAATCTTAATCTCTACAAGATACAGAAATATTCATTTAAAGAGATATGTACTACATTGTATTTACAAATAAAACCATTAGGACCTTAACAATTTGTGTATACAGATTATTAGTTTCAGAGTCCAGAATTGTTAACAGTACACCATGAAAGCTTATTCATATGGTGGCATGTAAAAATGTTTCTCACAGTGTAAGATTCTTAGAGGTTACATTTTATTGGAAATATATTACAGATAAACCTGTCTCTCAGTGTGTATGATTCTTAATTAATGCAATTTATAGATATTTTCTTTCTCAGAGATATAAACTGCATAATACTTACAAAAAAACAATAGGCCATACCAAGATGTAAATACAAATCATGGATTCAGAGTCCAAAATGGTTACAAATACACCAGGAAACCTCATTCATGAGGAAGCATTTAAACAGTTTTTATTAGAATATACTCTCAGAGAAATATAAACTGAACGGTTCTTACAAAAAACCAATAGGACCTACCAAGATTTAAATACAGATCACTGGATTCAAAGATCAGACTGGTTACCAATACACCAAGAAACCTCATTCACGAGGGAGAGCTAAACATTTTTTTCTAAAATGTTAGATTCTTAGAAGACACATTTTATTGCAATTATTGTACATATATTTACATCAACGCTTATTTGGGTTATATAGTAAAATTCATACAATTACATACATTTCTATAACTACCTTTTTTAGATTTTTGTACATATTTACAAAAATCAGTGATTTAAAAAAATCATTATATGTATGAAAAAGAAGACTTTCTGTCAATCAAGAACTTAAACTGAAGGTACTAAAACACATCAGGTCCCACCGAGATTTGAACTCGGATCGCTGGATTCAGAATCCAGAGTGCTAACCATTACACCATGGAACCTCTCTTCTAACACCACATATACAACTTTCTCTTGGAGTGTGAGATCTTATTTTCTACAAGTTACAGGAATAATAATCAGAGAGATAAGTATAACATTGTATTTACAAAAAAAAGCCATTAGGACCTACCAAATTTTTATACAGATTATAGGTTTCAGAGTCCAGAATTGTTAACAGTACACAATGAAACCTCATTCATATGGTAGCATGTACATTTTTGGTAAGAGTATAAGATTCTTAGTGGATACATTTTATTGGAATTAAATGACAGATAAACCTGTCTCTCAGTGTGTAAGATTCTTAATTTATGCAATTTATAGATATTTTCTTTCTCAGAGATATTAACTGTATTGTACTTACAACAAAACCAATATAACCTACCAAGATGTAAATATAGATCATGGATTCAGAGTCCAAAATGTTTACCAATACACCATGAAACCTCATCCATTAGGGAGCATCTAAATATTTTTATAAGAATGTACTCTCAGAGAGATATGAACTGAATGGTACTTACAAAAAACCAATAGGACCTACCAAGATTTAAATACAGATCACTATATTCAAAGATCAGAGTGGAGTGGTTACCAATACACCAAGAAACCACATTCATTAGGGAACATCTAAACATTTTTTTCTAAAATGTTAGATTCTTAGGAGACACATTTTATTGAAGTTATTGTACATATATTAACATCAATGCTTATTTGGATTACACAGTAAAATTCATATAATTACAAACATTTCTTTAACTACCTTTTTTTTTAGATTTTAGTACATATTTACAATAATAAGTTATTTAAAAAATGTATTATATGTATAAAAAAGAAAAGTTTTTGTCAAGGACTTAAACTGAAGGTACTAAAATGCACCTGGTCCCACCGAGATTTGAACTCAATTTACTGGATTCAGAGTATAGAGTGCTAACCATAACACCATGGAATCTCCCTTCTAATAACACATATAAAACTTTCTCTCAGAGTGTAAGATCTTAATTTCTACAAGATACAGAAATATTCATTTAAAGAGATATGTACTACATTGTATTTACAAATAAAACCATTAGGACCTTAACAATTTGTGTATACAGATTATTAGTTTCAGAGTCCAGAATTGTTAACAGTACACCATGAAAGCTCATTCATATGGTGGCATGTAAAAATGTTTCTCACAGTGTAAGATTCTTAGAGGTTACATTTTATTGGAAATACATTACAGATAAACCTGTCTCTCAGTGTGTATGATTCTTAATTAATGCAATTTATAGATATTTTCTTTCTCAGAGATATAAACTGCATAATACTTACAAAAAAACAATAGGTCATACCAAGATGTAAATACAAATCATGGATTCAGAGTCCAAAATGGTTACAAATACACCAGAAAACCTCATTCATGAGGAAGCATTTAAACAGTTTTAATTAGAATGTACTCTCAGAGAAATATAAACTGAACGGTTCTTACAAAAAACCAATAGGACCTACCAAGATTTAAATACAGATCACTGGATTCAAAGATCAGACTGGTTACCAATACACCAAGAAACCTCATTCACGAGGGAGAGCTAAACATTTTTTTCTAAAATGTTAGATTCTTAGAAGACACATTTTATTGCAATTATTGTACATATATTTACATCAACGCTTATTTGGGTTATATAGTAAAATTCATATAATTACATACATTTCTATAACTACCTTTTTTAGCTTTTTGTACATATTTACAAAAATCAGTGATTTAAAAAAATCATTATATGTATGAAAAAGAAGACTTTCTGTCAATCAAGAACTTAAACTGAAGGTACTAAAACACAGCAGGTCCCACCGAGATTTGTACTCGGATCGCTGGATTCAGAATCCAGAGTGCTAACCATTACACCATGGAACCTCTCTTCTAACACCACATATACAACTTTCTCTTGGAGTGTGAGATCTTATTTTCTACAAGTTACAGGAATAATAATCAGAGAGATAAGTATAACATTGTATTTACAAAAAAAAGCCATTAGGACCTACCAAATTTTTATACAGATTATATGTTTCAGAGTCCAGAATTGTTAACAGTACACAATGAAACCTCATTCATATGGTAGCATGTACATTTTTGGTCAGAGTATAAGATTCTTAGTGGATACATTTTATTGGAATTAAATGACAGATAAACCTGTCTCTCAGTGTGTAAGATTCTTAATTTATGCAATTTATAGATATTTTCTTTCTCAGAGATATTAACTGTATTGTACTTACAACAAAACCAATATAACCTACCAAGATGTAAATATAGATCATGGATTCAGAGTCCAAAATGTTTACCAATACACCATGAAACCTCATCCATTAGGGAGCATCTAAATATTTTTATAAGAATGTACTCTCAGAGAGATATGAACTGAATGGTACTTACAAAAAACCAATAGGACCTACCAAGATTTAAATACAGATCACTATATTCAAAGATCAGAGTGGAGTGGTTACCAATACACCAAGAAACCACATTCATTAGGGAACATCTAAACATTTTTTTCTAAAATGTTAGATTCTTAGAAGACACATTTTATTGAAGTTATTGTACATATATTAACATCAATGCTTATTAGGATTACACAGTAAAATTCATATAATTACAAACATTTCTTTAACTACCTTTTTTTTAGATTTTAGTACATATTTACAATAATAAGTTATTTAAAAAATGTATTATATGTATAAAAAAGAAAAGTTTTTGTCAAGGACTTAAACTGGAGGTACTAAAATGCACCTGGTCCCACCGAAATTTGAACTCAATTTACTGGATTCAGAGTACAGAGTGCTAACCATAACACCATGGAATCTCCCTTCTAATAACACATATAAAACTTTCTCTCAGATGTGTAAAATCTTAATTTCCACAAGATACAGAAATATTCATTCAGAGAGATATGTACTACATTGTATTTACAAATAAATCTATTAGGACCTACCAATTTGTATATACAGATTATTAGTTTCAGAGTCCAGAATTGTTAACAGTACACCATGAAAGCTCATTCATATGGTGGCATGTAAAAAAATTTCTCACAGTGTAAGATTCTTAGAGGTTACATTTTATTGGAAATATATTACAGATAAACCTGTCTCTCAGTGTGTATGATTCTTAATTAATGCAATTTATAGATATTTTCTTTCTCAGAGATGTAAACTGCATAATACTTACAAAAAAACAATAGGCCCTACCAAGATGTAAATACAAATCATGGATTCAGAGTCCAAAATGGTTACAAATAAACCAGGAAACCTCATTCATGAGGAAGCATTTAAACAGTTTTTATTAGAATGTACTCTCAGAGAAATATAAACTGAACGGTTCTTGCAAAAAACCAATAGGACCTACCAAGATTTAAATACAGATCACTGGATTCAAAGATCAGACTGGTTACCAATACACCAAGAAACCTCATTCACGAGGGAGAGCTAAACATTTTTTTCTAAAATGTTAGATTCTTAGAAGACACATTTTATTGCAATTATTGTACATATATTTACATCAACGCTTATTTGGGTTATATAGTAAAATTCATATAATTACATACATTTCTATAACTACCTTTTTTAGCTTTTTGTACATATTTACAAAAATCAGTGATTTAAAAAAATCATTATATGTATGAAAAAGAAGACTTTCTGTCAATCAAGAACTTAAACTGAAGGTACTAAAACACAGCAGGTCCCACCGAGATTTGTACTCGGATCGCTGGATTCAGAATCCAGAGTGCTAACCATTACACCATGGAACCTCTCTTCTAACACCACATATACAACTTTCTCTTGGAGTGTGAGATCTTATTTTCTACAAGTTACAGGAATAATAATCAGAGAGATAAGTATAACATTGTATTTACAAAAAAAAGCCATTAGGACCTACCAAATTTTTATACAGATTATAGGTTTCAGAGTCCAGAATTGTTAACAGTACACAATGAAACCTCATTCATATGGTAGCATGTACATTTTTGGTCAGAGTATAAGATTCTTAGTGGATACATTTTATTGGAATTAAATGACAGATAAACCTGTCTCTCAGTGTGTAAGATTCTTAATTTATGCAATTTATAGATATTTTCTTTCTCAGAGATATTAACTGTATTGTACTTACAACAAAACCAATATAACCTACCAAGATGTAAATATAGATCATGGATTCAGAGTCCAAAATGTTTACCAATACACCATGAAACCTCATCCATTAGGGAGCATCTAAATATTTTTATAAGAATGTACTCTCAGAGAGATATGAACTGAATGGTACTTACAAAAAACCAATAGGACCTACCAAGATTTAAATACAGATCACTATATTCAAAGATCAGAGTGGAGTGGTTACCAATACACCAAGAAACCACATTCATTAGGGAACATCTAAACATTTTTTTCTAAAATGTTAGATTCTTAGAAGACACATTTTATTGAAGTTATTGTACATATATTAACATCAATGCTTATTAGGATTACACAGTAAAATTCATATAATTACAAACATTTCTTTAACTACCTTTTTTTTAGATTTTAGTACATATTTACAATAATAAGTTATTTAAAAAATGTATTATATGTATAAAAAAGAAAAGTTTTTGTCAAGGACTTAAACTGAAGGTACTAAAATGCACCTGGTCCCACCGAAATTTGAACTCAATTTACTGGATTCAGAGTACAGAGTGCTAACCATAACACCATGGAATCTCCCTTCTAATAACACATATAAAACTTTCTCTCAGATGTGTAAAATCTTAATTTCCACAAGATACAGAAATATTCATTCAGAGAGATATGTACTACATTGTATTTACAAATAAATCTATTAGGACCTACCAATTTGTATATACAGATTATTAGTTTCAGAGTCCAGAATTGTTAACAGTACACCACGAAAGCTCATTCATATGGTGGCATGTAAAAAATTTTCTCACAGTGTAAGATTCTTAGAGGTTACATTTTATTGGAAATATATTACAGATAAACCTGTCTCTCAGTGTGTATGATTCTTAATTAATGAAATTATAGATATTTTCTTTCTCAGAGATGTAAACTGCATAATACTTACAAAAAAACAATAGGCCCTACCAAGATGTAAATACAAATCATGGATTCAGAGTCCAAAATGGTTACAAATAAACCAGGAAACCTCATTCATGAGGAAGCATTTAAACAGTTTTTATTAGAATGTACTCTCAGAGAAATATAAACTGAACGGTTCTTGCAAAAAACCAATAGGACCTACCAAGATTTAAATACAGATCACTGGATTCAAAGATCAGAGTGGTTACCAATACACCAAGAAACCTCATTCACGAGGGAGAGCTAAACATTTTTTTCTAAAATGTTAGATTCTTAGAAGACACATTTTATTGCAATTATTGTACATATATTTACATCAACGCTTATTTGGGTTATATAGTAAAATTCATACAATTACATACATTTCTATAACTACCTTTTTTAGATTTTTGTACATATTTACAAAAATCAGTGATTTAAAAAAATCATTATATGTATGAAAAAGAAGACTTTCTGTCAATCAAGAACTTAAACTGAAGGTACTAAAACACATCAGGTCCCACCGAGATTTGAACTCGGATCGCTGGATTCAGAATCCAGAGTGCTAACCATTACACCATGGAACCTCTCTTCTAACACCACATATACAACTTTCTCTTGGAGTGTGAGATCTTATTTTCTACAAGTTACAGGAATAATAATCAGAGAGATAAGTATAACATTGTATTTACAAAAAAAAGCCATTAGGACCTTCCAAATTTTTATACAGATTATAGGTTTCAGAGTCCAGAATTGTTAACAGTACACAATGAAACCTCATTCATATGGTAGCATGTACATTTTTGGTAAGAGTATAAGATTCTTAGTGGATACATTTTATTGGAATTAAATGACAGATAAACCTGTCTCTCAGTGTGTAAGATTCTTAATTTATGCAATTTATAGATATTTTCTTTCTCAGAGATATTAACTGTATTGTACTTACAACAAAACCAATATAACCTACCAAGATGTAAATATAGATCATGGATTCAGAGTCCAAAATGTTTACCAATACACCATGAAACCTCATCCATTAGGGAGCATCTAAATATTTTTTATAAGAATGTACTCTCAGAGAGATATGAACTGAATGGTACTTACAAAAAACCAATAGGACCTACCAAGATTTAAATACAGATCACTATATTCAAAGATCAGAGTGGAGTGGTTACCAATACACCAAGAAACCACATTCATTAGGGAACATCTAAACATTTTTTTCTAAAATGTTAGATTCTTAGAAGACACATTTTATTGAAGTTATTGTACATATATTAACATCAATGCTTATTTGGATTACACAGTAAAATTCATATAATTACAAACATTTCTTTAACTACCTTTTTTTAGATTTTAGTACATATTTACAATAATGAGTAATTTAAAAAATGTATTATATGTATAAAAAAGAAAAGTTTTTGTCAAGGACTTAAACTGAAGGTACTAAAATGCACCTGGTCCCACCGAAATTTGAACTCAATTTACTGGATTCCCTTCTAATAACACATATAAAACTTTCTCTCAGATGTGTAAAATCTTAATTTCCACAAGATACAGAAATATTCATTCAGAGAGATATGTACTACATTGTATTTACAAATAAAACTATTAGGACCTACCAATTTGTATATACAGATTATTAGTTTCAGAGTCCAGAATTGTTAACAGTACACCATGAAAGCTCATTCATATGGTGGCATGTAAAAAATTTTCTCACAGTGTAAGATTCTTAGAGGTTACATTTTATTGGAAATATATTACAGATAAACCTGTCTCTCAGTGTGTATGATTCTTAATTAATGCAATTTATAGATATTTTCTTTCTCAGAGATGTAAACTGCATAATACTTCCAAAAAAACAATAGGCCCTACCAAGATGTAAATACAAATCATGGATTCAGAGTCCAAAATGGTTACAAATACACCAGGAAACCTCATTCATGAGGAAGCATTTAAACAGTTTTTATTAGAATGTACTCTCAGAGAAATATAAACTGAACGGTTCTTGCAAAAAACCAATAGGACCTACCAAGATTTAAATACAGATCACTGGATTCAAAGATCAGAGTGGTTACCAATACACCAAGAAACCTCATTCACGAGGGAGAGCTAAACATTTTTTTCTAAAATGTTAGATTCTTAGAAGACACATTTTATTGCAATTATTGTACATATATTTACATCAACGCTTATTTGGGTTATATAGTAAAATTCATACAATTACATACATTTCTATAACTACCTTTTTTATCTTTTTGTAAATATTTACAAAAATCAGTGATTTAAAAAAATCATTATATGTATGAAAAAGAAGACTTTCTGTCAATCAAGAACTTAAACTGAAGGTACTAAAACACATCAGGTCCCACCGAGATTTGAACTCGGATCGCTGGATTCAGAGTCCAGAGTGCTAACCATTACACCATGGAACCTCTCTTCTAATACCACATATACAACTTTCTCTTAGAGTGTGAGATCTTATTTTCTACAAGTTACAGGAATAATAATCAGAGAGATAAGTATAACATTGTATTTACAAAAAAAGCCATTAGGACCTACCAAATTTTTATACAGATTATAGGTTTCAGAGTCCAGAATTGTTAACAGTACACAATGAAACCTCATTCATATGGTAGCATGTACATTTTTGGTCAGAGTATAAGATTCTTAGTGGATACATTTTATTGGAATTAAATGACAGATAAACCTGTCTCTCAGTGTGTAAGATTCTTAATTTATGCAATTTATAGATATTTTCTTTCTCAGAGATATTAACTGTATTGTACTTACAACAAAACCAATATAACCTACCAAGATGTAAATATAGATCATGGATTCAGAGTCCAAAAGGTTTACCAATACACCATGAAACCTCATCCATTAGGGAGCATCTAAATATTTTTATAAGAATGTACTCTCAGAGAGATATGAACTGAATGGTACTTACAAAAAACCAATAGGACCTACCAAGATTTAAATACAGATCACTATATTCAAAGATCAGAGTGGAGTGGTTACCAATACACCAAAAAACCACATTCATTAGGGAACATCTAAACATTTTTTTCTAAAATGTTAGATTCTTAGAAGACACATTTTATTGAAGTTATTGTACATATATTAACATCAATGCTTATTTGGATTACACAGTAAAATTCATATAATTACAAACATTTCTTTAACTACCTTTTTTTAGATTTTAGTACATATTTACAATAATAAGTTATTTAAAAAATGTATTATATGTATAAAAAAGAAAAGTTTTTGTCAAGGACTTAAACTGAAGGTACTAAAATGCACCTGGTCCCACCGAAATTTGAACTCAATTTACTGGATTCAGAGTACAGAGTGCTAACCATAACACCATGGAATCTCCCTTCTAATAACACATATAAAACTTTCTCTCAGATGTGTAAAATCTTAATTTCCACAAGAAACAGAAATATTCATTCAGAGAGATATGTACTACATTGTATTTACAAATAAAACTATTAGGACCTACCAATTTGTATATACAGATTATTAGTTTCAGAGTCCAGAATTGTTAACAGTACACCATGAAAGCTCATTCATATGGTGGCATGTAAAAAATTTTCTCACAGTGTAAGATTCTTAGAGGTTACATTTTATTGGAAATTTATTACAGATAAACCTGTCTCTCAGTGTGTATGATTCTTAATTAATGCAATTTATAGATATTTTCTTTCTCAGAGATGTAAACTGCATAATACTTACAAAAAAACAAAAGGCCCTACCAAGATGTAAATACAAATCATGGATTCAGAGTCCAAAATGGTTACAAATACACCAGGAAACCTCATTCATGAGGAATCATTTAAACAGTTTTTATTAGAATGTACTCTCAGAGAAATATAAACTGAACGGTTCTTGCAAAAAACCAATAGGACCTACCAAGATTTAAATACAGATCACTGGATTCAAAGATCAGAGTGGTTACCAATACACCAAGAAACCTCATTCACGAGGGAGAGCTAAACATTTTTTTCTAAAATGTTAGATTCTTAGAAGACACATTTTATTGCAATTTTTGTACATATATTTACATCAACGCTTATTTGGGTTATATAGTAAAATTCATACAATTACATACATTTCTATAACTACCTTTTTTAGCTTTTTGTAAATATTTACAAAAATCAGTGATTTAAAAAAATCATTATATGTATGAAAAAGAAGACTTTCTGTCAATCAAGAACTTAAACTGAAGGTACTAAAATACATCAGGTCCCACCGAGATTTGAACTCGGATCGCTGGATTCAGAGACCAGAGTGCTAACCATTACACCATGGAACCTCTCTTCTAATACCACATATACAACTTTCTCTTAGAGTGTGAGATCTTATTTTCTACAAGTTACAGGAATAATAATCAGAGAGATAAGTATAACATTGTATTTACAAAAAAAGCCATTAGGACCTACCAAATTTTTATACAGATTATAGGTTTCAGAGTCCAGAATTGTTAACAGTACACAATGAAACCTCATTCATATGGTAGCATGTACATTTTTGGTCAGAGTATAAGATTCTTAGTGGATACATTTTATTGGAATTAAATGACAGATAAACCTGTCTCTCAGTGTGTAAGATTCTTAATTTATGCAATTTATAGATATTTTCTTTCTCAGAGATATTAACTGTATTGTACTTACAACAAAACCAATATAACCTACCAAGATGTAAATATAGATCATGGATTAAGAGTCCAAAAGGTTTACCAATACACCATGAAACCTCATCCATTAGGGAGCATCTAAATATTTTTATAAGAATGTACTCTCAGAGAGATATGAACTGAATGGTACTTACAAAAAACCAATAGGACCTACCAAGATTTAAATACAGATCACTATATTCAAAGATCAGAGTGGAGTGGTTACCAATACACCAAGAAACCACATTCATTAGGGAACATCTAAACATTTTTTTCTAAAATGTTAGATTCTTAGAAGACACATTTTATTGAAGTTATTGTACATATATTAACATCAATGCTTATTTGGATTACACAGTAAAATTCATATAATTACAAACATTTCTTTAACTACCTTTTTTTAGATTTTAGTACATATTTACAATAATAAGTTATTTAAAAAATTTGTTATATGTATAAAAAAGAAAAGTTTTTGTCAAGGACTTAAACTGAAGGTACTAAAATGCACCTGGTCCCACCAAAATTTGAACTCAATTTACAGGATTCAGAGTACAGAGTGCTAACCATAACACCATGGAATCTCCCTTCTAATAACACATATAAAACTTTCTCTCAGAGTGTAAAATCTTAATTTCCACAAGATACAGAAATATTCATTCAGAGAGATATGTACTACATTGTATTTACAAATAAAACTATTAGGACCTACCAATTTGTATATACAGATTATTAGTTTCAGAGTCCAGAATTGTTAACAGTACACCATGAAAGCTCATTCATATGGTGGCATGTAAATTTTTTTCTCACAGTGTAAGATTCTTAGAGGTTACATTTTATTGGAAATATATTACAGATAAACCTGTCTCTCAGTGTGTATGATTCTTAATTAATGCAATTTATAGATATTTTCTTTCTCAGAGATGTAAACTGCATAATACTTACAAAAAAACAATAGGCCCTACCAAGATGTAAATACAAATCATGGATTCAGAGTCCAAAATGGTTACAAATACACCAGGAAACCTCATTCATGAGGAAGCATTTAAACAGTTTTTATTAGAATGTACTCTCAGATAAATATAAACTGAACGGTTCTTGCAAAAAACCAATAGGACCTACCAAGATTTAAATACAGATCACTGGATTCAAAGATCAGAGTGGTTACCAATACACCAAGAAACCTCATTCACGAGGGAGAGCTAAACATTTTTTTCTAAAATGTTAGATTCTTAGAAGACACATTTTATTGCAATTATTGTACATATATTTACATCAACGCTTATTTGGGTTATATAGTAAAATTCATATAATTACATACATTTCTATAACTACCTTTTTTAGCTTTTTGTAAATATTTACAAAAATCAGTGATTTAAAAAAATCATTATATGTATGAAAAAGAAGAATTTCTGTCAATCAAGAACTTAAACTGAAGGTACTAAAACACATCAGGCCCCACCGAGATTTGAACTCGGATCGCTGGATTCAGAGTCCAGAGTGCTAACCATTACACCATGGAACCTCTCTTCTAACACCACATATACAACTTTCTCTTAGAGTGTGAGATCTTATTTTCTACAAGTTACAGGAATAATAATCAGAGAGATAAGTATAACATTGTATTTACAAAAAAAGCCATTAGGACCTACCAAATTTTTATACAGATTATAGGTTTCAGAGTCCAGAATTGTTAACAGTACACAATGAAACCTCATTCATATGGTAGCATGTACATTTTTGGTCAGAGTATAAGATTCTTAGTGGATACATTTTATTGGAATTAAATGACAGATAAACCTGTCTCTCAGTGTGTAAGATTCTTAATTTATGCAATTTATAGATATTTTCTTTCTCAGAGATATTAACTGTATTGTACTTACAACAAAACCAATATAACCTACCAAGATGTAAATATAGATCATGGATTCAGAGTCCAAAATGTTTACCAATACACCATGAAACCTCATCCATTAGGGAGCATCTAAATATTTTTATAAGAATGTACTCTCAGAGAGATATGAACTGAATGGTACTTACAAAAAACCAATAGGACCTACCAAGATTTAAATACAGATCACTATATTCAAAGATCAGAGTGGAGTGGTTACCAATACACCAAGAAACCACATTCATTAGGGAACATCTAAACACTTTTTTCTAAAATGATAGATTCTTAGAAGACACATTTTATTGAAGTTATTGTACATATATTAACATCAATGCTTATTTGGATTACACAGTAAAATTCATATAATTACAAACATTTCTTTAATTACCTTTTTTTAGATTTTAGTACATATTTACAATAATAAGTTATTTAAAAAATGTATTATATGTATAAAAAAGAAAAGTTTTTGTCAAGGACTTAAACTGAAGGTACTAAAATGCACCTGGTCCCACCGAAATTTGAACTCAATTTACTGGATTCAGAGTACAGAGTGCTAACCATAACACCATGGAAACTCCCTTCTAATAACACATATAAAACTTTCTCTCAGAGTGTAAAATCTTAATTTCCACAAGATACAGAAATATTCATTCAGAGAGATATGTACTACATTGTATTCACAAATAAAACTATTAGGACCTACCAATTTGTATATACAGATTATTAGTTTCAGAGTCCAGAATTGTTAACAGTACACCATGAAAGCTCATTCATATGGTGGCATGTAAAAATGTTTCTCACAGTGTAAGATTCTTAGAGGTTACATTTTATTGGAAATATATTACAGATAAACCTGTCTCTCAGTGTGTATGATTCTTAATTAATGCAATTTATAGATATGTTCTTTCTCAGAGATATAAACTGCATAATACTTACAAAAAAACAATAGGACCTACCAAGATGTAAATACAAATCATGGATTCAGAGTCCAAAATGGTTACAAATACACCAGGAAACCTCATTCATGAGGAAGCATTTAAACAGTTTTTATTAGAATGTACTCTCAGAGAAATATAAACTGAACGGTTCTTACAAAAAACCAATAGGACCTACCAAGATTTAAATACAGATCACTGGATTCAAAGATCAGACTGGTTACCAATACACCAAGAAACCTCATTCACGAGGGAGAGCTAAACATTTTTTTCTAAAATGTTAGATTCTTAGAAGACACATTTTATTGCAATTATTGTACATACATTTACATCAACGCTTATTTGGGTTATATAGTAAAATTCATATAATTACATACATTTCTATAACTACCTTTTTTAGCTTTTTGTACATATTTACAAAAATCAGTGATTTAAAAAAATCATTATATGTATGAAAAAGAAGACTTTCTGTCAATCAAGAACTTAAACTGAAGGTACTAAAACACATCAGGTCCCACCGAGATTTGAACTCGGATCGCTGGATTCAGAATCCAGAGTGCTAACCATTACACCATGGAACCTCTCTTCTAACACCACATATACAACTTTCTCTTGGAGTGTGAGATCTTATTTTCTACAAGTTACAGGAATAATAATCAGAGAGATAAGTATAACATTGTATTTACAAAAAAAAGCCATTAGGACCTACCAAATTTTTACACAGATTATAGGTTTCAGAGTCCAGAATTGTTAACAGTACACAATGAAACCTCATTCATATGGTAGCATGTACATTTTTGGTCAGAGTATAAGATTCATAGCGGATACATTTTATTGGAATTAAATGACAGATAAACCTGTCTCTCAGTGTGTAAGATTCTTAATTTATGCAATTTATAGATATTTTCTTTCTCAGAGATATTAACTGTATTGTACTTACAACAAAACCAATATAACCTACCAAGATGTAAATATAGATCATGGATTCAGAGTCCAAAATGTTTACCAATACACCATGAAACCTCATCCATTAGGGAGCATCTAAATATTTTTATAAGAATGTACTCTCAGAGAGATATGAACTGAATGGTACTTACAAAAAACCAATAGGACCTACCAAGATTTAAATACAGATCACTATATTCAAAGATCAGAGTGGAGTGGTTACCAATACACCAAGAAACCACATTCATTAGGGAACATCTAAACATTTTTTTCTAAAATGTTAGATTCTTAGAAGACACATTTTATTGAAGTTATTGTACATATATTAACATCAATGCTTATTTGGATTACACAGTAAAATTCATATAATTACAAACATTTCTTTAACTACCTTTTTTTTAGATTTTAGTACATATTTACAATAATAAGTTATTTAAAAAATGTATTATATGTATAAAAAAGAAAAGTTTTTGTCAAGGACTTAAACTGAAGGTACTAAAATGCACCTGGTCCCACCGAAATTTGAACTCAATTTACTGGATTCCCTTCTAATAACACATATAAAACTTTCTCTCAGATGTGTAAAATCTTAATTTCCACAAGATACAGAAATATTCATTCAGAGAGATATGTACTACATTGTATTTACAAATAAAACTATTAGGACCTACCAATTTGTATATACAGATTATTAGTTTCAGAGTCCAGAATTGTTAACAGTACACCATGAAAGCTCATTCATATGGTGGCATGTAAAAAAATTTCTCACAGTGTAAGATTCTTAGAGGTTACATTTTATTGGAAATATATTACAGATAAACCTGTCTCTCAGTGTGTATGATTCTTAATTAATGCAATTTATAGATATTTTCTTTCTCAGAGATGTAAACTGCATAATACTTACAAAAAAACAATAGGCCCTACCAAGATGTAAATACAAATCATGGATTCAGAGTCCAAAATGGTTACAAATACACCAGGAAACCTCATTCATGAGGAAGCATTTAAACAGTTTTTATTAGAATGTACTCTCAGAGAAATATAAACTGAACGGTTCTTGCAAAAAACCAATAGGACCTACCAAGATTTAAATACAGATCACTGGATTCAAAGATCAGAGTGGCTACCAATACACCAAGAAACCTAATTCACGAGGGAGAGATAAACATTTTTTTCTAAAATGTTAGATTCTTAGAAGACACATTTTATTGCAATTATTGTACATATATTTACATCAACGCTTATTTGGGTTATATAGTAAAATTCATACAATTACATACATTTCTATAACTACCTTTTTTAGCTTTTTGTACATATTTACAAAAATCAGTGATTTAAAAAAATCATTATATGTATGAAAAAGAAGACTTTCTGTCAATCAAGAACTTAAACTGAAGATACTAAAACACATCAGGTCCCACCGAGATTTGAACTCGGATCGCTGGATTCAGAGTCCAGAGTGCTAACCATTACACCATGGAACCTCTCTTCTAATACCACATATACAACTTTCTCTTAGAGTGTGAGATCTTATTTTCTACAAGTTACAGGAATAATAATCAGAGAGATAAGTATAACATTGTATTTTCAAAAAAAGCCATTAGGACCTACCAAATTTTTATACAGATTATAGGTTTCAGAGTCCAGAATTGTTAACAGTACACAATGAAACCTCATTCATATGGTAGCATGTACATTTTTGGTCAGAGTATAAGATTCTTAGTGGATACATTTTATTGGAATTAAATGACAGATAAACCTGTCTCTCAGTGTGTAAGATTCTTAATTTATGCAATTTATAGATATTTTCTTTCTCAGAGATATTAACTGTATTGTACTTACAACAAAACCAATATAACCTACCAAGATGTAAATATAGATCATGGATTCAGAGTCCAAAAGGTTTACCTATACACCATGAAACCTCATCCATTAGGGAGCATCTAAATATTTTTATAAGAATGTATTCTCAGAGAGATATGAACTGAATGGTACTTACAAAAAACCAATAGGACCTACCAAGATTTAAATACAGATCACTATATTCAAAGATCAGAGTGGAGTGGTTACCAATACACCAAGAAACCACATTCATTAGGGAACATCTAAACATTTTTTTCTAAAATGTTAGATTCTTAGAAGACACATTTTATTGAAGTTATTGTACATATATTAACATCAATGCTTATTTGGATTACACAGTAAAATTCATATAATTACAAACATTTCTTTAACTACCTTTTTTTAGATTTTAGTACATATTTACAATAATAAGTTATTTAAAAAATGTATTATATGTATAAAAAAGAAAAGTTTTTGTCAAGGACTTAAACTGAAGGTACTAAAATGCACCTGGTCCCACCGAAATTTGAACTCAATTTACTGGATTCAGAGTACAGAGTGCTAACCATAACACCATGGAATCTCCCTTCTAATAACACATATAAAACTTTCTCTCAGAGTGTAAAATCTTAATTTCCACAAGATACAGAAATATTCATTCAGAGAGATATGTACTACATTGTATTTACAAATAAAACTATTAGGACCTACCAATTTGTATATACAGATTATTAGTTTCAGAGTCCAGAATTGTTAACAGTACACCATGAAAGCTCATTCATATGGTGGCATGTAAAAATTTTTCTCACAGTGTAAGATTCTTAGAGGTTACATTTTATTGGAAATATATTACAGATAAACCTGTCTCTCAGTGTGTATGATTCTTAATTAATGCAATTTATAGATATTTTCTTTCTCAGAGATGTAAACTGCATAATACTTACAAAAAAACAATAGGCCCTACCAAGATGTAAATACAAATCATGGATTCAGAGTCCAAAATGGTTACAAATACACCAGGAAACCTCATTCATGAGGAAGCATTTAAACAGTTTTTATTAGAATGTACTCTCAGAGAAATATAAACTGAACGGTTCTTACAAAAAACCAATAGGACCTACCAAGATTTAAATACAGATCACTGGATTCAAAGATCAGAGTGGTTACCAATGCACCAAGAAACCTCATTCACGAGGGAGAGCTAAACATTTTTTTCTAAAATGTTAGATTCTTAGAAGACACATTTTATTGCAATTATTGTACATATATTTACATCGACGCTTATTTGGGTTATATAGTAAAATTCATATAATTACATACATTTTTATAACTACCTTTTTTAGCTTTTTGTAAATATTTACAAAAATCAGTGATTTAAAAAAATCATTATATGTATGAAAAAGAAGACTTTCTGTCAATCAAGAACTTAAACTGAAGGTACACATCAGGTCCCACCGAGATTTGAACTCGGATCGCTAGATTCAGAGTCCAGAGTGCTAACCATTACACCATGGAACCTCTCTTCTAACACCATATATACAACTTTCTCTTAGAGTGTGAGATCTTATTTTCTACAAGTTACAGGAATAATAATCAGAGAGATAAGTATAACATTGTATTTACAAAAAAAGCCAATAGGACTTACCAAATTTTTATACAGATTATAGGTTTCAGAGTCCAGAATTGTTAACAGTACACAATGAAACCTCATTCATATGGTAGCATGTACATTTTTGGTCAGAGTATAAGATTCTTAGTGGATACATTTTATTGGAATTAAATGACAGATAAACCTGTCTCTCAGTGTGTAAGATTCTTAATTTATGCAATTTATAGATATTTTCTTTCTCAGAGATATTAACTGTATTGTACTTACAACAAAACCAATATAACCTACCAAGATGTAAATATAGATCATGGATTCAGAGTCCAAAATGTTTACCAATACACCATGAAACCTCATCCATTAGGGAGCATCTAAATATTTTTATAAGAATGTACTCTCAGAGAGATATGAACTGAATGGTACTTACAAAAAACCAATAGGACCTACCAAGATTTAAATACAGATCACTATATTCAAAGATCAGAGTGGAGTGGTTACCAATACACCAAGAAACCACATTCATTAGGGAACATCGAAACATTTTTTTCTAAAATGTTAGATTCTTAGAAGACACATTTTATTGAAGTTATTGTACATATATTAACATCAATGCTTATTTGGATTACACAGTAAAATTCATATAATTACAAACATTTCTTTAACTACCTTTTTTTAGATTTTAGTACATATTTACAATAATAAGTTATTTAAAAAATTTGTTATATGTATAAAAAAGAAAAGTTTTTGTCAAGGACTTAAACTGAAGGTACTAAAATGCACCAGGTCCCACCGAAATTTTAACTCAATTTACTGGATTCAGAGTACAGAGTGCTAACCATAACACCATGGAATCTCCCTTCTAATAACACATATAAAACTTTCTCTCAGAGTGTAAAATCTTAATTTCTACAAGATACAGAAATATTCATTCAGAGAGATATGTACTACATTGTATTTACAAATAAAACCATTAGGACCTACCAATTTGTATATACAGATTATTAGTTTAAGAGTCCAGAATTGTTAACAGTAAACCATGAAAGCTCATTCATATGGTGGCATGTAAAAAAATTTCTCACAGTGTAAGATTCTTAGAGGTTACATTTTATTGGAAATATATTACAGATAAACCTGTCTCTCAGTGTGTATGATTCTTAGTTTATGCAATTTATAGATATTTTCTTTCTCAGAGATATGAACAGCATAATACTTACAAAAAAACAATAGGACCTACCAAGATGTAAATACAAATCATGGATTCAGAGTCCAAAATGGTTACAAATACACCAGGAAACCTCATTCATGAGGAAGCATTTAAACAGTTTTTTTTAGAATGTACTCTCAGAGAAATATAAACTGAACGGTTCTTGCAAAAAACCAATAGGACCTACCAAGATTTAAATACAGATCACTGGATTCAAAGATCAGAATGGTTACCAATACACCAAGAAACCTCATTCACGAGGGAGAGCTAAACATTTTTTTCTAAAATGTTAGATTCTTAGAAGACACATTTTATTGCAATTATTGTACATATATTTACATCAACGCTTATTTGGGTTATATAGTAAAATTCATACAATTACATACATTTCTATAACTACCTTTTTTAGCTTTTTGTAAATATTTACAAAAATCAGTGATTTAAAAAAATCATTATATGTATGAAAAAGAAGACTTTCTGTCAATCAAGAACTTAAACTGAAGGTACACATCAGGTCCCACCGAGATTTGAACTCGGATCGCTGGATTCAGAGTCCAGAGTGCTAACCATTACACCATGCAACCTCTCTTCTAACACCACATATACAACTTTCTCTTAGAGTGTGAGATCTTATTTTCTACAAGTTACAGGAATAATAATCAGAGAGATAAGTATAACATTGTATTTACAAAAAAAGCCAATAGGACTTACCAAATTTTTATACAGATTATAGGTTTCAGAGTCCAGAATTGTTAACAGTACACAATGAAACCTCATTCATATGGTAGCATGTACATTTTTGGTCAGAGTATAAGATTCTTAGTGGATACATTTTATTGGAATTAAATGATAGATAAACCTGTCTCTCAGTGTGTAAGATTCTTAATTTATGCAATTTATAGATATTTTCTTTCTCAGAGATATTAACTGTATTGTACTTACAACAAAACCAATATAACCTACCAAGATGTAAATATAGATCATGGATTCAGAGTCCAAAATGTTTACCAATACACCATGAAACCTCATCCATTAGGGAGCATCTAAATATTTTTATAAGAATGTACTCTCAGAGAGATATGAACTGAATGGTACTTACAAAAAACCAATAAGACCTACCAAGATTTAAATACAGATCACTATATTCAAAGATCAGAGTGGAGTGGTTACCAATACACCAAGAAACCACATTCATTAGGGAACATCTAAACATTTTTTTCTAAAATGTTAGATTCTTAGAAGACACATTTTATTGAAGTTATTGTACATATATTAACATCAATGCTTATTTGGATTACACAGTAAAATTCATATAATTACAAACATTTCTTTAACTACCTTTTTTTAGATTTTAGTACATATTTACAATAATAAGTTATTTAAAAAATGTATTATATGTATAAAAAAGAAAAGTTTTTGTCAAGGACTTAAACTGAAGGTACTAAAATGCACCTGGTCCCACCGAAATTTGAACTCAATTTACTGGATTCAGAGTACAGAGTGCTAACCATAACACCATGGAATCTCCCTTCTAATAACACATATAAAACTTTCTCTCAGATGTGTAAAATCTTAATTTCCACAAGATACAGAAATATTCATTCAGAGAGATATGTACTACATTGTATTTACAAATAAAACTATTAGGACCTACCAATTTGTATATACAGATTATTAGTTTCAGAGTCCAGAATTGTTAACAGTACACCATGAAAGCTCATTCATATGGTGGCATGTAAAAATTTTTCTCACAGTGTAAGATTCTTAGAGGTTACATTTTATTGGAAATATATTACAGATAAACCTGTCTCTCAGTGTGTATGATTCTTAATTAATGCAATTTATAGATATTTTCTTTCTCAGAGATGTAAACTGCATAATACTTACAAAAAAACAATAGGCCCTACCAAGATGTAAATACAAATCATGGATTCAGAGTCCAAAATGGTTACAAATACACCAGGAAACCTCATTCATGAGGAAGCATTTAAACAGTTTTTATTAGAATGTACTCTCAGAGAAATATAAACTGAACGGTTCTTGCAAAAAACCAATAGGACCTACCAAGATTTAAATACAGATCACTGGATTCAAAGATCAGAGTGGTTACCAATACACCAAGAAACCTCATTCACGAGGGAGAGCTAAACATTTTTTTCTAAAATGTTAGATTCTTAGAAGACACATTTTATTGCAATTATTGTACATATATTTACATCAACGCTTATTTGGGTTATATAGTAAAATTCATACAATTACATACATTTCTATAACTACCTTTTTTATCTTTTTGTAAATATTTACAAAAATCAGTGATTTAAAAAAATCATTATATGTATGAAAAAGAAGACTTTCTGTCAATCAAGAACTTAAACTGAAGGTACTAAAACACATCAGGTCCCACCGAGATTTGAACTCGGATCGCTGGATTCAGAGTCCAGAGTGCTAACCATTACACCATGGAACCTCTCTTCTAATACCACATATACAACTTTCTCTTAGAGTGTGAGATCTTATTTTCTACAAGTTACAGGAATAATAATCAGAGAGATAAGTATAACATTGTATTTACAAAAAAAGCCATTAGGACCTACCAAATTTTTATACAGATTATAGGTTTCAGAGTCCAGAATTGTTAACAGTACACAATGAAACCTCATTCATATGGTAGCATGTACATTTTTGGTCAGAGTATAAGATTCTTAGTGGATACATTTTATTGGAATTAAATGACAGATAAACCTGTCTCTCAGTGTGTAAGATTCTTAATTTATGCAATTTATAGATATTTTCTTTCTCAGAGATATTAACTGTATTGTACTTACAACAAAACCAATAGAACCTACCAAGATGTAAATATAGATCATGGATTCAGAGTCCAAAATGTTTACCAATACACCATGAAACCTCATCCATTAGGGAGCATCTAAATATTTTTATAAGAATGTACTCTCAGAGAGATATGAACTGAATGGTACTTACAAAAAACCAATAGGACCTACCAAGATTTAAATACAGATCACTATATTCAAAGATCAGAGTGGAGTGGTTACCAATACACCAAGAAACCACATTCATTAGGGAACATCTAAACATTTTTTTCTAAAATGTTAGATTCTTAGAAGACACATTTTATTGACGTTATTGTACATATATTAACATCAATGCTTATTTGGATTACACAGTAAAATTCATATAATTACAAACATTTCTATAACTACCTTTTTTTTAGATTTTAGTACATATTTACATTAATAAGTTATTTAAAAAATTTATTATATGTATAAAAAAAGAAAAGTTTTTGTCAAGGACTTAAACTGAAGGTACTAAAATGCACCTGGTCCCACCGAGATTTGAACTCAATTTACTGGAATCAGAGTATAGAGTGCTAACCATAACACCATGGAATCTCCCTTCTAATAACACATATAAAACTTTCTCTCAGAGTGTAAAATCTTAATCTCTACAAGATACAGAAATATTCATTTAAAGAGATATGTACTACATTGTATTTACAAATAAAACCATTAGGACCTTAACAATTTGTGTATACAGATTATTAGTTTCAGAGTCCAGAATTGTTAACAGTACACCATGAAAGCTTATTCATATGGTGGCATGTAAAAATGTTTCTCACAGTGTAAGATTCTTAGAGGTTACATTTTATTGGAAATATATTACAGATAAACCTGTCTCTCAGTGTGTATGATTCTTAATTAATGCAATTTATAGATATTTTCTTTCTCAGAGATATAAACTGCATAATACTTACAAAAAAACAATAGGCCATACCAAGATGTAAATACAAATCATGGATTCAGAGTCCAAAATGGTTACAAATACACCAGGAAACCTCATTCATGAGGAAGCATTTAAACAGTTTTTATTAGAATATACTCTCAGAGAAATATAAACTGAACGGTTCTTACAAAAAACCAATAGGACCTACCAAGATTTAAATACAGATCACTGGATTCAAAGATCAGACTGGTTACCAATACACCAAGAAACCTCATTCACGAGGGAGAGCTAAACATTTTTTTCTAAAATGTTAGATTCTTAGAAGACACATTTTATTGCAATTATTGTACATACATTTACATCAACGCTTATTTGGGTTATATAGTAAAATTCATATAATTACATACATTTCTATAACTACCTTTTTTAGCTTTTTGTACATATTTACAAAAATCAGTGATTTAAAAAAATCATTATATGTATGAAAAAGAAGACTTTCTGTCAATCAAGAACTTAAACTGAAGGTACTAAAACACATCAGGTCCCACCGAGATTTGAACTCGGATCGCTGGATTCAGAATCCAGAGTGCTAACCATTACACCATGGAACCTCTCTTCTAACACCACATATACAACTTTCTCTTGGAGTGTGAGATCTTATTTTCTACAAGTTACAGGAATAATAATCAGAGAGATAAGTATAACATTGTATTTACAAAAAAAAGCCATTAGGACCTACCAAATTTTTATACAGATTATAGGTTTCAGAGTCCAGAATTGTTAACAGTACACAATGAAACCTCATTCATATGGTAGCATGTACATTTTTGGTAAGAGTATAAGATTCTTAGTGGATACATTTTATTGGAATTAAATGACAGATAAACCTGTCTCTCAGTGTGTAAGATTCTTAATTTATGCAATTTATAGATATTTTCTTTCTCAGAGATATTAACTGTATTGTACTTACAACAAAACCAATATAACCTACCAAGATGTAAATATAGATCATGGATTCAGAGTCCAAAATGTTTACCAATACACCATGAAACCTCATCCATTAGGGAGCATCTAAATATTTTTATAAGAATGTACTCTCAGAGAGATATGAACTGAATGGTACTTACAAAAAACCAATAGGACCTACCAAGATTTAAATACAGATCACTATATTCAAAGATCAGAGTGGAGTGGTTACCAATACACCAAGAAACCACATTCATTAGGGAACATCTAAACATTTTTTTCTAAAATGTTAGATTCTTAGGAGACACATTTTATTGAAGTTATTGTACATATATTAACATCAATGCTTATTTGGATTACACAGTAAAATTCATATAATTACAAACATTTCTTTAACTACCTTTTTTTTAGATTTTAGTACATATTTACAATAATAAGTTATTTAAAAAATGTATTATATGTATAAAAAAGAAAAGTTTTTGTCAAGGACTTAAACTGAAGGTACTAAAATGCACCTGGTCCCACCGAGATTTGAACTCAATTTACTGGATTCAGAGTATAGAGTGCTAACCATAACACCATGGAATCTCCCTTCTAATAACACATATAAAACTTTCTCTCAGAGTGTAAAATCTTAATTTCTACAAGATACAGAAATATTCATTTAAAGAGATATGTACTACATTGTATTTACAAATAAAACCATTAGGACCTTAACAATTTGTGTATACAGATTATTAGTTTCAGAGTCCAGAATTGTTAACAGTACACCATGAAAGCTCATTCATATGGTGGCATGTAAAAATGTTTCTCACAGTGTAAGATTCTTAGAGGTTACATTTTATTGGAAATACATTACAGATAAACCTGTCTCTCAGTGTGTATGATTCTTAATTAATGCAATTTATAGATATTTTCTTTCTCAGAGATATAAACTGCATAATACTTACAAAAAAACAATAGGTCATACCAAGATGTAAATACAAATCATGGATTCAGAGTCCAAAATGGTTACAAATACACCAGAAAACCTCATTCATGAGGAAGCATTTAAACAGTTTTTATTAGAATGTACTCTCAGAGAAATATAAACTGAACGGTTCTTACAAAAAACCAATAGGACCTACCAAGATTTAAATACAGATCACTGGATTCAAAGATCAGACTGGTTACCAATACACCAAGAAACCTCATTCACGAGGGAGAGCTAAACATTTTTTTCTAAAATGTTAGATTCTTAGAAGACACATTTTATTGCAATTATTGTACATATATTTACATCAACGCTTATTTGGGTTATATAGTAAAATTCATATAATTACATACATTTCTATAACTACCTTTTTTAGCTTTTTGTACATATTTACAAAAATCAGTGATTTAAAAAAATCATTATATGTATGAAAAAGAAGACTTTCTGTCAATCAAGAACTTAAACTGAAGGTACTAAAACACAGCAGGTCCCACCGAGATTTGTACTCGGATCGCTGGATTCAGAATCCAGAGTGCTAACCATTACACCATGGAACCTCTCTTCTAACACCACATATACAACTTTCTCTTGGAGTGTGAGATCTTATTTTCTACAAGTTACAGGAATAATAATCAGAGAGATAAGTATAACATTGTATTTACAAAAAAAAGCCATTAGGACCTACCAAATTTTTATACAGATTATAGGTTTCAGAGTCCAGAATTGTTAACAGTACACAATGAAACCTCATTCATATGGTAGCATGTACATTTTTGGTCAGAGTATAAGATTCTTAGTGGATACATTTTATTGGAATTAAATGACAGATAAACCTGTCTCTCAGTGTGTAAGATTCTTAATTTATGCAATTTATAGATATTTTCTTTCTCAGAGATATTAACTGTATTGTACTTACAACAAAACCAATATAACCTACCAAGATGTAAATATAGATCATGGATTCAGAGTCCAAAATGTTTACCAATACACCATGAAACCTCATCCATTAGGGAGCATCTAAATATTTTTATAAGAATGTACTCTCAGAGAGATATGAACTGAATGGTACTTACAAAAAACCAATAGGACCTACCAAGATTTAAATACAGATCACTATATTCAAAGATCAGAGTGGAGTGGTTACCAATACACCAAGAAACCACATTCATTAGGGAACATCTAAACATTTTTTTCTAAAATGTTAGATTCTTAGAAGACACATTTTATTGAAGTTATTGTACATATATTAACATCAATGCTTATTAGGATTACACAGTAAAATTCATATAATTACAAACATTTCTTTAACTACCTTTTTTTTAGATTTTAGTACATATTTACAATAATAAGTTATTTAAAAAATGTATTATATGTATAAAAAAGAAAAGTTTTTGTCAAGGACTTAAACTGAAGGTACTAAAATGCACCTGGTCCCACCGAAATTTGAACTCAATTTACTGGATTCAGAGTACAGAGTGCTAACCATAACACCATGGAATCTCCCTTCTAATAACACATATAAAACTTTCTCTCAGATGTGTAAAATCTTAATTTCCACAAGATACAGAAATATTCATTCAGAGAGATATGTACTACATTGTATTTACAAATAAATCTATTAGGACCTACCAATTTGTATATACAGATTATTAGTTTCAGAGTCCAGAATTGTTAACAGTACACCATGAAAGCTCATTCATATGGTGGCATGTAAAAATTTTTCTCACAGTGTAAGATTCTTAGAGGTTACATTTTATTGGAAATATATTACAGATAAACCTGTCTCTCAGTGTGTATGATTCTTAATTAATGCAATTTATAGATATTTTCTTTCTCAGAGATGTAAACTGCATAATACTTACAAAAAAACAATAGGCCCTACCAAGATGTAAATACAAATCATGGATTCAGAGTCCAAAATGGTTACAAATAAACCAGGAAACCTCATTCATGAGGAAGCATTTAAACAGTTTTTATTAGAATGTACTCTCAGAGAAATATAAACTGAACGGTTCTTGCAAAAAACCAATAGGACCTACCAAGATTTAAATACAGATCACTGGATTCAAAGATCAGAGTGGTTACCAATACACCAAGAAACCTCATTCACGAGGGAGAGCTAAACATTTTTTTCTAAAATGTTAGATTCTTAGAAGACACATTTTATTGCAATTATTGTACATATATTTACATCAACGCTTATTTGGGTTATATAGTAAAATTCATACAATTACATACATTTCTATAACTACCTTTTTTAGATTTTTGTACATATTTACAAAAATCAGTGATTTAAAAAAATCATTATATGTATGAAAAAGAAGACTTTCTGTCAATCAAGAACTTAAACTGAAGGTACTAAAACACATCAGGTCCCACCGAGATTTGAACTCGGATCGCTGGATTCAGAATCCAGAGTGCTAACCATTACACCATGGAACCTCTCTTCTAACACCACATATACAACTTTCTCTTGGAGTGTGAGATCTTATTTTCTACAAGTTACAGGAATAATAATCAGAGAGATAAGTATAACATTGTATTTACAAAAAAAAGCCATTAGGACCTACCAAATTTTTATACAGATTATAGGTTTCAGAGTCCAGAATTGTTAACAGTACACAATGAAACCTCATTCATATGGTAGCATGTACATTTTTGGTAAGAGTATAAGATTCTTAGTGGATACATTTTATTGGAATTAAATGACAGATAAACCTGTCTCTCAGTGTGTAAGATTCTTAATTTATGCAATTTATAGATATTTTCTTTCTCAGAGATATTAACTGTATTGTACTTACAACAAAACCAATATAACCTACCAAGATGTAAATATAGATCATGGATTCAGAGTCCAAAATGTTTACCAATACACCATGAAACCTCATCCATTAGGGAGCATCTAAATATTTTTTATAAGAATGTACTCTCAGAGAGATATGAACTGAATGGTACTTACAAAAAACCAATAGGACCTACCAAGATTTAAATACAGATCACTATATTCAAAGATCAGAGTGGAGTGGTTACCAATACACCAAGAAACCACATTCATTAGGGAACATCTAAACATTTTTTTCTAAAATGTTAGATTCTTAGAAGACACATTTTATTGAAGTTATTGTACATATATTAACATCAATGCTTATTTGGATTACACAGTAAAATTCATATAATTACAAACATTTCTTTAACTACCTTTTTTTAGATTTTAGTACATATTTACAATAATGAGTAATTTAAAAAATGTATTATATGTATAAAAAAGAAAAGTTTTTGTCAAGGACTTAAACTGAAGGTACTAAAATGCACCTGGTCCCACCGAAATTTGAACTCAATTTACTGGATTCCCTTCTAATAACACATATAAAACTTTCTCTCAGATGTGTAAAATCTTAATTTCCACAAGATACAGAAATATTCATTCAGAGAGATATGTACTACATTGTATTTACAAATAAAACTATTAGGACCTACCAATTTGTATATACAGATTATTAGTTTCAGAGTCCAGAATTGTTAACAGTACACCATGAAAGCTCATTCATATGGTGGCATGTAAAAATTTTTCTCACAGTGTAAGATTCTTAGAGGTTACATTTTATTGGAAATATATTACAGATAAACCTGTCTCTCAGTGTGTATGATTCTTAATTAATGCAATTTATAGATATTTTCTTTCTCAGAGATGTAAACTGCATAATACTTCCAAAAAAACAATAGGCCCTACCAAGATGTAAATACAAATCATGGATTCAGAGTCCAAAATGGTTACAAATACACCAGGAAACCTCATTCATGAGGAAGCATTTAAACAGTTTTTATTAGAATGTACTCTCAGAGAAATATAAACTGAACGGTTCTTGCAAAAAACCAATAGGACCTACCAAGATTTAAATACAGATCACTGGATTCAAAGATCAGAGTGGTTACCAATACACCAAGAAACCTCATTCACGAGGGAGAGCTAAACATTTTTTTCTAAAATGTTAGATTCTTAGAAGACACATTTTATTGCAATTATTGTACATATATTTACATCAACGCTTATTTGGGTTATATAGTAAAATTCATACAATTACATACATTTCTATAACTACCTTTTTTATCTTTTTGTAAATATTTACAAAAATCAGTGATTTAAAAAAATCATTATATGTATGAAAAAGAAGACTTTCTGTCAATCAAGAACTTAAACTGAAGGTACTAAAACACATCAGGTCCCACCGAGATTTGAACTCGGATCGCTGGATTCAGAGTCCAGAGTGCTAACCATTACACCATGGAACCTCTCTTCTAATACCACATATACAACTTTCTCTTAGAGTGTGAGATCTTATTTTCTACAAGTTACAGGAATAATAATCAGAGAGATAAGTATAACATTGTATTTACAAAAAAAGCCATTAGGACCTACCAAATTTTTATACAGATTATAGGTTTCAGAGTCCAGAATTGTTAACAGTACACAATGAAACCTCATTCATATGGTAGCATGTACATTTTTGGTCAGAGTATAAGATTCTTAGTGGATACATTTTATTGGAATTAAATGACAGATAAACCTGTCTCTCAGTGTGTAAGATTCTTAATTTATGCAATTTATAGATATTTTCTTTCTCAGAGATATTAACTGTATTGTACTTACAACAAAACCAATATAACCTACCAAGATGTAAATATAGATCATGGATTCAGAGTCCAAAAGGTTTACCAATACACCATGAAACCTCATCCATTAGGGAGCATCTAAATATTTTTATAAGAATGTACTCTCAGAGAGATATGAACTGAATGGTACTTACAAAAAACCAATAGGACCTACCAAGATTTAAATACAGATCACTATATTCAAAGATCAGAGTGGAGTGGTTACCAATACACCAAAAAACCACATTCATTAGGGAACATCTAAACATTTTTTTCTAAAATGTTAGATTCTTAGAAGACACATTTTATTGAAGTTATTGTACATATATTAACATCAATGCTTATTTGGATTACACAGTAAAATTCATATAATTACAAACATTTCTTTAACTACCTTTTTTTAGATTTTAGTACATATTTACAATAATAAGTTATTTAAAAAATTTGTTATATGTATAAAAAAGAAAAGTTTTTGTCAAGGACTTAAACTGAAGGTACTAAAATGCACCAGGTCCCACCGAAATTTTAACTCAATTTACTGGATTCAGAGTACAGAGTGCTAACCATAACACCATGGAATCTCCCTTCTAATAACACATATAAAACTTTCTCTCAGAGTGTAAAATCTTAATTTCTACAAGATACAGAAATATTCATTCAGAGAGATATGTACTACATTGTATTTACAAATAAAACCATTAGGACCTACCAATTTGTATATACAGATTATTAGTTTAAGAGTCCAGAATTGTTAACAGTAAACCATGAAAGCTCATTCATATGGTGGCATGTAAAAAAATTTCTCACAGTGTAAGATTCTTAGAGGTTACATTTTATTGGAAATATATTACAGATAAACCTGTCTCTCAGTGTGTATGATTCTTAGTTTATGCAATTTATAGATATTTTCTTTCTCAGAGATATGAACTGCATAATACTTACAAAAAAACAATAGGACCTACCAAGATGTAAATACAAATCATGGATTCAGAGTCCAAAATGGTTACAAATACACCAGGAAACCTCATTCATGAGGAAGCATTTAAACAGTTTTTATTAGAATGTACTCTCAGAGAAATATAAACTGAACGGTTCTTGCAAAAAACAAATAGGACCTACCAAGATTTAAATACAGATCACTGGATTCAAAGATCAGAGTGGTTACCAATACACCAAGAAACCTCATTCACGAGGGAGAGCTAAACATTTTTTTCTAAAATGTTAGATTCTTAGAAGACACATTTTATTGCAATTATTGTACATATATTTACATCAACGCTTATTTGGGTTATATAGTAAAATTCATACAATTACATACATTTCTATAACTACCTTTTTAGCTTTTTGTAAATATTTACAAAAATCAGTGATTTAAAAAAATCATTATATGTATGAAAAAGAAGACTTTCTGTCAATCAAGAACTTAAACTGAAGGTACACATCAGGTCCCACCGAGATTTGAACTCGGATCGCTGGATTCAGAGTCCAGAGTGCTAACCATTACACCATGGAACCTCTCTTCTAACACCACATATACAACTTTCTCTTAGAGTGTGAGATCTTATTTTCTACAAGTTACAGGAATAATAATCAGAGAGATAAGTATAACATTGTATTTACAAAAAAAGCCAATAGGACTTACCAAATTTTTATACAGATTATAGGTTTCAGAGTCCAGAATTGTTAACAGTACACAATGAAACCTCATTCATATGGTAGCATGTACATTTTTGGTCAGAGTATAAGATTCTTAGTGGATACATTTTATTGGAATTAAATGACAGATAAACCTGTCTCTCAGTGTGTAAGATTCTTAATTTATGCAATTTATAGATATTTTCTTTCTCAGAGATATTAACTGTATTGTACTTACAACAAAACCTATATAACCTACCAAGATGTAAATATAGATCATGGATTCAGAGTCCAAAATGTTTACCAATACACCATGAAACCTCATCCATTATGGAGCATCTAAATATTTATATTAGAATGTACTCTCAGAGAGATATGAACTGAATGGTACTTACAAAAAACCAATAGGACCTACCAAGATTTAAATACAGATCACTATATTCAAAGATCAGAGTGGAGTGGTTACCAATACACCAAGAAACCACATTCATTAGGGAACATCTAAACATTTTTTTCTAAAATGTTAGATTCTTAGAAGACACATTTTATTGAAGTTATTGTACATATATTAACATCAATGCTTATTTGGATTACACAGTAAAATTCATATAATTACAAACATTTCTTTAACTACCTTTATTTAGATTTTACTACATATTTACAATAATAAGTTATTTAAAAAATGTATTATATGTATAAAAAAGAAAAGTTTTTGTCAAGGACTTAAACTGAAGGTACTAAAATGCACCTGGTCCCACCGAAATTTGAACTCAATTTACTGGATTCAGAGTACAGAGTGCTAACCATAACACCATGGAATCTCCCTTGTAATAACACATATAAAACTTTCTCTCAGATGTGTAAAATCTTAATTTCCACAAGATACAGAAATATTCATTCAGAGAGATATGTACTACATTGTATTTACAAATAAAACTATTAGGACCTACCAATTTGTATATACAGATTATTAGTTTCAGAGTCCAGAATTGTTAACAGTACACCATGAAAGCTCATTCATATGGTGGCATGTAAAATTTTTTCTCACAGTGTAAGATTCTTAGAGGTTACATTTTATTGGAAATATATTACAAATAAACCTGTCTCTCAGTGTGTATGATTCTTAATTAATGCAATTTATAGATATTTTCTTTCTCAGAGATGTAAACTGCATAATACTTACAAAAAAACAATAGGCCCTACCAAGATGTAAATACAAATCATGGATTCAGAGTCCAAAATGGTTACAAATACACCAGGAAACCTCATTCATGAGGAAGCATTTAAACAGTTTTTATTAGAATGTACTCTCAGAGAAATATAAACTGAATGGTTCTTGCAAAAAACCAATAGGACCTACCAAGATTTAAATACAGATCACTGGATTCAAAGATCAGAGTGGTTACCAATACACCAAGAAACCTCATTCACGAGGGAGAGCTAAACATTTTTTTCTAAAATGTTAGATTCTTAGAAGACACATTTTATTGCAATTATTGTACATATATTTACATCAACGCTTATTTGGGTTATATAGTAAAATTCATACAATTACATACATTTCTATAACTACCTTTTTTATCTTTTTGTAAATATTTACAAAAATCAGTGATTTAAAAAAATCATTATATGTATGAAAAAGAAGACTTTCTGTCAATCAAGAACTTAAACTGAAGGTACTAAAACACATCAGGTCCCACTGAGATTTGAACTCGGATCGCTGGATTCAGAGTCCAGAGTGCTAACCATTACACCATAGAACCTCTCTTCTAATACCACATATACTACTTTCTCTTAGAGTGTGAGATCTTATTTTCTACAAGTTACAGGAATAATAATCAGAGAGATAAGTATAACATTGTATTTACAAAAAAAGCCATTAGGACCTACCAAATATTTATACAGATTATAGGTTTCAGAGTCCAGAATTGTTAACAGTACACAATGAAACCTCATTCATATGGTAGCATGTACATTTTTGGTCAGAGTATAAGATTCTTAGTGGATACATTTTATTGGAATTAAATGACAGATAAACCTGTCTCTCAGTGTGTAAGATTCTTAATTTATGCAATTTATAGATATTTTCTTTCTCAGAGATATTAACTGTATTGTACTTACAACAAAACCAATATAACCTACCAAGATGTAAATATAGATCATGGATTCAGAGTCCAAAAGGTTTACCAATACACCATGAAACCTCATCCATTAGGGAGCATCTAAATATTTTTATAAGAATGTACTCTCAGAGAGATATGAACTGAATGGTACTTACAAAAAACCAATAGGACCTACCAAGATTTAAATACAGATCACTATAGTCAAAGATCAGAGTGGAGTGGTTACCAATACACCAAGAAACCACATTCATTAGGGAACATCTAAACATTTTTTTCTAAAATGTTAGATTCTTAGAAGACACATTTTATTGAAGTTATTGTACATATATTAACATCAATGCTTATTTGGATTACACAGTAAAATTCATATAATTACAAACATTTCTTTAACTACCTTTTTTTAGATTTTAGTACATATTTACAATAATAAGTTATTTAAAAAATGTATTATATGTATAAAAAAGAAAAGTTTTTGTCAAGGACTTAAACTGAAGGTACTAAAATGCACCTGGTCCCACCGAAATTTGAACTCAATTTACTGGATTCAGAGTACAGAGTGCTAACCATAACACCATGGAATCTCCCTTCTAATAACACATATAAAACTTTCTCTCAGATGTGTAAAATCTTAATTTCCACAAGATACAGAAATATTCATTCAGAGAGATATGTACTACATTGTATTTACAAATAAAACTATTAGGACCTACCAATTTGTATATACAGATTATTAGTTTCAGAGTCCAGAATTGTTAACAGTACACCATGAAAGCTCATTCATATGGTGGCATGTAAAAAATTTTCTCACAGTGTAAGATTCTTAGAGGTTACATTTTATTGGAAATATATTACAGATAAACCTGTCTCTCAGTGTGTATGATTCTTAATTAATGCAATTTATAGATATTTTCTTTCTCAGAGATGTAAACTGCATAATACTTACAAAAAAACAATAGGCCCTACGAAGATGTAAATACAAATCATGGATTCAGAGTCCAAAATGGTTACAAATACACCAGGAAACCTCATTCATGAGGAAGCATTTAAACAGTTTTTATTAGAATGTACTCTCAGAGAAATATAAACTGAACGGTTCTTACAAAAAACCAATAGGACCTACCAAGATTTAAATACAGATCACTGGATTCAAAGATCAGAGTGGTTACCAATGCACCAAGAAACCTCATTCACGAGGGAGAGCTAAACATTTTTTTCTAAAATGTTAGATTCTTAGAAACACATTTTATTGCAATTATTGTACATATATTTACATCAACGCTTATTTGGGTTATATAGTAAAATTCATATAATTACATACATTTTTATAACTACCTTTTTTAGCTTTCTGTAAATATTTACAAAAATCAGTGATTTAAAAAAATCATTATATGTATGAAAAAGAAGACTTTCTGTCAATCAAGAACTTAAACTGAAGGTACACATCAGGTCCCACCGAGATTTGAACTCGGATCGCTAGATTCAGAGTCCAGAGTGCTAACCATTACACCATGGAACCTCTCTTCTAACACCACATATACAACTTTCTCTTAGAGTGTGAGATCTTATTTTCTACAAGTTACAGGAATAATAATCAAAGAGATAAGTATAACATTGTATTTACAAAAAAAGCCAATAGGACTTACCAAATTTTTATACAGATTATAGGTTTCAGAGTCCAGAATTGTTAACAGTACACAATGAAACCTCATTCATATGGTAGCATGTACATTTTTGGTCAGAGTATAAGATTCTTAGTGGATACATTTTATTGGAATTAAATGACAGATACACCTGTCTCTCAGTGTGTAAGATTCTTAATTTATGCAATTTATAGATATTTTCTTTCTCAGAGATATTAACTGTATTGTACTTACAACAAAACCAATATAACCTACCAAGATGTAAATATAGATCATGGATTCAGAGTCCAAAATGTTTACCAATACACCATGAAACCTCATCCATTAGGGAGCATCTAAATATTTTTATAAGAATGTACTCTCAGAGAGATATGAACTGAATGGTACTTACAAAAAACCAATAGGACCTACCAAGATTTAAATACAGATCACTATATTCAAAGATCAGAGTGGAGTGGTTACCAATACACCAAGAAACCACATTCATTAGGGAACAGCTAAACATTTTTTTCTAAAATGTTAGATTCTTAGAAGACACATTTTATTGAAGTTATTGTACATATATTAACATCAATGCTTATTTGGATTACACAGTAAAATTCATATAATTACAAACATTTCTTTAACTACCTTTTTTTTAGATTTTAGTACATATTTACAATAATAAGTTATTTAAAAAATTTATTATATGTATAAAAAAGAAAAGTTTTTATCAATCAAGGACTTAAACTGAAGGTACTAAAATGCACCTGTTCCCACCGATATTTGAACTCAATTTACTGGATTCAGAGTGCAGAGTGCTAACCATAACACCATGGAATCTCCCTTCTAATAACACATATAAAACTTTCTCTCAGAGTGTAAGATCTTAATTTCTACAAGATACAGAAATATTCATTCAGAGAGATATGTAATACATTGTATTTACAAATAAAACCATTAGGACCTACCAATTTGTATATACAGATTATTGGTTTCAGAGTCCAGAATTGTTATCAGTACACCATGAAAGCTCATTCATATGATGGCATGTAAAAAATTTTCTCACAGTGTAAGATTCTTAGAGGTTACATTTTATTGGAATTATATTACAGATTAACCTGTCTCTCAGTGTGTATGATTCTTAATTTATGCAATTTATAGATATTTTCTTTCTCAGAGATATGAACTGCATAATACTTACAAAAAAACAATAGGACCTACCAAGATGTAAATACAAATCATGGATTCAGAGTCCAAAATGGTTACAAATACACCAGGAAACCTCATTCATGAGGAAGCATTTAAACAGTTTTTATTAGAATGTACTCTCAGAGAAATATAAACTGAACGGTACTTACAAAAAACCAATAGAACCTACAAGATTTAAATACAGATCACTGGATTCAAAGATCAGAGTGGTTACCAATACACCAAGAAACCTCATTCACGAGGGAGAGCTAAAAAAATTTTTCTAAAATGTTAGATTCTTAGAAGACACATTTTATTGCAATTATTGTACATATATTTACATCAACGCTTATTTGGGTCAAATATAGTAAAATTCATATAATTACATACATTTCTATAACTACCTTTTTTAGCTTTTCGGACATATTTACAAAAATCAGTGATTTAAAAAAATTATTATATGTATGAAAAAGAAGACTTTCTGTCAATCAGGAACTTAAACTGAAGGTACTAAAACACATCAGGTCCCACCGAGTCTTGAACTCGGATCGCTGGATTCAGAGTCCAGAGTGCTAACCATTACACCATGGAACCTCTCTTCTAACACCACATATACAACTTTCTCTTAGAGTGTGAGATCTTATTTTCTACAAGTTACAGGAATAATAATCAGAGATAAGTATTACATTGTATTTACAAAAAAAGCCATTAGGACCTACCAAATTTTTATACAGATTATAGGTTTCAGAGTCCAGAATTGTTAACAGTACACAATGAAACCTTATTCATATGGTAGCATGTACATTTTTGGTCAGAGTACAAGATTCTTAGTGGATACATTTTATTGGAATTAAATGACAGATAAACCTGTCTCTCAGTGTGTAAGAGTCTTAATTTATGCAATTTATAGATATTTTCTTTCTCAGAGATATTAACTGTATTGTACTTACAACAAAACCAATATAACCTACCAATATGTAAATATAGATCATGGATTCAGAGTCCAAAATGTTTAACAATACATCATGAAACCTCATCCATTAGGGAGCATCTAAATATTTTTATAAGAATGTACTCTCAGAGAGATATGAACTGAATGGTACTTACAAAAAAACAATAGGACCTACCAAGATCTAAATACAGATCACTGTATTCAAAGATCAGAGTGGAGTGGTTACCAATACACCAAGAAACCACATTAATTAGGGAACATCTAAATAAAAAATTCTAAAATGTTAGATTCTTAGAAGACACATTTTATTGAAGTTATTGTACATATATTAACTTCAATGCTTATTTGGATTACACAGTAAAATTCATATAATTACAAACATTTCTATAACTACCTTTTTTTTAGATTTTAGTACATATTTACAATAATCAGTGATTTAAAAAATGTATTATATGTATAAAAAAGAAATTTTTTTATCAATCAAGGACTTAAACTGAAGGTACTAAAATGCACCTGTTCCCACCGAGATTTGAACTCAATTTACTGGATTCAGAGTACAGAGTGCTAACAATAACACCGTGGAATCTCCCTTCTAATAACACATATAAAACTTTCTCTCAGAGTGTAAGATCTTAATTTCTACAAGATACAGAAATATTAATTCAGAGAGATATGTACTACATTGTATTTACAAATAAAACCATTAGGACCTACCAATTTGTATATACAGATTATTGGTTTCAGAGTCCAGAATTGTTAACAGTACACCATGAAAGCTCATTCATATGGTGGCATGTAAAAAATTTTCTCACAGTGTAAGATTCTTAGAGGTTACATTTTATTGGAATTATATTACAGATAAACCTGTCTCTCAGTGTGTATGATTCTTAATTTATGCAATTTATAGATATTTTCTTTCTCAGAGATATGAACTGCATAATACTTACAAAAAAACAATAGGACCTACCAAGATGTAAATACAAATCATGGATTCAGAGTCCAAAATGGTTAAAAATACACCAGGAAACATCATTCATGAGGAAGCATTTAAACAGTTTTTATTAGAATGTACTCTCAGAGAAATATAAACTGAACGGTACTTACAAAAAACCAATAGGACCTACCAAGATTTAAATACAGATCACTGGATTCAAAGATCACAGTGGTTACCAATACACCAATAAACCTCATTCACGAGGGAGAGCTAAACATTTTTTTCTAAAATGTTAGATTCTTAGAAGACACATTTTATTGCAATTATTGTACATATATTTACATCAACGCTTATTTGGGTTATATAGTAAAATTCATATAATTACATACATTTCTATAACTACCTTTTTTAGCTTTTCGTACATATTTACAAAAATCAGTGATTTAAAAAAATTATTATATGTATGAAAAAGAAGACTTTCTATCAATCAGGAACTTAAACTGAAGGTACTAAAACACATCAGGTCCCACCGAAATTTGAACTCGGATCACTGGATTCAGAGTCCAGAGTGCTAACCATTACACCATGGAACCTCTCTTCTAACACCAAATATACAACTTTCTCTTAGAGTGTAAGATCTTATTTTCTACAAGTTACAGGAATAATAATCAGAGAGATAAGTATTACATTGTATTTACAAAAAAAGCCATTAGGACCTACCAAATTTTTATACAGATTATAGGTTTTAGAGTCCAGAATTGTTAACAGTACACAATGAAACCTCATTCATATGGTAGCATGTACATTTTTGGTCAGAGTATAAGATTCTTAGTGGATACATTTTATTGGAATTAAATGACAGATAAACCTGTCTCTCAGTGTGTAAGATTCTTAATTTATGCAATTTATAGATATTTTCTTTCTCAGAGATATTAACTGTATTATACTTACAACAAAACCAATAGAACCTACCAAGATGTAAATATAGATCATGGATTCAGAGTCCAAAATGTTTACCAATACACCATGAAACCTCATCCATTAGGGAGCATCTAAATATTTTTATAAGAATGTACTCTCAGAGAGATATGAACTGAATGGTACTTACAAAAAACCAATAGGACCTACCAAGATTTAAATACAGATCACTGTATTCAAAGATCAGAGTGGAGTGGTTACTAATACACCAAGAAACCACATTCATTAGGGAACATCTAAAAAAAAATTCTAAAATGTTAGATTCTTAGAAGACACATTTTATTGAAGTTATTGTACATATATTAACATCAATGCTTATTTGGATTACACAGTAAAATTCATATAATTACAAACATTTCTATAACTACCTTTTTTTAGATTTTAGTACATATTTACAATAATCAGTGATTTATAAAATGTATTATATGTATAAAAAAGAAAAGTTTTTGTCAATCAAGGACTTAAACTGAAGGTACTAAAATGCACCTGGTGCCACCGAGATTTGAACTCAATTTACTGGATTCAGAGTACAGAGTGCTAACCATAACACCATGGAATCTCCCTTCTAATAACACATATAAAACTTTCTCTCAGAGTGTAAGATCTTAATTTCTACAAGATACAGAAATATTCATTCAGAGAGATATGTACTACATTGTATTTACAAATAAAACCATTAGGACCTACCAATTTGTATATACAGATTATTGGTTTCAGAGTCCAGAATTGTTAACAGTACACCATGAATGCTCATTCATATGGTGGCATGTAAAATATTTTCTCACAGTGTAAGATTCTTAGAGGTTACATTTTATTGGAATTATATTACAGATAAACCTGTCTCTCAGTATGTATGATTCTTAATTTATGCAATTTATAGATATTTTCTTTCTCAGAGATATGAACTGCATAATACTTACAAAAAAACAATAGGACCTACCAAGATGTTAATACAAATCATGGATTCAGAGTCTAAAATGGTTACAAATACACCAGGAAACCTCATTCATGAGGAAGCATTTAAACAGTTTTTATTAGAATGTACTCTCAGAGAAATATAAACTGAACGGTACTTACAAAAAACCAATAGGACCTACCAAGATTTAAATACAGATCACTGGATTCAAAGATTAGAGTGGTTACCAATACACCAAGAAACCTCATTCACGAGGGAGAGCTAAACATTTTTTTTCTAAAATGTTAGATTCTTAGAAGACACATTTTATTGCAGTAATTGTACATATATTTACATCAACGCTTATTTGGGTTATATAGTAAAATTCATATAATTACATACATTTCTATAACTACCTTTTTTAGCTTTTCGTACATATTTACAAAAATCAGTGATTTAAAAAAATGATTATATGTATGAAAAAGAAGACTTTCTGTCAATCAAGAACTTAAACTGAAGGTACTAAAACACATCAGGTCCCACTGAGATTTGAACTCGGATCGCTGGATTCAGAGTCCAGAGTGCTAACCATTACACCATGGAACCTCTCTGCTAACACCACATATACATCTTTCTCTTAGAGTGTGAGATCTTATTTTCTACAAGTTACAGGAATAATAATCATAGAGATAAGTATTACATTGTATTTACAAAAAAAGCCATTAGGACCTACCAAATTTTTATACAGATTATAGGTTTCAGAGTCCAGAATTGTTAACAGTACACAATAAAACCTCATTCATATGGTAGCATGTACATTTTTTTTGTCAGAGTATAAGATTCTTAGTGGATACATTTTATTGGAATTAAATGACAGATAAACCTGTATCTCAGTGTGTAAGATTCTTAATTTATGCAATTTATAGATATTTTCTTTCTCAGAGATATTAACTGTATTGTACTTACAACAAAACCAATAGAACCTACCAAGATGTAAATATAGATCATGGATTCAGAGTCCAAAATGTTTATCAATACACCATGAAACCTCATCCATTAGGGAGCATCTAAATATTTTTATAAGAGTGTACTCTCAGAGAGATATGAACTGAATGGTACTTACAAAAAACCAATAGGACCTACCAAGATTTAAATACAGATCACTGTATTCAAAGATCAGAGTGGAGTGGTTACCAATACACCAAGAAACCACATTCATTAGGGAACATCTAAACATTTTTTTCTAAAATGTTAGATTCTTAGAAGACACATTTTATTGAAGTTATTGTACATATATTAACATCAATGCTTATTTGGATTACACAGTAAAATTCATATAATTACAAACATTTCTATAACTACCTTTTTTTAGATTTTAGTACATATTTACAATAATCAGTGATTTAAAAAATGTATTATATGTATAAAAAAAAAGTTTTTATCAATCAAGGACTTAAACTGAAGTTAATAAAATGCACCTGTTCCCACCGAGATTTGAACTCAATTAACTGGATTCAGAATACAGAGTGCTAACCATAACACCATGGAATCTCCCTTCTAATAACACATATAAAACTTTCTCTCAGAGTGTAAGATCTTAATTTCTACAAGATACAGAAATATTCATTCAGAGAGATATGTACTACATTGTATTTACAAATAAAACCATTAGGACCTACCAATTTGTATATACAGATTATTGGTTTCAGAGTCCAGAATTGTTAACAGTACACCATGAAAGCTCATTCATATGGTGGCATGTAAAAAATTTCTCACAGTGTAAGATTCTTAGAGGTTACATTTTATTGGAATTATATTACAGATAAACCTGTCTCTCAGTGTGTATGATTCTTAATTTATACAATTTATAGATATTTTCTTTCTCAGAGATATGAACTGCATAATACTTACAAAAAAACAATAGGACCTACCAAGATGTAAATACAAATCATGGATTCAGAGTCCAAAATGGTTACAAATACACCAGGAAACCTCATTCATGAGGAAGCATTTAAACAGTTTTTATTAGAATATACTCTCAGAGAAATATAAACTGAATGGTACTTACAAAAAACCAATAGGACCTACCAAGATTTAAATACAGATCACTGGATTCAAAGATCAGAGTGGTTACCAATACACCAAAAAACCTCATTCACGAGGGAGAGCTAAACAATTTTTTCTGAAATGTTAGATTCTTAGAAGACACATTTTATTGAAGCTATTGTACATATATTAACATCAATGCTTATTTGGATTACACAGTAAAATTCATATAATTAAAAACATTTCTATAACTACCTTTTTTTAGATTTTAGTACATATTTACAATAATCAGTGATTTAAAAAATGTATTATATGTATAAAAAAGAAAAGTTTTTGTCAATCAAGGACTTAAACTGAAGGTACTAAAATGCACCTGGTGCCACCGAGATTTGAACTCAATTTACTGGATTCAGAGTACATAGTGCTAACCATAACACCATGGAATCTCCCTTCTAATAACACATATAAAACTTTCTCTCAGAGTGTAAGATCTTAATTTCTACAAGATACAGAAATATTCATTCAGAGAGATATGTACTACATTGTATTTACAAATAAAACCATTAGGACCTACCAATTTGTATATACAGATTATTGGTTTCAGAGTCCAGAATTGTTAACAGTACACCATGAATGCTCATTCATATGGTGGCATGTAAAATATTTTCTCACAGTGTAAGATTCTTAGAGGTTACATTTTATTGGAATTATATTACAGATAAACCTGTCTCTCAGTATGTATGATTCTTAATTTATGCAATTTATAGATATTTTCTTTCTCAGAGATATGAACTGCATAATACTTACAAAAAAACAATAGGACCTACCAAGATGTTAATAGAAATCATGGATTCAGAGTCTAAAATGGTTACAAATACACCAGGAAACCTCATTCATGAGGAAGCATTTAAACAGTTTTTATTAGAATGTACTCTCAGAGAAATATAAACTGAACGGTACTTACAAAAAACCAATAGGACCTACCAAGATTTAAATACAGATCACTGGATTCAAAGATTAGAGTGGTTACCAATACACCAAGAAACCTCATTCACGAGGGAGAGCTAAACATTTTTTTCTAAAATGTTAGATTCTTAGAAGACACATTTTATTGCAGTAATTGTACATATATTTACATCAACGCTTATTTGGGTTATATAGTAAAATTCATATAATTACATACATTTCTATAACTACCTTTTTTAGCTTTTCGTACATATTTACAAAAATCAGTGATTTAAAAAAATGATTATATGTATGAAAAAGAAGACTTTCTGTCAATCAAGAACTTAAACTGAAGGTACTAAAACACATCAGGTCCCACTGAGATTTTAACTCGGATCGCTGGATTCAGAGTCCAGAGTGCTAACCATTACACCATGGAACCTCTCTACTAACACCACATATACATCTTTCTCTTAGAGTGTGAGATCTTATTTTCTACAAGTTACAGGAATAATAATCATAGAGATAAGTATTACATTGTATTTACAAAAAAAGCCATTAGGACCTACCAAATTTTTATACAGATTATAGGTTTCAGAGTCCAGAATTGTTAACAGTACACAATGAAACCTCATTCATATGGTAGCATGTACATTTTTTTTGTCAGAGTATAAGATTCTTAGTGGATACATTTTATTGGAATTAAATGACAGATAAACCTGTCTCTCAGTGTGTAAGATTCTTAATTTATGCAATTTATAGATATTTTCTTTCTCAGAGATATTAACTGTATTGTACTTACAACAAAACCAATAGAACCTACCAAGATGTAAATATAGATCATGGATTCAGAGTCCAAAATGTTTATCAATACACCATGAAACCTCATCCATTAGGGAGCATCTAAATATTTTTATAAGAGTGTACTCTCAGAGAGATATGAACTGAATGGTACTTACAAAAAACCAATAGGACCTACCAAGATTTAAATACAGATCACTGTATTCAAAGATCAGAGTGGAGTGGTTACCAATACACCAAGAAACCACATTCATTAGGGAACATCTAAACATTTTTTTTCTAAAATGTTAGATTCTTAGAAGACACATTTTATTGAAGTTATTGTACATATATTAACATCAATGCTTATTTGGATTACACAGTAAAATTCATATAATTACAAACTTTTCTATAACTACCTTTTTTTAGATTTTAGTACATATTTACAATAATCAGTGATTTAAAAAATTTATTATATGTATAAAAAAAAAAGTTTTTATCAATCAAGGACTTAAACTGAAGTTACTAAAATGCACCTGTTCCCACCGAGATTTGAACTCAATTAACTGGATTCAGAATACAGAGTGCTAACCATAACACCATGGAATCTCCCTTCTAATAACACATATAAAACTTTCTCTCAGAGTGTAAGATCTTAATTTCTACAAGATACAGAAATATTCATTCAGAGAGATATGTACTACATTGTATTTACAAATAAAACCATTAGGACCTACCAATTTGTATATACAGATTATTGGTTTCAGAGTCCAGAATTGTTAACAGTACACCATGAAAGCTCATTCATATGGTGGCATGTAAAAAATTTCTCACAGTGTAAGATTCTTAGAGGTTACATTTTATTGGAATTATATTACAGATAAATCTGTCTCTCAGTGTGTATGATTCTTAATTTATACAATTTATAGATATTTTCTTTCTCAGAGATATGAACTGCATAATACTTACAAAAAAACAATAGGACCTACCAAGATGTAAATACAAATCATGGATTCAGAGTCCAAAATGGTTACAAATACACCAGGAAACCTCATTCATGAGGAAGCATTTAAACAGTTTTTATTAGAATATACTCTCAGAGAAATATAAACTGAATGGTACTTACAAAAAACCAATAGGACCTACCAAGATTTAAATACAGATCACTGGATTCAAAGATCAGAGTGGTTACCAATACACCAAAAAACCTCATTCACGAGGGAGAGCTAAACAATTTTTTCTGAAATGTTAGATTCTTAGAAGACACATTTTATTGAAGCTATTGTACATATATTAACATCAATGCTTATTTGGATTACACAGTAAAATTCATATAATTAAAAACATTTCTATAACTACCTTTTTTTTAGATTTTAGTACATATTTACAATAATCAGTGATTTAAAAAATGTATTATATGTATAAAAAAGAAAAGTTTTTGTCAATCAAGGACTTAAACTGAAGGTACTAAAATGCACCTGGTGCCACCGAGATTTGAACTCAATTTACTGGATTCAGAGTACAGAGTGCTAACCATAACACCATGGAATCTCCCTTCTAATAACACATATAAAACTTTCTCTCAGATGTGTAAAATCTTAATTTCCACAAGATACAGAAATATTCATTCAGAGAGATATGTACTACATTGTATTTACAAATAAATCTATTAGGACCTACCAATTTGTATATACAGATTATTAGTTTCAGAGTCCAGAATTGTTAACAGTACACCATGAAAGCTCATTCATATGGTGGCATGTAAAAAACGTTCTCACAGTGTAAGATTCTTAGAGGTTACATTTTATTGGAATTATATTACCGATAAACCTGTCTCTCAGTGTGTATGATTCTTAATTTGTGCAATTTATAGATATTTTCTTTCTCAGAGATATGAACTGCATAATACTTACAAAAAAACAATAGGACCTACCAAGATGTAAATACAAATCATGGATTCAGAGTCCAAAATGGTTACAAATACACCAGGAAACCTCATTCATGAGGAAGCATTTAAACAGTTTTTATTAGAATGTACTCTCAGAGAAATATAAACTGAACGGTACTTACAAAAAAACCAATAGGACCTACCAAGATTTAAATACAGATCATTGGATTCAAAGATCAGAGTGGTTACCAATACACCAAGAAACCTCATTCACGAGGGAGAGCTAAACATTTTTTTCTAAAATGTTAGATTCTTAGAAGACACATTTTATTGCAATAATTGTACATATATTTACATCAACGCTTATTTGGGTTATATAGTAAAATTCATATAATTACATACATTTCTATAACTACCTTTTTTAGCTTTTCGTACATATTTACAGAAATCAGTGATTTAAAAAATTTATATGTATGAAAAAAAAGACTTTCTGTCAATTAAGAACTTAAACTGAAGGTACTAAAACACATCAGGTCCCACCAAGATTTGAACTCGGATCGCTGGATTCAGAATCCAGAGTGCTAACCATTACACCATGGAACCTCTCTTCTAACACCACATATACATCTTTCTCTTAGAGTGTGAGATCTTATTTTCTACAAGTTACAGGAATAATAATCAGAGAGATAAGTATTACATTGTATTTACAAAAAAAAGCCATTAGGACCTACCAAATTTTGATACAGATTATAGTTTTCAGAGTCCAGAATTGTTAACAGTACACAATGAAACCTCATTCATATGGTAGCATGTACATTTTTGGTCAGAGTATTAGATTCTTAGTGGATACATTTTATTGGAATTAAATGACAGATAAACCTGTCTCTCAGTGTGTAAGAGTCTTAATTTATGCAATTTATAGATATTTTCTTTCTAAGAGATATTAACTGTATTGTACTTACAACAAAACCAATATAACCTACCAAGATGTAAATATAGATCATGGATTCAGAGTCCAAAATGTTTACCAATACACCATGAAACCTCATCCATTAAGGAGCATCTAAATATTTTTATAAGAATGTACTCTCAGAGAGATATGAACTGAATAGTACTTACAAAAAACCCATAGGACCTACCAAGATCTAAATACAGATCACTGTATTCAAAGATCAGAGTGGAGTGGTTACCAATACACCAAGAAACCACATTAATTAGGGAACATCTAAAAAAAAAATCTAAAATGTTAGATTCTTAGAAGACACATTTTATTGAAGTTATTGTACATATATTAACATCAATGCTTATTTGGATTACACAGTAAAATTCATATAATTACAAACATTTCTATAACTACCTTTTTTTTAGATTTTAGTACATATTTACAATAATCAGTGATTTAAAAAATGTATTATATGTATAAAAAAGAAAAATTTTTATCAATCAAGGACTTAAACTGAAGGTACTAAAATGCACCTGTTCCCACCGAGATTTGAACTCAATTTACTGGATTCAGAGTACAGAGTGCTAACCATAACACCATGGAATCTCCCTTCTAATAACACATATAAAACTTTCTCTCAGAGTGTAAGATCTTAATTTCTACAAGATACAGAAATATTCATTCAGAGAGATATGTACTACATTGTATTTACAAATAAAACCATTAGGACCTACCAATTTGTATATACAGATTATTGGTTTCAGAGTCCAGAATTGTTAACAGTACACCATGAAAGCTCATTCATATGGTGGCATGTAAAAAATTTTCTCACAGTGTAAGATTCTTAGAGGTTACATTTTATTGGAATTATATTACAGATAAACCTGTCTCTCAGTGTGTATGATTCTTAATTTATGCAATTTATAGATATTTTCTTTCTCAGAGATATGAACTGCATAATACTTACAAAAAAACAATAGGACCTACCAAGATGTAAATACAAATCATGGATTCAGAGTCCAAAATGGTTAAAAATACACCAGGAAACCTCATTCATGAGGAAGCATTTAAACAGTTTTTATTAGAATGTACTCTCAGAGAAATATAAACTGAACGGTACTTACAAAAAACCAATAGGACCTACCAAGATTTAAATACAGATCACTGGATTCAAAGATCAGAGTGGTTACCAATACACCAAGAAACCTCATTCACGAGGGAGAGCTAAACATTTTTTTCTAAAATGTTAGATTCTTAGAAGACACATTTTATTGCAGTAATTGTACATATATTTACATCAACGCTTATTTGGGTTATATAGTAAAATTCATATAATTACATACATTTCTATAACTACCTTTTTTAGCTTTTCGTACATATTTACAAAAATCAGTGATTTAAAAAAATGATTATATGTATGAAAAAGAAGACTTTCTGTCAATCAAGAACTTAAACTGAAGGTACTAAAACACATCAGGTCCCACTGAGATTTGAACTCGGATCGCTGGATTCAGAGTCCAGAGTGCTAACCATTACACCATGGAACCTCTCTTCTAACACCACATATACATTTTTCTCTTAGAGTGTGAGATCTTATTTTCTACAAGTTACAGGAATAATAATCATAGAGATAAGTATTACATTGTATTTACAAAAAAAGCCATTAGGACCTACCAAATTTTTATACAGATTATAGGTTTCAGAGTCCAGAATTGTTAACAGTACACAATGAAACCTCATTCATATGGTAGAATGTACATTTTTTTTTGTCAGAGTATAAGATTCTTAGTGGATACATTTTATTGGAATTAAATGACAGATAAACCTGTCTCTCAGTGTGTAAGATTCTTAATTTATGCAATTTATAGATATTTTCTTTCTCAGAGATATTAACTGTATTGTACTTACAACAAAACCAATAGAACCTACCAAGATGTAAATATAGATCATGGATTCAGAGTCCAAAATGTTTATCAATACACCATGAAACCTCATCCATTAGGGAGCATCTAAATATTTTTATAAGAATGTACTCTCAGAGAGATATGAACTGAATGGTACTTACAAAAAACCAATAGGACCTACCAAGATTTAAATACAGATCACTGTATTCAAAGATCAGAGTGGAGTGGTTACCAATACACCAAGAAACCACATTCATTAGGGAACATCTAAACATTTTTTTCTAAAATGTTAGATTCTTAGAAGACACATTTTATTGAAGTTATTGTACATATATTAACATCAATGCTTATTTGGATTACACAGTAAAATTCATATAATTACAAACATTTCTATAACTACCTTTTTTTTAGATTTTAGTACATATTTACAATAATCAGTGATTTAAAAAATGTATTATATGTATAAAAAAAAAAGTTTTTATCAATCAAGGACTTAAACTGAAGTTACTAAAATGCACCTGTTCCCACCGAGATTTGAACTCAATTAACTGGATTCAGAATATTACAGATTATTGGTTTCAGAGTCCAGAATTGTTAACAGTACACCATGAAAGCTCATTCATATGGTGGCATGTAAAAAATTTCTCACAGTGTAAGATTCTTAGAGGTTACATTTTATTGGAATTATATTACAGATAAACCTGTCTCTCAGTGTGTATGATTCTTAATTTATGCAATTTATAGATATTTTCTTTCTCAGAGATAAGAACTGCATAATACTTACAAAAAAACAATAGGACCTACCAAGATGTAAATACAAATCATGGATTCAGAGTCCAAAATGGTTACAAATACACCAGGAAACCTCATTCATGAGGAAGCATTTAAACAGTTTTTATTAGAATATACTCTCAGAGAAATATAAACTGAATGGTACTTACAAAAAACCAATAGGACCTACCAAGATTTAAATACAGATCACTGTATTCAAAGATCAGAGTGGTTACCAATACACCAAAAAACCTCATTCACGAGGGAGAGCTAAACAATTTTTTCTGAAATGATTGATTCTTAGAAGACACATTTTATTGAAGCTATTGTACATATATTAACATCAATGCTTATTTGGATTACACAGTAAAATTCATATAATTAAAAACATTTCTATAACTACCTTTTTTTAGATTTTAGTACATATTTACAATAATCAGTGATTTAAAAAATGTATTATATGTATAAAAAAGAAAAGTTTTTGTCAATCAAGGACTTAAACTGAAGGTACTAAAATGCACCTGGTGCCACCGAGATTTGAACTCAATTTACTGGATTCAGAGTACAGAGTGCTAACCATAACACCATGGAATCTCCCTTCTAATAACACATATAAAACTTTCCCTCAGAGTGTAAGATCTTAATTTCTACAAGATACAGAAATATTCATTCAGAGAGATATGTACTACATTGTATTTACAAATAAAACCATTAGGACCTATTAATTTGTATATACAGATTATTGGTTTCAGAGTCCAGAATTGTTAACAGTACACCATGAAAGCTCATTCATATGGTGGCATGTTAAAAACGTTCTCACAGTGTAAGATTCTTAGAGGTTACATTTTATTGGAATTATATTACCGATAAACCTGTCTCTCAGTGTGTATGATTCTTAATTTGTGCAATTTATAGATATTTTCTTTCTCAGAGATATGAACTGCATAATACTTACAAAAAAACCATAGGACCTACCAAGATGTAAATACAAATCATGGATTCAGAGTCCAAAATGGTTACAAATACACCAGGAAACCTCATTCATGAGGAAGCATTTAAACAGTTTTTATTAGAATGTACTCTCAGAGAAATATAAACTGAACGGTACTTACAAAAAAACCAATAGGACCTACCAAGATTTAAATACAGATCATTGGATTCAAAGATCAGAGTGGTTACCAATACACCAAGAAACCTCATTCACGAGGGAGAGCTAAACATTTTTTTCTAAAATGTTAGATTCTTAGAAGACACATTTTATTGCAATAATTGTACATATATTTACATCAACGCTTATTTGGGTTATTTAGTAAAATTCATATAATTACATACATTTCTATAACTACCTTTTTTAGCTTTTCGTACATATTTACAAAAATCAGTGATTTAAAAAAATTATTATATGTATGAAAAAGAAGACTTTCTGTCAATCAGGAACTTAAACTGAAGGTACTAAAACACACCAGGTTGAACTGAGATTTGAACTCAGATCGCTGGATTCAGAGTCCAGAGTGCTAACCATTACACCATGGAACCTCTCTTCTAACACCTCATATACAACTTACTCTTAGAGTGTGAGATCTTATTTTCTACAAGTTACAGGAATAATAATCAGAGAGATAAGTTTAACATTGTATTTACAAAAAAAGCCATTAGGACCTACCAAATTTTTATACAGATTATAGGTTTCAGAGTCCAGAATTGTTAACAGTACACAATGAAACCTCATTCATATGGTAGCATGTACATTTTTTGTCAGAGTATAAGATTCTTAGTGGATAAATTTTATTGGAATTAAATGACAGATAAACCTGTCTCTCAGTGTGTAAGATTCTTAATTTATGCAATGTATAGATATTTTCTTTCTCAGAGATATTAACTGTATTGTACTTACAACAAAACCAATATAACCTACCAAGATGTAAATATAGATCATGGATTCAGAGTCCAAAATGTTTACCAATACACCATGAAGCCTCATCCATTAGGGAGCATCTAAATATTTTTATAAGAATGTACTCTCAGAGAGATATGAACTGAATGGTACTTACAAAAAACCAATAGGACCTACCAAGATTTAAATACAGATCACTGTATTCAAAGATCAGAGTGGAGTGGTTACCAATACACCAAGAAACCATATTCATTAGGGAACATCTAAACATTTTTTTCTAAAATGTTAGATTCTTAGAAGACACATTTTATTGAAGTTATTGTACATATATTAACATCAATGCTTATTTGGATTACACAGTAAAATTCATATAATTACAAACATTTCTATAACTACCTTTTTTTAGATTTTAGTACATATTTACAATAATAAGTTATTTAAAAAATGTATTATATGTATAAAAAAGAAAAGTTTTTGTCAAGGACTTAAACTGAAGGTACTAAAATGCACCTGGTGCCACCGAGATTTGAACTCAATTTACTGGATTCAGAGTACAGAGTGCTAACCATAACACCATGGAATCTCCCTTCTAATAACACATATAAAACTTTCTCTCAGAGTGTAAGATCTTAATTTCTACAAGATACAGAAATATTCATTCAGAGAGATATGTACTACATTGTATTTACAAATAAAACCATTAGGACCTACCAATTTGTATATACAGATTATTGGTTTCAGAGTCCAGAATTGTTAACAGTACACCATGAAAGCTCATTCATATGGTGGCATGTAAAAAATTTCTCACAGTGTAAGATTCTTAGAGGTTACATTTTATTGGAATTATATTACAGATAAATCTGTCTCTCAGTGTGTATGATTCTTAATTTATACAATTTATAGATATTTTCTTTCTCAGAGATATGAACTGCATAATACTTACAAAAAAACAATAGGACCTACCAAGATGTAAATACAAATCATGGATTCAGAGTCCAAAATGGTTACAAATACACCAGGAAACCTCATTCATGAGGAAGCATTTAAACAGTTTTTATTAGAATATACTCTCAGAGAAATATAAACTGAATGGTACTTACAAAAAACCAATAGGACCTACCAAGATTTAAATACAGATCACTGGATTCAAAGATCAGAGTGGTTACCAATACACCAAAAAACCTCATTCACGAGGGAGAGCTAAACAATTTTTTCTGAAATGTTAGATTCTTAGAAGACACATTTTATTGAAGTTATTGTACATATATTAACATCAATGCTTATTTGGATTACACAGTCAAATTCATATAATTAAAAACATTTCTATAACTACCTTTTTTTAGATTTTAGTACATATTTACAATAATCAGTGATTTAAAAAATGTATTATATGTATAAAAAAGAAAAGTTTTTGTCAATCAAGGACTTAAACTGAAGGTACTAAAATGCACCTGGTGCAACCGAGATTTGAACTCAATTTACTGGATTTAGAGTACATAGTGCTAACCATAACACCATGGAATCTCCCTTCTAATAACATATATAAAACTTTCTCTCAGAGTGTAAGATCTTAATTTCTACAAGCTACAGAAATATTCATTCAGAGAGATATGTACTACATTGTATTTACAAATAAAACCATTAGGACCTACCAATTTGTATATACAGATTATTGGTTTTAGAGTCCAGAATTGTTAACAGTACACCATGAAAGCTCATTCATATGGTGGCATGTAAATAAAATTCTCACAGTGTAAGATTCTTAGAGGTTACATTTTATTGGAATTATATTACAGATAAACCTGTCTCTCAGTGTGTATGATTCTTAATTTATGCAATTTATATATATTTTCTTTCTCAGAGATATGAACTGCACAATACTTACAAAAAAACAATAGGACCTACCAAGATGTAAATACAAATCATGGATTCAGAGTCCAAAATGGTTACAAATACACCAGGAAACCTCATTCATGAGTAAGCATTTAAACAGTTTTTATTAGAATGTATTCTCAGAGAAATATAAACTGAACGGTACTTACAAAAAACCAATAGGACCTACCAAGATTTAAATACAGATCACTGGATTCAAAGATCAGAGTGGTTACCAATACACCAAGAAACCTCATTCACGAGGGAGAGCTAAACATTTTTTCTAAAATGTTAGATTCTTAGAAGACACATTTTATTGCAATTATTGTACATATATTTACATCAACACTTATTTGGGTTATATAGTAAAATTCATATAATTACATACATTTCTATAACTACCTTTTTTAGCTTTTCGTACATATTTACAGAAATCAGTGATTTAAAAAAATTATTATATGTATGAAAAAGAAGACTTTCTGTCAATCAGGAACTTAAACTGAAGGTACTAAAATATATCAGGTCTCACCGAGTTTTGAACTCGGATCGCTGGATTCAGAGTCCAGAGTGCTAACCATTACACCATGGAACCTCTCTTCTAACACCACATATACAACTTTCTCTTAGAGTGTGAGATCTTATTTTCTACAAGTTACAGGAATAATAATCATAGAGATAAGTATTACATTGTATTTACAAAAAAAGCCATTAGGACCTACCAAATTTTTATACAGATTATAGGTTTCAGAGTCCAGAATTGTTAACAGTACACAATGGAACCTTATTCATATGGTAGCATGTACATTTTTGGTCAGAGTACAAGATTCTTAGTGGATACATTTTATTGGAATTAAATGACAGATAAACCTGTCTCTCAGTGTGTAAGAGTCTTAATTTATGCAATTTATAGATATTTTCTTTCTCAGAGATATTAACTGTATTGTACTTACAACAAAACCAATATAACCTACCAAGATGTAAATATAGATCATGGATTCAGAGTCCAAAATGTTTAACAATACACCATGAAACCTCATCCATTAGGGAGCATCTAAATATTTTTATAAGAATGTACTCTCAGAGAGATATGAACTGAATGGTACTTACAAAAAACCAATAGGACCTACCAAGATCTAAATACAGATCACTGTATTCAAAGATCAGAGTGGAGTGGTTACCAATACACCAAGAAACCACATTCATTAGGGAACATCTAAAAAAAAAATTCTAAAATGTTAGATTCTTAGAAGACACATTTTATTGAAGTTATTGTACATATATTAACATCAATGCTTATTTGGATTACACAGTAAAATTCATATAATTACAAACATTTCTATAACTACCTTTTTTTTAGATTTTAGTACATATTTACAATAATCAGTGATTTAAAAAATGTATTATATGTATAAAAAAGAAAATGTTTTATCAATCAAGGACTTAAACTGAAGGCACTAAAATGCACCTGTTCCCACCGAGATTTGAACTCAATTTACTGGATTCAGAGTACAGAGTGCAAACCATAACACCATGGAATCTCCCTTCTAATAACACATATAAAACTTTTCTCTCAGAGTGTAAGATCTTAATTTCTACAAGATACAGAAATATTCATTCAGAGAGATATGTACTACATTGTATTTACAAATAAAACCATTAGGACCTACCAATTTGTATATACAGATTATTGGTTTCAGAGTCCAGAATTGTTAACAGTACACCATGAAAGCTCATTCATATGGTGGCATGTAAAAAAATTTCTCACAGTGTAAGATTCTTAGAGGTTACATTTTATTGGAATTATATTACAGATAAACCTGTCTCTCAGTGTGTATGATTCTTAATTTATGCAATTTATAGATATTTTCTTTCTCAGAGATATGAACTGCATAATACTTACAAAAAAACAATAGGACCTACCAAGATGTAAATACAAATCATGGATTCAGAGTCCAAAATGGTTAAAAATACACCAGGAAACCTCATTCATGAGGAAGCATTTAAACAGTTTTTATTAGAATGTACTCTCAGAGAAATATAAACTGAACGGTACTTACAAAAAACCAATAGGACCTACCAAGATTTAAATACAGATCACTGGATTCAAAGATCAGAGTGGTTACCAATACACCAAGAAACCTAATTCACGAGGGAGAGCTAAACATTTTTTTCTAAAATGTTAGATTCTTAGAAGACACATTTTATTGCAATTATTGTACATATATTTACATCAACGCTTATTTGGGTTATATAGTAAAATTCATATAATTACATACATTTCTATAACTACCTTTTTTAGCTTTTCGTACATATTTACAAAAATCAGTGATTTAAAAAAATTATTATATGTATGAAAAAGAAGACTTTCTGTCAATCAGGAACTTAAACTGAAGGTACTAAAACACATCAGGTCCCACCGAGATTTGAACTCGGATCGCTGGATTCAGAGTCCAGAGTGCTAACCATTACACCATGGAACCTCTCTTCTAACACCAAATATACAACTTTCTCTTAGAGTGTGAGATCTTATTTTCTACAAGTTACAGGTATAATAATCAGAGAGATAAGTATTACATTGTCTTTACAAAAAAAGCCATTAGGACCTACCAAATTTTTATACAGATTATAGGTTTCAGAGTCCAGAATTGTTAACAGTACACAATGAAACCTCATTCATATGGTAGCATGTACATTTTTAGTCAGAGTATAAGATTCTTAGTGGATACATTTTATTGGAATTAAATGACAGATAAACCTGTCTCTCAGTGTGTAAGATTCTTAATTTATGCAATTTATAGATATTTTCTTTCTCAGAGATATTAACTGTATTATACTTACAACAAAACCAATAGAACCTACCAAGATGTAAATATAGATCATGGATTCAGAGTCCAAAATGTTTACCAATACACCATGAAACCTCATCCATTAGGGAGCATCTAAATATTTTTATAAGAATGTACTCTCAGAGAGATATGAACTGAATGGTACTTACAAAAAACCAATAGGACCTACCAAGATTTAAATACAGATCACTGTATTCAAAGATCAGAGTGGAGTGGTTACTAATACACCAAGAAACCACATTCATTAGGGAACATCTAAAAAAAAATTCTAAAATGTTAGATTCTTAGAAGACACATTTTATTGAAGTTATTGTACATATATTAACATCAATGCTTATTTGGATTACACAGTAAAATTCATATAATTACAAACATTTCTATAACTACCTTTTTTTAGATTTTAGTACATATTTACAATAATCAGTGATTTATAAAATGTATTATATGTATAAAAAAGAAAAGTTTTTGTCAATCAAGGACTTAAACTGAAGGTACTAAAATGCACCTGGTGCCACCGAGATTTGAACTCAATTTACTGGATTCAGAGTACAGAGTGCTAACCATAACACCATGGAATCTCCCTTCTAATAACACATATAAAACTTTCTCTCAGAGTGTAAGATCTTAATTTCTACAAGATACAGAAATATTCATTCAGAGAGATATGTACTACATTGTATTTACAAATAAAACCATTAGGACCTACCAATTTGTATATACAGATTATTGGTTTCAGAGTCCAGAATTGTTAACAGTACACCATGAATGCTCATTCATATGGTGGCATGTAAAAAATTTTCTCACAGTGTAAGATTCTTAGAGGTTACATTTTATTGGAATTATATTACAGATAAACCTGTCTCTCAGTATGTATGATTCTTAATTTATGCAATTTATAGATATTTTCTTTCTCAGAGATATGAACTGCATAATACTTACAAAAAAACAATAGGACCTACCAAGATGTTAATACAAATCATGGATTCAGAGTCTAAAATGGTTACAAATACACCAGGAAACCTCATTCATGAGGAAGCATTTAAACAGTTTTTATTAGAATGTACTCTCAGAGAAATATAAACTGAACGGTACTTACAAAAAACCAATAGGACCTACCAAGATTTAAATACAGATCACTGGATTCAAAGATCATAGTGGTTACCAATACACCAAGAAACCTCATTCACGAGGGAGAGCTAAACATTTTTTTCTAAAATGTTAGATTCTTAGAAGACACATTTTATTGCAGTAATTGTACATATATTTACATCAACGCTTATTTGGGTTATATAGTAAAATTCATATAATTACATACATTTCTATAACTACCTTTTTTAGCTTTTCGTACATATTTACAAAAATCAGTGATTTAAAAAAATTATTATATGTATGACTAAGAAGACTTTCTGTCAATCAGGAACTTTAAATGAAGGTACTAAAACACATCAGGTCCCACTGAGATTTGAACTCTGATTGCTGGATTCAGAGTCCAGAGTGCTAACCATTACACCATGGAACCTCTCTTCTAACACCTCATATACAACTTACTCTTAGAGTGTGAGATCTTATTTTCTACAAGTTACAGGAATAATAATCAGAGAGATAAGTATTACATTGTATTTACAAAAAAAGCCATTAGGACCTACCAAATTTTGATACAGATTATAGGTTTCAGAGTCCAGAATTGTTAACAGTACACAATGAAACCTCATTCATCTGGTAGCATGTACATTTTTTTTGTCAGAGTATAAGATTCTTAGTAGATACATTTTATTGGAATTAAATGACAGATAAACCTGTCTCTCAGTGTGTAAGATTCTTAATTTATGCAATTTATAGATATTTTCTTTCTCAGAGATATTAACTGTATTGTACTTACAACAAAACCAATAGAACCTACCAAGATGTAAATATAGATCATGGATTCAGAGTCCAAAATGTTTATCAATACACCATGAAACCTCATCCATTAGGGAGCATCTAAATATTTTTATAAGAATGTACTCTCAGAGAGATATGAACTGAATGGTACTTACAAAAAACCAATAGGACCTACCAAGATTTAAATACAGATCACTGTATTCAAAGATCAGAGTGGAGTGGTTACCAATACACCAAGAAACCACATTCATTAGGGAACATCTAAACATTTTTTTCTAAAATGTTAGATTCTTAGAAGACACATTTTATTGAAGTTCTTGTACATATATTAACATCAATGCTTATTTGGATTACACAGTAAAATTCATATAATGACAAACATTTCTATAACTACCTTTTTTTTAGATTTTAGTACATATTTACAATAATCAGTGATTTAAAAAATGTATTATATGTATATAAAAAAAGTTTTTATCAATCAAGGACTTAAACTGAAGGTACTAAAATGCACCTGTTCCCACCGAGATTTGAACTCAATTTACTGGATTCAGAGTACAGAGTGCTAACCATAACACCATGGAATCTCCCTTCTAATAACACATATAAAACTTTCTCTCAGAGTGTAAGATCTTAATTTCTACAAGATACAGAAATATTCATTCAGAGAGATACAGATGTGTCCACTATTACCTTTCTGAAAAAAGTATCATGGCCTGCCGTTCATGGCACGAGATAAGCTTTCCTCTTAAGATATACACGGCAAGCCATGTGTATCTCCTCTGAAATATAGTGCAGTACCACTTTTCAGACAGCAGGTGGCATTTTCAGAAACTGAGCAAGCAGAAAGTCTTATAAAGAGATTCTAGAGGGAGTAGTTCAGACCTGATTCTAGCAGCATTTTATTTGCAAATGGGCAAAACCATGGGGGTCATTCCGAAATGATCGCACGCTAGGTTGTTTTGCAGCATTGCGATCAGGTCGAAACTGCACATGCGTATGCACCTCAATGCGCATGTGCGTCGTACGGGTACAAAGCGGATCATTGCTGAGCAATGGATTTAACGAAGAATCGATTCGCACAGCAGATCGCAAGGAGATTGACAGGAAGAGGGCATTTGTGGGTGGCAACTGAACGCTTTCTGGGAGTGTTTGGAAAAACGCAGGCGTGTCCAAGCATTTGCAGGGCAGGTGTCTGACGTCAATTCCGGACACGAACAGGCTAAAGTGTTTGCCCCGAATTTACATCAGACACCCACCCTGCAAACGCATAGACACACCTGCGTTTTTCCAAACACTCCCAGAAAACGGTCAGTTGACATCCACAAATGTTTTCTTCCAGTCAATCTCCTTGCGATTGTCTGTGCGAATGGATTCTTCATTAAATCCATTGCTCAGCAACGATCCACTTTGTACCTGTGCGACGTGCCTGCGTATTGCGGGGCACACACATGCGCAGTTATGTCCTGATCGCAGCTCAGCAAAACAACCTAGCGTGCAATCAGGCCTGCATGACCCCCATGGTTTTGCCCATCTGCTAACAAAATTGCAGCTATGGGGGGGTCATTCCGAGTTGATCGTAGCCCTGCAAAATTTTGCAGGGCTACGATCAGGAAAAGAGACATGTGGGGGATGCCCAGCACAGGGCCAGTCCGCCCTGCAGGTCAGTTACGCCCCCCCCCCTGCAGAAGTGCAAAAGTATTGCACAGCGGCGATGCTTTTGTACTTCAGGAGTAGCTCCCGGCCAGCGCAGCTTTAGCGTGCTGGCCGGGAGCTACTCATTACTACACGGCCCGCAGCGGCTGGTCAGCAGCAGCGATCGGGTCAGAATGACCCCCATGAGCCGTATGTGCAGGGCAATTTATCCATCATGCACACGGGAATATCAGCTGCAGCAGCTAATTGTGAAGTATTAATATTTTTCCAATACATCTCTCATACTAACTTCCAACATGTACCTGGCTCAATGTTGCCTATATGTTTAAAAAAATCTTTTTCCTTGTGATTGATAATGTGCTGATGAAGAGTTCATACAAACTCCACACAGAGATTCAATATAGAAATTATGATACTAACTAAAAGGCACTATTGATACTTGTCATTTTTTGCAATTGTTTGGTGGTTAAGGTGCGAGTAGAGAGAATTTTTGGTATTTCAATACCACATATATTTCACTGGGATCCGGTCTGAAGATCGACAGTGTCTGCCATACAAGTGGGTGCTGCGTCTGTCTGCCACAAATCGGTCCAGTGCTGAGGCTGTGTTGCCATAATAAATCACTGGGTGCTCTGTCTGCCATACAAGTGGGTGCTGTGCCTGTCTGCCACAAATCAGTCCTGTGCTTGGGCTGTGCGCCATAATAAGTCACTGGGTGCTCTGCCTGCCATACAAGTGGGTGAAGAAACATGAGACCCAGGGCCTGATCAGCCATAAGCCTGCAGCCGGAATGGCTGAGTCCTGGGGGGGCACCGGCACAATAGATGCTTAGGCTCTACCTACTACTGGAAGCTGCAGATTCCATGCAGACAGCATGGAAGACGGCCCTTATAGGAGACAGATGCCAGGGGTATTACTAGACCATTACCCAGCGCTACCCAGAATGAGCATGTAACCCCCTGGCTCTAAGCATATAACCCCTATGGCAAAAAGCATATGTAACCCCTGGCAATGAGCATGTAACCCCTGGCAATGAGCATGTGACCGGGTCAGACTTCCGGTCAGCAGAATCAAGGATGCCGGTGGCTTCTCCTCCCACCTCTAGCCACCAACAGCACCGTGGGCAGCAACATGGACATCCATATGTGCAGGGCAATTTATCCATCAGGCACACGGGAATATCAGCAGCGGCAGATAATTGTGAAGTATTAATATATCTCCAATACATGTGGGAGTGCCAGTAGTGTCCTCGGTGCAGAGGTGTAGGTGGTGTAATCAGTGCAGGGGGGCTGGCAGTATCCCCAGTGCAGGAGTGTCAGTAGTGCGGGAGATGTCCTCCTTGCACTTGGTTGATGGTACCGTGGACACTTCTGGCACTCCCGCACTGAGGACACCTCAGCAGGAAGCGTCCTGCTATGCAAAACCATTCACTCCCGCTGACATCGCTGGGCAGGCGGAAAATCACTCAGTACGTATGCGCTGAATGGTTTTCTGCCCAGCGATATCGGTGATCACACGGGCTCAGCAAGATCACTCAGCACACAGAGCTGCACCAGCGATGTGTGCTGAGCGATCTGTCACTGCCCGTGTTTGCAATAGAGAAAACATGGGTGATGACTAGATCTTTCAAGCATGCAGGGACGCACATCACTATCGCTATAGTCCATACACACATAGCGATTTGTGCTGTATTTCTAAGTGACTCAGCAAATCAATTAGAAAAGCAGCCCAAATCGCTATGTGTGTGTGATTGTATTCTGGTCGTTCTGATGTACAGTATTGCCAGCTTTAGAGTCCAGTTCTTAATTGTGTAGGTGTGAAAATCTCAGTGTGAGAGGCCTTTGAAGTAGATTCCTTGGGGAATAGAGATACAGCACAGTAACATGTATTCTGGGTGGGGGAAGGGCTGCTGTCCTGGAATTTGAAATAAACAGTGAACTTTTAGCAATTCAGAGCCTCAGTTTATTAATGCAAAAATTGGAGTTATTTGTTACTCAGAGCACAGATGTGAATGAAGTCTAAAGTGACATTAAAGAATAAGTTAATTAAAACCTAATAGTGCTACAAGGTAACGGAACATATTATAAAACTTTGCAATGATAAAATAATTCCAACTAAATAGTATAAATATTCTGTAAGTTAGACAAAACTGAATGCAATCACTTGGATGCTTTGTACAATCCATACACAATTACAGTATACAGTGTTGCAGAGGTGACTACTTTTTTTTTTAAAACAATTTTCAAGATTGCATAACAAATGTAATACTAGGGTGAAGTACATGTTACAGATAAAATATAACAAATTAATTAATTTAAGCAGGGAGTCTAATTTTGATATTTCAAGCATTTGCAGAAAGGATGAGTACGATAGGTAAAGGGCCCTTTATGCAAATTCTATGCATTATTCGTTTGCGTACTTTCTTTTTTGATGTGTCGACATATGGCCTGTCGACCAATATTGGTCGACCTAATGACTGTTGACCTTCTTTTTGTCGACAATATGATCCATTCCAATTACATGCAGCTGGCTTGTCCATTTCTTTCTATAATCACTGGCAGCACAGAAAATAAATGGTCTACATAATTATTACAGGTCTCCAATGTAAGTACGTTTTTCCAAAATGTATTGATGCCATCAATCAGTTGCTCTTTTGTCCTTGGCTTACATTGAGAACGAATATAACTTTTCATTTGAGACCACACTAGCTCGATAGGATTCATGTCCGGTGATCTGTGAAAAGTCAATAAAGGGAGAGAATTTAAAAATGGAATATTTGGCATTTCATGCTTTACAGTGCGGGAGGTGTCCTCAGTCCATGAGTCCTAGCAATAGGTGTGCCGGCAGGGCAGGGGTGTCGGCAGTGCAAAAGGTGTCCTCATTGCAGGAGTGCCGGCAGTGAGGGCGGTGTCCTCATTGCAGGAGTTCAGGGGTGCCAGCAGTGTGGGAGTGCCGGAGGTTTCCTCAGTGCAAGGGTGCCGGCAGTGTCGGCAGTGCAGGAGGTGTCCTTAGTGCAGGAATTCTGGCAGTATCCCCAGTGCAGGAGTGTCAGCAGTGCAGGCAGTGCCGGTGGTGTCCTCAGTGCAGGGGTGTCGGCAGTGTCGGCAGTGTGGGAGTACTGGAGGTGTTCTTAGTGCAGGAGTTCAGGGGTGTCGGCAGTTTGGGAGTGCCAGAAGTGTCCTTGGTGCAGGGGTTCCAGCAGTGTTGGCAGTGTGGGAGGTGTCCTCAGTGCAAGAGTTCAAGGGTGCTGGCAGTGTCGGCAGTGTGGGAGTGTCTGAAGTGTCCTCGGTGCAGGGGTGCCAGCAGTGCGGGAGGTGTCCTCAGTCTAGGAGTGCTGGCAGTATCCCCAGTGCAGGTGTGCCGGCAGTGTCGACAGTGCGGGAGGTGTCCTTAGTGCAGGAATTCTGACAGTATCCCCAGTGCAGGAGTGTCAGCAGTGCAGGCAGTGCCGGTGGTGTCCTCAGTGCAGGGGTGTCGGCAGTGTCGGCAGTGCGGGAGTACTGGAGGTGTCCTTAGTGCAAGAGTTCAGGGGTGTCGGCAGTTTGGGAGTGCCAGAAGTGTCCTTGGTGCAGGGGTTCCAGCAGTGTTGGCAGTGTGGGAGGTGTCCCCAGTGCAGGAGTTCAGGGGTGCTGGCAGTGTCGGCAGTGTGGGAGTGTCAGAAGTGTCCTCGGTGCAGGGGTGCCAGCAGTGCGGGAGGTGTCCTCAGTCTAGGAGTGCTGGCAGTATCCCCAGTGCAGGTGTGCCGGCAGTGACGACAGTGCGGGAGGTGTCCTCATTGCAGGAATTCAGGGGTGCCGGCAGTGTGGGGTTGCCGGAAGTGTCCTCGGTGTAGAAGTGCCGGCAGTGCGGGAGGTGTCCTCAGTCCATGAGTACTAGCAATAGGTGTGCCGGCAGGGCAGGGGTGTGTGCAGTGCAAAAGGTGTCCTCATTGCAGGAGTGCTGGCAGTGAAGGCGGTGTCCTCATTGCAGGAGTTCAGGGGTGCCAGCAGTGTGGGAGTGCCGGAAGTGTCCTCTGTGCAGGGGTGCCGGCAGTGTCGGCAGTGCAGGAGGTGTCCTCAGTGCAGGAATGCTAGCAGTATACCCAGTGCAGGAGTGTCAGCAGAGCGGGAAGTGCCGGCGGTGTCCTCAGTGCAGGGGTACCGGCAGTGTCGGCAGTGCGGGAGTACTGGAGGTGTCCTCAGTGCAGGAGTTCAAGGGTGTCGGCAGTGTGGGTGTGCCAGAAGTGTCCTTGGTGCGATAGGTGTCTTCAGTGCAGGAGTGCTGGCAGTATCCCCAGCGCAGGGGTACCAGAAGTGTCAGCAGTCAGGGGTGCAGGCAGTGTGGGAGTGCCGGAAGTGTCCTCGGTGCAAAAGTGCCGGCAGTGTCGGCAGTGCAGGGGGTGTCCTCAGCGCAGGAGTGCTGGCAGCATCCCCAGTGCAGGGGTGCCGGCAGTGTGGGCAGTGCCGGCGGTGTCCTCAGTGCAGGGGTGCCGGTGACTTACTTACCTGCTGCAACGTTTTCAGCCTGTTTGGTCCTGGCTCTGACGTCAAACACCCGTCCTGGACACGCCTGCGTTTCTCTCACTACACCCGCGTTTTCTTACCCCCCCCCCCCCCGAAAATGGCTGCAAACGGTGAGTTGATGCCCAGGTACTCCCTCCGCCTGTCAATCTTCGTGCGATCATTGCAGCGATCGCTTTTTTTGGTTCCAGCATCGTTTCCCATCGATGGCCGTGCGTGCGCATAGCGGCCATCGCACATGTGCAGTAGGGACCCGATTGCAGCTGTGCGAAAGACAACACGCTGCGATTGGGTCATAATGACCCCCTAAGTCCAGAACTACTTAGAAACTGCACAACATTTTTAACCATAACAGGCCTGCACAAGTAATCAAAGCCTTGGTATGGGGGAAAAAAACAACCCCCATAGGCGGAGGTTAGTTTGTAGCACGGGCTGAAAAAAGCATCTTCGTCTGATCAACTCGTAATGAGGCCCTTTATTTGGAAATATTTTATCATTGCAAAATCTTATAATATGTTCTTTTACTCTATAGCACTAAGGTTTTTATTAACTTATTATTTAATTTCACTTTAGATTTCATTCACCTCTGTGCTTTGAGCAACATACTGTATACTGTAGTAAGCAGGGACGTGCCCACCGCACGTCACTGATAGTAACATCCCCCAGCCAGGATAAAATCTGTAACCCCCAAGGAGTCTACTTCAAAGGCCTCTCACACTGAGATTTTCACACCTACACAATTAGCAATTAGACTTTAAAGCTGGCCATACTGATTACAGTGTCTATTTAACAGCAATGTTAGTGCAAAGCTATGTTACGTGATGCACTGGCCACCCAGTGGTGAAACTATCAATTGTCACGAATTGTCACGGCACAATATGACGGCACAAAAGCACAAGGGATATATGTCATGCCAAATTTACTACCATAGCTCTGTTTTCAGAAAGGTAATAGTGGACACATCTGTATGTACTACATTGTATTTACAAATAAAACCATTAGGACCTACCAATTTGTATATACAGATTATTGGTTTCAGAATCCAGAATTGTTAACAGTACACCATGAAAGCTCATTCATATGGTGGCATGTAAAAATTTTTCTCACAGTATAAGATTCTTAGAGGTTACATTTTATTGTAATTATATTACAGATAAACCTGTCTCTCAGTGTGTATGATTCTTAATTTATGCAATTTATAGATATTTTCTTTCTCAGAGATATGAACTGCATAATACTTACAAAAAAACAATAGGACCTACCAAGATGTAAATACAAATCATGGATTCAGAGTCCAAAATGGTTACAAATACACCAGGAAACCTCATTCATGAGGAAGCATTTAAACAGTTTTTATTAGAATGTACTCTCAGAGAAATATAAACTGAACGGTACTTACAAAAAACCAATAGGACCTACCATGATTTAAATACAGATCACTGGATTCAAAGATCAGAGTGGTTACCAATACACCAAGAAACCTCATTCATGAGGGAGAGCTAAACATTTTTTTCTAAACTGTTAGATTCTTAGAAGACACATTTTATTGCAATTATTGTACATATATTTACATCAACGCTTATTTGGGTTATATAGTAAAATTCATATAATTACATACATTTCTATAACTACCTTTTTTAGCTTTTCGTACATATTTACAAAAATCAGTGATTTAAAAAAATTATTATATGTATGAAAAAGAAGACTTTCTGTCAATCAGGAACTTAAACTGAAGGTACTAAAACACATCAGGTCCCACCGAGATTTGAACTCGGATCGCTGGATTCAGAGTCCAGAGTGCTAACCATTACACCATGGAAACTCTCTTCTAACACCACATATATAAATTTCTCTTAGAGTGTGAGATCTTATTTTCTACAAGTTACAGGAATAATAATCAGAGAGATAAGTATTACATTGTATTTACAAAAAAAGCCATTAGGACCTACCAAATTTTGATACAGATTATAGGTTTCAGAGTCCAGAATTGTTAACAGTACACAATGAAACCTCATTCATATGGTAGCATGTACATTTTTGGTCAGAGTATAAGATTCTTAGTGGATACATTTTATTGGAATTAAATGACAGATAAACCTGTCTCTCAGTGTGTAAGAGTCTTAATTTATGCAATTTATAGATATTTTCTTTCTCAGAGATATTAACTGTATTGTACTTACAACAAAACCAATATAACCTACCAAGATGTAAATATAGATCATGGATTCAGAGTCCAAAATGTTTACCAATACACCATGAAACCTCATCCATTAGGGAGCATCTAAATATTTTTATAAGAATGTACTCTCAGAGAGATATGAACTGAATGGTACTTACAAAAAACCAATAGGACCTACCAAGATTTAAATACAGATTACTGTATTCAAAGATCAAAGTGGAGTGGTTACCAATACACCAAGAAACCACATTCATTAGGGAACATCTAAACATTTTTTTCTAAAATGTTAGATTCTTAGAAGACACATTTTATTGAAGTTATTGTACATATATTAACATCAATGCTTATTTGGATTACACAGTAAAATTCATATAATTACAAACATTTCTATAACTACCTTTTTTTTTTATTTTAGTACATATTTACAATAATTAGTGATTTAAAAAAATGTATTATAGGTATAAAAAAAAAGTTTTTATCAATCAAGGACTTGGATTGGACACTCTTTATTATGTGTAGCAAAATAGACAATATAATCAGAATAGTTATTTTAACAGCGAATCAGTTGTAGCAAAGATGGGATGGAGAGGTTTTTTCATAGGCACTTTTCCTCCAACTTATAAGGGTTACAACATTTTAAATGTATGATTAAAGGAGGAAACATCCCCCCATATAATATAATATATATAGAACTCGAGGATGGCATTAATAATATATGACACATATACAAATTAGTTGCAGCATGCTTCTATATGTTTGGTCACTATCACACGTTTTTCACTCAATTTTATTTATTCATAAATTTTTTCACATTTGACACTAATGATGTCATTCACTTTTTTCTTCTTTTTAGAGCATCCTAGTTTATCACGTATTTCCAATAATTTTAATGTATACATTTTCCCCTTATTATATACACTTCAGCTTCACTTTTCAAAACTTCACACTCATTTTCACTATTAAAATTATTAAAATTATTAATATTATTCATCTCACAGGAAACTCATCTTTCCTTATCACATCACATACATAATCACATTCATTTTCTTTTACTTTATTCACCACATATTTTTATTATATGTAAATACAATATTTTAATACTATATAAATTTAACTTCTGATCTGGTACAACATAAGAATCACGATTCAGCATATCACAGTTCTCTTAACATCATATATATTATATTCCATTTGAATGCATATAGTGAGCTGGTGGGAACCACCAAAGGGGTCTCCTCCCAATCCATCTTTTCTTTGTCATTTTAATTATCTCTCATAATAACAAGACCAGAATCCACATCTAAGTGAGAAGAAACTACATTTAAATCTAAGAATCTAGTTTCTACGAGGCTTCAATGTACTTATACAGATTTACAAGAATTACGTCAATACAGACCAGTGATTGGCCTAGACCTACCATGTGACTCAGGACGAGTTACTTTGCGTTCCATCTGGATTGTAATCAAACAAGGAATGCGGTCCATTGCAATCTAAGACGGCCAATAGACCATGTGGTGCGAATTATGATCAGGGATTGGTGGGACGTTTTGTTAAAAACATCTCGGAACGGGCAATCGGGTTTGCCTGGTTAAAGCAATTGCGAAACGTGCACGTCTGCGTTTCAGAGCGGTGCTGACAAGCCCGCTCACACTGATCACAGTGCAGTGAAAAAATGCTCGAATAATTAGAAAAAGGATAGATGAGAGATTAGAGATGGATGTTAATAGTAGGATTTAATGTTATGTAGGGAATATATAAATGCAGCAACTGTTTAGGTACTATACAGAGCAGTGCAGCCATGATATAGATGTGATATATAGCCAGTTAATGAGGATTAATTACCCTTAGATAATTAATGTGAACAAGGGGTAGCGGATTATAGGCAACCCTTAGGATTTACATTTAGTTATACTTGTGTGATACGGATCGTTCCCCTTATACCCATTGAATATTAACGAAGTAGTACATCCCATTTGCCAACACCAATTAATAATTATACACTAAGATTGAGACATGTGCAAGATGGTTCCAATTTAACCTATTAACATCATTGGGGCACGGCATTATATGGATATGATTTAGTTGAAACATTCGCTGTACACACGGGACATGTCATGCGCTGATTTTTAATTAGCGGCATATACAGACCCGTAATACAATTACATTCATTGGGTAGGGCTTTGTAAATTGCTACCATAAGGTCACACATATAGATTCCTAATTACCGGCATACACAGACCTGCAGTACAATTATACCCACTGATCAGGGCTGTGTAATTAGGGCTGTGGAAATCATTATTATAAGGTCACACATATTGGACCAATATAGCAATTCAGGGTGCCCTGTTAGTAACATTAACAGGTCCATATTACAAATCCATGGATATGTTTCAATTTAAACATCGGCCATGCACATGGGGCACGTCTTGTGTTGATTTTTAATTAACGGTATACACAGACCTGCAGTATAATTATATTCACTGACCAGGGCTGTGCAAATTGCTATAGTAAAGTCACACGTATTCAAACTGATATAGCAATCTGGCGATGCCCCTTTAGCAAAACCAATATGTTCATATCGTAAACCCATTACCACTGCGGCTCCTAATAGACACGGAGCTTACAACTCTGGAGGTTATATATTTTGGGTTCACAAGTTAATGAACATGAGTGCAGTGGCAATTAAAAAGTAAAGTAATTTACACTGTATGGTGAGTTAGGGAATTATCAATTACTTCTGTTTACACGAGCAAGAACTGTAACAACTGTATGAGGGGATAAGCAATATAGCTATCACGTGTCCAGACTTCATTCCAGATATAATAACTATTGTAGTATTCATGGGGAATCTGGATACGGGGAATACCAGTAGCTGCTTGTAATAATTAATCAGGTCCATATTACAAATCCATGGATATGTTTCAATATAAACATCGGCCATACACATGGGGCACGTCTTGTGTTGATTTTTAATTAACGGTATACACAGACCTGCAGTACAATTATATTCACTGATCAGGTGCTGTGCAAATTGCTACAGTAAAGTCACACGTATTCAAACTGATATAGCAATCTGGCGATGCCCCTTTAGTAAAACCAATAGGTTCATATTGTAAACCTACTACCACTGCGGCTCCTAATAGACACGGAGCTTACAACTCTGGAGGTTATATATTTTGGGTTCACAAGTTAATGAACATGAGTGCAGTGGCAATTAAAAAGTAAAGTAATTTACACTGTATGGTGAGTTAGGGAATTATCAATAACTTCTGTTGACACGAGCATGAACTGTAACAACTGTATGAGGGGATAAGCAATATAGCTATCACGTGTCCAGACTTTATTCCAGATATAATAATTATTGTAGTATTCATGGGGAATCTGGATATGGGGAATACCAGTAGCTGCTTGTAATAATTAATAGCAACTGGCTCAGATAGCCACAATACCAGTGGCAATATTTGTAATAAATAAGGGAATTAATGATGGTTGCAGGGTTTTTCTAGAGTGTCCTTTAAAAATACTTATTGTTTTGACATTATTCACAGTATCAGGACCTTAGATACCCCCCCCTTTTGCCATCCATGTGAGAAGTTCATGTTATCCAATCCTACATACAGTTATTATACTACATCCATTGCTCTCCAATTGAAAATCTATGATATAAATAAATGAAGCAGAAAATTCAGGCACAGTGAATCAGCTTTTATTCTGTTTATAATATTGAATTTATTCATTAAATTCACACAAATCCATAAAACACACTTTTTCCATTTATGTTTCTCAATTGCTAACAATTTTTAAGATAGTATTAATAAAAGTTAGATTTTAACATGATATGTTCACAATAAGAGTAAATGTAAAATCTCTTCTTCTTTTCTAAGTGCGCCAACAAAAGAGACAATCTTTTTCTGTCCTGTGTTGTTATGTATAAAAAAGAAAAGTTTTTGTTAATCATGGACTTAAACTGAAGGTACTAAAATAAACCTGTTCCCACTGAGATTTGAACTCAATTTACTGGATTCAGAGTACAGAGTGCTAACCATAACACCATGGAATCTCCCTTCTAATAACACATATAAAACTTTCTCTCAGAGTGTAAGATCTTAATTTCTACAAGATACAGAAATATTCATTCAGAGAGATATGTACTACATTGTATTTACAAATAAAACCATTAGGACCTACCAATTTGTATATACAGATTATTGGTTTCAGAGTCCAGAATTGTTAACAGTACACCATGAAAGCTCATTCATATGGTGGCATGTAAAAAAATTTCTCACAGTGTAAGATTCTTAGAGGTTACATTTTATTGGAATTATATTACCGATAAACCTGTCTCTCAGTGTGTATGATTCTTTATTTATGCAATTTATAGATATTTTATTTCTCAGAGATATGAACTGCATAATACTTACAAAAAAACAATAGGACCTACCAAGATGTGAATACAAATCATGGATTCAGAGTCCAAAATGGTTAAAAATACACCAGGAAACCTCATTCATGAGGAAGCATTTAAACAGTTTTTATTAGAATGTACTCTCAGAGAAATATAAACTGAACGGTACTTACAAAAAACCAATAGGACCTACCAAGATTTAAATACAGATCACTGGATTCAAAGATCAGAGTGGTTACCAATACACCAAGAAACCTCATTCACGAGGGAGAGCTAAACATTTTTTTCTAAATTGTTAGATTCTTAGAAGACACATTTTATTGCAATTATTGTACATATATTTACATCAACGCTTATTTGGGTTATATAGTAAAATTCATATAATTACATACATTTCTATAACTACCTTTTTTAGCTTTTCGTACATATTTACAAAAATCAGTGATTTAAAAAAATGATTATATGTATGAAAAAGAAGACTTTCTGTCAATCAAGAACTTAAACTGAAGGTACTAAAACATATCAGGTCCCACCGAGATTTGAACTCAGATCGCTGGATTCAGAGTCCAGAGTGCTAACCATTACACCATGGAACCTCTCTTCTAACACCACATATACAACTTTCTCTTAGAGTGTGAGATCTTATTTTCTACAAGTTACAGGAATAATAATCATAGAGATAAGTATTACATTGTATTTACAAAAAAAGCCATTAGGACCTACCAAATTTTTATACATAAGAACAAAAAACAAATGGTCTGAAACTAGCGCTGTGCAGAGGGTGAATCTGACACTCTGGATATAACTTGTACCACCAATACAACAGAGGAGTGTATATGATCCTTCTCAGGAGAAACTAAGAGACACCGTGTTCTTTACTTCATTGGAAAGGAACTTACATTTAATTCCTTTCCCGTGTGCCCGTAAAGGTATCTTTAAACACTATCCTCTCTTCTCTGGTGGGAAATATTGCTGTGCAGTATAGAAAGATGAGACACTTACATGAGATTTCTGTCCCGCATACATGTAACAGGTTCTTTAAAATCCTTCGATCCCCATAAAACTGACGTCCTCCACAATCTTCACAAACAGGTTTATTCCACAGTTCACATAAAACATAGACAGAAAAAAACAGGTGTGGACAATCTTCCGGTTCACCTGGGAAACCAGCAGGATGGAAAATGGACTGGCACCTCCGTCCCGGCTGCAGTCACAGGATCGTGGTGCAAAAGCTGGATACAGTCCTAGCGGTGTCTCCCAAATGTCTCTCCGGTAAAATGACAGTCCTCCTGTACCGAACGGCTTCAACGCGTTTCTGTGAATACTTTCACCTTTGTCAAGAAGTGCCGTTCTGTTACTAGTCAGGGGTTTTATCCCTCCCCAATCACATCACATGACTGGTATTAAAATACACCTGTGTGGCTGATTTAAACCACACAACTAAAACACATTACAATCAAATAAAACAAAGGCCACTAATAAAACAGCCGACTTTTAGATCCAGGTATTAGAATCCAGCGTAGAAATGGATAAAAAAATACATAAGAATTAAAAATGCCCTTATATAAAAAAACATCGGGTGTAATGGTATCCCATAACAAGTGGAGACCGGAGTCCCAAAAAAGGATCAGATGTGACAACATCTATATAAGTCACTAAGTGCAAACTTTAAAAAAACGCTGGTAAGAATGAGCCATACACACTGAATGTAAATGTCGGCTTTACAATGAATTTTATCATCCGTGGTTACACAACCCGTCCGAGAGGACAATAGAAAATCCGAAGGGGAGTAGTATCAAATATAGGAGGGTAAGATACTCTCCACAGATAATACATCAACTGGGTAAAAATAATTTATCACATCCAATATCCCATCAAACTGCTAAGACAATGGAACAAAACATATCAATTAAACCACTCATAAACAGCTGGTTTTAGGTCTCATCTTCTTCCATTTGAGACATGTCCCCAAATTGCGTCCAATCCTATAGGTCCACTGATCCGTCACTCCTGTATTTAGTATCCGGTAGGTATCAAGTCCATCAGTGATAGTGAGATCTGTATACACTCAAAACCAGTACAGACATACATAGAAAAAGAAAAAAATTAGTGTGTGATATTATAAAAACCACTTGGTTTCAAAATCCATATTTAACCCTAATGGTGTTAAAGTTTTCAGCTGGTAAATGGTTTGAATTTCTAGTCTGGCCAAAGTTTCCTCCACCCCTCTTCTCCTCCAATTCCCTTTAGCAATTTTAATCCCGCAAAAACTTGTAAGGCCTTTAATGTCACATGCATGTTTTTCTTTAAAATGAAGCGATACACTGTGTAATTCAAAACCCTTTTTGATGTTTCTGACGTGCTCACTAAGATGTTCTTTGAGCATTCGCCCTGTTCTCCCCACATATTGTGAGCCACATTTACATTCTAACAAGTAAACGACATTCTTGCTTCCACAGGTAATGAATTCCTTTATAGGGAAACTCTTTTTGGTTTGATTGGAGGTGAAATGGGTAACCTTTCTCTCTGTACTACAATGTTTGCACATGGTGCACATCCCACACCGTTGAAAGCCCTTGGTAAGAACCCGGGTCATTCTTTTATCAACTGGGAGTGCACTCTTTACCAGACTATTTTTCAAATTATCTGCCCTCCTATAGACAAACCTGGGCTTCTCAGATATATGTTCCTGTAACAATGGATCTTTGGTTAAAAATTTCCAATGCCTATTAATTATTTTTTCTAGCTGTTCATACTGTGATGTGTATTTCGTGATGAACATCACCCCTGCATTGGATTTCTTTTTTACTCGGCTGCAATTGCTAAGAGTTGCAGCCCTATCCATTTCATGGCTGGTTTGTCTTGCTGAAGATACCGCCTGCCTGTCATAACCTTTACTGACAAATTTTTGTTCCATAATATCGGCATGTTTATTAAACGCTTCTATGTGTGTACAGTTCCTTCGAAGACGCTGGAACTGACTTTTTGGAATGCTTCTAATCCAATTGGTATGATGGTTACTTTCAAAACTTATATATGAATTACAATCAGTAGGTTTGATGTAATTCTCAGTGCATATCATATCTCCTGATGGGTATATTTTTAAATCCTGGAAATTAACCTCAGAGGAACTAATTTGGAATGACAATTCAATATTTTTATTGTTAGAGTTGAGGTATTGGCAAAAGGAGGCTAAGCTCCCTTGTTCTCCTTTCCAGATAAATATGATGTCATCTATATATCTGGCCCAGAGCACTAGGTTGGCATCCCACTGGTGTCCGGTCCATACGGATAGGTCCTCCCAGTGTGCCATAAATAAATTAGCATAACTGGGTGCCAACCTAGTGCCCATCGCTGTTCCAAGGAGTTGTAAGAAGAAGTCCCCCCATACCAAAAGAAATTATTTTGGAGAATGAACATAATCCCCTCTTTAATGAACTCAATCTCCTTTTCACTGTGTACTTCTTTCCTAAGATGATACTCAACAGCTTCTATTCCCAAATCATGACTAATAATGGTGTACAGTGATTTTACATCTGCAGTCACCAGGAGGAAATCCGATTCCCACTTAATGGAAGATAATTTGTTTATCACTGAAACAGTATCCCTCAGATGTGATCTAGTTTTTTCCACTAATGGTTTAATCCTATAATCAAGAAATTCAGATAAATTAGAGGTAATAGACCCTGTCCCTGCCACTATGGGCTGTCCAGGGGGACAGTCCAGACTCTTATGTACTTTAGGTAGCACATAGAGTACAGGAATGGATGGATTATCCAACTTAATGTAGGTTTTCTGATCCTCAGTAAGGATCCCTCCCACTGTATATAGTTGCAAGAAAACATCCAGTTTTTTCTGAATGTTGACATCTCAGTTTCTTATACGTGGTACTATCTGACAGTTGTCGTAGGATCTCTGAGTGGTAGTCATCCCTGTTCAGAATGACCCCCCCCCCCCTTGTCAGCAGGTTTAATAACGATTTTGTGGTTATTACGTAATTCTTTCATAGCTTTCTTCTGCAGAGTGGAGAGATTACCTTTCCTTGGTGGTCTAAAGTTAGTAGTTTCTAGATCTTCTTTAACTAAACGCTCAAAAGTCTCAATGAAACATCCTTTCTTATGTTTCGGGAAGAAGGTGGACTTCTTTTTAAAAACTTTAATATGATCTGGAGGACCATCTATATTGTCCTCTTGGCCATCTTTCTCTGCAAAAAAACGTTTCAAGCATAGTTTCCTTACGAATTTCTGTAAATCTACAAAAACCTCAAACTGATTGACTTTACTAGTGGGTGCAAATTTTAAACCCTTTTCAAGAAGATCCTGTTCATCCTTGGTTAGTTGGTAATCACTTAAATTATATATTTTAGTTTTCCACTCTGAGTCTGCTTCTGGAATAGGGACATCTACACTCTCACCGGACTTATTCTCATTAGAGGGCCCTTCATTCATGGATTTTTTTAATTTTAAGCGTTTATTTTTGGACATACCCAAATATTTGCCTGCTCTACAGCCTCTCCTTTGTGATACTCGTGGTTTACCCCCAATCACATATACCTCCTTCGATGTAGTCCCTCTCCTAAAAAATGTCCCTCACCTTTTTTGTCATAATCTGACCTAAGCGGCAAGTTCCCACCTCTATTCGATTCCCTATCATAAGGGGAGGGGGTCCTTCTCTCTTTATAGGGCGTAAAATCCCTTGGTTGGAATGGTCTGCCTCTTTCTCTCCTAGACGAGAGGGGCCTCTCTTGTTGTCTATACTGATCCCTATATCGATAATTATTGTTTGGATAGTTGTTCCTTCTCCATGAGGGGGATACATATCTCTGTTTATAATCACCTGTATGTGTTTCATATAGTTTCCTACTATCTCTCGATTGAAATTGATTCCTCACGGGCCGATTAAATTTATTCCCATTAAAATGGCTTTGGGATTCATCTCCTATTTTTGGAGGATCCAACTCTATCATACCTTTCCTCAGTGGGTGAATATTATTCTCTGCAAAATCTTTTTTATCCCTATGATATTTTTTCTGTTTTTTAAAAATTAAGTCCTTTTCATTTTTTTCCACTCTAATGCGGGTCCGTTCCTCTAATTCCTTATATTCTTTTAGTTCTACATAGGGTCTAATGAGTGTTTCCATTGTATCAATTTCTTGTTCAATGGTAATAAGATTATTTTTCTTTTCTTTAATAATGAGTTCCATTAATTTGGTGGAACATGTATCAAGTGTTTTATACCATTCTTTCTTAAAACTGTCCGTTTCTGTATCAAAGGAGGGAATTTTCTCTAAACAAAGACCTCTGGGAATAAGTCCTTCCTTAATATATTGCTCTAGGGTGGCTATTTCCCACCAGAAATTCCCTTCCTTAAGTAACAATTTCTCTACCTTCTTCATAGTGCTCTCTAAATCATGATCTTTTATATTGGTGGGATTATCTCCCCCTTCAAATAGATCATGTAAACGGTCACATCTAGTTTTCCTATGTTTAAACTTGACTGACAATCAATGTGTAGAAAATTACTACAGCAGCAAGACAGACACCTGGATGTTTGAAAGGAATATACTGTGCAGCTGGGTGATGGGGTCAGCCTTGCGCTATCTAAATTAATTAGGCTCCAAGTTTCAGACACACAAAGTACATCCAACACTTTGAAAAAATTGACACATAAGAACAAAAAACAAATGGTCTGAAACTAGCGCTGTGCAGAGGGTGAATCTGACACTCTGGATATAACTTGTACCACCAATACAACAGAGGAGTGTATATGATCCTTCTCAGGAGAAACTATGAGACACCGTGTTCTTTACTTCATTGGAAAGGAACTTACATTTAATTCCTTTCCCGTGTGCCCGTAAAGGTATCTTTAAACACTATCCTCTCTTCTCTGGTGGGAAATATTGCTGTGCAGTATAGAAAGATGAGACACTTACATGAGATTTCTGTCCCGCATACACGTAACAGGTTCTTTAAAATCCTTCGATCCCCATAAAACTGACGTCCTCCACAATCTTCACAAACAGGTTTATTCCACAGTTCACATAAAACATAGACAGAAAGAAACAGGTGTGGACAATCTTCCGGTTCACCTGGGAAACCAGCAGGATGGAAAATGGACTGGCACCTCCGTCCCGGCTGCAGTCACAGGATCGTGGTGCAAAAGCTGGATACAGTGCTAGCGGTGTCTCCCAAATGTCTCTCCGGTAAAATGACAGTCCTCCTGTACCGAACGGCTTCAACGCGTTTCTGTGAATACTTTCACCTTTGTCAAGAAGTGCCGTTCTGTTACTAGTCAGGGGTTTTATCCCTCCCCAATCACATCACATGACTGGTATTAAAATACACCTGTGTGGCTGATTTAAACCACACAACTAAAACACATTACAATCAAATAAAACAAAGGCCACTAATAAAACAGCCGACTTTTAGATCCAGGTATTAGAATCCAGCATAGAAATGGATAAAAAAATACATAAGAATTAAAAATGCCCTTATATAAAAAAACATCGGGTGTAATGGTATCCCATAACAAGTGGAGACCGGAGTCCCAAAAAAGGATCAGATGTGACAACATCTATATAAGTCACTAAGTGCAAACTTTAAAAAAACGCTGGTAAGAATGAGCCATACACACTGAATGTAAATGTTGGCTTTACAATGAATTTTATCATCCGTGGTTACACAACCCGTCCGAGAGGACAATAGAAAATCCGAAGGGGAGTAGTATCAAATATAGGAGGGTAAGATACTCTCCACAGATAATACATCAACTGGGTAAAAATAATTTATCACATCCAATATCCCATCAAACTGCTAAGACAATGGAACAAAACATATCAATTAAACCACTCATAAACAGCTGGTTTTAGGTCTCATCTTCTTCCATTTGAGACATGTCCCCAAATTGCGTCCAATCCTATAGGTCCACTGATCCGTCACTCCTGTATTTAGTATCCGGTAGGTATCAAGTCCATCAGTGATAGTGAGATCTGTATACACTCAAAACCAGTACAGACATACATAGAAAAAGAAAAAAATTAGTGTGTGATATTATAAAAACCACTTGGTTTCAAAATCCATATTTAACCCTTATGGTGTTAAAGTTTTCAGCTGGTAAATGGTTTGCATTTCTAGTCTGGCCAAAGTTTCCTCCACCCCTCTTCTCCTCCAATTCCCTTTAGCAATTTTAATCCCGCAAAAACTTGTAAGGCCTTTAATGTCACATGCATGTTTTTCTTTAAAATGAAGCGATACACTGTGTAATTCAAAACCCTTTTTGATGTTTCTGACGTGCTCACTAAGACGTTCTTTGAGCATTCGCCCTGTTCTCCCCACATATTGTGAGCCACATTTACATTCTAACAAGTAAACGACATTCTTGCTTCCACAGGTAATGAATTCCTTTTTAGGGAAACTCTTTTTGGTTTGATTGGAGGTGAAATGGGTAACCTTTCTCTCTGTACTACAATGTTTGCACATGGTGCACATCCCACGCCGTTGAAAGCCCTTGGTAAGAACCCGGGTCATTCTTTTATCAACTGGGAGTGCACTCTTTACCAGACTATTTTTCAAATTATCTGCCCTCCTATAGACAAACCTGGGCTTCTCAGATATATGTTCCTGTAACAATGGATCTTTGGTTAAAATTTTCCAATGCCTATTAATTATTTTTTCTAGCTGTTCATACTGTGATGTGTATTTCGTGATGAACATCACCCCTGCATTGGATTTCTTTTTTACTCGGCTGCAATTGCTAAGAGTTGCAGCCCTATCCATTTCATGGCTGGTTTGTCTTGCTGAAGATACCGCCTGCCTGTCATAACCTTTACTGACAAATTTTTGTTCCATAATATCGGCATGTTTATTAAACGCTTCTATGTGTGTACAGTTCCTTCGAAGACGCTGGAACTGACTTTTTGGAATGCTTCTAATCCAATTGGTATGATGGTTACTTTCAAAACTTATATATGAATTACAATCAGTAGGTTTGATGTAATTCTCAGTGCATATCATATCTTATGATGGGTATATTTTTAAATCCAGGAAATTAACCTCAGAGGAACTAATTTGGAATGACAATTCAATATTTTTATTGTTAGAGTTGAGGTATTGGCAAAAGGAGGCTAAGGTCCCTTGTTCTCCTTTCCAGATAAATATGATGTCATCTATATATCTGGCCCAGAGCACTAGGTTGGCATCCCACTGGTGTCCGGTCCATACGGATAGGTCCTCCCAGTGTGCCATAAATAAATTAGCATAACTGGGTGCCAACCTAGTGCCCATCGCTGTTCCAAGGAGTTGTAAGAAGAAGTCCCCCCCATACCAAAAGAAATTATTTTGGAGAATGAACATAATCCCCTCTTTAATGAACTCAATCTCCTTTTCACTGTGTACTTCTTTCCTAAGATGATACTCAACAGCTTCTATTCCCAAATCATGACTAATAATGGTGTACAGTGCTTTTACATCTGCAGTCACCAGGAGGAAATCCGATTCCCACTTAATGGAAGATAATTTGTTTATCACTGAAACAGTATCCCTCAGATGTGATCTAGTTTTTTCCACTAATGGTTTAATCCTATAATCAAGAAATTTGGATAAATTAGAGGTAATAGACCCTGTCCCTGCCACTATGGGCCATCCAGGGGGACATTCCAGACTCTTATGTACTTTAGGTAGCACATAGAGTACAGGAATGGATGGATTATCCAACTTAATGTAGGTTTTCTGATCCTCAGTAAGGATCCCTCCCACTGTATATAGTTGCAAGAAAACATCCAGTTTTTTCTGAATGTTGACAGAGGGGTCCCCTCTCAGTTTCTTATACGTGGTACTATCTGACAGTTGTCGTAGGATCTCTGAGTGGTAGTCATCCCTGTTCAGAATGACCCCCCCCCCCTTGTCAGCAGGTTTAATAACGATTTTGTGGTTATTACGTAATTCTTTCATAGCTTTCTTCTGCAGAGTGGAGAGATTACCTTTCCTTGGTGGTCTAAAGTTAGTAGTTTCTAGATCTTCTTTAACTAAACGCTCAAAAGTCTCAATGAAACATCCTTTCTTATGTTTCGGGAAGAAGGTGGACTTCTTTTTAAAAACTTTAATATGATCTGGAGGACCATCTATATTGTCCTCTTGGCCATCTTTCTCTGCAAAAAAAACGTTTCAAGCATAGTTTCCTTACGAATTTCTGTAAATCTACAAAAACCTCAAACTGATTGACTTTACTAGTGGGTGCAAATTTTAAACCCTTTTCAAGAAGATCCTGTTCATCCTTGGTTAGTTGGTAATCACTTAAATTATATATTTTAGTTTTCCACTCTGAGTCTGCTTCTGGAATAGCGACATCTACACTCTCACCGGACTTATTCTCATTAGAGGGCCCTTCATTCATGGATTTTTTTTTAATTTTAAGCGTTTATTTTTGGACATACCCAAATATTTGCCTGCTCTACAGCCTCTCCTTTGTGATACTCGTGGTTTACCCCCAATCACATATACCTCCTTCGATGTAGTCCCTCTCCTAAAAAATGTCCCTCACCTTTTTTGTCATAATCTGACCTAAGGGGCAAGTTCCCACCTCTATTCGATTCCCTATCATAAGGGGAGGGGGTCCTTCTCTCTTTATAGGGCGTAAAATCCCTTAATTGGAATGGTCTGCCTCTTTCTCTCCTAGACGAGAGGGGCCTCTCTTGTTGTCTATACTGATCCCTATATCGATAATTATTGTTTGGATAGTTGTTCCTTCTCCATGAGGGGGATACATATCTCTGTTTATAATCACCTGTATGTGTTTCATATAGTTTCCTACTATCTCTCGATTGAAATTGATTCCTCACGGGCCGATTAAATTTATTCCCATTAAAATGGTTTTGGGATTCATCTCCTATTTTTGGAGGATCCAACTCTATCATACCTTTCCTCAGTGGGTGAATATTATTCTCTGCAAAATCTTTTTTATCCCTATGATATTTTTTCTGTTTTTTAAAAATTAAGTCCTTTTCATTTTTTTCCACTCTAATGCGGGTCCGTTCCTCTAATTCCTTATATTCTTTTAGTTCTACATAGGGTCTAATGAGTGTTTCCATTGTATCAATTTCTTGTTCAATGGTAATAAGATTATTTTTCTTTTCTTTAATAATGAGTTCCATTAATTTGGTGGAACATGTATCAAGTGTTTTATACCATTCTTTCTTAAAACTGTCCGTTTCTGTATCAAAGGAGGGAATTTTCTCTAAACGAAGACCTCTGGGAATAAGTCCTTCCTTAATATATTGCTCTAGGGTGGCTATTTCCCACCAGAAATTCCCTTCCTTAAGTAACAATTTCTCTACCTTCTTCATAGCGCTCTCTAAATCATGATCTTTTATATTGGTGGGATTATCTCCCCCTTCAAATAGATCATGTAAACGGTCACGTCTAGTTTTCCTATGTTTAAACATGACTGACAATCAATGTGTAGAAAATTACTACAGCAGCAAGACAGACACCTGGATGTTTGAAAGGTATATACTGTGCAGCTGGGTGATGGGGTCAGCCTTGCGCTATCTAAATTAATTATGCTCCAAGTTTCAGACACACAAAGTACATCCAACACTTTGAAAAAATTGACACATAAGAACAAAAAACAAATGGTCTGAAACTAGCGCTGTGCAGAGGGTGAATCTGACACTCTGGATATAACTTGTACCACCAATACAACAGAGGAGTGTATATGATCCTTCTCAGGAGAAACTAAGAGACACCGTGTTCTTTACTTCATTGGAAAGGAACTTACATTTAATTCCTTTCCCGTGTGCCCGTAAAGGTATCTTTAAACACTATCCTCTCTTCTCTGGTGGGAAATATTGCTGTGCAGTATAGAAAGATGAGACATTTACATGAGATTTCTGTCCCGCATACACGTAACAGGTTCTTTAAAATCCTTCGATCCCCATAAAACTGACGTCCTCCACAATCTTCGCAAACAGGTTTATTCCACAGTTCACATAAAACATAGACAGAAAGAAACAGGTGTGGACAATCTTCCGGTTCACCTGGGAAACCAGCAGGATGGAAAATGGACTGGCACCTCCGTCCCGGCTGCAGTCACAGGATCGTGGTGCAAAAGCTGTACTCTATGTGCTACCTAAAGTACATAAGAGTCTGGAATGTCCCCCTGGACGGCCCATAGTGGCAGGGACAGGGTCTATTACCTCTAATTTATCCGAATTTCTTGATTATAGGATTAAACCATTAGTGGAAAAAACTAGATCACATCTGAGGGATACTGTTTCAGTGATAAACAAATTATCTTCCATTAAGTGGGAATCGGATTTCCTCCTGGTGACTGCAGATGTAAAATCACTGTACACCATTATTAGTCATGATTTGGGAATAGAAGCTGTTGAGTATCATCTTAGGAAAGAAGTACACAGTGAAAAGGAGATTGAGTTCATTAAAGAGGGGATTATGTTCATTCTCCAAAATAATTTCTTTTGGTATGGGGGGGACTTCTTCTTACAACTCCTTGGAACAGCGATGGGCACTAGGTTGGCACCCAGTTATGCTAATTTATTTATGGCACACTGGGAGGACCTATCCGTATGGACCGGACACCAGTGGGATGCCAACCTAGTGCTCTGGGCCAGATATATAGATGACATCATATTTATCCGGAAAGGAGAACAAGGGACCTTAGCCTCCTTTTGCCAATACCTCAACTCTAACAATAAAAATATTGAATTGTCATTCCAAATTAGTTCCTCTGAGGTTAATTTCCTGGATTTAAAAATATACCCATCAGGAGATATGATATGCACTGAGAATTACATCAAACCTACTGATTGTAATTCATATATAAGTTTTGAAAGTAACCATCATACCAATTGGATTAGAAGCATTCCAAAAAGTCAGTTCCAGCGTCTTCGAAGGAACTGTACACACATAGAAGCGTTTAATAAACATGCCGATATTATGGAACAAAAATTTGTCAGTAAAGGTTATGACAGGCAGGCGGTATCTTCAGCAAGACAAACCAGCCATGAAATGGATAGGGCTGCAACTCTTAGCAATTGGAGCCAAGTAAAAAAGAAATCCAATGCAGGGGTGATGTTCATCACGAAATACACATCACAGTATGAACAGCTAGAAAAAATAATTAATAGGCATTGGAAAATTTTACCCAAAGATCCATTGTTACAGGAACATATATCTGAGAAGCCCAGGTTTGTCTATAGGAGGGCAGATAATTTGAAAAATAGTCTGGTAAAGAGTGCACTCCCAGTTGATAAAAGAATGACCCGGGTTCTTACCAAGGGCTTTCAACGGTGTGGGATGTGCACCATGTGCAAACATTGTAGTACAGAGAGAAAGGTTACCCATTTCACCTCCAATCAAACCAAAAAGAGTTTCCCTATAAAGGAATTCATTACCTGTGGAAGCAAGAATGTCGTTTACTTGTTAGAATGTAAATGTGGCTCACAATATGTGGGGAGAACAGGGTGAATGCTCAAAGAACGTCTTAGTGAGCACGTCAGAAACAACAAAAAGGGTTTTGAATTACACAGTGTATCGCTTCATTTTAAAGAAAAACATGCATGTGACATTAAAGGCCTTACAAGTTTTTGCGGGATTAAAATTGCTAAAGGGAATTGGAGGAGAAGAGGGGTGGAGGAAACTTTGGCCAGACTAGAAATGCAAACCATTTACCAGCTGAAAACTTTAACACCATTAGGGTTAAATATGGATTTTGAAACCAAGTGGTTTTTATAATATCACACACTAATTTTTTTCTTTTTCTATGTATGTCTGTACTGGTTTTGAGTGTATACAGATCTCACTATCACTGATGGACTTGATACCTACCGGATACTAAATACAGGAGTGACGGATCAGTGGACCTATAGGATTGGACGCAATTTGGGGACATGTCTCAAATGGAAGAAGATGAGACCTAAAACCAGCTGTTTATGAGTGGTTTAATTGATATGTTTTGTTCCATTGTCTTAGCAGTTTGATGGGATATTGGATGTGATAAATTATTTTTACCCAGTTGATGTATTATCTGTGGAGAGTATCTTACCCTCCTATATTTGATACTACTCCCCTTCGGATTTTCTATTGTCCTCTCGGACGGGTTGTGTAACCACGGATGATAAAATTCATTGTAAAGCCGACATTTACATTCAGTGTGTATGGCTCATTCTTACCAGCGTTTTTTTAAAGTTTGCACTTAGTGACTTATATAGATGTTGTCACATCTGATCCTTTTTTGGGACTCCGGTCTCCACTTGTTATGGGATACTATTACACCCGATGTTTTTTTATATAAGGGCATTTTTAATTCTTATGTATTTTTTTATCCATTTCTACGCTGGATTCTAATACCTGGATCTAAAAGTCGGCTGTTTTATTAGTGGCCTTTGTTTTATTTGATTGTAATGTGTTTTAGTTGTGTGGTTTAAATCAGCCACACAGGTGTATTTTAATACCAGTCATGTGATGTGATTGGGGAGGGATAAAACCCCTGACTAGTAACAGAACGGCACTTCTTGACAAAGGTGAAAGTATTCACAGAAACGCGTTGAAGCCGTTCGGTACAGGAGGACTGTCATTTTACCGGAGAGACATTTGGGAGACACCGCTAGGACTGTATCCAGCTTTTGCACCACGATCCTGTGACTGCAGCCGGGATGGATGTCCCAGTCCATTTTCCATCCTGCTGGTTTCCCAGGTGAACCGGAAGATTGTCCACACCTGTTTCTTTCTGTCTATGTTTTATGTGAACTGTGGAATAAACCTGTTTGTGAAGATTGTGGAGGACGTCAGTTTTATGGGGACCGAAGGATTTTAAAGAACCCGTTACGTGTATGCGGGACAGAAATCTCATGTAAGTGTCTCATCTTTCTATACTGCACAGCAATATTTCCCACCAGAGAAGAGAGGATAGTGTTTAAAGATACCTTTACGGGCACACGGGAAAGGAATTAAATGTAAGTTCCTTTCCAATGAAGTAAAGAACACTGTGTCTCTTAGTTTCTCCTGAGAAGGATCATATACACTCCTCTGTTGTATTGGTGGTACAAGTTATATCCAGAGTGTCAGATTCACCCTCTGCACAGCGCTAGTTTCAGACCATTTGTTTTTTGTTCTTATGTGTCAATTTTTTCAAAGTGTTGGATGTACTTTGTGTGTCTGAAACTTGGAGCCTAATTAATTTATATAGCGCAAGGCTGACCCCATCACCTAGCTGCACAGTATATTCCTTTCAAACATCCAGGTGTCTGTCTTGCTGCTGTAGTAATTTTCTACACATTGATTGTCAGTCATGTTTAAACATAGGAAAACTAGACGTGACCGTTTACATGATCTATTTGAAGGGGGAGATAATCCCACCAATATAAAAGATCATGATTTAGAGAGCGCTATGAAGAAGGTAGAGAAATTGTTACTTAAGGAAGGGAATTTCTGGTGGGAAATAGCCACCCTAGAGCAATATATTAAGGAAGGACTTATTCCCAGAGGTCTTCGTTTAGAGAAAATTCCCTCCTTTGATACAGAAACGGACAGTTTTAAGAAAGAATGGTATAAAACACTTGATACATGTTCCACCAAATTAATGGAACTCATTATTAAAGAAAAGAAAAATAATCTTATTACCATTGAACAAGAAATTGATACAATGGAAACACTCATTAGACCCTATGTAGAACTAAAAGAATATAAGGAATTAGAGGAACGGACCCGCATTAGAGTGGAAAAAAATGAAAAGGACTTAATTTTTAAAAAACAGAAAAAATATCATAGGGATAAAAAAGATTTTGCAGAGAATAATATTCACCCACTGAGGAAATGTATGATAGAGTTGGATCCTCCAAAAATAGGAGATGAATCCCAAAACCATTTTAATGGGAATAAATTTAATCGGGCCGTGAGGAATCAATTTCAATCGAGAGATAGTAGGAAACTATATGAAACACATACAGGTGATTATAAACAGAGATATGTATCCCCCTCATGGAGAAGGAACAACTATCCAAACAATAATTATCGATATAGGGATCAGTATAGACAACAAGAGAGGCCCCTCTCGTCTAGGAGAGAAAGAGGCAGACCATTCCAACCAAGGGATTTTACGCCCTATAAAGAGAGAAGGACCCCCTCCCCTTATGATAGGGAATCGAATAGAGGTGGGAACTTGCCCCTTAGGTCAGATTATGACAAAAAAGGTGAGGGACATTTTTTAGGAGAGGGACTACATCGAAGGAGGTATATGTGATTGGGGGTAAACCACGAGTATCACAAAGGAGAGGCTGTAGAGCAGGCAAATATTTGGGTATGTCCAAAAATAAACGCTTAAAATTAAAAAAATCCATGAATGAAGGGCCCTCTAATGAGAATAAGTCCGGTGAGAGTGTAGATGTCCCTATTCCAGAAGCAGACTCAGAGTGGAAAACTAAAATATATAATTTAAGTGATTACCAACTAACCAAGGATGAACAGGATCTTCTTGAAAAGGGTTTAAAATTTGCACCCACTAGTAAAGTCAATCAGTTTAAGGTTTTTGTAGATTTACAGAAATTCGTAAGGAAACTATGCTTGAAACGTTTTTTTGCAGAGAAAGATGGCCAAGAGGACAATATAGATGGTCCTCCAGATCATATTAAAGTTTTTAAAAAGAAGTCCACCTTCTTCCCGAAACATAAGAAAGGATGTTTCATTGAGACTTTTGAGCGTTTAGTTAAAGAAGATCTAGAAACTACTAACTTTAGACCACCAAGGAAAGGTAATCTCTCCACTCTGCAGAAGAAAACTATGAAAGAATTACGTAATAACCACAAAATCGTTATTAAACCTGCTGACAAGGGGGGGGGGGGTCATTCTGAACAGGGATGACTACCACTCAGAGATCCTACGACAACTGTCAGATAGTACCACGTATAAGAAACTGAGAGGGGACCCCTCTGTCAACATTCAGAAAAAACTGGATGTTTTCTTGCAACTATATACAGTGGGAGGGATCCTTACTGAGGATCAGAAAACCTACATTAAGTTGGATAATCCATCCATTCCTGTACTCTATGTGCTACCTAAAGTACATAAGAGTCTGGAATGTCCCCCTGGACGGCCCATAGTGGCAGGGACAGGGTCTATTACCTCTAATTTATCCGAATTTCTTGATTATAGGATTAAACCATTAGTGGAAAAAACTAGATCACATCTGAGGGATACTGTTTCAGTGATAAACAAATTATCTTCCATTAAGTGGGAATCGGATTTCCTCCTGGTGACTGCAGATGTAAAATCACTGTACACCCTTATTAGTCATGATTTGGGAATAGAAGCTGTTGAGTATCATCTTAGGAAAGAAGTACACAGTGAAAAGGAGATTGAGTTCATTAAAGAGGGGATTATGTTCATTCTCCAAAATAATTTCTTTTGGTATGGGGCGGACTTCTTCTTACAACTCCTTGGAACAGCGATGGGCACTAGGTTGGCACTCAGTTATGTTAATTTATCTATGGCACACTGGGAGGACCTATCCGTATGGACCGGACACCAGTGGGATGCCAACCTAGTGCTCTGGGCCAGATATATAGATGACATCATATTTATCTGGAAAGGAGAACAAGGGACCTTAGCCTCCTTTTGCCAATACCTCAACTCTAACAATAAAAATATTGAATTGTCATTCCAAATTAGTTCCTCTGAGGTTAATTTCCTGGATTTAAAAATATACCCATCAGGAGATATGATATGCACTGAGAATTACATCAAACCTACTGATTGTAATTTATATATAAGTTTTGAAAGTAACCATCATACCAATTGGATTAGAAGCATTCCAAAAAGTCAGTTCCAGCGTCTTCGAAGGAACTGTACACACATAGAAGCGTTTAATAAACATGCCGATATTATGGAACAAAAATTTGTCAGTAAAGGTTATGACAGGCAGGCGGTATCTTCAGCAAGACAAACCAGCCATGAAATGGATAGGGCTGCAACTCTTAGCAATTGCAGCCGAGTAAAAAAGAAATCCAATGCAGGGGTGATGTTCATCACGAAATACACATCACAGTATGAACAGCTAGAAAAAATAATTAATAGGCATTGGAAAATTTTAACCAAAGATCCATTGTTACAGGAACATATATCTGAGAAGCCCAGGTTTGTCTATAGGAGGGCAGATAATTTGAAAAATAGTCTGGTAAAGAGTGCACTCCCAGTTGATAAAAGAATGACCCGGGTTCTTACCAAGGGCTTTCAACGGTGTGGGATGTGCACCATGTGCAAACATTGTAGTACAGAGAGAAAGGTTACCCATTTCACCTCCAATCAAACCAAAAAGAGTTTCCCTATAAAGGAATTCATTACCTGTGGAAGCAAGAATGTCGTTTACTTGTTAGAATGTAAATGTGGCTCACAATATGTGGGGAGAACAGGGCAAATGCTCAAAGAACGTCTTAGTGAGCACGTCAGAAACATCAAAAAGGGTTTTGAATTACACAGTGTATCGCTTCATTTTAAAGAAAAACATGCATGTGACATTAAAGGCCTTACAAGTTTTTGCGGGATTAAAATTGCTAAAGGGAATTGGAGGAGAAGAGGGGTGGAGGAAACTTTGGCCAGACTAGAAATGCAAACCATTTACCAGCTGAAAACTTTAACACCATTAGGGTTAAATATGGATTTTGAAACCAAGTGGTTTTTATAATATCACACACTAATTTTTTTCTTTTTCTATGTATGTCTGTACTGGTTTTGAGTGTATACAGATCTCACTATCACTGATGGACTTGATACCTACCGGATACTAAATACAGGAGTGACGGATCAGTGGACCTATAGGATTGGACGCAATTTGGGGACATGTCTCAAATGGAAGAAGATGAGACCTAAAACCAGCTGTTTATGAGTGGTTTAATTGATATGTTTTGTTCCATTGTCTTAGCAGTTTGATGGGATATTGGATGTGATAAATTATTTTTACCCAGTTGATGTATTATCTGTGGAGAGTATCTTACCCTCCTATATTTGATACTACTCCCCTTCGGATTTTCTATTGTCCTCTCGGACGGGTTGTGTAACCACGGATGATAAAATTCATTGTAAAGCCGACATTTACATTCAGTGTGTATGGCTCATTCTTACCAGCGTTTTTTTAAAGTTTGCACTTAGTGACTTATATAGATGTTGTCACATCTGATCCTTTTTTGGGACTCCGGTCTCCACTTGTTATGGGATACCATTACACCCAATGTTTTTTTATATAAGGGCATTTTTAATTCTTATGTATTTTTTTATCCATTTCTACGCCGGATTCTAATACCTGGATCTAAAAGTCGGCTGTTTTATTAGTGGCCTTTGTTTTATTTGATTGCAATGTGTTTTAGTTGTGTGGTTTAAATCAGCCACACAGGTGTATTTTAATACCAGTCATGTGATGTGATTGGGGAGGGATAAAACCACTGACTAGTAACAGAACGGCACTTCTTGACAAAGGTGAAAGTATTCACAGAAACGCGTTGAAGCCGTTCAGTACAGGAGGACTGTCATTTTACCGGAGAGACATTTGGGAGACACCGCTAGGACTGTATCCAGCTTTTGCACCACGATCCTGTGACTGCAGCCGGGACGGAGGTGCCAGTCCATTTTCCATCCTGCTGGTTTCCCAGGTGAACCGGAAGATTGTCCACACCTGTTTCTTTCTGTCTATGTTTTATGTGAACTGTGGAATAAACCTGTTTGTGAAGATTGTGGAGGACGTCAGTTTTATGGGGATAGAAGGATTTTAAAGAACCTGTTACGTGTATGCGGGACAGAAATCTCATGTAAGGTTCTCATCTTTCTATACTGCACAGCAATATTTCCCACCAGAGAAGAGAGGATAGTGTTTAAAGATACCTTTACGGGCACACGGGAAAGGAATTAAATGTAAGTTCCTTTCCAATGAAGTAAAGAACACGGTGTCTCTTAGTTTTTCCTGAGAAGGATCATATACACTCCTCTGTTGTATTGGTGGTACAAGTTATATCCAGAGTGTCAGATTCACCCTCTGCACAGCGCTAGTTTCAGACCATTTGTTTTTTGTTCTTATGTGTCAATTTTTTCAAAGTGTTGGATGTACTTTGTGTGTCTGAAACTTGGAGCCTAATTAATTTAGATAGCGCAAGGCTGACCCCATCACCCAGCTGCACAAATTTTTATACAGATTATAGGTTTCAGAGTCCAGAATTGTTAACAGTACACAATGAAACAACATTCATATGGTAGCATGTACATTTTATTGTCAGAGTATAAGATTCTTAGTGGATACATTTTATTGGAATTAAATGACAGATAAACCTGTCTCTCAGTGTGTAAGATTCTTAATTTATGCAATTTATAGATATTTTCTTTCTCAGAGATATTAACTGTATTGTACTTACAACAAAACCAAAAGAACCTACCAAGATGTAAATATAGATCATGGATTCAGAGTCCAAAATGTTTATCAATACACCATGAAACCTCATCCATTAGGGAGCATCTAAATATTTTTATAAGAATGTACTCTCAGAGAGATATGAACTGAATGGTACTTACAAAAAACCAATAGGACCTACCAAGATTTAAATACAGATCACTGTATTCAAAGATCAGAGTGGAGTGGTTACCAATACACCAAGAAACCACATTCATTAGGGAACATCTAAACATTTTTTTCTAAAATGTTAGATTCTTAGAAGACACATTTTATTGCAATTATTGTACATATATTAACATCAATGCTTATTTGGATTACACAGTAAAATTCATATAATTACAAACATTTCTATAACTACCTTTTTTTTAGATTTTAATACATATTTACAACAATCAGTGATTTAAAAAATGTTTTATATGTATAAAAAAGAAAAGTTTTTATCAATCAAGGACTTAAACTGAAGGTACTAAAATGCACCTGTTCCCACCGAGATTTGAACTCAATTTACAGGATTCAGAGTACAGAGTGCTAACCATAACACCATGGAATCTCCCTTCTAATAACACATATAAAACTTTCTCTCAGAGTGTAAGATCTTAATTTCTACAAGATACAGAAATATTCATTCAGAGAGAAATGTACTACATTGTATTTACAAATAAAACCATTAGGACCTACCAATTTGTATATACAGATTATTGGTTTCAGAGTCCAGAATTGTTAACAGTACACCATGAAAGCTCATTCATATGGTGGCATGTAAAAATTTTTCTCACAGTGTAAGATTCTTAGAGGTTACATTTTATTGGAATTATATTACAGATAAACCTGTCTCTCAGTGTGTATGATTCTTAATTTATGCAATTTAAAGATATTTTCTTTCTCAGAGATATGAACTGCATAATACTTACAAAAAAACAATAGGACCTACCAAGATGTAAATACAAATCATGGATTCAGAGTCCAAAATGGTTACAAATACACCAGGAAACCTAATTCATGAGGAAGCATTTAAACAGTTTTTATTAGAATGTACTCTCAGAGAAATATAAACTGAACGGTACTTACAAAAAAAACAATAGGACCTACCAAGATTTAAATACAGATCACTGGATTCAAAGATCAGAGTGGTTACCAATACACCAAGAAACCTCATTCATGAGGGAGAGCTAAACATTTTTTTCTAAAATGTTAGATTCTTAGAAGACACATTTTATTGCAATTATTGTACATATATTTACATCAACGCTTATTTGGGTTATATAGTAAAATTCATATAATTACATACATTTCTATAACTACCTTTTTTAGCTTTTCATACATATTTACAAAAATCAGTGATTTAAAAAAATTATTATATGTATGAAAAAGAAGACTTTCTGTCAATCAGGAACTTAAACTGAAGGTACTAAAACACATCAGGTCCCACCGAGATTTGAACTCGGATCGCTGGATTCAGAGTCCAGAGTGCTAACCATTACATCATGGAACCTCTCTTCTAACACCAAATATACAACTTTCTCTTAGAGTGTGAGATCTTATTTTCTACAAGTTACAGGAATAATAATCAGAGAGATAAGTATTACATTGTATTTACAAAAAAAGCCATTAGGACCTACCAAATTTTTATACAGATTATAGGTTTCAGAGTCCAGAATTGTTAACAGTACACAATGAAACCTCATTCATATGGTAGCATGTACATTTTTAGTCAGAGTATAAGATTCTTAGTGGATACATTTTATTGGAATTAAATGACAGATAAACCTGTCTCTCAGTGTGTAAGATTCTTAATTTATGCAATTTATAGATATTTTCTTTCTCAGAGATATTAACTGTATTATACTTACAACAAAACCAATAGAACCTACCAAGATGTAAATATAGATCATGGATTCAGAGTCCAAAATGTTTACCAATACACCATGAAACCTCATCCATTAGGGAGCATCTAAATATTTTTATAAGAATGTACTCTCAGAGAGATATGAACTGAATGGTACTTACAAAAAACCAATAGGACCTACCAAGATTTAAATACAGATCACTGTATTCAAAGATCAGAGTGGAGTGGTTACTAATACACCAAGAAACCACATTCATTAGGGAACATCAAAAAAAATTCTAAAATGTTAGATTCTTAGAAGACACATTTTATTGAAGTTATTGTACATATATTAACATCAATGCTTATTTGGATTACACAGTAAAATTCATATAATTACAAACATTTCTATAACTACCTTTTTTTAGATTTTAGTACATATTTACAATAATCAGTGATTTATAAAATGTATTATATGTATAAAAAAGAAAAGTTTTTGTCAATCAAGGACTTAAACTGAAGGTACTAAAATGCACCTGGTGCCACCGAAATTTGAACTCAATTTACTGGATTCAGAGTACAGAGTGCTAACCATAACACCATGGAATCTCCCTTCTAATAACACATATAAAACTTTCTCTCAGAGTGTAAGATCTTAATTTCTACAAGATACAGAAATATTCATTCAGAGAGATATGTACTACATTGTATTTACAAATAAAACCATTAGGACCTACCAATTTGTATATACAGATTATTGGTTTCAGAGTCCAGAATTGTTAACAGTACACCATGAAAGCTCATTCATATGGTGGCATGTAAAAAATTTTCTCACAGTGTAAGATTCTTAGAGGTTACATTTTATTGGAATTATATTACAGATAAACCTGTCTCTCAGTATGTATGATTCTTAATTTATGCAATTTATAGATATTTTCTTTCTCAGAGATATGAACTGCATAATACTTACAAAAAAACAATAGGACCTACCAAGATGTTAATACAAATCATGGATTCAGAGTCTAAAATGGTTACAAATACACCAGGAAACCTCATTCATGAGGAAGCATTTAAACAGATTTTATTAGAATGTACTCTCAGAGAAATATAAACTGAACGGTACTTACAAAAAACCAATAGGGCCTACCAAGATTTAAATACAGATCACTGGATTCAAAGATCAGAGTGGTTACCAATACACCAAGAAACCTCATTCACGAGGGAGATCTAAACATTTTTTTCTAAAATGTTAGATTCTTAGAAGACACATTTTATTGCAGTAATTGTACATATATTTACATCAACGCTTATTTGGGTTATATAGTAAAATTCATATAATTACATACATTTCTATAACTACCTTTTTTAAGCTTTTCGTACATATTTACAAAAATCAGTGATTTAAAAAAATGATTATATGTATGAAAAAGAAGACTTTCTGTCAATCAAGAACTTAAACTGAAGGTACTAAAACACATCAGGTCCCACTGAGATTTGAACTCGGATCGCTGGATTCAGAGTCCAGAGTGCTAACCATTACACCATGGAACCTCTCTTCTAACACCACATATACGTCTTTCTCTTAGAGTGTGAGATCTTATTTTCTACAAGTTACAGGAATAATAATCATAAAGATAAGTATTACATTGTATTTACAAAAAAAGCCATTAGGACCTACCAAATTTTTATACAGATTATAGGTTTCAGAGTCCAGAATTGTTAACAGTACACAATGAAACCTCATTCATATGGTAGCATGTACATTTTTTGTCAGAGTATTAGATTCTTAGTGGATACATTTTATTGGAATTAAATGACAGATAAACCTGTCTCTCAGTGTGTAAGATTCTTAATTTATGCAATTTATAGATATTTTCTTTCTCAGAGATATTAACTGTATTGTACTTACAACAAAACCAATAGAACCTACCAAGATGTAAATATAGATCATGGATTCAGAGTCCAAAATGTTTACCAATACACCATGAAACCTCATCCATTAGGGAGCATCTAAATATTTTTTATAAGAATGTACTCTCAGAGAGATATGAACTGAATGGTACTTACAAAAAACCAATAGGACCTACCAAGATTTAAATACAGATCACTGTATTCAAAGATCAGAGTGGAGTGGTTACTAATACACCAAGAAACCACATTCATTAGGGAACATCTAAAAAAAATTTCTAAAATGTTAGATTCTTAGAAGACACATTTTATTGAAGTTATTGTACATATATTAACATCAATGCTTATTTGGATTACACAGTAAAATTCATATAATTACAAACATTTCTATAACTACCTTTTTTTTAGATTTTAGTACATATTTACAATAATCAGTGATTTAAAAAATGTATTATATGTATAAAAAAGAAAAGTTTTTGTCAATCAAGGACTTAAACTGAAGGTACTAAAATGCACCTGGTGCCACCGAGATTTGAACTCAATTTACTGGATTCAGAGTACAGAGTGCTAACCATAACACCATGGAATCTCCCTTCTAATAACACATATAAAACTTTCTCTCAGAGTGTAAGATCTTAATTTCTACAAGATACAGAAATATTAATTCAGAGAGATATGTACTACATTGTATTTACAAATAAAACCATTAGGACCTACCAATTTGTATATACAGATTATTGGTTTCAGAGTCAAGAATTGTTAACAGTACACCATGAAAGCTCATTCATATGGTGGCATGTAAAAAATTTTCTCACAGTGTAAGACTCTTAGAGGTTACATTTTATTGGAATTATATTACAGATAAACCTGTCTCTCAGTATGTATGATTCTTAATTTATGCAATTTATAGATATTTTCTTTCTCAGAGATATGAACTGCATAATACTTACAAAAAACAATAGGACCTACCAAGATGTTAATACAAATCATGGATTCAGAGTCCAAAATGGTTACAAATACACCAGGAAACCTCATTCATGAGGAAGCATTTAAACAGTTTTTATTAGAATGTACTCTCAGAGAAATATAAACTGAACAGTACTTACAAAAAACCAATAGGACCTACCAAGATTTAAAAACAGATCACTGGATTCAAAGATCAGAGTGGTTACCAATACACCAAGAAACCTCATTCACGAGGGAGAGCTAAACATTTTTTTCTAAAATGTTAGATTCTTAGAAGACACATTTTATTGCAATAATTGTACATATATTTACATCAACGCTTATTTGGGTTATATAGTAAAATTCATATAATTACATACATTTCCATAACTACCTTTTTTAGCTTTTCGTACATATTTACAAAATTCAGTGATTTAAAAAAATGATTATATGTATGAAAAAGAAGACTTTCTGTCAATCAAGAACTTAAACTGAAGGTACTAAAACACATCAGGTCCCACCGAGATTTGAACTCGGATCGCTGGATTCAGAGTCCAGAGTGCTAACCATTACACCATGGAACCTCTATTCTAACACCACATATACAACTTTCTCTTAGAGTGTGAGATCTTATTTTCTACAAGTTACAGGAATAATAATCATAGAGATAAGTATTACATTGTATTTACAAAAAAACAGCCATTAGGACCTACCAAATTTTTATACAGATTATAGGTTTCAGAGTCCAGAATTGTTAACAGTACACAATGAAACCTCATTCATATGGTAGCAAGTACATTTTTTTGTCAGAGTATAAGATTCTTAGTGGATACATTTTATTGGAATTAAATGACAGATAAACCTGTCTCTCAGTGTGTAAGATTCTTAATTTATGCAAATTATAGATATTTTCTTTCTCAGAGATATTAACTGTATTGTACTTACAACAAAACCAATAGAACCTACCAAGATTTAAATATAGATCATGGATTCAGAGTCTAAAATGTTTACCAATACACCATGAAACCTCATCCATTAGGGAGCATCTAAATATTTTTATAAGAATGTACTCTCAGAGAGATATGAACTGAATGGTACTTACAAAAAACCAATAGGACCTACCAAGATTTAAATACAGATCACTGTATTCAAAGATCAGAGTGGAGTGGTTACTAATAAACCAAGAAACCACATTCATTAGGGAACATCTAAAAAAAAAATCTAAAATGTTAGATTCTTAGAAGACACATTTTATTGAAGTTATTGTACATATATTAACATCAATGCTTATTTGGATTACACAGTAAAATTCATATAATTACAAACATTTCTATAACTACCTTTTTTTAGATTTTAGTACATATTTACAATAATCAGTGATTTAAAAAATGTATTATATGTATAAAAAAGAAAAGTTTTTGTCAATCAAGGACTTAAACTGAAGGTACTAAAATGTACCTGGTGCCACCGAGATTTGAACTCAATTTACTGGATTCAGAGTACAGAGTGCTAACGATAACACCATGGAATCTCCATTCTAATTTCACATATAAAACTTTCTCTCAGAGTGTAAGATCTTAATTTCTACAAGATACAGAAATATTCATTCAGAGAGATATGTACTACATTGTATTTACAAATAAAACCATTAGGACCTACCAATTTGTATATACAGATTATTGGTTTCAGAGTCCAGAATTGTTAACAGTACACCATGAAAGCTCATTCATATGGTGGCATGTAAAAAATTTTCTCACAGTGTAAGATTCTTAGAGGTTACATTTTATTGGAATTATATTACAGATAAACCTGTCTCTCAGTATATATGATTCTTAATTTATGCAATTTATAGATATTTTCTTTCTCAGAGATATGAACTGTATAATACTAACAAAAAAACAATAGGACCTACCAAGATGTTAATACAAATCATGGATTCAGAGTCCAAAATGGTTACAAATACACCAGGAAACCTCATTCATGAGGAAGCATTTAAACAGTTTTTATTAGAATGTACTCTCAGAGAAATATAAACTGAACGGTACTTACAAAAAACCAATAGGACCTACCAAGATTTAAATACAGATCACTGGATTCAAAGATCAGAGTGGTTACCAATACACCAAGAAACCTCATTCACGAGGGAGAGCTAAACATTTTTTTCTAAAATGTTAGATTCTTAGAAGACACATTTTATTGCAATTATTGTACATATATTTACATCAACGCTTATTTGGGTTATATAGTAAAATTCATATAATTACATACATTTCTATAACTACCTTTTTTAGCTTTTCGTACATATTTTACAAAAATCAGTGATTTAAAAAAATTATTATATGTATGAAAAAGAAGACTTTCTATCAATCAGGAACTTAAACTGAAGGTACTAAAACACATCAGGTCCCACTGAGATTTGAACTCGGATAGCTGGATTCAGAGTCCAGAGTGCTAACCATTACACCATGGAACCTCTCTTCTAACACCAAATATACAACTTTCTCTTAGAGTGTGAGATCTTATTTTCTACAAGTTACAGGAATAATAATCAGAGAGATAAGTATTACATTGTATTTACAAAAAAAGCCATTAGGACCTACCAAATTTTTATACAGATTATAGGTTTCAGAGTCCAGAATTGTTAACAGTACACAATGAAACCTCATTCATATGGTAGCATGTACATTTTTGGTCAGAGTATAAGATTCTTAGTGGATACATTTTATTGGAATTAAATGACAGATAAACCTGTCTCTCAGTGTGTAAGATTCTTAATTTATGCAATTTATAGATATTTTCTTTCTCAGAGATATTAACTGTATTATACTTACAACAAAACCAATAGAACCTACCAAGATGTAAATATAGATCATGGATTCAGAGTCCAAAATGTTTACCAATACACCATGAAGCCTCATCCATTAGGGAGCATCTAAATATTTTTATAAGAATGTACTCTCAGAGAGATATGAACTGAATGGTACTTACAAAAAACCAATAGGACCTACCAAGATTTAAATACAGATCACTGTATTCAAAGATCAGAGTGGAGTGGTTACTAATACACCAAGAAACCACATTCATTAGGGAACATCTAAAAAAAAATTCTAAAATGTTAGATTCTTAGAAGACACATTTTATTGAAGTTATTGTACATATATTAACATCAATGCTTATTTGGATTACACAGTAAAATTCATATAATTACAAACATTTCTATAACTACCTTTTTTTAGATTTTAGTACATATTTACAATAATCAGTGATTTATAAAATGTATTATATGTATAAAAAAGAAAAGTTTTTGTCAATCAAGGACTTAAACTGAAGGTACTAAAATGCACCTGGTGCCACCGAGATTTGAACTCAATTTACTGGATTCAGAGTACAGAGTGCTAACCATAACACCATGGAATCTCCCTTCTAATAACACATATAAAACTTTCTCTCAGAGTGTAAGATCTTAATTTCTACAAGATACAGAAATATTCATTCAGAGAGATATGTACTACATTGTATTTACAAATAAAACCATTAGGACCTACCAATTTGTATATACAGATTATTGGTTTCAGAGTCCAGAATTGTTAACAGTACACCATGAAAGCTCATTCATATGGTGGCATGTAAAAAATGTTCTCACAGTGTAAGATTCTTAGAGGTTACATTTTATTGGAATTATATTACAGATAAACCTGTCTCTCAGTATGTATGATTCTTAATTTATGCAATTTATAGATATTTTCTTTCTCAGAGATATGAACTGCATAATACTTACAAAAAACAATAGGACCTACCAAGATGTTAATACAAATCATGGATTCAGAGTCCAAAATGGTTACAAATACACCAGGAAACCTCATTCATGAGGAAGCATTTAAACAGTTTTTATTAGAATGTACTCTCAGAGAAATATAAACTGAACAGTACTTACAAAAAACCAAAAGGACCTACCAAGATTTAAATACAGATCACTGGATTCAAAGATCAGAGTGGTTACCAATACACCAAGAAACCTCATTCACGAGGGAGAGCTAAACATTTTTTTCTAAAATGTTAGATTCTTAGAAGACACATTTTATTGCAATTATTGTACATATATTTACATCAACGCTTATTTGGGTCAAATATAGTAAAATTCATATAATTACATACATTTCTATAACTACTTTTTTAGCTTTTCGTACATATTTACAAAAATCAGTGATTTAAAAAAATTATTATATGTATGAAAAAGAAGACTTTCTGTCAATCAGGAACTTAAACATATCAGGTCCCACCGAGTTTTGAATTCGGATCGCTGGATTCAGAGTCCAGAGTGCTAACCATTACACCATGGAACCTCTCTTCTAACACCACATATACAATTTTCTCTTAGAGTGTGAGATCTTATTTTCTACAAGTTACAGGAATAATAATCATAGAGATAAGTATTACATAGTATTTACAAAAAAAAGCCATTAGGACCTACCAAATTTTTATACAGATTATAGGTTTCAGAGTCCAGAATTGTTAACAGTACACAATGAAACCTTATTCATATAGTAGCATGTACATTTTTGGTCAGAGTACAAGATTCTTTGTGGATACATTTTATTGGAATTAAATGACAGATAAACCTGTCTCTCAGTGTGTAAGAGTCTTAATTTATGCAATTTATAGATATTTTCTTTCTCAGAGATATTAACTGTATTGTACTTACAACAAAACCAATATAACCTACCAAGATGTAAATATAGATCATGGATTCAGAGTCCAAAATGTTTAACAATACACCATGAAACCTCATCCATTAGGGAGCATCTAAATATTTTTATAAGAATGTACTCTCAGAGAGATATGAACTGAATGGTACTTACAAAAAACCAATAGGACCTACCAAGATCTAAATACAGATCACTGTATTCAAAGATCAAAGTGGAGTGGTTACCAATACACCAAGAAACCACATTAATTAGGGAACATCTAAAAAAAAAATTCTAAAATGTTAGATTCTTAGAAGACACATTTTATTGAAGTTATTGTACATATATTAACATCAATGCTTATTTGGATTACACAGTAAAATTCATATAATTACAAACATTTCTATAACTACCTTTTTTTTAGATTTTAGTACATATTTACAATAATCAGTGATTTAAAAAATGTATTATATGTATAAAAAAGAATTTTTTTTATCAATCAAGGACTTAAACTGAAGGTACTAAAATGCACCTGTTCCCACCGAGATTTGAACTCAATTTACTGGATTCAGAGTACAGAGTGCTAACCATAACACCATGGAATCTCCCTTCTAATAACACATATAAAACTTTCTCTCAGAGTGTAAGATCTTAATTTCTACAAGATACAGAAATATTCATTCAGAGAGATATGTACTACATTGTATTTACAAATAAAACCATTAGGACCTACCAATTTGTATATACAGATTATTGGTTTCAGAGTCCAGAATTGTTAACAGTACACCATGAAAGCTCATTCATATGGTGGCATGTAAAAAATTTTCTCACAGTGTAAGATTCTTAGAGGTTACATTTTATTGGAATTATATTACAGATAAACCTGTCTCTCAGTGTGTATGATTCTTAATTTATGCAATTTATAGATATTTTCTTTCTCAGAGATATGAACTGCATAATACTTACAAAAAACAATAGGACCTACCAAGATGTAAATACAAATCATGGATTCAGAGTCCAAAATGGTTAAAAATACACCAGGAAACCTCATTCATGAGGAAGCATTTAAACAGTTTTTATTAGAATGTACTCTCAGAGAAATATAAACTGAACGGTACTTACAAAAAACCAATAGGACCTACCAAGATTTAAATACAGATCACTGGATTCAAAGATCAGAGTGGTTACCAATACACCAAGAAACCTCATTCACGAGGGAGAGCTAAACATTTTTTTCTAAAATGTTAGATTCTTAGAAGACACATTTTATTGCAATTATTGTACATATATTTACATCAACGCTTATTTGGGTTATATAGTAAAATTCATATAATTACATACATTTCTATAACTACCTTTTTTAGCTTTTCGTACATATTTACAAAAATCAGTGATTTAAAAAAATTATTATATGTATGAAAAAGAAGACTTTCTGGCAATCAGGAACTTAAACTGAAGGTACTAAAACACATCAGGTCCCACCGAGATTTGAACTCGGATCGCTGGATTCAGAGTCCAGAGTGCTAACCATTACACCATGGAACCTCTCTTCTAACACCAAATATACAACTTTCTCTTAGAGTGTGAGATCTTATTTTCTACAAGTTACAGGAATAATAATCAGAGAGATAAGTATTACATTGTATTTACAAAAAAAGCCATTAGGACCTACCAAATTTTTATACAGATTATAGGTTTCAGAGTCCAGAATTGTTAACAGTACACAATGAAACCTCATTCATATGGTAGCATGTACATTTTTTTTGTCAGAGTATAAGATTCTTAGTGGATACATTTTATTGGAATTAAATGACAGATAAACCTGTCTCTCAATGTGTAAGATTCTTAATTTATGCAATTTATAGATATTTTCTTTCTCAGAGATATTAACTGTATTGTACTTACAACAAAACCAATAGAACCTACCAAGATGTAAATATAGATCATGGATTCAGAGTCCAAAATGTTTATCAATACACCATGAAACCTCATCCATTAGGGAGCATCTAAATATTTTTATAAGAATGTACTCTCAGAGAGATATGAACTGAATGGTACTTACAAAAAACCAATAGGACCTACCAAGATTTAAATACAGATCACTGTATTCAAAGATCAGAGTGGAGTGGTTACCAATACACCAAGAAACCACATTCATTAGGGAACATCTAAACATTTTTTTTCTAAAATGTTAGATTCTTAGAAGACACATTTTATTGAAGTTATTGTACATATATTAACATCAATGCTTATTTGGATTACACAGTAAAATTCATATAATGACAAACATTTCTATAACTACCTTTTTTTTTAGATTTTAGTACATATTTACAATAATCAGTGATTTAAAAAATGTATTATATGTATAAAAAAAAAGTTTTTATCAATCAATGACTTAAACTGAAGGTACTAAAATGCATCTGTTCCCACCGAGATTTGAACTCAATTTACTGGATTCAGAGTACAGAGTGCTAACCATAACACCATGGAATCTCCCTTCTAATAACACATATAAAACTTTCTCTCAGAGTGTAAGATCTTAATTTCTACAAGATACAGAAATATTCATTCAGAGAGATATGTACTACATTGTATTTACAAATAAAACCATTAGGACCTACCAATTTGTATATACAGATTATTGGTTTCAGAGTCCAGAATTGTTAACAGAACACCATGAAAGCTCATTCATATGGTGGCATGTAAAAAAATTTCTCACAGTATAAGATTCTTAGAGGTCACATTTTATTGGAATTATATTACAGATAAACCTGTCTCTCAGTGTGTATGATTCTTAATTTATGCAATTTATAGATATTTTCTTTCTCAGAGATATGAACTGCATAATACTTACAAAAAACAATAGGACCTACCAAGATGTTAATACAAATCATGGATTCAGAGTCCAAAATGGTTACAAGTACACCAGGAAACCTCATTCATGAGGAAGCATTTAAACAGTTTTTATTAGAATGTACTCTCAGAGAAATATAAACTGAACGGTACTTACAAAAAACCAATAGGACCTACCAAGATTTAAATACAGATCACTGGATTCAAAGATCAGAGTGGTTACCAATACACCAAGAAACCTCATTCACGAGGGAGAGCTAAACATTTTTTTCTAAATTGTTAGATTCTTAGAAGACACATTTTATTGCAATTATTGTACATATATTTACATCAACGCTTATTTGGGTTATATAGTAAAATTCATATAATTACATACATTTCTATAACTACCTTTTTTAGCTTTTTGTACATATTTACAAAAATCAGTGATTTAAAAAAATGATTATATGTATGAAAAAGAAGACTTTCTGTCAATCAAGAACTTAAACTGAAGGTACTAAAACATATCAGGTCCCACCGAGATTTGAACTCGGATCGGTGGATTCAGAGTCCAGAGTGCTAACCATTACACCATGGAACCTCTCTTCTAACACCACATATACAACTTTCTCTTAGAGTGTGAGATCTTATTTTCTACAAGTTACAGGAATAATAATCATAGAGATAAGTATTACATTGTATTTACAAAAAAAGCCATTAGGACCTACCAAATTTTGATACAGATTATAGGTTTCAGAGTCCAGAATTGTTAACAGTACACAATGAAACCTCATTCATATGGTAGCATGTACATTTTATTATCAGAGTATAAGATTCTTAGTGGATACATTTTATTGGAATTAAATGACAGATAAACCTGTCTCTCAGTGTGTAAGATTCTTAATTTATGCAATTTATAGATATTTTCTTTCTCAGAGATATTAACTGTATTGTACTTACAACAAAACCAATAGAACCTACCAAGATGTAAATATAGATCATGGATTCAGAGTCCAAAATGTTTATCAATACACCATGAAACCTCATCCATTAGGGAGCATCTAAATATTTTTATAAGAATGTACTCTCAGAGAGATATGAACTGAATGGTACTTACAAAAAACCAATAGGACCTACCAAGATTTAAATACAGATCACTGTATTCAAAGATCAGAGTGGAGTGGTTACCAATACACCAAGAAACCACATTCATTAGGGAACATCTAAACATTTTTTTTTTAAATGTTAGATTCTTAGAAGACACATTTTATTGAAGTTATTGTACATATATTAACATCAATGCTTATTTGGATTACACAGTAAAATTCATATAATTACAAACATTTCTATATCTACCTTTTTTAGATTTTAGTACATATTTACAATAATCAGTGATTTAAAAAATGTATTATATGTATAAAAAAGAAAAGTTTTTGTCAATCAAGGACTTAAACTGAAGTTACTAAAATGCACCTGGTGCCACCGAGATTTGAACTCAATTTACTGGATTCAGAGTACAGAGTGCTAACCATAACACCATGGAATCTCCCTTCTAATAACACATATAAAACTTTCTCTCAGAGTGTAAGATCTTAATTTCTACAAGATACAGAAATATTCATTCAGAGAGATATGTACTACATTGTATTTACAAATAAAACCATTAGGACCTACCAATTTGTATATACAGATTATTGGTTTCAGAGTCCAGAATTGTTAACAGTACACCATGAAAGCTCATTCATATGGTGGCATGTAAAAAAATTTCTCACAGTGTAAGATTCTTAGAGGTTACATTTTATTGGAATTATATTACAGATAAACCTGTCTCTCAGTATGTATGATTCTTAATTTATGCAATTTATAGATATTTTCTTTCTCAGAGATATAAACTGCATAATACTTACAAAAAACAATAGGACCTACCAAGATGTTAATACAAATCATGGATTCAGAGTCCAAAATGGTTACAAATACACCAGGAAACCTCATTCATGAGGAAGCATTTAAACAGTTTTTATTAGAATGTACTCTCAGCGAAATATAAACTGAACAGTACTTACAAAAAACCAATAGGACCTACCAAGATTTAAATACAGATCACTGGATTCAAAGATCAGAGTGGTTACCAATACACCAAGAAACCTCATTCACGAGGGAGAGCTAAACATTTTTTTCTAAAATGTTAGATTCTTAGAAGACACATTTTATTGCAATTATTGTACATATATTTACATCAACGCTTATTTGGGTTATATAGTAAAATTCATATAATTACATACATTTCTATAACTACCTTTTTTAGCTTTTCGTACATATTTACAAAAATCAGTGATTTAAAAAAAATTATTATATGTATGAAAAAGAAGACTTTCTGTCAATCAGGAACTTAAACTGAAGGTACTAAAACACATCAGGTCCCACCGAGATTTGAACTCGGATCGCTGGATTCAGAGTCCAGAGTGCTAACCATTACACCATAGAACTTCTCTTCTAACACCACATATACAACTTACTCTTAGAGTGTGAGATCTTATTTTCTACAAGTTACAGGAATAATAATCATAGAGATAAGTATTACATTGTATTTACAAAAAAAGCCATTAGGACCTACCAAATTTTTATACAGATTATAGGTTTCAGAGTCCAGAATTGTTAACAGTACACAATGAAACCTCATTCATCTGGTAGCATGTACATTTTTTTTGTCAGAGTATAAGATTCTTAGTGGATACATTTTATTGGAATTAAATGACAGATAAACCTGTCTCTCAGTGTGTAAGATTCTTAATTTATGCAATTTATAGATATTTTCTTTCTCAGAGATATTAACTGTATTGTACTTACAACAAAACCAATAGAACCTACCAAGATGTAAATATAGATCATGGATTCAGAGTCCAAAATGTTTATCAATACACCATGAAACCTCATCCATTAGGGAGCATCTAAATATTTTTATAAGAATGTACTCTCAGAGAGATATGAACTGAATGGTACTTACAAAAAACCAATAGGACCTACCAAGATTTAAATACAGATCACTGTATTCAAAGATCAGAGTGGAGTGGTTACCAATACACCAAGAAACCACATTCATTAGGGAACATCTAAAAAAAAAATTCTAAAATGTTAGATTCTTAGAAGACACATTTTATTGAAGTTATTGTACATATATTAACATCAATGCTTATTTGGATTACACAGTAAAATTCATATAATGACAAACATTTCTATAACTACCTTTTTTTTAGATTTTAGTACATATTTACAATAATCAGTGATTTAAAAAATGTATTATATGTATAAAAAAAAAGTTTTTATCAATCAAGGACTTAAACTGAAGGTACTAAAATGCACCTGTTCCCACCGAGATTTGAACTCATTTTACTGGATTCAGAGTGCAGAGTGCTAACCATAACACCATGGAATCTCCCTTCTAATAACACATATAAAACTTTCTCTCAGAGTGTAAGATCTTAATTTCTACAAGATACAGAAATATTCATTCAGAGAGATATGTACTACATTGTATTTACAAATAAAACCATTAGGACCTACCAATTTGTATATACAGATTATTGGTTTCAGAGTCCAGAATTGTTAACAGTACACCATGAAAGCTCATTCATATGGTGGCATGTAAAAAAATTTCTCACAGTGTAAGATTCTTAGAGGTTACATTTTATTGGAATTATATTACAGATAAACCTGTCTCTCAGTATGTATGATTCTTAATTTATGCAATTTATAGATATTTTCTTTCTCAGAGATATAAACTGCATAATACTTACAAAAAACAATAGGACCTACCAAGATGTTAATACAAATCATGGATTCAGAGTCCAAAATGGTTACAAATACACCAGGAAACCTCATTCATGAGGAAGCATTTAAACAGTTTTTATTAGAATGTACTCTCAGAGAAATATAAACTGAACAGTACTTACAAAAAACCAATAGGACCTACCAAGATTTAAATACAGATCACTGGATTCAAAGATCAGAGTGGTTACCAATACACCAAGAAACCTCATTCACGAGGGAGAGCTAAACATTTTTTTCTAAAATGTTAGATTCTTAGAAGACACATTTTATTGCAATTATTGTACATATATTTACATCAACGCTTATTTGGGTCAAATATAGTAAAATTCATATAATTATATACATTTCTATAACTACCTTTTTTAGCTTTTCGTACATATTTACAAAAATCAGTGATTTAAAAAAATGATTATATGTATGAAAAAGAAGACTTTCTGTCAATCAGGAACTTAAACTGAAGGTACTGAAACATATCAGGTCCCACCGAGTTTTCAACTCGGATCGCTGGATTCAGAGTCCAGAGTGCTAACCATTACACCATGGAACCTCTCTTCTAACACAACATATACAACTTTCTCTTAGAGTGTGAGATCTTATTTTCTACAAGTTACAGGAATAATAATCATAGAGATAAGTATTACATTGTATTTACAAAAAAAGCCATTAGGACCTACCAAATGTTTATACAGATTATAGGTTTCAGAGTCCAGAATTATTAACAGTACACAATGAAACCTTATTCATATGGTAGCATGTACATTTTTGGTCAGAGTACAAGATTCTTAGTGGATACATTTTATTGGAATTAAATGACAGATAAACCTGTCTCTCAGTGTGTAAGAGTCTTAATTTATGCAATTTATAGATATTTTCTTTCTCAGAGATATTAACTGTATTGTACTTACATCAAAACCAATATAACCTACCAAGATGTAAATATAGATCATGGATTCAGAGTCCAAAATGTTTAACAATACACCATGAAACCTCATCCATTAGGGAGCATCTAAATATTTTTATAAGAATGTACTCTCAGAGAGATATGAACTGAATTGTACTTACAAAAAACCAATAGGACCTACCAAGATCTAAATACAGATCACTATATTCAAAGATCAGAGTGGAGTGGTTACCAATACACCAAGAAACCAAATTAATTAGGGAACATCTAAAAAAAAAATCTAAAATGTTAGATTCTTAGAAGACACATTTTATTGAAGTTATTGTACATATATTAACATCAATGCTTATTTGGATTACACAGTAAAATTCATATAATTACAAACATTTCTATAACTACCTTTTTTTTATTTTAGTACATATTTACAATAATCAGTGATTTAAAAAATGTATTATATGTATAAAAAAGAAATTTTTATATCAATCAAGGACTTAAACTGAAGGTACTAAAATGCACCTGGTGCCACCGAGATTTGAACTCAATTTACTGGATTCAGAGTATAGTGTGCTAACCATAACACCATGGAATCTCCCTTCTAATAACACATATAAAACTTTCTCTCAGAGTGTAAGATCTTAATTTCCACAAGATACAGAAATATTCATTCAGAGAGATATGTACTACATTGTATTTACAAATAAAACCATTAGGACCTACCAATTTGTATATACAGATTATTGGTTTCAGAGTCCAGAATTGTTAACAGTTCACCATGAAAGCTCATTCATATGGTGGCATGTAAAAATTTTTCTCACAGTGTAAGATTCTTAGAGGTTACATTTTATTGGAATTATATTACAGATAAACCTGTCTCTCAGTGTGTATGATTCTTAATTTATGCAATTTATAGATATTTTCTTTCTCAGAGATATGAACTGCATAATACTTACAAAAAAACAATAGGACCTACCAAGATGTAAATACAAATCATGGATTCAGAGTCCAAAATGGTTAAAAATACACCAGGAAACCTCATTCATGAGGAAGCATTTAAACAGTTTTTATTAGAATGTACTCTCAGAGAAATATAAACTGAACAGTACTTACAAAAAACCAATAGGACCTACCAAGATTTAAATACAGATCACTGGATTCAAAGATCAGAGTGGTTACCAATACACCAAGAAACCTCATTCACGAGGGAGAGCTAAACATTTTTTTCTAAAATGTTAGATTCTTAGAAGACACATTTTATTGCAATTATTGTACATATATTTACATCAACGCTTATTTGGGTTATATAGTAAAATTCATATAATTACATACATTTCTATAACTACCTTTTTTAGCTTTTCGTACATATTTACAAAAATCAGTTATTTAAAAAAATTATTATATGTATGAAAAAGAAGACTTTCTGTCAATCAGGAACTTAAACTGAAGGTACTAAAACACATCAGGTCCCACCGAGATTTGAACTCGGATCGCTGGATTCAGAGTCCAGAGTGCTAACCATTACACCATGGAACCTCTATTCTAACACCAAATATACAACTTTCTCTTAGAGTGTGAGATCTTATTTTCTACAAGTTACAGGAATAATAATCAGAGAGATAAGTATTACATTGTATTTACAAAAAAAAGCCATTAGGACCTACCAAATTTTTATACAGATTATAGGTTTCAGAGTCCAGAATTGTTAACAGTACACAATGAAACCTCATTCATATGGTAGCATGTACATTTTTGGTCAGAGTATAAGATTCTTAGTGGATACATTTTATTGGAATTAAATGACAGATAAACCTGTCTCTCAGTGTGTAAGAGTCTTAATTTATGCAATTTATAGATATTTTCTTTCTCAGAGATATTAACTGTATTGTACTTACAACAAAACCAATATAACCTACCAAGATGTAAATATAGATCATGGATTCAGAGTCCAAAATGTTTACCAATACACCATGAAGCCTCATCCATTAGGGAGCATCTAAATATTTTTATAAGAATGTACTCTCAGAGAGATATGAACTGAATGGTACTTACAAAAAACCAATAGGACCTACCAAGATTTAAATACAGATCACTGTATTCAAAGATCAGAGTGGAGTGGTTACTAATACACCAAGAAACCACATTCATTAGGGAACATCTAAAAAAAAATTCTAAAATGTTAGATTCTTAGAAGACACATTTTATTGAAGTTATTGTACATATATTAACATCAATGCTTATTTGGATTACACAGTAAAATTCATACAATTACAAACATTTCTATAACTACCTTTTTTTAGATTTTAGTACATATTTACAATAATCAGTGATTTATAAAATGTATTATATGTATAAAAAAGAAAAGTTTTTGTCAATCAAGGACTTAAACTGAAGGTACTAAAATGCACCTGGTGCCACCGAGATTTGAACTCAATTTACTGGATTCAGAGTACAGAGTGCTAACCATAACACCATGGAATCTCCCTTCTAATAACACATATAAAACTTTCTCTCAGAGTGTAAGATCTTAATTTCTACAAGATACAGAAATATTCATTCAGAGAGATATGTACTACATTGTATTTACAAATAAAACCATTAGGACATACCAATTTGTATATACAGATTATTGGTTTCAGAGTCCAGAATTGTTAACAGTTCACCATGAAAGCTCATTCATATGGTGGCATGTAAAAAATTTTCTCACAGTGTAAGATTCTTAGAGGTTACATTTTATTGGAATTATATTACAGATAAACCTGTCTCTCAGTGTGTATGATTCTTAATTTATGCAATTTATAGATATTTTCTTTCTCAGAGATATGAACTGCATAATACTTACAAAAAAACAATAGGACCTACCAAGATGTAAATACAAATCATGGATTCAGAGTCCAAAATGGTTAAAAATACACCAGGAAACCTCATTCATGAGGAAGCATTTAAACAGTTTTTATTAGAATGTACTCTCAGAGAAATATAAACTGAACGGTACTTACAAAAAACCAATAGGACCTACCAAGATTTAAATACAGATCACTGGATTCAAAGATCAGAGTGGTTACCAATACACCAAGAAACCTCATTCACGAGGGAGAGCTAAACATTTTTTTCTAAAATGTTAGATTCTTAGAAGACACATTTTATTGCAATTATTGTACATATATTTACATCAACGCTTATTTGGGTTATATAGTAAAATTCATATAATTACATACATTTCTATAACTACCTTTTTTAGCTTTTCGTACATATTTACAAAAATCAGTGATTTAAAAAAATTATTATATGTATGAAAAAGAAGACTTTCTGTCAATCAGGAACTTAAACTGAAGGTACTAAAACACATCAGGTCCCACCGAGATTTGAACTCAGATCGCTGGATTCAGAGTCCAGAGTGCTAACCATTACACCATGGAACCTCTCTTCTAACACCAAATATACAACTTTCTCTTAGAGTGTGAGATCTTATTTTCTACAAGTTACAGGAATAATAATCAGAGAGATAAGTATTACATTGTATTTACAAAAAAAGCCATTAGGACCTTCCAAATTTTTATACAGATTATAGGTTTCAGAGTCCAGAATTGTTAACAGTACACAATGAAACCTCATTCATATGGTAGCATGTACATTTTTGGTCAGAGTATAAGATTCTTAGTGGATACATTTTATTGGAATTAAATGACAGATAAACCTGTCTCTCAGTGTGTAAGATTCTTAATTTATGCAATTTATAGATATTTTCTTTCTCAGAGATATTAACTATATTATACTTACAGCAAAACCAATAGAAGCTACCAAGATGTAAATATAGATCATGGATTCAGAGTCCAAAATGTTTACCAATACACCATGAAGCCTCATCCATTAGGGAGCATCTAAATATTTTTATAAGAATGTACTCTCAGAGAGATATGAACTGAATGGTACTTACAAAAAACCAATAGGACCTACCAAGATTTAAATACAGATCACTGTATTCAAAGATCAGAGTGGAGTGGTTACTAATACACCAAGAAACCACATTCATTAGGGAACATCTAAAAAAAAATTCTAAAATGTTAGATTCTTAGAAGACACATTTTATTGAAGTTATTGTACATATATTAACATCAATGCTTATTTGGATTACACAGTAAAATTCATATAATTACAAACATTTCTATAACTACCTTTTTTTAGATTTTAGTACATATTTACAATAATCAGTGATTTATAAAATGTATTATATGTATAAAAAAGAAAAGTTTTTGTCAATCAAGGACTTAAACTGAAGGTACTAAAATGCACCTGGTGCCACCGAGATTTGAACTCAATTTACTGGATTCAGAGTACAGAGTGCTAACCATAACACCATGGAATCTCCCTTCTAATAACACATATAAAACTTTCTCTCAGAGTGTAAGATCTTAATTTCTACAAGATACAGAAATATTCATTCAGAGAGATATGTACTACATTGTATTTACAAATAAAACCATTAGGACCTACCAATTTGTATATACAGATTATTGGTTTCAGAGTCCAGAATTGTTAACAGTACACCATGAAAGCTCATTCATATGGTGGCATGTAAAAAATGTTCTCACAGTGTAAGATTCTTAGAGGTTACATTTTATTGGAATTATATTACAGATAAACCTGTCTCTCAGTATGTATAATTCTTAATTTATGCAATTTATAGATATTTTCTTTCTCAGAGATATGAACTGCATAATACTTACAAAAAAACAATAGGACCTACCAAGATGTTAATACAAATCATGGATTCAGAGTCTAAAATGGTTACAAATACACCAGGAAACCTCATTCATGAGGAAGCATTTAAACAGTTTTTATTAGAATGTACTCTCAGAGAAATATAAACTGAACGGTACTTACAAAAAACCAATAGGACCTACCAAGATTTAAATACAGATCACTGGATTCAAAGATCAGAGTGGTTACCAATACACCAAGAAACCTCATTCACGAGGGAGAGCTAAACATTTTTTTCTAAAATGTTAGATTCTTAGAAGACACATTTTATTGCAATTATTGTACATATATTTACATCAACGCTTATTTGGGTTATATAGTAAAATTCATATAATTACATACATTTCTATAACTACCTTTTTTAGCTTTTCGTACATATTTACAAAAATCAGTGATTTAAAAAAATGATTATATGTATGAAAAAGAAGACTTTCTGTCAATCAAGAACTTAAACTGAAGGCACTAAAACACATCAGGTCCCACCGAGATTTGAACTCGGATGGCTGGATTCAGAGTCCAGAGTGCTAACCATTACACCATGGAACCTCTCTTCTAACACCACATATACATCTTTCTCTTAGAGTGTGAGATCTTATTTTCTACAAGTTACAGGAATAATAATCATAGAGATAAGTATTACATTGTATTTACAAAAAAAGCCATTAGGACCTACCAAATTTTTGTACAGATTATAGGTTTCAGAGTCCAGAATTGTTAACAGTACACAATGAAACCTCATTCATATGGTAGCATGTACATTTTTTTTTGTCAGAGTATAAGATTCTTAGTGGATACATTTTATTGGAATTAAATGACAGATAAACCTGTCTCTCAGTGTGCAAGATTCTTAATTTATGCAATTTATAGATATTTTCTTTCTCAGAGATATTAACTGTATTGTACTTACAACAAAACCAATAGAACCTACCAAGATGTAAATATAGATCATGGATTCAGAGTCCAAAATGTTTATCAATACACCATGAAACCTCATCCATTAGGGAGCATCTAAATATTTTTATAAGAATGTACTCTCAGAGAGATATGAACTGAATGGTACTTACAAAAAACCAATAGGACCTACCAAGATTTAAATACAGATCACTGTATTCAAAGATCAGAGTGGAGTGGTTACCAATACACCAAGAAACCAAATTAATTAGGGAACATCTAAAAAAAAAATTCTAAAATGTTAGATTCTTAGAAGACACATTTTATTGAAGTTATTGTACATATATTAACATCAATGCTTATTTGGATTACACAGTAAAATTCATATAATTACAAACATTTCTATAACTACCTTTTTTTTTATTTTAGTACATATTTACAATAATAAGTGATTTAAAAAATGTATTATATGTATAAAAAAGAAATTTTTTTATCAATCAAGGACTTAAACTGAAGGTACTAAAATGCACCTGTTCCCACCGAGATTTGAACTCAATTTACTGGATTCAGAGTACAGAGTGCTAACCATAACACCATGGAATCTCCCTTCTAATAACACATATAAATCTTTCTCTCAGAGTGTAAGATCTTAATTTCCACAAGATACAGAAATATTCATTCAGAGAGATATGTACTACATTGTATTTACAAATAAAACCATTAGGACCTACCAATTTGTATATACAGATTATTGGTTTCAGAGTCCAGAATTGTTAACAGTTCACCATGAAAGCTCATTCATATGGTGGCATGTAAAAATTTTTCTCACAGTGTAAGATTCTTAGAGGTTACATTTTATTGGAATTATATTACAGATAAACCTGTCTCTCAGTGTGTATGATTCTTAATTTATGCAATTTATAGATATTTTCTTTCTCAGAGATATGAACTGCATAATACTTACAAAAAAACAATAGGACCTACCAAGATGTAAATACAAATCATGGATTCAGAGTCCAAAATGGTTAAAAATACACCAGGAAACCTCATTCATGAGGAAGCATTTAAACAGTTTTTATTAGAATGTACTCTCAGAGAAATATAAACTGAACGGTACTTACAAAAAACCAATAGGACCTACCAAGATTTAAATACAGATCACTGGATTCAAAGATCAGAGTGGTTACCAATACACCAAGAAACCTCATTCACGAGGGAGAGCTAAACATTTTTTTCTAAAATGTTAGATTCTTAGAAGACACATTTTATTGCAATTATTGTACATATATTTACATCAACGCTTATTTGGGTTATATAGTAAAATTCATATAATTACATACATTTCTATAACTACCTTTTTGAGCTTTTCGTACATATTTACAAAAATCAGTGATTTAAAAAAATGATTATATGTATGAAAAAGAAGACTTTCTGTCAATCAGGAACTTAAACTGAAGGTACTAAAACACATCAGGTCCCACCGAGATTTGAACTCGGATCGCTGGATTCAGAGTCCAGAGTGCTAACCATTACACCATGGAACCTTTCTTCTAACACCAAATATACAACTTTCTCTTAGAGTGTGAGATCTTATTTTCTACAAGTTACAGGAATAATAATCAGAGAGATAAGTATTACATTGTATTTACAAAAAAAAGCCATTAGGACCTTCCAAATTTTTATACAGATTATAGGTTTCAGAGTCCAGAATTGTTAACAGTACACAATGAAACCTCATTCATATGGTAGCATGTACATTTTTGGTCAGAGTATAAGATTCTTAGTGGATACATTTTATTGGAATTAAATGACAGATAAACCTGTCTCTCAGTGTGTAAGATTCTTAATTTATGCAATTTATAGATATTTTCTTTCTCAGAGATATTAACTGTATTATACTTACAACAAAACCAATAGAAGCTACCAAGATGTAAATATAGATCATGGATTCAGAGTCCAAAATGTTTACCAATACACCATGAAGCCTCATCCATTAGGGAGCATCTAAATATTTTTATAAGAATGTACTCTCAGAGAGATATGAACTGAATGGTACTTACAAAAAACCAATAGGACCTACCAAGATTTAAATACAGATCACTGTATTCAAAGATCAGAGTGGAGTGGTTACTAATACACCAAGAAACCACATTCATTAGGGAACATCTAAAAAAAAATTCTAAAATGTTAGATTCTTAGAAGACACATTTTATTGAAGTTATTGTACATATATTAACATCAATGCTTATTTGGATTACACAGTAAAATTCATATAATTACAAACATTTCTATAACTACCTTTTTTTAGATTTTAGTACATATTTACAATAATCAGTGATTTATAAAATGTATTATATGTATAAAAAAGAAAAGTTTTTGTCAATCAAGGACTTAAACTGAAGGTACTAAAATGCACCTGGTGCCACCAAGATTTGAACTCAATTTACTGGATTCAGAGTACAGAGTGCTAACCATAACACCATGGAATCTCCCTTCTAATAACACATATAAAACTTTCTCTCAGAGTGTAAGATCTTAATTTCTACAAGATACAGAAATATTCATTCAGAGAGATATGTACTACATTGTATTTACAAATAAAACCATTAGGAACTACCAATTTGTATATACAGATTATTGGTTTCAGAGTCCAGAATTGTTAACAGTTCACCATGAAAGCTCATTCATATGGTGGCATGTAAAAATTTTTTTCACAGTGTAAGATTCTTAGAGGTTACATTTTATTGGAATTATATTACAGATAAACCTGTCTCTCAGTGTGTATGATTCTTAATTTATGCAATTTATAGATATTTTCTTTCTCAGAGATATGAACTGCATAATACTTACAAAAAAACAATAGGACCTACCAAGATGTAAATACAAATCATGGATTCAGAGTCCAAAATGGTTAAAAATACACCAGGAAACCTCATTCATGAGGAAGCATTTAAACAGTTTTTATTAGAATGTACTCTCAGAGAAATATAAACTGAACGGTACTTACAAAAAACCAATAGGACCTACCAAGATTTAAATACAGATCACTGGATTCAAAGATCAGAGTGGTTACCAATACACCAAGAAACCTCATTCACGAGGGAGAGCTAAACATTTTTTTCTAAAATGTTAGATTCTTAGAAGACACATTTTATTGCAATTATTGTACATATATTTACATCAACGCTTATTTGGGTTATATAGTAAAATTCATATAATTACATACATTTCTATAACTACCTTTTTTAGCTTTTCGTACATATTTACAAAAATCAGTGATTTAAAAAAATTATTATATGTATGAAAAAGAAGACTTTCTGTCAATCAGGAACTTAAACTGAAGGTACTAAAACACATCAGGTCCCACCTAGATTTGAACTCGGATCGCTGGATTCAGAGTCCAGAGCGCTAACCATTACACCATGGAACCTCTCTTCTAACACCAAATATACAACTTTCTCTTAGAGTGTGAGATCTTATTTTCTACAAGTTACAGGAATAATAATCAGAGAGATAAGTATTACATTGTATTTACAAGAAAAAGCCATTAGGACCTACCAAATTTTTATACAGATTATAGGTTTCAGAGTCCAGAATTGTTAACAGTACACAATGAAACCTCATTCATATGGTAGCATGTACATTTTTGGTCAGAGTATAAGATTCTTAGTGGATACATTTTATTGGAATTAAATGACAGATAAACCTGTCTCTCAGTGTGTAAGATTCTTAATTTATGCAATTTATAGATATTTTCTTTCTCAGAGATATTAACTATATTATACTTACAGCAAAACCAATAGAAGCTACCAAGATGTAAATATAGATCATGGATTCAGAGTCCAAAATGTTTACCAATACACCATGAAGCCTCATCCATTAGGGAGCATCTAAATATTTTTATAAGAATGTACTCTCAGAGAGATATGAACTGAATGGTACTTACAAAAAACCAATAGGACCTACCAAGATTTAAATACAGATCACTGTATTCAAAGATCAGAGTGGAGTGGTTACTAATACACCAAGAAACCACATTCATTAGGGAACATCTAAAAAAAAATTCTAAAATGTTAGATTCTTAGAAGACACATTTTATTGAAGTTATTGTACATATATTAACATCAATGCTTATTTGGATTACACAGTAAAATTCATATAATTACAAACATTTCTATAACTACCTTTTTTTAGATTTTAGTACATATTTACAATAATCAGTGATTTATAAAATGTATTATATGTATAAAAAAGAAAAGTTTTTGTCAATCAAGGACTTAAACTGAAGGTACTAAAATGCACCTGGTGCCACCGAGATTTGAACTCAATTTACTGGATTCAGAGTACAGAGTGCTAACCATAACACCATGGAATCTCCCTTCTAATAACACATATAAAACTTTCTCTCAGAGTGTAAGATCTTAATTTCTACAAGATACAGAAATATTCATTCAGAGAGATATGTACTACATTGTATTTACAAATAAAACCATTAGGACCTACCAATTTGTATATACAGATTATTGGTTTCAGAGTCCAGAATTGTTAACAGTACACCATGAAAGCTCATTCATATGGTGGCATGTAAAAAATTTTCTCACAGTGTAAGATTCTTAGAGGTTACATTTTATTGGAATTATATTACAGATAAACCTGTCTCTCAGTATGTATGATTCTTAATTTATGCAATTTATAGATATTTTCTTTCTCAGAGATATGAACTGCATAATACTTACAAAAAAACAATAGGACCTACCAAGATGTTAATACAAATCATGGATTCAGAGTCTAAAATGGTTACAAATACACCAGGAAACCTCATTCATGAGGAAGCATTTAAACAGTTTTTATTAGAATGTACTCTCAGAGAAATATAAACTGAACGGTACTTACAAAAAACCAATAGGACCTACCAAGATTTAAATACAGATCACTGGATTCAAAGATCAGAGTGGTTACCAATACACCAAGAAACCTCATTCACGAGGGAGAGCTAAACATTTTTTTCTAAAATGTTAGATTCTTAGAAGACACATTTTATTGCAGTAATTGTACATATATTTACATCAACGCTTATTTGGGTTATATAGTAAAATTCATATAATTACATACATTTCTATAACTACCTTTTTTAGCTTTTCGTACATATTTACAAAAATCAGTGATTTAAAAAAATGATTATATGTATGAAAAAGAAGACTTTCTGTCAATCAAGAACTTAAACTGAAAGTACTAAAACACATCAGGTCCCACTGAGATTTGAACTCGGATCGCTGGATTCAGAGTCCAGAGTGCTAACCATTACACCATGGAACCTCTCTTTTAACACCACATATACATCTTTCTCTTAGAGTGTGAGATCTTATTTTCTACACGTTACAGGAATAATAATCATAGAGATAAGTATTACATTGTATTTACAAAAAAAGCCATAAGGACCTACCAAATTTTTGTACAGATTATAGGTTTCAGAGTCCAGAATTGTTAACAGTACACAATGAAACCTCATTCATATGGTAGCATGTACATTTTTTTTGTCAGAGTATAAGATTCTTAGTGGATACATTTTATTGGAATTAAATGACAGATAAACCTGTCTCTCAGTGTGTAAGATTCTTAATTTATGCAATTTATAGATATTTTCTTTCTCAGAGATATTAACTGTATTGTACTTACAACAAAACCAATAGAACCTACCAAGATGTAAATATAGATCATGGATTCAGAGTCCAAAATGTTTATCAATACACCATGAAACCTCATCCATTAGGGAGCATCTAAATATTTTTATAAGAATGTACTCTCAGAGAGATATGAACTGAATGGTACTTACAAAAAACCAATAGGACCTACCAAGATTTAAATACAGATCACTGTATTCAAAGATCAGAGTGGAGTGGTTACCAATACACCAAGAAACCACATTCATTAGGGAACATCTAAACATTTTTTTTCTAAAATGTTAGATTCTTAGAAGACACATTTTATTGAAGTTATTGTACATATATTAACATCAATGCTTATTTGGATTACACAGTAAAATTCATATAATTACAAACATTTCTATAACTACCTTTTTTTTAGATTTTAGTATATTTACAATAATCAGTGATTTAAAAAATGTATTATATGTATAAAAAAAAAGTTTTTATCAATCAAGGACTTAAACTGAAGTTACTAAAATGCACCTGTTCCCACCGAGATTTGAACTCAATCTACTGGATTCAGAGTACAGAGTGCTAACCTTAACACCATGGAATCTCCCTTCTAATAACACATATAAAACTTTCTCTCAGAGTGTAAGATCTTAATTTCTACAAGATACAGAAATATTCATTCAGAGAGATATGTACTACATTGTATTTACAAATAAAACCATTGGGACCTACCAATTTGTATATACAGATTATTGGTTTCAGAGTCCAGAATTGTTAACAGTACACCATGAAAGCTCATTCATATGGTGGCATGTAAAAAATGTTCTCACAGTGTAAGATTCTTAGAGGTTACATTTTATTGGAATTATATTACAGATAAACCTGTCTCTCAGTGTGTATGATTCTTAATTTATGCAATTTATAGATATTTTCTTTCTCAGAGATATGAACTGCATAATACTTACAAAAAAACAATAGGACCTACCAAGATGTAAATACAAATCATGGATTCAGAGTCCAAAATGGTTACAAATACACCAGGAAACCTCATTCATGAGGAAGCATTTAAACAGTTTTTATTAGAATGTACTCTCAGAGAAATATAAACTGAACGGTACTTACAAAAAACCAATAGGACCTACCAAGATTTAAATACAGATCACTGGATTCAAAGATCAGAGTGGTTACCAATACACCAAGAAACCTCATTCACGAGGGAGAGCTAAACATTTTTTTCTAAAATAACAAAAACAAATGATCAGAAACACAAGGCGCAAACACACTTGTGCATCCACTTGAGGAAAAGAAGGGCCACCTTACCCTTATATTCAATTACACAAAAAAACAAATACTCAAATTAGGCGCTAAGTGTAGTTTCATACAATCAATGGAAGTTAATACTTAATGTCCATATGTACGATAGAGGAAAAAAATGTCCAACTCCAATAAGAACCTCCTGTAGAGATGTTCTCGAATCTTCTAATCCACAGATAACTCACGATGATATGCAATGGAAAAACAAATAAAAAAACATAGTGTAGTATGTCCAATAACACTTCAGTATGCTTTCAGACAATTATTGTGCCAAATATCCAAGGGTAGCGTACCCCACTCACAATGGATAAAGTATGACTCCACACATAAAGGTATCTTTTGTAACTGGATAGTGAAGATATTCCATAACATTGAAAGCGTACCATTACTCACTCAGGATGTAGCTTTGATCCTCCCATAACGGTTTCTTTAATGTTCTGCTCCAATCATGAACAAACGGAGTGGTAATAAAAACTGATTTATTAAAATATAATTAAAATTGCAAAAATGACAGGAGACCACACATATCAACTCAGGGGTAGAAGTGACAAAGCCAGTAATAAACCGCCGGCCGAAAACGGCAACACCAGCCAGATGTGATGCACAACTACAACCACAAGAGATGAATGATTGTGATACTACCTGTCTGCACCCTTTCCTACAGGTAGTATCACATTCATTCACTTCTACCCCTGAGTTGATATGTGTGGTCTCCTGTCATTTTTGCAATTTTAATTATATTTTAATAAATCAGTTTTTATTACCACTCCGTTTGTTCATGATTGGAGCAGAACATTAAAGAAACCGTTATGGGAGGATCAAAGCTACATCCTGAGTGAGTAATGGTACGCTTTCAATGTTATGGAATATCTTCACTATCCAGTTACAAAAGATACCTTTATGTGTGGAGTCATACTTTATCCATTGTGAGTGGGGTACGCTACCCTTGGATATTTGGCACAATAATTGTCTGAAAGCATACTGAAGTGTTATTGGACATACTACACTATGTTTTTTTATTTGTTTTTCCATTGCATATCATCGTGAGTTATCTGTGGATTAGAAGATTCGAGAACATCTCTACAGGAGGTTCTTATTGGAGTTGGACATTTTTTTCCATTATCGTACATATGGACATTAAGTATTAACTTCCATTGATTGTATGAAACTACACTTAGCGCCTAATTTGAGTATTTGTTTTTTTGTGTAATTTTTTTCTAAAATGTTAGACTCTTAGAAGACACATTTTATTGCAATTATTGTACATATATTTACATCAACGCTTATTTGGGTTATATAGTAAAATTCATATAATTACATACATTTCTATAACTACCTTTTTTAGCTTTTCGTACATATTTACAAAAATCAGTGATTTAAAAAAATTATTATATGTATGAAAAAGAAGACTTTCTGTCAATCAGGAACTTAAACTGAAAGTACTAAAACACATCAGGTCCCACCGAGATTAGAACTCGGATCGCTGGATTCAGAGTCCAGAGTGCTAACCATTACACCATGGAACCTCTCTTCTAACACCACATATACAACTTACTCTTAGAGTGTGAGATCTTATTTTCTACAAGTTACAGGAATAATAATCATAGAGATAAGTATTACATTGTATTTACAAAAAAAGCCATTAGGACCTACCAAATTTTTATACAGATTATAGGTTTCAGAGTCCAGAATTGTTAACAGTACACAATGAAACCTCATTCATCTGGTAGCATGTACATTTTGTTTGTCAGAGTATAAGATTCTTAGTGGATACATTTTATTGGAATTAAATGACAGATAAACCTGTCTCTCAGTGTGTAAGATTCTTAATTTATGCAATTTATAGATATTTTCTTTCTCGGAGATATTAACTGTATTGTACTTACAACAAAACCAATAGAACCTACCAAGATGTAAATATAGATCATGGATTCAGAGTCCAAAATGTTTACCAATACACCATGAAACCTCATCCATTAGGGAGCATCTAAATATTTTTATAAGAATGTACTCTCAGAGAGATATGAACTGAATGGTACTTACAAAAAACCAATAGGACCTACCAAGATTTAAATACAGATCACTGTATTCAAAGATCAGAGTGGAGTGGTTACCAATACACCAAGAAACCACATTCATTAGGGAACATATAAAAAAATTTTTCTAAAATGTTAGATTCTTAGAAGACACATTTTATTGAAGTTATTGTACATATATTAACATCAATGCTTATTTGGATTACACAGTAAAATTCATATAATGACAAACATTTCTATAACTACCTTTTTTTTAGATTTTAGTACATATTTACAATAATCAGTGATTTAAAAAATGTATTATATGTATAAAAAAAAAGTTTTTATCAATCAAGGACTTAAACTGAAGTTACAAAAATGCACCTGTTCCCACCGAGATTTGAACTCAATCTACTGGATTCAGAGTACAGAGTGCTAACCATAACACCATGGAATCTCCCTTCTAATAACACATATAAAACTTTCTCTCAGAGTGTAAGATCTTAATTTCTACAAGATACAGAAATATTCATTCAGAGATATATGTACTACATTGTATTTACAAATAAAACCATTAGGACCTACCAATTTGTATATACAGATTATTGGTTTCAGAGTCCAGAATTGTTAACAGTACACCATGAAAGCTCATTCATATGGTGGCATGTAAAAAATTTTCTCACAGTATAAGATTCTTAGAGGTTACATTTTATTGGAATTATATTACAGATAAACCTGTCTCTCAGTGTGTATGATTCTTAATTTATGCAATTTATAGATATTTTCTTTCTCAGAGATATGAACTACATAATACTTACAAAAAAACAATAGGACCTACCAAGATGTAAATACAAATCATGGATTCAGAGTCCAAAATGGTTACAAATACACCAGGAAACCTCATTCATGAGGAAGCATTTAAACAGTTTTTATTAGAATGTACTCTCAGAGAAATATAAACTGAACGGTACTTACAAAAAACCAATAGGACCTACCAAGATTTAAATACAGATCACTGGATTCAAAGATCAGAGTGGTTACCAATACACCAAGAAACCTCATTCATGAGGGAGAGCTAAACATTTTTTTCTAAACTGTTAGATTCTTAGAAGACACATTTTATTGCAATTATTGTACATATATTTACATCAACGCTTATTTGGGTTATATAGTAAAATTCATATAATTACATACATTTCTATAACTATCTTTTTTAGCTTTTCGGACATATTTACAAAAATCAGTGATTTAAAAAAATTATTATATGTATGAAAAAGAAGACTTTCTGTCAATCAGGAACTTAAACTGAAGGTACTAAAACACATCAGGTCCCACCGAGATTTAAACTCGGATCGCTGGATTCAGAGTCCAGAGTGCTAACCATTACACCATGGAACCTCTCTTCTAACACCACATATATAAATTTCTCTTAGAGTGTGAGATCTTATTTTCTACAAGTTACAGGAATAATAATCAGAGAGATAAGTATTACATTGTATTTACAAAAAAAGCCATTAGGACCTACCAAATTTTGATACAGATTATAGGTTTCAGAGTCCAGAATTGTTAACAGTACACAATGAAACCTCATTCATATGGTAGCATGTACATTTTTGGTCAGAGTATAAGATTCTTAGTGGATACATTTTATTGGAATTAAATGACAGATAAACCTGTCTCTCAGTGTGTAAGAGTCTTAATTTATGCAATTTATAGATATTTTCTTTCTCAGAGATATTAACTGTATTGTACTTACAACAAAACCAATAGAACCTACCAAGATGTAAATATAGATCATGGATTCAGAGTCCAAAATGTTTACCAATACACCATGAAACCTCATCCATTAGGGAGCATCTAAATATTTTTATAAGAATGTACTCTCAGAGAGATATGAACTGAATGGTACTTACAAAAAACCAATAGGACCTACCAAGATTTAAATACAGATCACTGTATTCAAAGATCAAAGTGGAGTGGTTACCAATACACCAAGAAACCACATTCATTAGGGAACATCTAATCATTTTTTTCTAATATGTTAGATTCTTAGAAGACACATTTTATTGAAGTTATTGTACATATATTAACATCAATGCTTATTTGGATTACACAGTAAAATTCATATAATTACAAACATTTCTATAACTACCTTTTTTAGATTTTAGTACATATTTACAATAATCAGTGATTTAAAAAAAATGTATTATATGTATAAAAAAAAAAGTTTTTATCAATCAAGGACTTGGATTGGACACTCTTTATTATGTGTAGCAAAATAGACCATATAATCAGAATAGTTATTTTAACAGCAAATCAGTTGTAGCAAAGATGGGATGGAGAGGTTTTTTCATAGGCACTTTTCCTCCAACTTATAAGGGTTACAACATTTTAAATGTATGATCAAAGGAGGAAACATCCCCCCATATAATATAATATATATAGAACTCGAGGATGGCATTAATAATATATGACACATATACAAATTAGTTGCAGCATGCTTCTATATGTTTGGTCACTATCACACGTTTTTCACTCAATTTTATTTATTAATACATTTTTTCACATTTGACACTAATGATGTCATTCACGTTTTTCTTCTTTTTAGAGCATCCTAGTTTATCACGTATTTCCAATAATTTTAATGTATACATTTTCCCCTTATTATATACACTTCAGCTTCACTTTTCAAAACTTCACACTCATTTTCACTATTAAAATTATTAAAATTATTAATATTATTCATCTCACAGGAAACTCATCTTTCCTTATCACATCACATACATAATCACATTCATTTTCTTTTACTTTATTCACCACATATTTTTATTATATGTAAATACAATATTTTAATACTATATAAATTTAACTTCTGATCTGGTACAACATAAGAATCACGATTCAGCATATCACAGTTCTCTTAACATCATATATATTATATTCCATTTGAATGCATATAGTGAGCTGGTGGGAACCACCGAAGGGGTCTCCTCCCAATCCATCTTTTCTTTGTCATTTTAATTATCTCTCATAATAACAAGACCAGAAGCCACATCTAAGTGAGAAGAAACTACATTTAAATCTAAGAATCTAGTTTCTACGAGGCTTCAATGTACTTATACAGATTTACAAGAATTACGTCAATACAGACCAGTGATTGGCCTAGACCTACCATGTGACTCAGGACGAGTTACTTTGCGTTCCATCTGGATTGTAATCAAACAAGGAATGCGGTCCATTGCAATCTAAGACGGCCAATAGACCATGTGGTGCGAATTATGATCAGGGATTGGTGGGACGTTTTGTTAAAAACATCCCGGAACGGGCAATCGGGTTTGCCTGGTTAAAGCAATTGCGAAACGTGCACGTCGGCGTTTCAGAGCGGTGCTGACAAGCCCGCTCACACTGATCACAGTGCAGTGAAAAAATGCTCGAATAATTAGAAAAAGGATAGATGAGAGATTAGAGATGGATGTTAATAGTAGGATTTAATGTTATGTAGGGAGTATATAAATGCAGCAACTGTTTAGGTACTATACAGAGCAGTGCAGCCATGATATAGATGTGATATATAGCCAGTTAATAAGGATTAATTACCCTTAGATAATTAATGTGAACAAGGGGTAGCGGATTATAGGCAACCCTTAGGATTTACATTTAGTTATACTTGTGTGATACGGATCGTTCCCCTTATACCCATTGAATATTAACGAAGTAGTACATCCCATTTGCCAACACCAATTAAAAATTATACACTAAGATTGAGACATGTGCAAGATGGTTCCAATTTAACCTATTAACATCATTGGGGCACGGCATTATATGGATATGATTTAGTTGAAACATTCGCTGTACACACGGGACATGTCATGCGCTGATTTTTAATTAGCGGCATATACAGACCCGTAATACAATTACATTCATTGGGTAGGGCTTTGTAAATTGCTACCATAAGGTCACACATATAGATTCCTAATTACCGGCATACACAGACCTGCAGTACAATTATACCCACTGATCAGGGCTGTGTAATTAGGGCTGTGGAAATCATTATTATAAGGTCACACATATTGGACCAATATAGCAATTCAGGGTGCCCTGTTAGTAACATTAACAGGTCCATATTACAAATCCATGGATATGTTTCAATTTAAACATCGGCCATGCACATGGGGCACGTCTTGTGTTGATTTTTAATTAACGGTATACACAGACCTGCAGTATAATTATATTCACTGACCAGGGCTGTGCAAATTGCTATAGTAAAGTCACACATATTCAAACTGATATAGCAATCTGGCGATGCCCATTTAGCAAAACCAATAGGTGCATATCGTAAACCCATTACCACTGCGGCTCCTAATAGACACAGAGCTTACAACTCTGGAGGTTATATATTTTGGGTTCACAAGTTAATGAACATGAGTGCAGTGGCAATTAAAAAGTAAAGTAATTTACACTGTATGGTGAGTTAGGGAATTATCAATTACTTCTGTTTACACGAGCAAGAACTGTAACAACTGTATGAGGGGATAAGCAATATAGCTATCACGTGTCCAGACTTCATTCCAGATATAATAACTATTGTAGTATTCATGGGGAATCTGGATACGGGGAATACCAGTAGCTGCTTGTAATAATTAATCAGGTCCATATTACAAATCCATGGATATGTTTCAATATAAACATCGGCCATACACATGGGGCACGTCTTGTGTTGATTTTTAATTAACGGTATACACAGACCTGCAGTACAATTATATTCACTGATCAGGTGCTGTGCAAATTGCTACAGTAAAGTCACACGTATTCAAACTGATATAGCAATCTGGCGATGCCCCTTTAGTAAAACCAATAGGTTCATATTGTAAACCTACTACCACTGCGGCTCCTAATAGACACGGAGCTTACAACTCTGGAGGTTATATATTTTGGGTTCACAAGTTAATGAACATGAGTGCAGTGGCAATTAAAAAGTAAAGTAATTTACACTGTATGGTGAGTTAGGGAATTATCAATAACTTCTGTTGACACGAGCATGAACTGTAACAACTGTATGAGGGGATAAGCAATATAGCTATCACATGTCCAGACTTTATTCCAGATATAATAATTATTGTAGTATTCATGGGGAATCTGGATATGGGGAATACCAGTAGCTGCTTGTAATAATGAATAGCAACTGGCTCAGATAGCCACAATACCAGTGGCAATATTTGTAATAAATAAGGGAATTAATGATGGTTGCAGGGTTTTTCTAGAGTGTCCTTTAAAAATACTTATTGTTTTGACATTATTCACAGTATCAGGACCTTAGATACCCCCCCTTTTTGCCATCCATGTGAGAAGTTCATGTTATCCAATCCTACATACAGTTATTATACTACATCCATTGCTCTCCAATTGAAAATCTATGATATAAATAAATGAAGCAGAAAATTCAGGCACAGTGAATCAGCTTTTATTCTGTTTATAATATTGAATTTATTCATTAAATTCACACAAATCCATAAAACACACTTTTTCCATTTATGTTTCTCAATTGCTAACAATTTTTAAGATAGTATTAATAACAGTTAGATTTTAACATGATATGTTCACAATAAGAGTAAATGTAAAATCTCTTCTTCTTTTCTAAGTGCGCCAACAAAAGAGACAATCTTTTTCTGTCCTGTGTTGTTATGTATAAAAAAGAAAAGTTTTTGTCAATCAAGGACTTAAACTGAAGGTACTAAAATAAAACTGTTCCCACTGAGATTTGAACTCAATTTACTGGATTCAGAGTACAGAGTGCTAACCATAACACCATGGAATCTCCCTTCTAATAACACATATAAAACTTTCTCTCAGAGTGTAAGATCTTAATTTCTACAAGATACAGAAATATTCATTCAGAGAGATATGTACTACATTGTATTTACAAATAAAACCATTAGGACCTACCAATTTGTATATACAGATTATTGGTTTCAGAGTCCAGAATTGTTAACAGTACACCATGAAAGCTCATTCATATGGTGGCATGTAAAAAAAATTCTCACAGTGTAAGATTCTTAGAGGTTACATTTTATTGGAATTATATTACCGATAAACCTGTCTCTCAGTGTGTATGATTCTTAATTTATGCAATTTATAGATATTTTCTTTCTCAGAGATATGAACTGCATAATACTTACAAAAAACAATAGGACCTACCAAGATGTGAATACAAATCATGGATTCAGAGTCCAAAATGGTTACAAATACACCAGGAAACCTCATTCATGAGGAAGCATTTAAACAGTTTTTATTAGAATGTACTCTCAGAGAAATATAAACTGAACGGTACTTACAAAAAACCAATAGGACCTACCAAGATTTAAATACAGATCACTGGATTCAAAGATCAGAGTGGTTACCAATACACCAAGAAACCTCATTCACGAGGGAGAGCTAAACATTTTTTTCTAAATTGTTAGATTCTTAGAAGACACATTTTATTGCAATTATTGTACATATATTTACATCACCGCTTATTTGGGTTATATAGTAAAATTCATATAATTACATACATTTCTATAACTACCTTTTTTAGCTTTTTGTACATATTTACAAAAATCAGTGATTTAAAAAAATGATTATATGTATGAAAAAGAAGACTTTCTGTCAATCAAGAACTTAAACTGAAGGTACTAAAACATATCAGGTCCCACCGAGATTTGAACTCGGATCGCTGGATTCAGAGTCCAGAGTGCTAACCATTACACCATGGAACCTCTCTTCTCACACCACATATACAACTTTCTCTTAGAGTGTGAGATCTTATTTTCTACAAGTTACAGGAATAATAATCATAGAGATAAGTATTACATTGTATTTACAAAAAAAGCCATTAGGACCTACCAAATTTTTATACAGATTATAGGTTTCAGAGTCCAGAATTGTTAACAGTACACAATAAAACCTCATTCATATGGTAGCATGTACATTTTATTGTCAGAGTATAAGATTCTTAGTGGATACATTTTATTGGAATTAAATGACAGATAAACCTGTCTCTCAGTGTGTAAGATTCTTAATTTATGCAATTTATAGATATTTTCTTTCTCAGAGATATTAACTGTATTGTACTTACAACAAAACCAATAGAACCTACCAAGATGTAAATATAGATCATGGATTCAGAGTCCAAAATGTTTATCAATACACCATGAAACCTCATCCATTAGGGAGCATCTAAATATTTTTATAAGAATGTACTCTCAGAGAGATATGAACTGAATGGTACTTACAAAAAACCAATAGGACCTACCAAGATTTAAATACAGATCACTGTATTCAAAGATCAGAGTGGAGTGGTTACCAATACACCAAGAAACCACATTCATTAGGGAACATCTAAACATTTTTTTCTAAAATGTTAGATTCTTAGAAGACACATTTTATTGAAGTTATTGTACATATATTAACATCAATGCTTATTTGGATTACACAGTAAAATTCATATAATGACAAACATTTCTATAACTACCTTTTTTTTAGATTTTAGTACATATTTACAATAATCAGTGATTTAAAAAATGTATTATATGTTTAAAAAAAAAGTTTTTATCAATCAAGGACTTAAACTGAAGGTACTAAAATGCACCTGTTCCCACCGAGATTTGAACTCAATTAACTGGATTCAGAGTACAGAGTGCTAACCATAACACCATGGAATCTCCCTTCTAATAACACATATAAAACTTTCTCTTAGAGTGTAAGATCTTAATTTCTACAAGATACAGAAATATTCATTCAGAGAGATATGTACTACATTGTATTTACAAATAAAACCATTAGGACCTACCAATTTGTATATACAGATTATTGGTTTCAGAGTCCAGAATTGTTAACAGTACACCATGAAAGCTCATTCATATGGTGGCATGTAAAAATTTTTCTCACAGTATAAGATTCTTAGAGGTTACATTTTATTGGAATTATATTACAGATAAACCTGTCTCTCAGTGTGTATGATTCTTAATTTATGCAATTTATAGATATTTTCTTTCTCAGAGATATGAACTGCATAATACTTACAAAAAAACAATAGGACCTACCAAGATGTAAATACAAATCATGGATTCAGAGTCCAAAATGGTTACAAATACACCAGGAAACCTCATTCATGAGGAAGCATTTAAACAGTTTTTATTAGAATGTACTCTCAGAGAAATATAAACTGAACAGTACTTACAAAAAACCAATAGGACCTACCAAGATTTAAATACAGATCACTGGATTCAAAGATCAGAGTGGTTACCGATACACCAAGAAACCTCATTCATGAGTGAGAGCTAAACATTTTTTTCTAAACTGTTAGATTCTTAGAAGACACATTTTATTGCAATTATTGTACATATATTTATATCAACGCTTATTTGGGTTATATAGTAAAATTCATATAATTACATACATTTCTATAACTACCTTTTTTAGCTTTTCGTACATATTTACAAAAATCAGTGATTTAAAAAAATTATTATATGTATGAAAAAGAAGACTTTCTGTCAATCAGGAACTTAAACTGAAGGTACTAAAACACATCAGGTCCCACCGAGAGTTGAACTCGAATCGCTGGATTCAAAGTCCAGAGTGCTAACCATTACACCATGGAACCTCCCTTCTAACACCACATATATAAATTTCTCTTAGAGTGTGAGATCTTATTTTCTACAAGTTACAGGAATAATAATCAGAGAGATAAGTATTACATTGTATTTACAAAAAAAGCCATTAGGACCTACCAAATTTTGATACAGATTATAGGTTTCAGAGTCCAGAATTGTTAACAGTACACAATGAAACCTCATTCATATGGTAGCATGTACATTTTTGGTCAGAGTATAAGATTCTTAGTGGATACATTTTATTGGAATTAAATGACAGATAAACCTGTCTCTCAGTGTGTAAGAGTCTTAATTTATGCAATTTATAGATATTTTCTTTCTCAGAGATATTAACTGTATTGTACTTACAACAAAACCAATAGAACCTACCAAGATGTAAATATAGATCATGGATTCAGAGTCCAAAATGTTTACCAATACACCATGAAACCTCATCCATTAGGGAGCATCTAAATATTTTTATAAGAATGTACTCTCAGAGAGATATGAACTGAATGGTACTTACAAAAAACCAATAGGACCGACCAAGATTTAAATACAGATCACTGTATTCAAAGATCAAATTGGAGTGGTTACCAATACACCAAGAAACCACATTCATTAGGGAACATCTAAACATTTTTTTCTAAAATGTTAGATTTTTAGAAGACACATTTTATTGAAGTTATTGTACATATATTAACATCAATGCTTATTTGGATTACACAGTAAAATTCATATAATTACAAACATTTCTATAACTACCTTTTTTTTAGATTTTAGTACATATTTACAATAATCAGTGATTTAAAAAAAAATTTATTATATGTATAAAAAAAAAGTTTTTATCAATCAAGGACTTGGATTGGACACTCTTTATTATGTGTAGCAAAATAGACAATATAATCAGAATAGTTATTTTAACAGCGAATCAGTTGTAGCAAAGATGGGATGGAGAGGTTTTTTCATAGGCACTTTTCCTCCAACTTATAAGGGTTACAACATTTTAAATGTATGATCAAAGGAGGAAACATCCCCCCATATAATATAATATATATAGAACTCGAGGATGGCATTAATAATATATGACACATATACAAATTAGTTGCAGCATGCTTCTATATGTTTGGTCACTATCACACGTTTTTCACTCAATTTTATTTATTAATAAATTTTTTCACATTTGACACTAATGATGTAATTCACGTTTTTCTTCTTTTTAGAGCATCCTAGTTTATCACGTATTTCCAATAATTTTAATGTATACATTTTCCCCATATTATATACACTTCAGCTTCACTTTTCAAAACTTCACACTCATTTTCACTATTAAAATTATTAAAATTATTAATATTATTCATCTCACAGGAAACTCATCTTTCCTTATCACATCACATACATAATCACATTCATTTTCTTTTACTTTATTCACCACATATTTTTATTATATGTAAATACAATATTTTAATACTATATAAATTTAACTTCTGATCTGGTACAACATAAGAATCACGATTCAGCATATCACAGTTCTCTTAACATCATATATATTATATTCCATTTGAATGCATATAGTGAGCTGGTGGGAACCACCGAAGGGGTCTCCTCCCAATCCATCTTTTCTTTGTCATTTTAATTATCTCTCATAATAACAAGACCAGAAGCCACATCTAAGTGAGAAGAAACTACATTTAAATCTAAGAATCTAGTTTCTACGAGGCTTCAATGTACCTATACAGATTTACAAGAATTACGTCAATACAGACCAGTGATTGGCCTAGACCTACCATGTGACTCAGGACGAGTTACTTTGCGTTCCATCTGGATTGTAATCAAACAAGGAATGCGGTCCATTGCAATCTAAGACGGCCAATAGACCATGTGGTGCGAATTATGATCAGGGATTGGTGGGACGTTTTGTTAAAAACATCCCGGAACGGGCAATCGGGTTTGCCTGGTTAAAGCAATTGCGAAACGTGCACGTCGGCGTTTCAGAGCGGTGCTGACAAGCCCGCTCACACTGATCACAGTGCAGTGAAAAAATGCTCGAATAATTAGAAAAAGGATAGATGAGAGATTAGAGATGGATGTTAATAGTAGGATTTAATGTTATGTAGGGAGTATATAAATGCAGCAACTGTTTAGGTACTATACAGAGCAGTGCAGCCATGATATAGATGTGATATATAGCCAGTTAATAAGGATTAATTACCCTTAGATAATTAATGTGAACAAGGGGTAGCGGATTATAGGCAACCCTTAGGATTTACATTTAGTTATACTTGTGTGATACGGATCGTTCCCCTTATACCCATTGAATATTAACGAAGTAGTACATCCCATTTGCCAACACCAATTAAAAATTATACACTAAGATTGAGACATGTGCAAGATGGTTCCAATTTAACCTATTAACATCATTGGGGCATGGCATTATATGGATATGATTTAGTTGAAACATTCGCTGTACACACGGGACATGTCATGCGCTGATTTTTAATTAGCGGCATATACAGACCCGTAATACAATTACATTCATTGGGTAGGGCTTTGTAAATTGCTACCATAAGGTCACACATATAGATTCCTAATTACCGGCATACACAGACCTGCAGTACAATTATACCCACTGATCAGGGCTGTGTAATTAGGGCTGTGGAAATCATTATTATAAGGTTACACATATTGGACCAATATAGCAATTCAGGGTGCCCTGTTAGTAACATTAACAGGTCCATATTACAAATCCATGGATATGTTTCAATTTAAACATAGGCCATGCACATGGGGCACGTCTTGTGTTGATTTTTAATTAACGGTATACACAGACCTGCAGTATAATTATATTCACTGACCAGGGCTGTGCAAATTGCTATAGTAAAGTCACACGTATTCAAACTGATATAGCAATCTGGCGATGCCCATTTAGCAAAACCAATAGGTGCATATCGTAAACCCATTACCACTGCGGCTCCTAATAGACACGGAGCTTACAACTCTGGAGGTTATATATTTTGGGTTCACAAGTTAATGAACATGAGTGCAGTGGCAATTAAAAAGTAAAGTAATTTACACTGTATGGTGAGTTAGGGAATTATCAATTACTTCTGTTTACACGAGCAAGAACTGTAACAACTGTATGAGGGGATAAGCAATATAGCTATCACGTGTCCAGACTTCATTCCAGATATAATAACTATTGTAGTATTCATGGGGAATCTGGATACGGGGAATACCAGTAGCTGCTTGTAATAATTAATCAGGTCCATATTACAAATCCATGGATATGTTTCAATATAAACATCGGCCATACACATGGGGCACATCTTGTGTTGATTTTTAATTAACGGTATACACAGACCTGCAGTACAATTATATTCACTGATCAGGTGCTGTGCAAATTGCTACAGTAAAGTCACACGTATTCAAACTGATATAGCAATCTGGCGATGCCCCTTTAGTAAAACCAATAGGTTCATATTGTAAACCTACTACCACTGCGGCTCCTAATAGACACGGAGCTTACAACTCTGGAGGTTATATATTTTGGGTTCACAAGTTAATGAACATGAGTGCAGTGGCAATTAAAAAGTAAAGTAATTTACACTGTATGGTGAGTTAGGGAATTATCAATAACTTCTGTTGACACGAGCATGAACTGTAACAACTGTATGAGGGGATAAGCAATATAGCTATCACGTGTCCAGACTTTATTCCAGATATAATAATTATTGTAGTATTCATGGGGAATCTGGATATGGGGAATACCAGTAGCTGCTTGTAATAATTAATAGCAACTGGCTCAGATAGCCACAATACCAGTGGCAATATTTGTAATAAATAAGGGAATTAATGATGGTTGCAGGGTTTTTCTAGAGTGTCCTTTAAAAATACTTATTGTTTTGACATTATTCACAGTATCAGGACCTTAGATACCCCCCCTTTTTGCCATCCATGTGAGAAGTTCATGTTATCCAATCCTACATACAGTTATTATACTACATCTATTGCTCTCCAATTGAAAATCTATGATATAAATAAATGAAGCAGAAAATTCAGGCACAGTGAATCAGCTTTTATTCTGTTTATAATATTGAATTTATTCATTAAATTCACACAAATCCATAAAACACACTTTTTCCATTTATGTTTCTCAATTGCTAACAATTTTTAAGATAGTATTAATAAAAGTTAGATTTTAACATGATATGTTCACAATAAGAGTAAATGTAAAATCTCTTCTTCTTTTCTAAGTGCGCCAACAAAAGAGACAATCTTTTTCTGTCCTGTGTTGTTATGTATAAAAAAGAAAAGTTTTTGTCAATCAAGGACTTAAACTGAAGGTACTAAAATAAAACTGTTCCCACTGAGATTTGAACTCAATTTACTGGATTCAGAGTACAGAGTGCTAACCATAACACCAAGGAATCTCCCTTCTAATAACACATATAAAACTTTCTCTCAGAGTGTAAGATCTTAATTTCTACCTGATACAGAAATATTCATTCAGAGAGATATGTACTACATTGTATTTACAAATAAAACCATTAGGACCTACCAATTTGTATATACAGATTATTGGTTTCAGAGTCCAGAATTGTTAACAGTACACCATGAAAGCTCATTCATATGGTGGCATGTAAAAAAAATTCTCACAGTGTAAGATTCTTAGAGGTTACATTTTATTGGAATTATATTACCGATAAACCTGTCTCTCTGTGTGTATGATTCTTAATTTATGCAATTTATAGATATTTTCTTTCTCAGAGATATGAACTGCATAATACTTACAAAAAACAATAGGACCTACCAAGATGTGAATACAAATCATGGATTCAGAGTCCAAAATGGTTACAAATACACCAGGAAACCTCATTCATGAGGAAGCATTTAAACAGTTTTTATTAGAATGTACTCTCAGAGAAATATAAACTGAACGGTACTTACAAAAAACCAATAGGACCTACCAAGATTTAAATACAGATCACTGGATTCAAAGATCAGAGTGGTTACCAATACACCAAGAAACCTCATTCACGAGGGAGAGCTAAACATTTTTTTCTAAATTGTTAGATTCTTAGAAGACACATTTTATTGCAATTATTGTACATATATTTACATCAACGCTTATTTGGGTTATATAGTAAAATTCATATAATTACATACATTTCTATAACTACCTTTTTTAGCTTTTTGTACATATTTACTAAAATCAGTGATTTAAAAAAAATGATTATATGTATGAAAAAGAAGACTTTCTGTCAATCAAGAACTTAAACTGAAGGTACTAAAACATATCAGGTCCCACCGAGATTTGAACTCGGATCGCTGGATTCAGAGTCCAGAGTGCTAACCATTACACCATGGAACCTCTCTTCTAACACCACATATACAACTTTCTCTTAGAGTGTGAGATCTTATTTTCTACAAGTTACAGGAATAATAATCATAGAGATAAGTATTACATTGTATTTACAAAAAAAGCCATTAGGACCTACCAAATTTTTATACAGATTATAGGTTTCAGAGTCCAGAATTGTTAACAGTACACAATGAAACCTCATTCATATGGTCACATGTACATTTTATTGTCAGAGTATAAGATTCTTAGTGGATACATTTTATTGGAATTAAATGACAGATAAACCTGTCTCTCAGTGTGTAAGATTCTTAATTTATGCAATTTATAGATATTTTCTTTCTCAGAGATATTAACTGTATTGTACTTACAACAAAACCAATAGAACCTACCAAGATGTTAATATAGATCATGGATTCAGAGTCCAAAATGTTTATCAATACACCATGAAACCTCATCCATTAGGGAACATCTAAATATTTTTATAAGAATGTACTCTCAGAGAGATATGAACTGAATGGTACTTACAAAAAACCAATAGGACCTACCAAGATTTAAATACAGATCACTGTATTCAAAGATCAGAGTGGAGTGGTTACCAATACACCAAGAAACCACATTCATTAGGGAACATCTAAACATTTTTTTCTAAAATGTTAGATTCTTAGAAGACACATTTTATTGAAGTTATTGTACATATATTAACATCAATGCTTATTTGGATTACACAGTAAAATTCATATAATGACAAACATTTCTATAACTACCTTTTTTTTAGATTTTAGTACATATTTACAATAATCAGTGATTTAAAAAATGTATTATATGTATAAAAAAAAGTTTTTATCAATCAAGGACTTAAACTGAAGGTACTAAAATGCACCTGTTCCCACCGAGATTTGAACTCAATTTACTGGATTCAGAGTACAGAGTGCTAACCATAACACCATGGAATCTCCCTTCTAATAACACATATAAAACTTTCTCTCAGAGTGTAAGATCTTAATTTCTACAAGATACAGAAATATTCATTCAGAGAGATATGTACTACATTGTATTTACAAATAAAACCATTAGGACCTACCAATTTGTATATACAGATTATTGGTTTCAGAGTCCAGAATTGTTAACAGTACACCATGAAAGCTCATTCATATGGTGGCATGTAAAAAATTTTCTCACAGTATAAGATTCTTAGAGGTTACATTTTATTGGAATTATATTACAGATAAACCTGTCTCTCAGTGTGTATGATTCTTAATTTATGCAATTTATAGATATTTTCTTTCTCAGAGAAATGAACTGCATAATACTTACAAAAAAACAATAGGACCTACCAAGATGTAAATACAAATCATGGATTCAGAGTCCAAAATGGTTACAAATACACCAGGAAACCTCATTCATGAGGAAGCATTTAAACAGTTTTTATTAGAATGTACTCTCAGAGAAATATAAACTGAACGGTACTTACAAAAAACCAATAGGACCTACCAAGATTTAAATACAGATCACTGGATTCAAAGATCAGAGTGGTTACCGATACACCAAGAAACCTCATTCATGAGGGAGAGCTAAACATTTTTTTCTAAACTGTTAGATTCTTAGAAGACACATTTTATTGCAATTATTGTACATATATTTACATCAACGCTTATTTGGGTTATATAGTAAAATTCATATAATTACATACATTTCTATAACTACCTTTTTTAGCTTTTCGTACATATTTACAAAAATCAGTGATTTAAAAAAATTATTATATGTATGAAAAAGAAGACTTTCTGTCAATCAGGAACTTAAACTGAAGGTACTAAAACACATCAGGTCCCACCGAGAGTTGAACTCGGATCGCTGGATTCAAAGTCCAGAGTGCTAACCATTACACCATGGAACCTCTCTTCTAACACCACATATATAAATTTCTCTTAGAGTGTGAGATCTTATTTTCTACAAGTTACAGGAATAATAATCAGAGAGATAAGTATTACATTGTATTTACAAAAAAAGCCATTAGGACCTACCAAATTTTGATACAGATTATAGGTTTCAGAGTCCAGAATTGTTAACAGTACACAATGAAACCTCATTCATATGGTAGCATGTACATTTTTGGTCAGAGTATAAGATTCTTAGTGGATACATTTTATTGGAATTAAATGACAGATAAACCTGTCTCTCAGTGTGTAAGAGTCTTAATTTATGCAATTTATAGATATTTTCTTTCTCAGAGATATTAACTGTATTGTACTTACAACAAAACCAATAGAACCTACCAAGATGTAAATATAGATCATGGATTCAGAGTCCAAAATGTTTACCAATACACCATGAAACCTCATCCATTAGGGAGCATCTAAATATTTTTATAAGAATGTACTCTCAGAGAGATATGAACTGAATGGTACTTACAAAAAACCAATAGGACCGACCAAGATTTAAATACAGATCACTGTATTCAAAGATCAAAGTGGAGTGGTTACCAATACACCAAGAAACCACATTCATTAGGGAACATCTAAACATTTTTTTCTAAAATGTTAGATTCTTAGAAGACACATTTTATTGAAGTTATTGTACATATATTAACATCAATGCTTATTTGGATTACACAGTAAAATTCATATAATGACAAACATTTCTATAACTACCTTTTTTTTAGATTTTAGTACATATTTACAATAATCAGTGATTTAAAAAAAAATTATTATATGTATAAAAAAAAAGTTTTTATCAATCAAGGACTTGGATTGGACACTCTTTATTATGTGTAGCAAAATAGACAATATAATCAGAATAGTTATTTTAACAGCGAATCAGTTGTAGCAAAGATGGGATGGAGAGGTTTTTTCATAGGCACTTTTCCTCCAACTTATAAGGGTTACAACATTTTAAATGTATGATCAAAGGAGGAAACATCCCCCCATATAATATAATATATATAGAACTCGAGGATGGCATTAATAATATATGACACATATACAAATTAGTTGCAGCATGCTTCTATATGTTTGGTCACTATCACACGTTTTTCACTCAATTTTATTTATTAATACATTTTTTCACATTTGACACTAATGATGTCATTCACGTTTTTCTTCTTTTTAGAGCATCCTAGTTTATCACGTATTTCCAATAATTTTAATGTATACATTTTCCCCTTATTATATACACTTCAGCTTCACTTTTCAAAACTTCACACTCATTTTCACTATTAAAATTATTAAAATTATTAATATTATTCATCTCACAGGAAACTCATCTTTCCTTATCACATCACATACATAATCACATTCATTTTCTTTTACTTTATTCACCACATATTTTTATTATATGTAAATACAATATTTTAATACTATATAAATTTAACTTCTGATCTGGTACAACATAAGAATCACGATTCAGCATATCACAGTTCTCTTAACATCATATATATTATATTCCATTTGAATGCATATAGTGAGCTGGTGGGAACCACCGAAGGGGTCTCCTCCCAATCCATCTTTTCTTTGTCATTTTAATTATCTCTCATAATAACAAGACCAGAAGCCACATCTAAGTGAGAAGAAACTACATTTAAATCTAAGAATCTAGTTTCTACGAGGCTTCAATGTACTTATACAGATTTACAAGAATTACGTCAATACAGACCAGTGATTGGCCTAGACCTACCATGTGACTCAGGACGAGTTACTTTGCGTTCCATCTGGATTGTAATCAAACAAGGAATGCGGTCCATTGCAATCTAAGACGGCCAATAGACCATGTGGTGCGAATTATGATCAGGGATTGGTGGGACGTTTTGTTAAAAACATCCCGGAACGGGCAATCGGGTTTGCCTGGTTAAAGCAATTGCGAAACGTGCACGTCGGCGTTTCAGAGCGGTGCTGACAAGCCTGCTCACACTGATCACAGTGCAGTGAAAAAATGCTCGAATAATTAGAAAAAGGATAGATGAGAGATTAGAGATGGATGTTAATAGTAGGATTTAATGTTATGTAGGGAGTATATAAATGCAGCAACTGTTTAGGTACTATACAGAGCAGTGCAGCCATGATATAGATGTGATATATAGCCAGTTAATAAGGATTAATTACCCTTAGATAATTAATGTGAACAAGGGGTCGCGGATTATAGGCAACCCTTAGGATTTACATTTAGTTATACTTGTGTGATACGGATCGTTCCCCTTATACCCATTGAATATTAACGAAGTAGTACATCCCATTTGCCAACACCAATTAAAAATTATACACTAAGATTGAGACATGTGCAAGATGGTTCCAATTTAACCTATTAACATCATTGGGGCACGGCATTATATGGATATGATTTAGTTGAAACATTCGCTGTACACACGGGACATGTTATGCGCTGATTTTTAATTAGCGGCATATACAGACCCGTAATACAATTACATTCATTGGGTAGGGCTTTGTAAATTGCTACCATAAGGTCATACATATAGATTCCTAATTACCGGCATACACAGACCTGCAGTACAATTATACCCACTGATCAGGGCTGTGTAATTAGGGCTGTGGAAATCATTATTATAAGGTCACACATATTGGACCAATATAGCAATTCAGGGTGCCCTGTTAGTAACATTAACAGGTCCATATTACAAATCCATGGATATGTTTCAATTTAAACATCGGCCATGCACATGGGGCACGTCTTGTGTTGATTTTTAATTAACGGTATACACAGACCTGCAGTATAATTATATTGACTGACCAGGGCTGTGCAAATTGCTATAGTAAAGTCACACGTATTCAAACTGATATAGCAATCTGGCGATGCCCATTTAGCAAAACCAATAGGTGCATATCGTAAACCCATTACCACTGCGGCTCCTAATAGACACGGAGCTTACAACTCTGGAGGTTATATATTTTGGGTTCACAAGTTAATGAACATGAGTGCAGTGGCAATTAAAAAGTAAAGTAATTTACACTGTATGGTGAGTTAGGGAATTATCAATTACTTCTGTTTACACGAGCAAGAACTGTAACAACTGTATGAGGGGATAAGCAATATAGCTATCACGTGTCCAGACTTCATTCCAGATATAATAACTATTGTAGTATTCATGGGGAATCTGGATACGGGGAATACCAGTAGCTGCTTGTAATAATTAATCAGGTCCATATTACAAATCCATGGATATGTTTCAATATAAACATCGGCCATACACATGGGGCACGTCTTGTGTTGATTTTTAATTAACGGTATACACAGACTTGCAGTACAATTATATTCACTGATCAGGTGCTGTGCAAATTGCTACAGTAAAGTCACACGTATTCAAACTGATATAGCAATCTGGCGATGCCCCTTTAGTAAAACCAATAGGTTCATATTGTAAACCTACTACCACTGCGGCTCCTAATAGACACGGAGCTTACAACTCTGGAGGTTATATATTTTGGGTTCACAAGTTAATGAACATGAGTGCAGTGGCAATTAAAAAGTAAAGTAATTTACACTGTATGGTGAGTTAGGGAATTATCAATAACTTCTGTTGACACGAGCATGAACTGTAACAACTGTATGAGGGGATAAGCAATAAAGCTATCACGTGTCCAGACTTTATTCCAGATATAATAATTATTGTAGTATTCATGGGGAATCTGGATATGGGGAATACCAGTAGCTGCTTGTAATAATTAATAGCAACTGGCTCAGATAGCCACAATACCAGTGGCAATATTTGTAATAAATAAGGGAATTAATGATGGTTGCAGGGTTTTTCTAGAGTGTCCTTTAAAAATACTTATTGTTTTGACATTATTCACAGTATCAGGACCTTAGATACCCCCCCTTTTTGCCATCCATGTGAGAAGTTCATGTTATCCAATCCTACATACAGTTATTATACTACATCTATTGCTCTCCAATTGAAAATCTATGATATAAATAAATGAAGCAGAAAATTCAGGCACAGTGAATCAGCTTTTATTCTGTTTATAATATTGAATTTATTCATTAAATTCACACAAATCCATAAAACACACTTTTTCCATTTATGTTTCTCAATTGCTAACAATTTTTAAGATAGTATTAATAAAAGTTAGATTTTAACATGATATGTTCACAATAAGAGTAAATGTAAAATCTCTTCTTCTTTTCTAAGTGCGCCAACAAAAGAGACAATCTTTTTCTGTCCTGTGTTGTTATGTATAAAAAAGAAAAGTTTTTGTCAATCAAGGACTTAAACTGAAGGTACTAAAATAAAACTGTTCCCACTGAGATTTGAACTCAATTTACTGGATTCAGAGTACAGAGTGCTAACCATAACACCATGGAATCTCCCTTCTAATAACACATATAAAACTTTCTCTCAGAGTGTAAGATCTTAATTTCTACAAGATACAGAAATATTCATTCAGAGAGATATGTACTACATTGTATTTACAAATAAAACCATTAGGACCTACCAATTTGTATATACAGATTATTGGTTTCAGAGTCCAGAATTGTTAACAGTACACCATGAAAGCTCATTCATATGGTGGCATGTAAAAAAAATTCTCACAGTGTAAGATTCTTAGAGGTTACATTTTATTGGAATTATATTACCGATAAACCTGTCTCTCAGTGTGTATGATTCTTAATTTATGCAATTTATAGATATTTTCTTTCTCGGAGATATGAACTGCATAATACTTACAAAAAACAATAGGACCTACCAAGATGTGAATACAAATCATGGATTCAGAGTCCAAAATGGTTACAAATACACCAGGAAACCTCATTCATGAGGAAGCATTTAAACAGATTTTATTAGAATGTACTCTCAGAGAAATATAAACTGAACGGTACTTACAAAAAACCAATAGGACCTACCAAGATTTAAATACAGATCACTGGATTCAAAGATCAGAGTGGTTACCAATACACCAAGAAACCTCATTCACGAGGGAGAGATAAACATTTTTTTCTAAATTGTTAGATTCTTAGAAGACACATTTTATTGCAATTATTGTACATATATTTACATCAACGCTTATTTGGGTTATATAGTAAAATTCATATAATTACATACATTTCTATAACTACCTTTTTTAGCTTTTTGTACATATTTACAAAAATCAGTGATTTAAAAAATGATTATATGTATGAAAAAGAAGACTTTCTGTCAATCAAGAACTTAAACTGAAGGTACTAAAACATATCAGGTCACACCGAGATTTGAACTCGGATCGCTGGATTCAGAGTCCAGAGTGCTAACCATTACACCATGGAACCTCTCTTCTAACACCACATATACAACTTTCTCTTAGAGTGTGAGATCTTATTTTCTACAAGTTACAGGAATAATAATCATAGAGATAAGTATTACATTGTATTTACAAAAAAAGCCATTAGGACCTACCAAATTTTTATACAGATTATAGGTTTCAGAGTCCAGAATTGTTAACAGTACACAATGAAACCTCATTCATATGGTAGCATGTACATTTTATTGTCAGAGTATAAGATTCTTAGTGGATACATTTTATTGGAATTAAATGACAGATAAACCTGTCTCTCAGTGTGTAAGATTCTTAATTTATGCAATTTATAGATATTTTCTTTCTCAGAGATATTAACTGTATTGTACTTACAACAAAACCAATAGAACCTACCAAGATGTAAATATAGATCATGGATTCAGAGTCCAAAATGTTTATCAATACACCATGAAACCTCATCCATTAGGGAGCATCAAAATATTTTTATAAGAATGTACTCTCAGAGAGATATGAACTGAATGGTACTTACAAAAAACCAATAGGACCTACCAAGATTTAAATACAGATCACTGTATTTAAAGATCAGAGTGGAGTGGTTACCAATACACCAAGAAACCACATTCATTAGGGAACATCTAAACATTTTTTTCTAAAATGTTAGATTCTTAGAAGACACATTTTATTGAAGTTATTGTACATATATTAACATCAATGCTTATTTGGATTACACAGTAAAATTCATATAATGACAAACATTTCTATAACTACCTTTTTTTTAGATTTTAGTACATATTTACAATAATCAGTGATTTAAAAAATGTATTATATGTATAAAAAAAAGTTTTTATCAATCAAGGACTTAAACTGAAGGTACTAAAATGCACCTGTTCCCACCGAGATTTGAACTCAATTTACTGGATTCAGAGTACAGAGTGCTAACCATAACACCATGGAATCTCCCTTCTAATAACACATATAAAACTTTCTCTCAGAGTGTAAGATCTTAATTTCTACAAGATACAGAAATATTCATTCAGAGAGATATGTACTACATTGTATTTACAAATAAAACCATTAGGACCTACCAATTTGTATATACAGATTATTGGTTTCAGAGTCCAGAATTGTTAACAGTACACCATGAAAGCTCATTCATATGGTGGCATGTAAAAATTTTTCTCACAGTATAAGATTCTTAGAGGTTACATTTTATTGGAATTATATTACAGATAAACCTGTCTCTCAGTGTGTATGATTCTTAATTTATGCAATTTATAGATATTTTCTTTCTCAGAGATATGAACTGCATAATACTTACAAAAAAACAATAGGACCTACCAAGATGTAAATACAAATCATGGATTCAGAGTCCAAAATGGTTACAAATACACCAGGAAACCTCATTCATGAGGAAGCATTTAAACAGTTTTTATTAGAATGTACTCTCAGAGAAATATGAACTGAACGGTACTTACAAAAAACCAATAGGACCTACCAAGATTTAAATACAGATCACTGGATTCAAAGATCAGAGTGGTTACCGATACACCAAGAAACCTCATTCATGAGGGAGAGCTAAACATTTTTTTCTAAACTGTTAGATTCTTAGAAGACACATTTTATTGCAATTATTGTACATATATTTACATCAACGCTTATTTGGGTTATATAGTAAAATTCATATAATTACATACATTTCTATAACTACCTTTTTTAGCTTTTCGTACAAATTTACAAAAATCAGTGATTTAAAAAAATTATTATATGTTTGAAAAAGAAGACTTTCTGTCAATCAGGAACTTAAATTGAAGGTACTAAAACACATCAGGTCCCACTGAGAGTTGAACTCGGATCTCTGGATTCAAAGTCCAGAGTGCTAACCATTACACCATGGAACCTCTCTTCTAACACCACATATATAAATTTCTCTTAGAGTGTGAGATCTTATTTTCTACAAGTTACAGGAATAATAATCAGAGAGATAAGTATTACATTGTATTTACAAAAAAAGCCATTAGGACCTACCAAATTTTGATACAGATTATAGGTTTCAGAGTCCAGAATTGTTAACAGTACACAATGAAACCTCATTCATATGGTAGCATGTAAATTTTTGGTCAGAGTATAAGATTCTTAGTGGATACATTTTATTGGAATTAAATGACAGATAAACCTGTCTCTCAGTGTGTAAGAGTCTTAATTTATGCAATTTATAGATATTTTCTTTCTCAGAGATATTAACTGTATTGTACTTACAACAAAACCAATAGAACCTACCAAGATGTAAATATAGATCATGGATTCAGAGTCCAAAATGTTTACCAATACACCATGAAACCTCATCCATTAGGGAGCATCTAAATATTTTTATAAGAATGTACTCTCAGAGAGATATGAACTGAATGGTACTTACAAAAAACCAATAGGACCGACCAAGATTTAAATACAGATCACTGTATTCAAAGATCAAAGTGGAGTGGTTACCAATACACCAAGAAACCACATTCATTAGGGAACATCTAAACATTTTTTTCTAAAATGTTAGATTCTTAGAAGACACATTTTATTGAAGTTATTGTACATATATTAACATCAATGCTTATTTGGATTACACAGTAAAATTCATATAATGACAAACATTTCTATAACTACCTTTTTTTTAGATTTTAGTACATATTTACAATAATCAGTGATTTAAAAAAAAATTATTATATGTATAAAAAAAAAGTTTTTATCAATCAAGGACTTGGATTGGACACTCTTTATTATGTGTAGCAAAATAGACAATATAATCAGAATAGTTATTTTAACAGCGAATCAGTTGTAGCAAAGATGGGATGGAGAGGTTTTTTCATAGGCACTTTTCCTCCAACTTATAAGGGTTACAACATTTTAAATGTATGATCAAAGGAGGAAACATCCCCCCATATAATATAATATATATAGAACTCGAGGATGGCATTAATAATATATGACACATATACAAATTAGTTGCAGCATGCTTCTATATGTTTGGTCACTATCACACGTTTTTCACTCAATTTTATTTATTAATACATTTTTTCACATTTGACACTAATGATGTCATTCACGTTTTTCTTCTTTTTAGAGCATCCTAGTTTATCACGTATTTCCAATAATTTTAATGTATACATTTTCCCCTTATTATATACACTTCAGCTTCACTTTTCAAAACTTCACACTCATTTTCACTATTAAAATTATTAAAATTATTAATATTATTCATCTCACAGGAAACTCATCTTTCCTTATCACATCACATACATAATCACATTCATTTTCTTTTACTTTATTCACCACATATTTTTATTATATGTAAATACAATATTTTAATACTATATAAATTTAACTTCTGATCTGGTACAACATAAGAATCACGATTCAGCATATCACAGTTCTCTTAACATCATATATATTATATTCCATTTGAATGCATATAGTGAGCTGGTGGGAACCACCGAAGGGGTCTCCTCCCAATCCATCTTTTCTTTGTCATTTTAATTATCTCTCATAATAACAAGACCAGAAGCCACATCTAAGTGAGAAGAAACTACATTTAAATCTAAGAATCTAGTTTCTACGAGGCTTCAATGTACTTATACAGATTTACAAGAATTACGTCAATACAGACCAGTGATTGGCCTAGACCTACCATGTGACTCAGGACGAGTTACTTTGCGTTCCATCTGGATTGTAATCAAACAAGGAATGCGGTCCATTACAATCTAAGACGGCCAATAGACCATGTGGTGCGAATTATGATCAGGGATTGGTGGGACGTTTTGTTAAAAACATCCCGGAACGGGCAATCGGGTTTGCCTGGTTAAAGCAATTGCGAAACGTGCACGTCGGCGTTTCAGAGCGGTGCTGACAAGCCTGCTCACACTGATCACAGTGCAGTGAAAAAATGCTCGAATAATTAGAAAAAGGATAGATGAGAGATTAGAGATGGATGTTAATAGTAGGATTTAATGTTATGTAGGGAGTATATAAATGCAGCAACTGTTTAGGTACTATACAGAGCAGTGCAGCCATGATATAGATGTGATATATAGCCAGTTAATAAGGATTAATTACCCTTAGATAATTAATGTGAACAAGGGGTCGCGGATTATAGGCAACCCTTAGGATTTACATTTAGTTATACTTGTGTGATACGGATCGTTCCCCTTATACCCATTGAATATTAACGAAGTAGTACATCCCATTTGCCAACACCAATTAAAAATTATACACTAAGATTGAGACATGTGCAAGATGGTTCCAATTTAACCTATTAACATCATTGGGGCACGGCATTATATGGATATGATTTAGTTGAAACATTCGCTGTACACACGGGACATGTCATGCGCTGATTTTTAATTAGCGGCATATACAGACCCGTAATACAATTACATTCATTGGGTAGGGCTTTGTAAATTGCTACCATAAGGTCACACATATAGATTCCTAATTACCGGCATACACAGACCTGCAGTACAATTATACCCACTGATCAGGGCTGTGTAATTAGGGCTGTGGAAATCATTATTATAAGGTCACACATATTGGACCAATATAGCAATTCAGGGTGCCCTGTTAGTAACATTAACAGGTCCATATTACAAATCCATGGATATGTTTCAATTTAAACATCGGCCATGCACATGGGGCACGTCTTGTGTTGATTTTTAATTAACGGTATACACAGACCTGCAGTATAATTATATTGACTGACCAGGGCTGTGCAAATTGCTATAGTAAAGTCACACGTATTCAAACTGATATAGCAATCTGGCGATGCCCATTTAGCAAAACCAATAGGTGCATATCGTAAACCCATTACCACTGCGGCTCCTAATAGACACGGAGCTTACAACTCTGGAGGTTATATATTTTGGGTTCACAAGTTAATGAACATGAGTGCAGTGGCAATTAAAAAGTAAAGTAATTTACACTGTATGGTGAGTTAGGGAATTATCAATTACTTCTGTTTACACGAGCAAGAACTGTAACAACTGTATGAGGGGATAAGCAATATAGCTATCACGTGTCCAGACTTCATTCCAGATATAATAACTATTGTAGTATTCATGGGGAATCTGGATACGGGGAATACCAGTAGCTGCTTGTAATAATTAATCAGGTCCATATTACAAATCCATGGATATGTTTCAATATAAACATCGGCCATACACATGGGGCACGTCTTGTGTTGATTTTTAATTAACGGTATACACAGACTTGCAGTACAATTATATTCACTGATCAGGTGCTGTGCAAATTGCTACAGTAAAGTCACACGTATTCAAACTGATTTAGCAATCTGGCGATGCCCCTTTAGTAAAACCAATAGGTTCATATTGTAAACCTACTACCACTGCGGCTCCTAATAGACACGGAGCTTACAACTCTGGAGGTTATATATTTTGGGTTCACAAGTTAATGAACATGAGTGCAGTGGCAATTAAAAAGTAAAGTAATTTACACTGTATGGTGAGTTAGGGAATTATCAATAACTTCTGTTGACACGAGCATGAACTGTAACAACTGTATGAGGGGATAAGCAATAAAGCTATCACGTGTCCAGACTTTATTCCAGATATAATAATTATTGTAGTATTCATGGGGAATCTGGATATGGGGAATACCAGTAGCTGCTTGTAATAATTAATAGCAACTGGCTCAGATAGCCACAATACCAGTGGCAATATTTGTAATAAATAAGGGAATTAATGATGGTTGCAGGGTTTTTCTAGAGTGTCCTTTAAAAATACTTATTGTTTTGACATTATTCACAGTATCAGGACCTTAGATACCCCCCCTTTTTGCCATCCATGTGAGAAGTTCATGTTATCCAATCCTACATACAGTTATTATACTACATCTATTGCTCTCCAATTGAAAATCTATGATATAAATAAATGAAGCAGAAAATTCAGGCACAGTGAATCAGCTTTTATTCTGTTTATAATATTGAATTTATTCATTAAATTCACACAAATCCATAAAACACACTTTTTCCATTTATGTTTCTCAATTGCTAACAATTTTTAAGATAGTATTAATAAAAGTTAGATTTTAACATGATATGTTCACAATAAGAGTAAATGTAAAATCTCTTCTTCTTTTCTAAGTGCGCCAACAAAAGAGACAATCTTTTTCTGTCCTGTGTTGTTATGTATAAAAAAGAAAAGTTTTTGTCAATCAAGGACTTAAACTGAAGGTACTAAAATAAAACTGTTCCCACTGAGATTTGAACTCAATTTACTGGATTCAGAGTACAGAGTGCTAACCATAACACCATGGAATCTCCCTTCTAATAACACATATAAAACTTTCTCTCAGAGTGTAAGATCTTAATTTCTACAAGATACAGAAATATTCATTCAGAGAGATATGTACTACATTGTATTTACAAATAAAACCATTAGGACCTACCAATTTGTATATACAGATTATTGGTTTCAGAGTCCAGAATTGTTAACAGTACACCATGAAAGCTCATTCATATGGTGGCATGTAAAAAAAATTCTCACAGTGTAAGATTCTTAGAGGTTACATTTTATTGGAATTATATTACCGATAAACCTGTCTCTCAGTGTGTATGATTCTTAATTTATGCAATTTATAGATATTTTCTTTCTCAGAGATATGAACTGCATAATACTTACAAAAAACAATAGGACCTACCAAGATGTGAATACAAATCATGGATTCAGAGTCCAAAATGGTTACAAATACACCAGGAAACCTCATTCATGAGGAAGCATTTAAACAGATTTTATTAGAATGTACTCTCAGAGAAATATAAACTGAACGGTACTTACAAAAAACCAATAGGACCTACCAAGATTTAAATACAGATCACTGGATTCAAAGATCAGAGTGGTTACCAATACACCAAGAAACCTCATTCACGAGGGAGAGATAAACATTTTTTTCTAAATTGTTAGATTCTTAGAAGACACATTTTATTGCAATTATTGTACATATATTTACATCAACGCTTATTTGGGTTATATAGTAAAATTCATATAATTACATACATTTCTATAACTACCTTTTTTAGCTTTTTGTACATATTTACAAAAATCAGTGATTTAAAAAATGATTATATGTATGAAAAAGAAGACTTTCTGTCAATCAAGAACTTAAACTGAAGGTACTAAAACATATCAGGTCCCACCGAGATTTGAACTCGGATCGCTGGATTCAGAGTCCAGAGTGCTAACCATTACACCATGGAACCTCTCTTCTAACACCACATATACAACTTTCTCTTAGAGTGTGAGATCTTATTTTCTACAAGTTACAGGAATAATAATCATAGAGATAAGTATTACATTGTATTTACAAAAAAAGCCATTAGGACCTACCAAATTTTTATACAGATTATAGGTTTCAGAGTCCAGAATTGTTAACAGTACACAATGAAACCTCATTCATATGGTAGCATGTACATTTTATTGTCAGAGTATAAGATTCTTAGTGGATACATTTTATTGGAATTAAATGACAGATAAACCTGTCTCTCAGTGTGTAAGATTCTTAATTTATGCAATTTATAGATATTTTCTTTCTCAGAGATATTAACTGTATTGTACTTACAACAAAACCAATAGAACCTACCAAGATGTAAATATAGATCATGGATTCAGAGTCCAAAATGTTTATCAATACACCATGAAACCTCATCCATTAGGGAGCATCAAAATATTTTTATAAGAATGTACTCTCAGAGAGATATGAACTGAATGGTACTTACAAAAAACCAATAGGACCTACCAAGATTTAAATACAGATCACTGTATTTAAAGATCAGAGTGGAGTGGTTACCAATACACCAAGAAACCACATTCATTAGGGAACATCTAAACATTTTTTTCTAAAATGTTAGATTCTTAGAAGACACATTTTATTGAAGTTATTGTACATATATTAACATCAATGCTTATTTGGATTACACAGTAAAATTCATATAATGACAAACATTTCTATAACTACCTTTTTTTTTAGATTTTAGTACATATTTACAATAATCAGTGATTTAAAAAATGTATTATATGTATAAAAAAAAGTTTTTATCAATCAAGGACTTAAACTGAAGGTACTAAAATGCACCTGTTCCCACCGAGATTTGAACTCAATTTACTGGATTCAGAGTACAGACTGCTAACCATAACACCATGGAATCTCCCTTCTAATAACACATATAAAACTTTCTCTCAGAGTGTAAGATCTTAATTTCTACAAGATACAAAAATATTCATTCAGAGAGATATGTACTACATTGTATTTACAAATAAAACCATTAGGACCTACCAATTTGTATATACAGATTATTGGTTTCAGAGTCCAGAATTGTTAACAGTACACCATGAAAGCTCATTCATATGGTGGCATGTAAAAATTTTTCTCACAGTATAAGATTCTTAGAGGTTACATTTTATTGGAATTATATTACAGATAAACCTGTCTCTCAGTGTGTATGATTCTTAATTTATGCAATTTATAGATATTTTCTTTCTCAGAGATATGAACTGCATAATACTTACAAAAAAACAATAGGACCTACCAAGATGTAAATACAAATCATGGATTCAGAGTCCAAAATGGTTACAAATACACCAGGAAACCTCATTCATGAGGAAGCATTTAAACAGTTTTTATTAGAATGTACTCTCAGAGAAATATAAACTGAACGGTACTTACAAAAACCAATAGGACCTACCAAGATTTAAATACAGATCACTGGATTCAAAGATCAGAGTGGTTACCAATACACCAAGAAACCTCATTCACGAGGGAGAGCTAAACATTTTTTTCTAAATTGTTAGATTCTTAGAAGACACATTTTATTGCAATTATTGTACATATATTTACATCAACGCTTATTTGGGTTATATAGTAAAATTCATATAATTACATACATTTCTATAACTACCTTTTTTAGCTTTTTGTACATATTTACAAAAAATCAGTGATTTAAAAAAATTATTATATGTATGAAAAAGAAGACTTTCTGTCAATCAAGAACTTAAACTGAAGGTACTAAAACATATCATGTCCCACCGAGATTTGAACTCGGATCGCTGGATTCAGAGTCCAGAGTGCTAACCATTACACCATGGAACCTCTCTTCTAACACCCCATATACAACTTTCTCTTAGAGTGTGAGATCTTATTTTCTACAAGTTACAGGAATAATAATCATAGAGATAAGTATTACATTGTATTTACAAAAAAAGCCATTAGGACCTACCAAATTTTTATACAGATTATAGGTTTCAGAGTCCAGAATTGTTAACAGTACACAATGAAACCTCATTCATATGGTAGCATGTACATTTTATTGTCAGAGTATAAGATTCTTAGTGGATACATTTTATTGGAATTAAATGACAGATAAACCTGTCTCTCAGTGTGTAAGATTCTTAATTTATGCAATTTATAGATATTTTCTTTCTCAGAGATATTAACTGTATTGTACTTACAACAAAACCAATAGGACCTACCAAGATGTAAATATAGATCATGGATTCAGAGTCCAAAATGTTTATCAATACACCATGAAACCTCATCCATTAGGGAGCATCTAAATATTTTTATAAGAATGTACTCTCAGAGAGATATGAACTGAATGGTACTTACAAAAAACCAATAGGACCTACCAAGATTTAAATACAGATCACTGTATTCAAAGATCAGAGTGGAGTGGTTACCAATACACCAAGAAACCACATTCATTAGGGAACATCTAAACATTTTTTTCTAAAATGTTAGATTCTTAGAAGACACATTTTATTGCAATTATTGTACATATATTAACATCAATGCTTATTTGGATTACACAGTAAAATTCATATAATTACAAACATTTCTATAACTACCTTTTTTTAGATTTTAATACATATTTGCAACAATCAGTGATTTAAAAAATGTATTATATGTATAAAAAAGAAAAGTTTTTATCAATCAAGGACTTAAACTGAAGGTACTAAAATGCACCTGTTCCCACCGAGATTTGAACTTAATTTACTGGATTCAGAGTACAGAGTTCTAACCATAACACCATGGAATCTCCCTTTTAATAACACATATAAAACTTTCTCTCAGAGTGTAAGATCTTAATTTCTACAAGATACAGAAATATTCATTCAGAGAGATATGTACTACATTGTATTTACAAATAAAACCATTAGGACCTACCAATTTGTATATACAGATTATTGGTTTCAGAGTCCAGAAATGTTAACTGTACACCATGAAAGCTCATTCATATGGTGGCATGTAAAAAATTTTCTCACAGTGTAAGATTCTTAGAGGTTACATTTTATTGGAATTATATTACAGATAAACCTGTCTCTCAGTGTGTATGATTCTTAATTTATGCAATTTATAGATATTTTCTTTCTCAGAGATATGAACTGCATAATACTTACAAAAAAACAATAGGACCTACCAAGATGTAAATACAAATCATGGATTCAGAGTCCAAAATGGTTACAAATACACCAGGAAACCTCATTCATGAGGAAGCATTTAAACAGTTTTTATTAGAATGTACTCTCAGAGAAATATAAACTGAACGGTACTTACAAAAAACCAATAGGACCTACCAAGATTTAAATACAGATCACTGGATTCAAAGATCAGAGTGGTTACCAATACACCAAGAAACCTCATTCACGAGGGAGAGCTAAACATTTTTTTCTAAATTGTTAGATTCTTAGAAGACACATTTTATTGCAATTATTGTACATATATTTACATCAACGCTTATTTGGGTTATATAGTAAAATTCATATAATTACATACATTTCTATAACTACCTTTTTTAGCTTTTCGTACATATTTACAAAAATCAGTGATTTAAAAAAATGATTATATGTATGAAAAAGAAGACTTTCTGTCAATCAGGAACTTAAACTGAAGGTACTAAAACACATCAGGTCCCACCGAGATTTGAACTCAGATCTCTGGATTCAGAGTCCAGAGTGCTAACCATTACACCATGGAACCTCTCTTCTAACACCAAATATACAACTTACTCTTAGAGTGTGAGATCTTATTTTCTACAAGTTACAGGAATAATAATCAGAGAGATAAGTATTACATTGTATTTACAAAAAAAAGCCATTAGGACCTACCAAATTTTGATACAGTTTATAGGTTTCAGAGTCTAGAATTGTTAACAGTACACAATAAAACCTCATTCATATGGTAGCATGTACATTTTTTTGTCAGAGTATAAGATTCTTAGTGGATACATTTTATTGGAATTAAATGACAGATAAACCTGTCTCTCAGTGTGTAAGATTCTTAATTTATGCAATTTATAGATATTTTCTTTCTCAGAGATATTAACTGTATTGTACTTACAACAAAACCAATAGAACCTACCAAGATGTAAATATAGATCATGGATTCAGAGTCCAAAATGTTTACCAATACACCATGAAACCTCATCCATTAGGGAGCATCTAAATATTTTTTATAAGAATGTACTCTCAGAGAGATATGAACTGAATGGTACTTACAAAAAACCAATAGGACCTACCAAGATTTAAATACAGATCACTGTATTCAAAGATCAGAGTGGAGTGGTTACTAATACACCAAGAAACCACATTCATTAGGAACATCTAAAAAAAAATTCTAAAATGTGAGATTCTTAAAGAGACACATTTTATTGAAGTTATTGTACATATATTAACATCAATGCTTATTTGGATTACACAGTAAAATTCATATAATTACAAACATTTCTATAACTACCTTTTTTTTAGATTTTAGTACATATTTACAATAATCAGTGATTTAAAAAAAATGTATTATATGTATAAAAAAAAAGTTTTTATCAATCAAGGACTTGGATTGGACACTCTTTATTATGTGTAGCAAAATAGACAATATAATCAGAATAGTTATTTTAACAGCGAATCAGTTGTAGCAAAGATGGGATGGAGAGGTTTTTTCATAGGCACTTTTCCTCCAACTTATAAGGGTTACAACATTTTAAATGTATGATCAAAGGAGGAAACATCCCCCCATATAATATAATATATATAGAACTCGAGGATGGCATTAATAATATATGACACATATACAAATTAGTTGCAGCATGCTTCTATATGTTTGGTCACTATCACACGTTTTTCACTCAATTTTATTTATTAATAATTTTTTTCACATTTGACACTAATGATGTCATTCACGTTTCTCTTCTTTTTAGAGCATCCTAGTTTATCACGTATTTCCAATAATTTTAATGTATACATTTTCCCCTTATTATATACACTTCAGCTTCACTTTTCAAAACTTCACACTCATTTTCACTATTAAAATTATTAAAATTATTAATATTATTCATCTCACAGGAAACTCATCTTTCCTTATCACATCACATACATAATCACATTCATTTTCTTTTACTTTATTCACCACATATTTTTATTATATGTAAATACAATATTTTAATACTATATAAATTTAACTTCTGATCTGGTACAACATAAGAATCACGATTCAGCATATCACAGTTCTCTTAACATCATATATATTATATTCCATTTGATTGCATATAGTGAGCTGGTGGGAACCACCGAAGGGGTCTCCTCCCAATCCATCTTTTCTTTGTCATTTTAATTATCTCTCATAATAACAAGACCAGAAGCCACATCTAAGTGAGAAGAAACTACATTTAAATCTAAGAATCTAGTTTCTACGAGGCTTCAATGTACTTATACAGATTTACAAGAATTACATCAATACAGACCAGTGATTGGCCTAGACCTACCATGTGACTCAGGACGAGTTACTTTGCATTCCATCTGGATTGTAATCAAACAAGGAATGCGGTCCATTGCAATCTAATACGGCCAATAGACCATGTGGTGCAAATTATGATCAGGGATTGGTGGGACGTTTTGTTAAAAACATCCCGGAACGGGCAATCGGGTTTGCCTGGTTAAAGCAATTGCGAAACGTGCACGTCGGCGTTTCAGAGCGGTGCTGACAAGCCCGCTCACACTGATCACAGTGCAGTGAAAAAATGCTCGAATAATTAGAAAAAGGATAGATGAGAGATTAGAGATGGATGTTAATAGTAGGATTTAATGTTATGTAGGGAGTATATAAATGCAGCAACTGTTTAGGTACTATACAGAGCAGTGCAGCCATGATATAGATGTGATATATAGCCAGTTAATGAGGATTAATTACCCTTAGATAATTAATGTGAACAAGGGGTAGCGGATTATAGGCAACCCTTAGGATTTACATTTAGTTATACTTGTGTGATACGGATCGTTCCCCTTATACCCATTGAATATTAACGAAGTAGTACATCCCATTTGCCAACACCAATTAATAATTATACACTAAGATTGAGACATGTGCAAGATGGTTCCAATTTAACCTATTAACATCATTGGGGCACGGCATTATATGGATATGATTTAGTTGAAACATTCGCTGTACACACGGGACATGTCATGCGCTGATTTTTAATTAGCGGCATATACAGACCCGTAATACAATTACATTCATTGGGTAGGGCTTTGTAAATTGCTACCATAAGGTCACACATATAGATTCCTAATTACCGGCATACACAGACCTGCAGTACAATTATACCCACTGATCAGGGCTGTGTAATTAGGGCTGTGGAAATCATTATTATAAGGTCACACATATTGGACCAATATAGCAATTCAGGGTGCCCTGTTAGTAACATTAACAGGTCCATATTACAAATCCATGGATATGTTTCAATTTAAACATCGGCCATGCACATGGGGCACGTCTTGTGTTGATTTTTAATTAACGGTATACACAGACCTGCAGTATAATTATATTCACTGACCAGGGCTGTGCAAATTGCTATAGTAAAGTCACACGTATTTAAACTGATATAGCAATCTGGCGATGCCCCTTTAGCAAAACCAATAGGTTCATATCGTAAACCCATTACCACTGCGGCTCCTAATAGACACGGAGCTTACAACTCTGGAGGTTATATATTTTGGGTTCACAAGTTAATGAACATGAGTGCAGTGGCAATTAAAAAGTAAAGTAATTTACACTGTATGGTGAGTTAGGGAATTATCAATTACTTCTGTTTACACGAGCAAGAACTGTAACAACTGTATGAGGGGATAAGCAATATAGCTATCACATGTCCAGACTTCATTCCAGATATAATAACTATTGTAGTATTCATGGGGAATCTGGATACGGGGAATACCAGTAGCTGCTTGTAATAATTAATCAGGTCCATATTACAAATCCATGGATATGTTTCAATATAAACATCGGCCATACACATGGGGCACGTCTTGTGTTGATTTTTAATTAACGGTATACACAGACCTGCAGTACAATTATATTCACTGATCAGGTGCTGTGCAAATTGCTACAGTAAAGTCACACGTATTCAAACTGATATAGCAATCTGGCGATGCCCCTTTAGTAAAACCAATAGGTTCATATTGTAAACCTACTACCACTGCGGCTCCTAATAGACACGGAGCTTACAACTCTGGAGGTTATATATTTTGGGTTCACAAGTTAATGAACATGAGTGCAGTGGCAATTAAAAAGTAAAGTAATTTACACTGGCCCTCATTCCGAGTTGATCGCTCGGTAAAAATCTTCGCATCGCAGCGATTTTCCGCTTAATGCGCATGCGCAATGTTCGCACTGCGACTGCGCCAAGTAAATTTGCTATGTAATTAGGAATTTTACTCACGGCTTTTTCATCGGTCTGGCGATCGTAATGTGATTGACAGGAAATGGGTGTTACTGGGCGGAAACAGGCCGTTTTATGGGCGTGTGGGAAAAAACGCTACCGTTTCCGGAAAAAACGCAGGAGTGGCCGGAGAAACGGAGGAGTGTCTGGGCGAATGCTGGGTGTGTTTGTGACGTCAAACCAGGAACAACAAGCACTGAACTGATCGCAGATGGCGAGTAAGTCTGGAGCTACTCTGAAACTGCTACGAGGTGTGTAATCGCAATATTGCGAATACATCGTTCGCAATTTTAAGATGCTAAGATTCACTCCCAGTAGGCGGCGGCTTAGCGTGAGCAACTCTGCTAAAATCGCCTTGCGAGCGACCAACTCGGAATGAGGGCCACTGTATGGTGAGTTAGGGAATTATCAATAACTTCTGTTGACACGAGCATGAACTGTAACAACTGTATGAGGGGATAAGCAATATAGCTATCACGTGTCCAGACTTTATTCCAGATATAATAATTATTGTAGTATTCATGGGGAATCTGGATATGGGGAATACCAGTAGCTGCTTGTAATAATTAATAGCAACTGGCTCAGATAGCCACAATACCAGTGGCAATATTTGTAATAAATAAGGGAATTAATGATGGTTGCAGGGTTTTTCTAGAGTGTCCTTTAAAAATACTTATTGTTTTGACATTATTCACAGTATCAGGACCTTAGATACCCCCCTTTTTGCCATCCATGTGAGAAGTTCATGTTATCCAATCCTACATACAGTTATTATACTACATCCATTGCTCTCCAATTGAAAATCTATTATATAAATAAATGAAGCTGAAAATTCAGGCACAGTGAATCAGCTTTTATTCTGTTTATAATATTGAATTTATTCATTAAATTCACACAAATCCATAAAACACACTTTTTCCATTTATGTTTCTCAATTGTTAACAATTTTTAAGATAGTATTAATAAAAGTTAGATTTTAACATGATATGTTCACAATAAGAGTAAATGTAAAATCTCTTCTTCTTTTCTAAGTGCGCCAACAAAAGAGACAATCTTTTTCTGTCCTGTGTTGTTATGTATAAAAAAGAAAAGTTTTTGTCAATCAAGGACTTAAAATGAAGGTACTAAAATAAACCTGTTCCCACTGAGATTTGAACTGAATTTACTGGATTCAGAGTACAGAGTGCTAACCATAACACCATGGAACCTCCCTTCTAATAACACATATAAAACTTTCTCTCAGAGTGTAAGATCTTAATTTCTACAAGATACAGAAATATTCATTCAGAGAGATATGTACTACATTGTATTTACAAATAAAACCATTAGGACCTACCAATTTGTATATACAGATTATTGGTTTCAGAGTCCAGAATTGTTAACAGTACACCATGAAAGCTCATTCATATGGTGGCATGTAAAAAAATTTCTCACAGTGTAAGATTCTTAGAGGTTACATTTTATTGGAATTATATTACCGATAAACCTGTCTCTCAGTGTGTATGATTCTTAATTTATGCAATTTATAGATATTTTCTTTCTCAGAGATATGAACTGCATAATACTTACAAAAAAACAATAGGACCTACCAAGATGTGAATACAAATCATGGATTCAGAGTCCAAAATGGTTACAAATACACCAGGAAACCTCATTCATGAGTAAGCATTTAAACAGTTTTTATTAGAATGTACTCTCAGAGAAATATAAACTGAACGGTACTTACAAAAAACCAATAGGACCTACCAAGATTTAAATACAGATCACTGGATTCAAAGATCAGAGTGGTTACCAATACACCAAGAAACCTCATTCACGAGGGAGAGCTAAACATTTTTTTCTAAATTGTTAGATTCTTAGAAGACACATTTTATTGCAATTATTGTACATATATTTACATCAACGCTTATTTGGGTTATATAGTAAAATTCATATAATTACATACATTTCTATAACTACCTTTTTTAGCTTTTTGTACATATTTACAAAAATCAGTGATTTAAAAAAATGATTATATGTATGAAAAAGAAGACTTTCTGTCAATCAAGAACTTAAACTGAAGGTACTAAAACATATCAGGTCCCACCGAGATTTGAACTCGGATCGCTCGATTTAGAGTCCAGAGTGCTAACCATTACACCATGGAACCTCTCTTCTAACACCGCATATACAACTTTCTCTTAGAGTGTGAGATCTTATTTTCTACAAGTTACAGGAATAATAATCATAGAGATAAGTATTACATTGTATTTACAAAAAAAGCCATTAGGACCTACCAAATTTTTATACAGATTATAGGTTTCAGAGTCCAGAATTGTTAACAGTACACAATGAAACCTCATTCATATGGTAGCATGTACATTTTATTGTCAGAGTATAAGATTCTTAGTGGATACATTTTATTGGAATTAAATGACAGATAAACCTGTCTCTCAGTGTGTAAGATTCTTAATTTATGCAATTTATAGATATTTTCTTTCTCAGAGATATTAACTGTATTGTACTTACGCCAAAACCAATAGGACCTACCAAGATGTAAATATAGATCATGGATTCAGAGTCCAAAATGTTTATCAATACACCATGAAACCTCATCCATTAGGGAGCATCTAAATATTTTTATAAGAATGTACTCTCAGAGAGATATGAACTGAATGGTACTTACAAAAAACCAATAGGACCTACCAAGATTTAAATACAGATCACTGTATTCAAAGATCAGAGTGGAGTGGTTACCAATACACCAAGAAACCACATTCATTAGGGAACATCTAAACATTTTTTTCTAAAATGTTAGATTCTTAGAAGACACATTTTATTGCAATTATTGTACATATATTAACATCAATGCTTATTTGGATTACACAGTAAAATTCATATAATTACAAACATTTCTATAACTACCTTTTTTTAGATTTTAATACATATTTACAATAATCAGTGATTTAAAAAATGTATTATATGTATAAAAAAGAAAAGTTTTTATCAATCAAGGACTTAAACTGAAGGTACTAAAATGCACCTGTTCCCACCGAGATTTGAACTCAATTTACTGGATTCAGAGTACAGAGTGCTAACCATAACACCATGGAATCTCCCTTCTAATAACACATATAAAACTTACTCTCAGAGTGTAAGATCTTAATTTCTACAAGATACAGAAATATTCATTCAGAGAGATATGTACTACATTGTATTTACAAATAAAACCATTAGGACCTACCAATTTGTATATACAGATTATTGGTTTCAGAGTCCAGAATTGTTAACAGTACACCATGAAAGCTTATTCATATGGTGGCATGTAAAAAATTTTCTCACAGTGTAAGATTCTTAGAGGTTACATTTTATTGGAATTATATTACAGATAAACCTGTCTCTCAGTGTGTATGATACTTAATTTATGCAATTTATAGATATTTTCTTTCTCAGAGATATGAACTGCATAATACTTACAAAAAAACAATAGGACCTACCAAGATGTAAATACAAATCATGGATTCAGAGTCCAAAATGGTTACAAATACACCAGGAAACCTCATTCATGAGGAAGCATTTAAACAGTTTTTATTAGAATGTACTCTCAGAGAAATATAAACTGAACGGTACTTACAAAAAACCAATAGGACCTACCAAGATTTAAATACAGATCACTGGATTCAAAGATCAGAGTGGTTACCAATACACCAAGAAACCTCATTCACGAGGGAGAGCTAAACATTTTTTTATAAAATGTTAGATTCTTAGAAGACACATTTGATTGCAATTATTGTACATATATTTACATCAACGCTTATTTGGGTTATATAGTAAAATTCATATAATTACATACATTTCTATAACTACCTTTTTTAGCTTTTCGTACATATTTACAAAAATCAGTGATTTAAAAAAATTATTATATGTATGAAAAAGAAGACTTTCTGTCAATCAGGAACTTAAACTGAAGGTACTAAAACACATCAGGTCCCACCGAGATTTGAACTAGGATAGCTGGATTCAGAGTCCAGAGTGCTAACCATTACACCATGGAACCTCTCTTCAAACACCAAATATACAACTTTCTCTTAGAGTGTGAGATCTTATTTTCTACAAGTTACAGGAATAATAATCAGAGAGATAAGTATTACATTGTATTTACAAAAAAAGCCATTAGGACCTACCAAATTTTTATACAGATTATAGGTTTCAGAGTCCAGAATTGTTAACAGTACACAATGAAACCTCATTCATATGGTAGTATGTACATTTTTGGTCAGAGTATAAGATTCTTAGTGGATACATTTTATTGGAATTAAATGACAGATAAACCTGTCTCTCAGTGTGTAAGATTCTTAATTTATGCAATTTATAGATATTTTCTTTCTCAGAGATATTAACTGTATTATACTTACAACAAAACCAATAGAAGCTACCAAGATGTAAATATAGATCATGGATTCAGAGTCCAAAATGTTTACCAATACACCATGAAGCCTCATCCATTAGGGAGCATCTAAATATTTTTATAAGAATGTACTCTCAGAGAGATATGAACTGAATGGTACTTACAAAAAACCAATAGGACCTACCAAGATTTAAATACAGATCACTGTATTCAAAGATCAGAGTGGAGTGGTTACTAATACACCAAGAAACCACATTCATTAGGGAACATCTAAAAAAACATTCTAAAATGTTAGATTCTTAGAAGACACATTTTATTGAAGTTATTGTACATATATTAACATCAATGCTTATTTGGATTACACAGTAAAATTCATATAATTACAAACATTTCTATAACTACCTTTTTTTAGATTTTAGTACATATTTACAATAATCAGTGATTTATAAAATGTATTATATGTATAAAAAAGAAAAGTTTTTGTCAATCAAGGACTTAAACTGAAGGTACTAAAATGCACCTGGTGCCACCGAGATTTGAACTCAATTTACTGGATTCAGAGTACAGAGTGCTAACCATAACACCATGGAATCTCCCTTCTAATAACACATATAAAACTTTCTCTCAGAGTGTAAGATCTTAATTTCTACAAGATACAGAAATATTCATTCAGAGAGATATGTACTACATTGTATTTACAAATAAAACCATTAGGACCTACCAATTTGTATATACAGATTATTGGTTTCAGAGTCCAGAATTGTTAACAGTACACCATGAAAGCTCATTCATATGGTGGCATGTAAAAAATGTTCTCACAGTGTAAGATTCTTAGAGGTTACATTTTATTGGAATTATATTACAGATAAACCTGTCTCTCAGTGTGTATGATTCTTAATTTATGCAATTTATAGATATTTTCTTTCTCAGAGATATGAACTGCATAATACTTACAAAAAAACAATAGGACCTACCAAGATGTAAATACAAATCATGGATTCAGAGTCCAAAATGGTTACAAATACACCAGGAAACCTCATTCATGAGGAAGCATTTAAACAGTTTTTATTAGAATGTACTCTCAGAGAAATATAAACTGAACGGTACTTACAAAAAACCAATAGGACCTACCAAGATTTAAATACAGATCACTGGATTCAAAGATCAGAGTGGTTACCAATACACCAAGAAACCTCATTCACGAGGGAGAGCTAAACATTTTTTTATAAAATGTTAGATTCTTAGAAGACACATTTTATTGCAATTATTGTACATATATTTACATCAACGCTTATTTGGGTTATATAGTAAAATTCATATAATTACATACATTTCTATAACTACCTTTTTTAGCTTTTCGTACATATTTACAAAAATCAGTGATTTAAAAAAATGATTATATGTATGAAAAAGAAGACCTTCTGTCAATCAAGAACTTAAACTGAAGGTACTAAAACACATCAGGTCCCACTGAGATTTGAACTCGGATCGCTGGATTCAGAGTCCAGAGTGCTAACCATTACACCATGGAACCTCTCTTCTAACACCACATATACATCTTTCTCTTGGAGTGTGAGATCTTATTTTCTACAAGTTACAGGAATAATAATCATAGAGATAAGTATTACATTGTATTTACAAAAAAAGCCATTAGGACCTACCAAATTTTTATACAGATTATAGGTTTCAGAGTCCAGAATTGTTAACAGTACACAATGAAACCTCATTCATATGGTAGCATGTACATTTTTTTGTCAGAGTATAAGATTCTTAGTGGATACATTTTATTGGAATTAAATGAAAGATAAACCTGTCTCTCAGTGTGTAAGATTCTTAATTTATGCAATTTATAGATATTTTCTTTCTCAGAGATATTAACTGTATTGTACTTACAACAAAACCAATAGAACCTACCAAGATGTAAATATAGATCATGGATTCAGAGTCCAAAATGTTTATCAATACACCATGAAACCTCATCCATTAGGGAGCATCTAAATATTTTTATAAGAATGTACTCTCAGAGAGATATGAACTGAATGGTACTTACAAAAAACCAATAGGACCTACCAAGATTTAAATACAGATCACTGTATTCAAAGATCAGAGTGGAGTGGTTACCAATACACCAAGAAACCACATTCATTAGGGAACATCTAAACATTTTTTTTCTAAAATGTTAGATTCTTAGAAGACACATTTTATTGAAGTTATTGTACATATATTAACATCAATGCTTATTTGGATTACACAGTAAAATTCATATAATTACAAACATTTCTATAACTACCTTTTTTTTAGATTTTAGTACATATTTACAATAATCAGTGATTTAAAAAATGTATTATATGTATAAAAAAAAAAGTTTTTATCAATCAAGGACTTAAACTGAAGTTACTAAAATGCACCTGTTCCCACCGAGATTTGAACTCAATTTACTGGATTCAGAGTACAGAGTGCTAACCATAACACCATGGAATCTCCCTTCTAATAACACATATAAAACTTTCTCTCGGAGTGTAAGATCTTAATTTCTACAAGATACAGAAATATTCATTCAGAGAGATATGTACTACATTGTATTTACAAATAAAACCATTAGGACCTACCAATTTGTATATACAGATTATTGGTTTCAGAGTCCAGAATTGTTAACAGTACACCATGAAAGCTCATTCATATGGTGGCATGTAAAATTTTTTCTCACAGTATAAGATTCTTAGAGGTTACATTTTATTGGAATTATATTACAGATAAACCTGTCTCTCAGTGTGTATGATTCTTAATTTATGCAATTTATAGATTTTTTCTTTCTCAGAGATATGAACTGCATAATACTTACAAAAAAACAATAGGACCTACCAAGATGTAAATACAAATCATGGATTCAGAGTCCAAAATGGTTACAAATACACCAGGAAACCTCATTCATGAGGAAGCATTTAAACAGTTTTTATTAGAATGTACTCTCAGAGAAATATAAACTGAATGGTTCTTACAAAAAACCAATAGGACCTACCAAGATTTAAATACAGATCACTGGATTCAAAGATCAGAGTGGTTACCAATACACCAAGAAACCTCATTCACGAGGGAGAGCTAAACATTTTTTTATAAAATGTTAGATTCTTAGAAGACACATTTGATTGCAATTATTGTACATATATTTACATCAACGCTTATTTGGGTTATATAGTAAAATTCATATAATTACATACATTTCTATAACTACCTTTTTTAGCTTTTCGTACATATTTACAAAAATCAGTGATTTAAAAAAATTATTATATGTATGAAAAAGAAGACTTTCTGTCAATCAGGAACTTAAACTGAAGGTACTAAAACACATCAGGTCCCACCGAGATTTGAACTCGGATCGCTGGATTCAGAGTCCAGAGTGCTAACCATTACACCATGGAACCTCTCTTCAAACACCAAATATACAACTTTCTCTTAGAGTGTGAGATCTTATTTTCTACAAGTTACAGGAATAATAATCAGAGAGATAAGTATTACATTGTATTTACAAAAAAAGCCATTAGGACCTACCAAATTTTTATACAGATTATAGGTTTCAGAGTCCAGAATTGTTAACAGTACACAATGAAACCTCATTCATATGGTAGTATGTACATTTTTGGTCAGAGTATAAGATTCTTAGTGGATACATTTTATTGGAATTAAATGACAGATAAACCTGTCTCTCAGTGTGTAAGATTCTTAATTTATGCAATTTATAGATATTTTCTTTCTCAGAGATATTAACTGTATTATACTTACAACAAAACCAATAGAAGCTACCAAGATGTAAATATAGATCATGGATTCAGAGTCCAAAATGTTTACCAATACACCATGAAGCCTCATCCATTAGGGAGCATCTAAATATTTTTATAAGAATGTACTCTCAGAGAGATATGAACTGAATGGTACTTACAAAAAACCAATAGGACCTACCAAGATTTAAATACAGATCACTGTATTCAAAGATCAGAGTGGAGTGGTTACTAATACACCAAGAAACCACATTCATTAGGGAACATCTAAAAAAACATTCTAAAATGTTAGATTCTTAGAAGACACATTTTATTGAAGTTATTGTACATATATTAACATCAATGCTTATTTGGATTACACAGTAAAATTCATATAATTACAAACATTTCTATAACTACCTTTTTTTAGATTTTAGTACATATTTACAATAATCAGTGATTTATAAAATGTATTATATGTATAAAAAAGAAAAGTTTTTGTCAATCAAGGACTTAAACTGAAGGTACTAAAATGCACCTGGTGCCACCGAGATTTGAACTCAATTTACTGGATTCAGAGTACAGAGTGCTAACCATAACACCATGGAATCTCCCTTCTAATAACACATATAAAACTTTCTCTCAGAGTGTAAGATCTTAATTTCTACAAGATACAGAAATATTCATTCAGAGAGATATGTACTACATTGTATTTACAAATAAACCATTAGGACCTACCAATTTGTATATACAGATTATTGGTTTCAGAGTCCAGAATTGTTAACAGTACACCATGAAAGCTCATTCATATGGTGGCATGTAAAAAATGTTCTCACAGTGTAAGATTCTTAGAGGTTACATTTTATTGGAATTATATTACAGATAAACCTGTCTCTCAGTGTGTATGATTCTTAATTTATGCAATTTATAGATATTTTCTTTCTCAGAGATATGAACTGCATAATACTTACAAAAAAACAATAGGACCTACCAAGATGTAAATACAAATCATGGATTCAGAGTCCAAAATGGTTACAAATACACCAGGAAACCTCATTCATGAGGAAGCATTTAAACAGTTTTTATTAGAATGTACTCTCAGAGAAATATAAACTGAACGGTACTTACAAAAAACCAATAGGACCTACCAAGATTTAAATACAGATCACTGGATTCAAAGATCAGAGTGGTTACCAATACACCAAGAAACCTCATTCACGAGGGAGAGCTAAACATTTTTTTATAAAATGTTAGATTCTTAGAAGACACATTTTATTGCAATTATTGTACATATATTTACATCAACGCTTATTTGGGTTATATAGTAAAATTCATATAATTACATACATTTCTATAACTACCTTTTTTAGCTTTTCGTACATATTTACAAAAATCAGTGATTTAAAAAAATGATTATATGTATGAAAAAGAAGACCTTCTGTCAATCAAGAACTTAAACTGAAGGTACTAAAACACATCAGGTCCCACTGAGATTTGAACTCGGATCGCTGGATTCAGAGTCCAGAGTGCTAACCATTACACCATGGAACCTCTCTTCTAACACCACATATACATCTTTCTCTTGGAGTGTGAGATCTTATTTTCTACAAGTTACAGGAATAATAATCATAGAGATAAGTATTACATTGTATTTACAAAAAAAGCCATTAGGACCTACCAAATTTTTATACAGATTATAGGTTTCAGAGTCCAGAATTGTTAACAGTACACAATGAAACCTCATTCATATGGTAGCATGTACATTTTTTTGTCAGAGTATAAGATTCTTAGTGGATACATTTTATTGGAATTAAATGAAAGATAAACCTGTCTCTCAGTGTGTAAGATTCTTAATTTATGCAATTTATAGATATTTTCTTTCTCAGAGATATTAACTGTATTGTACTTACAACAAAACCAATAGAACCTACCAAGATGTAAATATAGATCATGGATTCAGAGTCCAAAATGTTTATCAATACACCATGAAACCTCATCCATTAGGGAGCATCTAAATATTTTTATAAGAATGTACTCTCAGAGAGATATGAACTGAATGGTACTTACAAAAAACCAATAGGACCTACCAAGATTTAAATACAGATCACTGTATTCAAAGATCAGAGTGGAGTGGTTACCAATACACCAAGAAACCACATTCATTAGGGAACATCTAAACATTTTTTTTCTAAAATGTTAGATTCTTAGAAGACACATTTTATTGAAGTTATTGTACATATATTAACATCAATGCTTATTTGGATTACACAGTAAAATTCATATAATTACAAACATTTCTATAACTACCTTTTTTTTAGATTTTAGTACATATTTACAATAATCAGTGATTTAAAAAATGTATTATATGTATAAAAAAAAAAGTTTTTATCAATCAAGGACTTAAACTGAAGTTACTAAAATGCACCTGTTCCCACCGAGATTTGAACTCAATTTACTGGATTCAGAGTACAGAGTGCTAACCATAACACCATGGAATCTCCCTTCTAATAACACATATAAAACTTTCTCTCGGAGTGTAAGATCTTAATTTCTACAAGATACAGAAATATTCATTCAGAGAGATATGTACTACATTGTATTTACAAATAAAACCATTAGGACCTACCAATTTGTATATACAGATTATTGGTTTCAGAGTCCAGAATTGTTAACAGTACACCATGAAAGCTCATTCATATGGTGGCATGTAAAAAATTTTCTCACAGTATAAGATTCTTAGAGGTTACATTTTATTGGAATTATATTACAGATAAACCTGTCTCTCAGTGTGTATGATTCTTAATTTATGCAATTTATAGATATTTTCTTTCTCAGAGATATGAACTGCATAATACTTACAAAAAAACAATAGGACCTACCAAGATGTAAATACAAATCATGGATTCAGAGTCCAAAATGGTTACAAATACACCAGGAAACCTCATTCATGAGGAAGCATTTAAACAGTTTTTATTAGAATGTACTCTCAGAGAAATATAAACTGAATGGTACTTACAAAAAACCAATAGGACCTACCAAGATTTAAATACAGATCACTGGATTCAAAGATCAGAGTGGTTACCAATACACCAAGAAACCTCATTCACGAGGGAGAGCTAAACATTTTTTTATAAAATGTTAGATTCTTAGAAGACACATTTTATTGCAATTATTGTACATATATTTACATCAACGCTTATTTGGGTTATATAGTAAAATTCATATAATTACATACATTTCTATAATTACCTTTTTTAGCTTTTCGTACATATTTACAAAAATCAGTGATTTAAAAAAATTATATGTATGAAAAAGAAGACTTTCTGTCAATCAGGAACTTAAACTGAAGGTACTAAAACACATCAGGTCCCACCGAGATTTGAACTCGGATCGCTGGATTCAGAGTCCAGAGTGCTAACCATTACACCATGGTACCTCTCTTCTAACACCAAATATACAACTTTCTCTTAGAGTGTGAGATCTTATTTTCTACAAGTTACAGGAATAATAATCAGAGAGATAAGTATTACATTGTATTTACAAAAAAAGCCATTAGGACCTACCAAATTTTTATACAGATTATAGGTTTCAGAGTCCAGAATTGTTAACAGTACACAATGAAACCTCATTCATATGGTAGCATGTACATTTTTGGTCAGAGTATAAGATTCTTAGTGGATACATTTTATTGGAATTAAATGACAGATAAACCTGTCTCTCAGTGTGTAAGATTCTTAATTTATGCAATTTATAGATATTTTCTTTCTCAGAGATATTAACTGTATTATACTTACAACATAACCAATAGAAGCTACCAAGATGTAAATATAGATCATGGATTCAGAGTCCAAAATGTTTACCAATACACCATGAAGCCTCATACATTAGGGAGCATCTAAATATTTTTATAAGAATGTACTCTCAGAGAGATATGAACTGAATGGTACTTACAAAAAACCAATAGGACCTACCAAGATTTAAATACAGATCACTGTATTCAAAGATCAGAGTGGAGTGGTTACTAATACACCAAGAAACCACATTCATTAGGGAACATCTAAAAAAAATTCTAAAATGTTAGATTCTTAGAAGACACATTTTATTGAAGTTATTGTACATATATTAACATCAATGCTTATTTGGATTACACAGTAAAATTCATATAATTACAAACATTTCTATAACTACCTTTTTTTAGATTTTAGTACATATTTACAATAATCAGTGATTTATAAAATGTATTATATGTATAAAAAAGAAAAGTTTTTGTCAATCAAGGACATAAACTGAAGGTACTAAAATGCACCTGGTGCCACCGAGATTTGAACTCAATTTACTGGATTCAGAGTACAGAGTGCTAACCATAACACCATGGAATCTCCCTTCTAATAACACATATAAAACTTTCTCTCAGTGTGTAAGATCTTAATTTCTACAAGATACAGAAATATTCATTCAGAGAGATATGTACTACATTGTATTTACAAATAAAACCATTAGGACCTACCAATTTGTATATACAGATTATTGGTTTCAGAGTCCAGAATTGTTAACAGTACACCATGAAAGCTCATTCATATGGTGGCATGTAAAAAATGTTCTCACAGTGTAAGATTCTTAGAGGTTACATTTTATTGGAATTATATTACAGATAAACCTGTCTCTCAGTATGTATGATTCTTAATTTATGCAATTTATAGATATTTTCTTTCTCAGAGATATGAACTGCATAATACTTACAAAAAAACAATAGGACCTACCAAGATGTTAATACAAATCATGGATTCAGAGTCTAAAATGGTTACAAATACACCAGGAAACCTCATTCATGAGGAAGCATTTAAACAGTTTTTATTAGAATGTACTCTCAGAGAAATATAAACTGAACGGTACTTACAAAAAACCAATAGGACCTACCAAGATTTAAATACAGATCACTGGATTCAAAGATCAGAGTGGTTACCAATACACCAAGAAACCTCATTCACGAGGGAGAGCTAAACATTTTTTTCTAAAATGTTAGATTCTTAGAAGACACATTTTATTGCAGTAATTGTACATATATTTACATCAACGCTTATTTGGGTTATATAGTAAAATTCATATAATTACATACATTTCTATAACTACCTTTTTTAGCTTTTCGTACATATTTACAAAATTCAGTGATTTAAAAAAATTATTATATGTATGAAAAAGAAGACTTTCTGTCAATCAGGAACTTAAACTGAAGGTACTAAAACACATCAGGTCCCACCGAGATTTGAACTCGGATCGCTGGATTCAGAGTCCAGAGTGCTAACCATTACACCATAGAACCTCTCTTCTAACACCACATATATAAATTTCTCTTAGAGTGTGAGATCTTATTTTCTACAAGTTACAGGAATAATAATCAGAGAGATAAGTATTACATTGTATTTACAAAAAAAGCCATTAGGACCTACCAAATTTTGATACAGATTATAGGTTTCAGAGTCCAGAATTGTTAACAGTACACAATGAAACCTCATTCATATGGTAGCATGTACATTTTTGGTCAGAGTATAAGATTCTTAGTGGATACATTTTATTGGAATTAAATGACAGATAAACCTGTCTCTCAGTGTGTAAGAGTCTTAATTTATGCAATTTATAGATATTTTCTTTCTCAGAGATATTAACTGTATTGTACTTACAACAAAACCAATATAACCTACCAAGATGTAAATATAGATCATGGATTCAGAGTCCAAAATGTTTACCAATACACCATGAAACCTCATCTATTAGGGAGCATCTAAATATTTTTATAAGAATGTACTCTCAGAGAGATATGAACTGAATGGTACTTACAAAAAACCAATAGGACCTACCAAGATTTAAATACAGATCACTGTATTCAAAGATCAAAGTGGAGTGGTTACCAATACACCAAGAAACCACATTCATTAGGGAACATCTAAACATTTTTTTCTAAAATGTTAGATTCTTAGAAGACACATTTTATTGAAGTTATTGTACATATATTAACATCAATGCTTATTTGGATTACACAGTAAAATTCATATAATTACAAACATTTCTATAACTACCATTTTTTAGATTTTAGTACATATTTACAATAATCAGTGATTTTAAAAAAATGTATTATATGTATAAAAAAAAAGTTTTTATCAATCAAGGACTTGGATTGGACACTCTTTATTATGTGTAGCAAAATAGACCATATAATCAGAATAGTTATTTTAACAGCAAATCAGTTGTAGCAAAGATGGGATGGAGAGGTTTTTTCATAGGCACTTTTCCTCCAACTTATAAGGGTTACAACATTTTAAATGTATGATCAAAGGAGGAAACATCCCCCCATATAATATAATATATATAGAACTCGAGGATGGCATTAATAATATATGACACATATACAAATTAGTTGCAGCATGCTTCTATGTGTTTGGTCACTATCACACGTTTTTCACTCAATTTTATTTATTAATACATTTTTTCACATTTGACACTAATGATGTCATTCACGTTTTTCTTCTTTTTAGAGCATCCTAGTTTATCACGTATTTCCAATAATTTTAATGTATACATTTTCCCCTTATTATATACACTTCAGCTTCACTTTTCAAAACTTCACACTCATTTTCACTATTAAAATTATTAAAATTATTAATATTATTCATCTCACAGGAAACTCATCTTTCCTTATCACATCACATACATAATCACATTCATTTTCTTTTACTTTATTCACCACATATTTTTATTATATGTAAATACAATATTTTAATACTATATAAATTTAACTTCTGATCTGGTACAACATAAGAATCACGATTCAGCATATCACAGTTCTCTTAACATCATATATATTATATTCCATTTGAATGCATATAGTGAGCTGGTGGGAACCACCGAAGGGGTCTCCTCCCAATCCATCTTTTCTTTGTCATTTTAATTATCTCTCATAATAACAAGACCAGAAGCCACATCTAAGTGAGAAGAAACTACATTTAAATCTAAGAATCTAGTTTCTACGAGGCTTCAATGTACTTATACAGATTTACAAGAATTACGTCAATACAGACCAGTGATTGGCCTAGACCTACCATGTGACTCAGGACGAGTTACGTTGCGTTCCATCTGGATTGTAATCAAACAAGGAATGCGGTCCATTGCAATCTAAGACGGCCAATAGACCATGTGGTGCGAATTATGATCAGGGATTGGTGGGACGTTTTGTTAAAAACATCCCGGAACGGCCAATCGGGTTTGCCTGGTTAAAGCAATTGCGAAACGTGCACGTCGGCGTTTCAGAGCGGTGCTGACAAGCCCGCTCACACTGATCACAGTGCAGTGAAAAAATGCTCGAATAATTAGAAAAAGGATAGATGAGAGATTAGAGATGGATGTTAATAGTAGGATTTAATGTTATGTAGGGAGTATATAAATGCAGCAACTGTTTAGGTACTATACAGAGCAGTGCAGCCATGATATAGATGTGATATATAGCCAGTTAATGAGGATTAATTACCCTTAGATAATTAATGTGAACAAGGGGTAGCGGATTATAGGCAACCCTTAGGATTTACATTTAGTTATACTTGTGTGATACGGATCGTTCCCCTTATACCCATTGAATATTAACGAAGTAGTACATCCCATTTGCCAACACCAATTAATAATTATACACTAAGATTGAGACATGTGCAAGATGGTTCCAATTTAACCTATTAACATCATTGGGGCACGGCATTATATGGATATGATTTAGTTGAAACATTCGCTGTACACACGGGACATGTCATGCGCTGATTTTTAATTAGCGGCATATACAGACCCGTAATACAATTACATTCATTGGGTAGGGCTTTGTAAATTGCTACCATAAGGTCACACATATAGATTCCTAATTACCGGCATACACAGACCTGCAGTACAATTATACCCACTGATCAGGGCTGTGTAATTAGGGCTGTGGAAATCATTATTATAAGGTCACACATATTGGACCAATATAGCAATTCAGGGTGCCCTGTTAGTAACATTAACAGGTCCATATTACAAATCCATGGATATGTTTCAATTTAAACATCGGCCATGCACATGGGGCATGTCTTGTGTTGATTTTTAATTAACGGTATACACAGACCTGCAGTATAATTATATTCACTGACCAGGGCTGTGCAAATTGCTATAGTAAAGTCACACGTATTCAAACTGATATAGCAATCTGGCGATGCCCATTTAGCAAAACCAATAGGTGCATATCGTAAACCCATTACCACTGCGGCTCCTAATAGACACGGAGCTTACAACTCTGGAGGTTATATATTTTGAGTTCACAAGTTAATGAACATGAGTGCAGTGGCAATTAAAAAGTAAAGTAATTTACACTGTATGGTGAGTTAGGGAATTATCAATTACTTCTGTTTACACAAGCAAGAACTGTAACAACTGTATGAGGGGATAAGCAATATAGCTATCACGTGTCCAGACTTCATTCCAGATATAATAACTATTGTAGTATTCATGGGGAATCTGGATACGGGGAATACCAGTAGCTGCTTGTAATAATTAATCAGGTCCATATTACAAATCCATGGATATGTTTCAATATAAACATCGGCCATACACATGGGGCACGTCTTGTGTTGATTTTTAATTAACAGTATACACAGACCTGCAGTACAATTATATTCACTGATCAGGTGCTGTGCAAATTGCTACAGTAAAGTCACACGTATTCAAACTGATATAGCAATCTGGCGATGCCCCTTTAGTAAAACCAATAGGTTCATATTGTAAACCTACTACCACTGCGGCTCCTAATAGACACGGAGCTTACAACTCTGGAGGTTATATATTTTGGGTTCACAAGTTAATGAACATGAGTGCAGTGGCAATTAAAAAGTAAAGTAATTTACACTGTATGGTGAGTTAGGGAATTATCAATTACTTCTGTTTACACAAGCAAGAACTGTAACAACTGTATGAGGGGATAAGCAATATAGCTATCACGTGTCCAGACTTCATTCCAGATATAATAACTATTGTAGTATTCATGGGGAATCTGGATACGGGGAATACCAGTAGCTGCTTGTAATAATTAATCAGGTCCATATTACAAATCCATGGATATGTTTCAATATAAACATCGGCCATACACATGGGGCACGTCTTGTGTTGATTTTTAATTAACGGTATACACAGACCTGCAGTACAATTATATTCACTGATCAGGTGCTGTGCAAATTGCTACAGTAAAGTCACACGTATTCAAACTGATATAGCAATCTGGCGATGCCCCTTTAGTAAAACCAATAGGTTCATATTGTAAACCGACTACCACTGCGGCTCCTAATAGACACGGAGCTTACAACTCTGGAGGTTATATATTTTGGGTTCACAAGTTAATGAACATGAGTGCAGTGGCAATTAAAAAGTAAAGTAATTTACACTGTATGGTGAGTTAGGGAATTATCAATAACTTCTGTTGACACGAGCATGAACTGTAACAACTGTATGAGGGGATAAGCAATATAGCTATCACGTGTCCAGACTTTATTCCAGATATAATAATTATTGTAGTATTCATGGGGAATCTGGATATGGGGAATACCAGTAGCTGCTTGAAATAATTAATAGCAACTGGCTCAGATAGCCACAATACCAGTGGCAATATTTGTAATAAATAAGGGAATTAATGATGGTTGCAGGGTTTTTCTAGAGTGTCCTTTAAAAATACTTATTGTTTTGACATTATTCACAGTATCAGGACCTTAGATACCCCCCCCTTTTTGTCATCCATGTGAGAAGTTCATGTTATCCAATCCTACATACAGTTATTATACTACATCCATTGCTCTCCAATTGAAAATCTATGATATAAATAAATGAAGCAGAAAATTCAGGCACAGTGAATCAGCTTTTATTCTGTTTATAATATTGAATTTATTCATTAAATTCACACAAATCCATAAAACACACTTTTTCCATTTATGTTTCTCAATTGCTAACAATTTTTAAGATAGTATTAATAAAAGTTAGATTTTAACATGATATGTTCACAATAAGAGTAAATGTAAAATCTCTTCTTCTTTTCTAAGTGCGCCAACAAAAGAGACAATCTTTTTCTGTCCTGTGTTGTTATGTATAAAAAAGAAAAGTTTTTGTCAATCAAGGACTTAAACTGAAGGTACTAAAATGCACCTGGTGCCACCGAGATTTGAACTCAATTTACTGGATTCAGAGTACAGAGTGCTAACCATAACACCATGGAATCTCCCTTCTAATAACACATATAAAACTTTCTCTCAGAGTGTAAGATCTTAATTTCTACAAGATACAGAAATATTCATTCAGAGAGATATGTACTACATTGTATTTACAAATAAAACCATTAGGACCTACCAATTTGTATATACAGATTATTGGTTTCAGAGTCCAGAATTGTTAACAGTACACCATGAAAGCTCATTCATAAGGTGGCATGTAAAAAATGTTCTCACAGTATAAGATTCTTAGAGGTTACATTTTATTGGAATTATATTACAGATAAACCTGTCTCTCAGTGTGTATGATTCTTAATTTATGCAATTTATAGATATTTTCTTTCTCAGAGATATGAACTGCATAATACTTACAAAAAAACAATAGGACCTACCAAGATGTAAATACAAATCATGGATTCAGAGTCCAAAATGGTTACAAATACACCAGGAAACCTCATTCATGAGGAAGCATTTAAACAGTTTTTATTAGAATGTACTCTCAGAGAAATATAAACTGAACGGTACTTACAAAAAACCAATAGGACCTACCAAGATTTAAATACAGATCACTGGATTCAAAGATCAGAGTGGTTACCAATACACCAAGAAACCTCATTCACGAGGGAGAGCTAAACATTTTTTTATAAAATGTTAGATTCTTAGAAGACACATTTTATTGCAATTATTGTACATATATTTACATCAACGCTTATTTGGGTTATATAGTAAAATTCATATAATTACATACATTTCTATAACTACCTTTTTTAGCTTTTCGTACATATTTACAAAAATCAGTGATTTAAAAAAATGATTATATGTATGAAAAAGAAGACCTTCTGTCAATCAAGAACTTAAACTGAAGGTACTAAAACACATCAGGTCCCACTGAGATTTGAACTCGGATCGCTGAATTCAGAGTCCAGAGTGCTAACCATTACACCATGGAACCTCTCTTCTAACACCACATATACATCTTTCTCTTAGAGTGTGAGATCTTATTTTCTACAAGTTACAGGAATAATAATCATAGAGATAAGTATTACATTGTATTTACAAAAAAAGCCATTAGGACCTACCAAATTTTTATACAGATTATAGGTTTCAGAGTCCAGAATTGTTAACAGTACACAATGAAACCTCATTCATATGGTAGCATGTACATTTTTTTGTCAGAGTATAAGATTCTTAGTGGATACATTTTATTGGAATTAAATGAAAGATAAACCTGTCTCTCAGTGTGTAAGATTCTTAATTTATGCAATTTATAGATATTTTCTTTCTCAGAGATATTAACTGTATTGTACTTACAACAAAACCAATAGAACCTACCAAGATGTAAATATAGATCATGGATTCAGAGTCCAAAATGTTTATCAATACACCATGAAACCTCATCCATTAGGGAGCATCTAAATATTTTTATAAGAATGTACTCTCAGAGAGATATGAACTGAATGGTACTTACAAAAAACCAATAGGACCTACCAAGATTTAAATACAGATCACTGTATTCAAAGATCAGAGTGGAGTGGTTACCAATACACCAAGAAACCACATTCATTAGGGAACATCTAAACATTTTTTTTCTAAAATGTTAGATTCTTAGAAGACACATTTTATTGAAGTTATTGTACATATATTAACATCAATGCTTATTTGGATTACACAGTAAAATTCATATAATTACAAACATTTCTATAACTACCTTTTTTTTAGATTTTAGTACATATTTACAATAATCAGTGATTTAAAAAATGTATTATATGTATAAAAAAAAAGTTTTTATCAATCAAGGACTTAAACTGAAGTTACTAAAATGCACCTGTTCCCACCGAGATTTGAACTCAATTTACTGGATTCAGAGTACAGAGTGCTAACCATAACACCATGGAATCTCCCTTCTAATAACACATATAAAACTTTCTCTCGGAGTGTAAGATCTTAATTTCTACAAGATACAGAAATATTCATTCAGAGAGATATGTACTACATTGTATTTACAAATAAAACCATTAGGACCTACCAATTTGTATATACAGATTATTGGTTTCAGAGTCCAGAATTGTTAACAGTACACCATGAAAGCTCATTCATATGGTGGCATGTAAAAATTTTTCTCACAGTATAAGATTCTTAGAGGTTACATTTTATTGGAATTATATTACAGATAAACCTGTCTCTCAGTGTGTATGATTCTTAATTTATGCAATTTATAGATATTTTCTTTCTCAGAGATATGAACTGCATAATACTTACAAAAAAACAATAGGACCTACCAAGATGTAAATACAAATCATGGATTCAGAGTCCAAAATGGTTACAAATACACCAGGAAACCTCATTCATGAGGAAGCATTTAAACAGTTTTTATTAGAATGTACTCTCAGAGAAATATAAACTGAATGGTACTTACAAAAAACCAATAGGACCTACCAAGATTTAAATACAGATCACTGGATTCAAAGATCAGAGTGGTTACCAATACACCAAGAAACCTCATTTACGAGGGAGAGCTAAACATTTTTTTATAAAATGTTAGATTCTTAGAAGACACATTTTATTGCAATTATTGGACATATATTTACATCAACGCTTATTTGGGTTATATAGTAAAATTCATATAATTACATACATTTCTATAATTACCTTTTTTAGCTTTTCGTACATATTTACAAAAATCAGTGATTTAAAAAAATTATATGTATGAAAAAGAAGACTTTCTGTCAATCAGGAACTTAAACTGAAGGTACTAAAACACATCAGGTCCCACCGAGATTTGAACTCGGATCGCTGGATTCAGAGTCCAGAGTGCTAACCATTACACCATGGTACCTCTCTTCTAACACCAAATATACAACTTTCTCTTAGAGTGTGAGATCTTATTTTCTACAAGTTACAGGAATAATAATCAGAGAGATAAGTATTACATTGTATTTACAAAAAAAGCCATTAGGACCTACCAAATTTTTATACAGATTATAGGTTTCAGAGTCCAGAATTGTTAACAGTACACAATGAAACCTCATTCATATGGTAGCATGTACATTTTTGGTCAGAGTATAAGATTCTTTGTGGATACATTTTATTGGAATTAAATGACAGATAAACCTGTCTCTCAGTGTGTAAGATTCTTAATTTATGCAATTTATAGATATTTTCTTTCTCAGAGATATTAACTGTATTATACTTACAACAAAACCAATAGAAGCTACCAAGATGTAAATATAGATCATGGATTCAGAGTCCAAAATGTTTACCAATACACCATGAAGCCTCATCCATTAGGGAGCATCTAAATATTTTTATAAGAATGTACTCTCAGAGAGATATGAACTGAATGGTACTTACAAAAAACCAATAGGACCTACCAAGATTTAAATACAGATCACTGTATTCAAAGATCAGAGTGGAGTGGTTACTAATACACCAAGAAACCACATTCATTAGGGAACATCTAAAAAAAATTCTAAAATGTTAGATTCTTAGAAGACACATTTTATTGAAGTTATTGTACATATATTAACATCAATGCTTATTTGGATTACACAGTAAAATTCATATAATTACAAACATTTCTATAACTACCTTTTTTTAGATTTTAATACATATTTACAATAATCAGTGATTTATAAAATGTATTATATGTATAAAAAAGAAAAGTTTTTGTCAATCAAGGACTTAAACTGAAGGTACTAAAATGCACCTGGTGCCACCGAGATTTGAACTCAATTTACTGGATTCAGAGTACAGAGTGCTAACCATAACACCATGGAATCTCCCTTCTAATAACACATATAAAACTTTCTCTCAGAGTGTAAGATCTTAATTTCTACAAGATACAGAAATATTCATTCAGAGAGATATGTACTACATTGTATTTACAAATAAAACCATTAGGACCTACCAATTTGTATATACAGATTATTGGTTTCAGAGTCCAGAATTGTTAACAGTACACCATGAAAGCTCATTCATATGGTGGCATGTAAAAAATGTTCTCACAGTGTAAGATTCTTAGAGGTTACATTTTATTGGAATTATATTACAGATAAACCTGTCTCTCAGTATGTATGATTCTTAATTTATGCAATTTATAGATATTTTCTTTCTCAGAGATATGAACTGCATAATACTTACAAAAAAACAATAGGACCTACCAAGATGTTAATACAAATCATGGATTCAGTCTAAAATGGTTACAAATACACCAGGAAACCTCATTCATGAGGAAGCATTTAAACAGTTTTTATTAGAATGTACTCTCAGAGAAATATAAACTGAACGGTACTTACAAAAAACCAATAGGACCTACCAAGATTTAAATACAGATCACTGGATTCAAAGATCAGAGTGGTTACCAATACACCAAGAAACCTCATTCACGAGGGAGAGCTAAACATTTTTTTCTAAAATGTTAGATTCTTAGAAGACACATTTTATTGCAGTAATTGTACATATATTTACATCAACGCTTATTTGGGTTATATAGTAAAATTCATATAATTACATACATTTCTATAACTACCTTTTTTAGCTTTTCGTACATATTTACAAAATTCAGTGATTTAAAAAAATTATTATATGTATGAAAAAGAAGACTTTCTGTCAATCAGGAACTTAAACTGAAGGTACTGAAACATATCAGGTCCCACCGAGTTTCGAACTCGAATAGCTGGATTCAGAGTCCAGAGTGCTAACCATTACACCATGGAACCTCTCTTCTAACACCACATATACAACTTTCTCTTAGAGTGTGAGATCTTATTTTCTACAAGTTACAGGAATAATAATCATAGAGATAAGTATTACATTGTATTTACAAAAAAAGCCATTAGGACCTACCAAATTTTTATACAGATTATAGGTTTCAGAGTCCAGAATTGTTAACAGTACACAATGAAACCTCATTCATATGGTAGCATGTACATTTTTTTTGTCAGAGTATAAGATTCTTAGTGGATACATTTTATTGGAATTAAATGACAGATAAACCTGTCTCTCAGTGTGTAAGATTCTTAATTTATGCAATTTATAGATATTTTCTTTCTCAGAGATATTAACTGTATTGTACTTACAACAAAACCAATAGAACCTACCAAGATGTAAATATAGATCATGGATTCAGAGTCCAAAATGTTTATCAATACACCATGAAACCTCATCCATTAGGGAGCATCTAAATATTTTTATAAGAATGTACTCTCAGAGAGATATGAACTGAATGGTACTTACAAAAAACCAATAGGACCTACCAAGATTTAAATACAGATCACTGTATTCAAAGATCAGAGTGGAGTGGTTACCAATACTCCAAGAAACCACATTCATTAGGGAACATCTAAACATTTTTTTTCTAAAATGTTAGATTCTTAGAAGACACATTTTATTGAAGTTATTGTACATATATTAACATCAATGCTTATTTGGATTACACAGTAAAATTCATATAATTACAAACATTTCTATAACTACCTTTTTTTTAGATTTTAGTACATATTTACAATAATCAGTGATTTAAAAAATGTATTATATGTATAAAAAAAAAGTTTTTATCAATCAAGGACTTAAACTGAAGTTACTAAAATGCACCTGTTCCCACCGAGATTTGAACTCAATTTGCTGGATTCAGAGTACAGAGTGCTAACCATAACACCATGGAATCTCCCTTCTAATAACACATATAAAACTTTCTCTCGGAGTGTAAGATCTTAATTTCTACAAGATACAGAAATATTCATTCAGAGAGATATGTACTACATTGTATTTACAAATAAAACCATTAGGACCTACCAATTTGTATATACAGATTATTGGTTTCAGAGTCCAGAATTGTTAACAGTACACCATGAAAGCTCATTCATATGGTGGCATGTAAAAATTTTTCTCACAGTATAAGATTCTTAGAGGTTACATTTTATTGGAATTATATTACAGATAAACCTGTCTCTGTGTGTATGATTCTTAATGTATGCAATTTATAGATATTTTCTTTCTCAGAGATATGAACTGCATAATACTTACAAAAAAACAATAGGACCTACCAAGATGTAAATACAAATCATGGATTCAGAGTCCAAAATGGTTACAAATACACCAGGAAACCTCATTCATGAGGAAGCATTTAAACAGTTTTTATTAGAATGTACTCTCAGAGAAATATAAACTGAACGGTACTTACAAAAAACCAATAGGACCTACCAAGATTTAAATACAGATCACTGGATTCAAAGATCAGAGTGGTTACCAATACACCAAGAAACCTCATTCACGAGGGAGAGCTAAACATTTTTTTATAAAATGTTAGATTCTTAGAAGACACATTTTATTGCAATTATTGTACATATATTTACATCAACGCTTATTTGGGTTATATAGTAAAATTCATATAATTACATACATTTCTATAACTACCTTTTTTAGCTTTTCGTACATATTTACAAAAATCAGTGATTTAAAAAAATTATTATATGTATGAAAAAGAAGACTTTCTGTCAATCAGGAACTTAAACTAAAGGTACTAAAACACATCAGGTCCCACCGAGATTTGAACTCGGATCGCTGGATTCAGAGTCCAGAGTGCTAACCATTACACCATGGTACCTCTCTTCTAACACCAAATATACAACTTTCTCTTAGAGTGTGAGATCTTATTTTCTACAAGTTACAGGAATAATAATCAGAGAGATAAGTATAATATTGTATTTACAAAAAAAGCCATTAGGACCTACCAAATTTTTATACAGATTATAGGTTTCAGAGTCCAGAATTGTTAACAGTACACAATGAAACCTCATTCATATGGTAGCATGTACATTTTTTTTGTCAGAGTATAAGATTCTTAGTGGATACATTTTATTGGAATTAAATGACAGATAAACCTGTCTCTCAGTGTGTAAGATTCTTAATTTATGCAATTTATAGATATTTTCTTTCTCAGAGATATTAACTGTATTATACTTACAACAAAACCAATAGAAGCTACCAAGATGTAAATATAGATCATGGATTCAGAGTCCAAAATGTTTACCAATACACCATGAAGCCTCATCCATTAGGGAGCATCTAAATATTTTTATAAGAATGTACTCTCAGAGAGATATGAACTGAATGGTACTTACAAAAAACCAATAGGACCTACCAAGATTTAAATACAGATCACTGTATTCAAAGATCAGAGTGGAGTGGTTACTAATACACCAAGAAACCACATTCATTAGGGAACATCTAAAAAAAAATTCTAAAATGTTAGATTCTTAGAAGACACATTTTATTGAAGTTATTGTACATATATTAACATCAATGCTTATTTGGATTACACAGTAAAATTCATATAATTACAAACATTTCTATAACTACCTTTTTTTAGATTTTAGTACATATTTACAATAATCAGTGATTTATAAAATGTATTATATGTATAAAAAAGAAAAGTTTTTGTCAATCAAGGACTTAAACTGAAGGTACTAAAATGCACCTGGTGCCACCGAGATTTGAACTCAATTTACTGGATTCAGAGTACAGAGTGCTAACCATAACACCATGGAATCTCCCTTCTAATAACACATATAAAACTTTCTCTCAGAGTGTAAGATCTTAATTTCTACAAGATACAGAAATATTCATTCAGAGAGATATGTACTACATTGTATTTACAAATAAAACCATTAGGACCTACCAATTTGTATATACAGATTATTGGTTTCAGAGTCCAGAATTGTTAACAGTACACCATGAAAGCTCATTCATATGGTGGCATGTAAAAAATGTTCTCACAGTGTAAGATTCTTAGAGGTTACATTTTATTGGAATTATATTACAGATAAACCTGTCTCTCAGTATGTATGATTCTTAATTTATGCAATTTATAGATATTTTCTTTCTCAGAGATATGAACTGCATAATACTTACAAAAAACAATAGGACCGGGGGCGTGGCCTGGCTAGCATAGAGGAAGGTCGGGTCTCTGCTGAGCTCTGGCTGGCACTGTATTAAAACCCACTTTTTGACCAGATTTGGAGGCCCACCGACAAGGGACTAGTCCCCTAAGCCCCACCACTACACCCAGCACCTGGAGGAAGAAGCTGCGGAATCGGGGGGGCCCTGCGTTGCCCCCTGCGGATTGCGGCCTACCTCCGCCCCAGAAGCCGGGGCCTCGATTTTGGAGCTGTGCCGGCGTTTCCTGGGACCCGGTTCGGCGACCCTGCTGACTCTCCCACCCACCTGAAAGGCTCTCCCTGGCACTGGGGGACTCACCCACCGGGCGCTGATCCTCGCAGGAGACCAGGGACCGGACGATCGGCTGGAGGTAAGGGCCGAGAAGTGTCTGGCTGGCAGCCGGCGGCCATCTTGCGGTTGGCGCTGCCCGGCCTCTAGACTTTACCTGGCCGATTCCCGACCCCTCCAGGCGCCTGCCCTTCCTCCCCCGTCTCACACAACACTGCTAGCAAGATCTAGCAAGATCTCTTCCCCCGCTGGCGGGGATCGACGACCGGGAGTCCTCCGGTGGGCCTAACTCTCACTGATAAGCGGCGGCCATCTTGGGACTGGCAAAGCACACATCTCACTCCCTGACTGGTGCTGGCTGTAACTAAGGCTCCCTCTTGTGGCGAATACTGGTATAGTCAACTCAGCCACTATACTTTATCTCTATAACCCTGCCTGTTCTCTTATCTCCTGAAGCCAGCACCTACTCCAGAGAAAGGCAGACGGAATAGCTCTAGCGGCTGCGTGCGGCGATTATTATAACCCGCACCCAACACTCAGACCACCACAAACACCACGAGATCAGAGACCAGAAGCACTCCCACTACTCTTGCCGCACCACCCTCGGGACAAAACCAGATCCCTTACCCCTCTGGATTAACAGGCCTGATTGTCATCCCGCCCAGCTCAGATCTGTTCCTGCAATCACACCCTCCGGCTTTATGACCTCAGTGACCTCCACAATGTGAGCGCTCTCTAACCTGTCTGTCGCCACTCATGCTTGTCTAAATAACACGAAATATCCATCAATGTGACTGAGCACCCCTGTTTCACTATTACCAGCCGATTGGACCCTCCCCTGAAGCACGTCTCTCCGAGTACTCTAAGTGCGCTGCTACTGACGAGAAATGGCTCCTACAAAAAAAAAGGAGACAATTCCCCCGAAAGTCGCCTACCCCTCGCGAAAATCTCTCCAAATCTCCCCGCTACAAAATGCTCCTTCCCCCTCCGCCACACTGGACCCCTTGGGATCTAGTGTCCTGTCCACAGCTCTCTCAGTTTCGGGAGTAGACTGCGAGTCGGATGCCCCCCTAACCGTGAGATCCCTCTGCCAGATACTTTCCGCCTTCAAGTCTGAACTCTCTAAAGATCTGACCTCTGCCATCCGTGAGGTCAAAACTGAGCTGATATCTCTGGGAGATAGGACGGATCATTTGGAACGCAAGATGGAGGAATTGGTTACCTCCCACAACGACCTACTCTCATCTCACGATCGCCAACAACAAGATCTAGACCAATTCAAATCTAAATTGGCAGATATGGAGGACAGATCAAGGCGGAACAACATCAAAATTCGAGGCATCCCAGACTCAGTCACCAACTCTGAACTGGAAGCCTACGCCACTGTCCTATTCAAGAAACTCCTCCCAAAGGCGGATCCTTCGGAACTCCTGATTGACCGCATTCACCGCCTCCCCAGACCCCGAACTGTCTCATCCGACCTCCCTAAAGACACCCTCCTTCGAGTCCATTTCTTCCCAGTTAAGGAACGCATTATGAGGGCCGCTAGAGAATCCAAAAATTCAGACACTCTGGGGGGACTTCAGTTGTTCCAAGATTTCTCTGCCGCTACCATAGCAAAGAGACGTGCTTTCACCCCTATCACCCTTGCTTTGAGATCCCACGACATCCACTACCGCTGGGGATTCCCAGTTAAACTGATAGTCTCGTATGAAGACTCGACCTACATAATTTCCTCCCTAGATGCAGGTGTAAAATTATTGATGGACTGGGACATTTCCATCTCGAAGCCGTCTTCATCGTCTCGTGCTGCTAACGTCAGCCATGATTGGACGAACACCTGAATCACTGGACTGCCGAGCTGGGTCTTTTCGGAATCCATGCACCAAAACCTCCGAGTCACGGAGGCTGTAGACCTCCTCCCCCCCTAGCGTGGGGAGTTGAAAATATCCTCATTATGCTCTTTTCTACAAATGCAATGTTGTGCCTTATTATAAGTTTGTTTTCCAGGTCTATAAGTTACGGGGTTACTCCCTCACATGTTGTTCAACTGTTGTTATATCTTAAGGGGCGACACTTTGCCCAGTTATTTACTGACACATACTAATTACCTGCCTATGCCCTAGGGTGCATATGTTTCCTAATTAGAGAAGCCTTCAATAGATGCCTATGCCCTAAGGTTACTTTCTCAGAAGTTGTTTTGGAGTGGCGGCGCAGGTTAATCCAGCCCGCCTTCACCTTTTTCTGCACTACTGCATTCCCCAGAATTTTTTTTCCCTTCCCCTGCAGTAGTCATGCAGGTCCAATATACCGGACCTTTTCTTTTCGTTGTTTACCTCTTCCTCTCCTGTTTTAAACCCGACCCATCCACTTCCCGCATGCTCCCCTCCTCCTCAAGCTCCAGACTTGAATCATATCCCTGGCTACCAGTGCCTATTAGCACTCGGAGCAGATACGCTCCAATAGATCTCCATAGACCCCTCTTTCTCATGTCTAATATAGACTTTCAATGTTGAACCTTATATCTCTCAATGTCAAGGGACTGAACTCTCCCAACAAACGTAGGCTGGCCCTCTCCTTCTTCCACCAGCAAAAAGCTGATGTCGTAGCTTTACAAGAAACCCACTTCTCTTCTGTTAATCCCCCCCTCTTTAAAGACAGCCATTTCCCAGTGGGGTACTATGCTAATGGCCCATCCAAAAGAAACGGAGTAGCCATCCTTTTTAACAAAAATGTCTCCTTTTCCCTACACTCTCAACTTTCAGACAAAAATGGCCGATATATTATCATAACTGGCCTCCTCAATGACAAACCGGTTACCCTGGTATCCCTATACGCTCCTAACTCTAACCAGGTCCCCTTTTTGCGAAAATTATTCCTCAATATACGGAATGCTCTAAGGGGATCTTTGGTAGTTTTGGGGGACTTTAACCTTGTTCTAGACCCTAAATTGGACAAGTCCCGCCAATTCCCCCAGCCTGTTCCAACCACTATCTCTGGCCCCTCCCTAGCCTTCCGCAACCTGCTTGCAGAATTCGATTTATACGATGTCTGGAGGACACAATTCCCCTCAGGTCGAGAATACACATTTCACTCCCTTGTCCATAACTCCTACTCCAGAATAGACCTGATTCTATGTGATAAATGGTCTCTCCAGAGAACTAATAACGTAGATATCTTACCAATCACATGGTCGGACCACGCCCCAGTTCTCTGGAAATGGAACCTTCAGGGCAACTACAACCCTCCCCGACAATGGCGCCTTTATCCCTACCTTCTAAATAACCCTTTGTCTAAAAAAATAATCTCTGACTCTATTGACTCCTATTTAACCACTAATTCTCCCCAAGATACCTCTCCTATCAATCACTGGTGTGCTTTTAAAGCCGTCACCCGTGGAGCCGCCATTCAGGCCGGAGCCACTCTCAAAAAACAAGCCCTTCAAAAGCAGAAGACTCTGGAGGCTGACCTGTTAGACCTTGAGACTAAGAATAGGGCCCATCCCTCCAAAACACTTAAAACTGAGATCTCTAATGTCCGAGGACAACTACAAAAGCTACTCCTCGCACGCACCCAAGCGGCCTTGAATAGAATGCGCCACAAGTTTTACCTGCTAGGAAATAAAACTGGCAAAATGCTTGCGCGCAAACTCCGCGTTCAGCAAGCCAGAAATAGAATTAAATGTATTTATTCTCCCACCAAACAAAAGATCTTGAACCCAAAAGATATAACGAACCAATTTGCAAGCTATTACGCCAAATTATACAACTTAGCAACTGACCCGTCCACCCCACAACCCTCCCCTCCGTCTATCTCGTCCTTCCTAGATGACCTTTCCCTCCCTACTCTTACGCAGGACCAGCTCTCTTCTCTGAATGCCCCTTGGTCGGCGGATGAAATCTCTACAACTATTAGATCCACACCCAGGAATAAAGCCCCCGGCCCAGACGGCTTTGTCTCTGACTTCTATACTACTTTCCATGACGTCCTTTCTCCCCTCCTGACCTCGCTATACAATACATTCTCAGATCGAGGCTCCCTTCCCCCAGAACTCTTAGAAGCGCGTATTGTTACTATTCCTAAGCCCGGCAAAGACCCCGCCCACGTACACAACTACCGACCAATAGCGCTACTAAACTGCGACATCAAACTATACGCCAAAATGATTGCAACACGCATTAACAAATTCCTACCCTCACTGATACACCCGGATCAGACTGGCTTCGTCCCTGGGAGACAAGCGTCTGACAACACACGTCGGGTCTTCAACCTGATAGACTCCCTATCTGAAGACCAGGGCCTTCTCTTGCTTTCGTTAGACGCAGAGAAGGCTTTTGACAGATTAAACTGGACATACATGCGCCAAACCCTCCTTAGATTCGGATTTAGGGATCGTATTCTTTCCTCTATTTTAGCGTTATACAGCTTCCCCACGGCCCGGGTGTTCAATGGAGGCTTCCTATCCGACCCTTTCCCTATTACAAATGGCACCAGGCAAGGCTGTCCCCTATCCCCCCTGATCTTCGTCCTATCAATTGAACCCCTAGCAGCTAAAATAAGAGACAATCCCAACATTCCGGCGATTCAGTTCGGTTCATCCCTCCATAAACTGAGCCTCTTTGCAGACGATGTCCTCCTATTTATCTCCAACCCCACTACAACTCTTCCAGTCTTACACTCTGTCCTAGAAGCCTTCAGCCTCGCTTCTTACTATAAACTAAACACTACTAAAACGGACGCCCTCCCCTTCAATTTATCTCACTCCACCCCAGCACTCCAAACTACCTTTCCATATAACTGGCGAACTCATACAATTAAATACCTGGGTATCAACATCCCTATCTCCACTACAGACGCCTTCTCTGCCAACTTAACCCCCTTGATGAAGTCATTAGAAGCACTTACGAAAGCCTGGTCATCCTATGAGGTCTCTTGGCTGGGACGAATGGCGGCATTTAAAATGTCCCTACTCCCTAAACTAATGTATCTCTTCCGAACTATACCATACCCCTTCCCAAAGAAAGCCATCCAAACTTGTTCCTCTATCATGACTAAGTATATCTGGTCTGCAAAACCACCCTTAATGGCTCTTTCAAGAATGACCTTGCCAAGAGCGTTTGGGGGTCTTAATATACCTAATATTCTTCTATACCAAGAAGCCTCCCTCCTAGCCCCCATTAAATACTATTTCTCAACCCAATTGCACAGTGGTTGGATGGAGCTGGAGCAAATTCGATCAAACCCAATCCCCCTAGCTGACCTTTTCCGTATCCCAAAATCGCTCCGACCTACGCAACCGTCCCTCCTTCCCTCCACGCAAGCTGCTTTACAAACCTGGGACTCCCTATCGACCTCCCTAACATCGCCCATTTCCCATATTTCCCAGATATCCATCACCACATTAGCATCGATGATTCCACATCTCAACCTATCCAAATGGAGACGCGCAGGAGTATTTTCCCTAGGAGACCTCCTCGATGGACTTTCACTAAAATCTTTTTCTACTCTCCAGTCACATTACTCTCTTCCAGCTACAGAACTCTTCCACTATGTGCAAGTAGCACACTCGTGGAAGACGATTCCTCCTACCTACGCAACGCTCCACACATCCTCACATACTCTCTTTTCTCGTCTCTCCTTACCAGATTCCAAAGGCGACATCACATACTGGTATAAACTTCGGATTACCCCTACCTCTCCTTCCAAGTCAAACGCCCAAAAGAAATGGGAACAGGACCTAGGAAAAACCCTATCTCCAAACGACTGGCGTCAAATCTTTTTAACCTCGCACTCCATGTCCCAGTGCCTAAACCACACTGAAATGCATATTAAACTAGTGAACAGACTATACCAAACCCCGGACCGAATACATAAATTCTGGCCCTCTCACAGTAATAAATGCTGGAGACTATGCGGCTCGGTAGGACATGTCTTCCACATATTCTGGTCGTGCCCAAAGATCACTAAATACTGGTTAGATGTATTTGAGCTAATAAACAAAGTTCTGTCCACCCACCTAGCTCCAGACCCAACTCTAGCATTATTACAAGTCGTCCCCGCTTCAATAACGCCACCTGCCAGATATGTCCTGGGCCACATCCTGATAGCCGCTCGAGCAAACCTAGCCCAAATGTGGAAACAATCCACCCCCCCTACCCTGCTAAGAGTTATACATAAGATAAACCACCATTTCCATATGGAGACAGATTCAGCTTCCTCCTCCCCCAACTTCTCTTCCCTCAAAACGCGCTGGCTCGCGTGGCAAACCTTTATTTCCTCGATTGAAGGGTCTCAGTATCTTCATAAATCCACCTCACCCCCACTTAGCCCATTCGGGATCTAAAATACAACACCTATCATCACACCCCCCATTACCTAGGCAGTTACACCTTCCCCTCCCTGTTAAGAGTCGACCCCTACTAGGTCTCCCCCCAATACCATCTTCTAAAGCGTACCTATAACTTCTGCTCAACAGGATTAGGCCACTACTACCTTACTGCAATGTATAGTTTTTCTATATGTCCCAACTTCTCTGTTCTCTGATGTATTATGTATACAAGGCTCCGATGTAACACTCTCCAATTCTAGTCTGGACCCCTATTCTCCCCCCCCCCTCCCTCTTTCTTCTACATCCCTACCATACCGACCCTTACACTGTGTTGATGTATCACCCCCCCTTTTTTCTTCGTTCTGTACCCCATAAAAATGTTTATCTTTTCAATAAAAACTATTGATTAAAAAAAAAAAAAACAATAGGACCTACCAAGATGTTAATACAAATCATGGATTCAGAGTCTAAAATGGTTACAAATACACCAGGAAACCTCATTCATGAGGAAGCATTTAAACAGTTTTTATTAGAATGTACTCTCAGAGAAATATAAACTGAACGGTACTTACAAAAAACCAATAGGACCTACCAAGATTTAAATACAGATCACTGGATTCAAAGATCAGAGTGGTTACCAATACACCAAGAAACCTCATTCACGAGGGAGAGCTAAACATTTTTTTCTAAAATGTTAGATTCTTAGAAGACACATTTTATTGCAGTAATTGTACATATATTTACATCAACGCTTATTTGGGTTATATAGTAAAATGCATATAATTACATACATTTCTATAACTACCTTTTTTAGCTTTTCGTACATATTTACAAAAATCAGTGATTTAAAAAAATTATTATATGTATGAAAAAGAAGACTTTCTGTCAATCAGGAACTTAAACTGAAGGTACTAAAACACATCAGGTCCCACCGAGATTTGAACTCGGATCACTGGATTCAGAGTCCAGAGTGCTAACCATTACACCATAGAACCTCTCTTCTAACACCACATATATAAATTTCTCTTAGAGTGTGAGATCTTATTTTCTACAAGTTACAGGAATAATAATCAGAGAGATAAGTATTACATTGTATTTACAAAAAAAGCCATTAGGACCTACCAAATTTTGATACAGATTATAGGTTTCAGAGTCCAGAATTGTTAACAGTACACAATGAAACCTCATTCATATGGTAGCATGTACATTTTTGGTCAGAGTATAAGATTCTTAGTGGATACATTTTATTGGAATTAAATGACAGATAAACCTGTCTCTCAGTGTGTAAGAGTCTTAATTTATGCAATTTATAGATATTTTCTTTCTCAGAGATATTAACTGTATTGTACTTACAACAAAACCAATATAACCTACCAAGATGTAAATATAGATCATGGATTCAGAGTCCAAAATGTTTACCAATACACCATGAAACCTCATCTATTAGGGAGCATCTAAATATTTTTATAAGAATGTACTCTCAGAGAGATATGAACTGAATGGTACTTACAAAAAACCAATAGGACCTACCAAGATTTAAATACAGATCACTGTATTCAAAGATCAAAGTGGAGTGGTTACCAATACACCAAGAAACCACATTCATTAGGGAACATCTAAACATTTTTTTCTAAAATGTTAGATTCTTAGAAGACACATTTTATTGAAGTTATTGTACATATATTAACATCAATGCTTATTTGGATTACACAGTAAAATTCATATAATTACAAACATTTCTATTACTACCATTTTTTAGATTTTAGTACATATTTACAATAATCAGTGATTTAAAAAAAATGTATTATATGTATAAAAAAAAAGTTTTTATCAATCAAGGACTTGGATTGGACACTCTTTATTATGTGTAGCAAAATAGACCATATAATCAGAATAGTTATTTTAACAGCAAATCAGTTGTAGCAAAGATGGGATGGAGAGGTTTTTTCATAGGCACTTTTCCTCCAACTTATAAGGGTTACAACATTTTAAATGTATGATCAAAGGAGGAAACATCCCCCCATATAATATAATATATATAGAACTCGAGGATGGCATTAATAATATATGACACATATACAAATTAGTTGCAGCATGCTTCTATATGTTTGGTCACTATCACACGTTTTTCACTCAATTTTATTTATTAATACATTTTTTCACATTTGACACTAATGATGTCATTCACGTTTTTCTTCTTTTTAGAGCATCCTAGTTTATCACGTATTTCCAATAATTTTAATGTATACATTTTCCCCTTATTATATACACTTCAGCTTCACTTTTCAAAACTTCACACTCATTTTCACTATTAAAATTATTAAAATTATTAATATTATTCATCTCACAGGAAACTCATCTTTCCTTATCACATCACATACATAATCACATTCATTTTCTTTTACTTTATTCACCACATATTTTTATTATATGTAAATACAATATTTTAATACTATATAAATTTAACTTCTGATCTGGTACAACATAAGAATCACGATTCAGCATATCACAGTTCTCTTAACATCATATATATTATATTCCATTTGAATGCATATAGTGAGCTGGTGGGAACCACCGAAGGGGTCTCCTCCCAATCCATCTTTTCTTTGTCATTTTAATTATCTCTCATAATAACAAGACCAGAAGCCACATCTAAGTGAGAAGAAACTACATTTAAATCTAAGAATCTAGTTTCTACGAGGCTTCAATGTACTTATACAGATTTACAAGAATTACGTCAATACAGACCAGTGATTGGCCTAGACCTACCATGTGACTCAGGACGAGTTACGTTGCGTTCCATCTGGATTGTAATCAAACAAGGAATGCGGTCCATTGCAATCTAAGACGGCCAATAGACCATGTGGTGCGAATTATGATCAGGGATTGGTGGGACGTTTTGTTAAAAACATCCCGGAACGGCCAATCGGGTTTGCCTGGTTAAAGCAATTGCGAAACGTGCACGTCGGCGTTTCAGAGCGGTGCTGACAAGCCCGCTCACACTGATCACAGTGCAGTGAAAAAATGCTCGAATAATTAGAAAAAGGATAGATGAGAGATTAGAGATGGATGTTAATAGTAGGATTTAATGTTATGTAGGGAGTATATAAATGCAGCAACTGTTTAGGTACTATACAGAGCAGTGCAGCCATGATATAGATGTGATATATAGCCAGTTAATGAGGATTAATTACCCTTAGATAATTAATGTGAACAAGGGGTAGCGGATTATAGGCAACCCTTAGGATTTACATTTAGTTATACTTGTGTGATACGGATCGTTCCCCTTATACCCATTGAATATTAACGAAGTAGTACATCCCATTTGCCAACACCAATTAATAATTATACACTAAGATTGAGACATGTGCAAGATGGTTCCAATTTAACCTATTAACATCATTGGGGCACGGCATTATATGGATATGATTTAGTTGAAACATTCGCTGTACACACGGGACATGTCATGCGCTGATTTTTAATTAGCGGCATATACAGACCCGTAATACAATTACATTCATTGGGTAGGGCTTTGTAAATTGCTACCATAAGGTCACACATATAGATTCCTAATTACCGGCATACACAGACCTGCAGTACAATTATACCCACTGATCAGGGCTGTGTAATTAGGGCTGTGGAAATCATTATTATAAGGTCACACATATTGGACCAATATAGCAATTCAGGGTGCCCTGTTAGTAACATTAACAGGTCCATATTACAAATCCATGGATATGTTTCAATTTAAACATCGGCCATGCACATGGGGCATGTCTTGTGTTGATTTTTAATTAACGGTATACACAGACCTGCAGTATAATTATATTCACTGACCAGGGCTGTGCAAATTGCTATAGTAAAGTCACACGTATTCAAACTGATATAGCAATCTGGCGATGCCCATTTAGCAAAACCAATAGGTGCATATCGTAAACCCATTACCACTGCGGCTCCTAATAGACACGGAGCTTACAACTCTGGAGGTTATATATTTTGAGTTCACAAGTTAATGAACATGAGTGCAGTGGCAATTAAAAAGTAAAGTAATTTACACTGTATGGTGAGTTAGGGAATTATCAATTACTTCTGTTTACACAAGCAAGAACTGTAACAACTGTATGAGGGGATAAGCAATATAGCTATCACGTGTCCAGACTTCATTCCAGATATAATAACTATTGTAGTATTCATGGGGAATCTGGATACGGGGAATACCAGTAGCTGTTGTAATAATTAATCAGGTCCATATTACAAATCCATGGATATGTTTCAATATAAACATCGGCCATACACATGGGGCACGTCTTGTGTTGATTTTTAATTAACAGTATACACAGACCTGCAGTACAATTATATTCACTGATCAGGTGCTGTGCAAATTGCTACAGTAAAGTCACACGTATTCAAACTGATATAGCAATCTGGCGATGCCCCTTTAGTAAAACCAATAGGTTCATATTGTAAACCTACTACCACTGCGGCTCCTAATAGACACGGAGCTTACAACTCTGGAGGTTATATATTTTGGGTTCACAAGTTAATGAACATGAGTGCAGTGGCAATTAAAAAGTAAAGTAATTTACACTGTATGGTGAGTTAGGGAATTATCAATTACTTCTGTTTACACAAGCAAGAACTGTAACAACTGTATGAGGGGATAAGCAATATAGCTATCACGTGTCCAGACTTCATTCCAGATATAATAACTATTGTAGTATTCATGGGGAATCTGGATACGGGGAATACCAGTAGCTGCTTGTAATAATTAATCAGGTCCATATTACAAATCCATGGATATGTTTCAATATAAACATCGGCCATACACATGGGGCACGTCTTGTGTTGATTTTTAATTAACGGTATACACAGACCTGCAGTACAATTATATTCACTGATCAGGTGCTGTGCAAATTGCTACAGTAAAGTCACACGTATTCAAACTGATATAGCAATCTGGCGATGCCCCTTTAGTAAAACCAATAGGTTCATATTGTAAACCGACTACCACTGCGGCTCCTAATAGACACGGAGCTTACAACTCTGGAGGTTATATATTTTGGGTTCACAAGTTAATGAACATGAGTGCAGTGGCAATTAAAAAGTAAAGTAATTTACACTGTATGGTGAGTTAGGGAATTATCAATAACTTCTGTTGACACGAGCATGAACTGTAACAACTGTATGAGGGGATAAGCAATATAGCTATCACGTGTCCAGACTTTATTCCAGATATAATAATTATTGTAGTATTCATGGGGAATCTGGATATGGGGAATACCAGTAGCTGCTTGAAATAATTAATAGCAACTGGCTCAGATAGCCACAATACCAGTGGCAATATTTGTAATAAATAAGGGAATTAATGATGGTTGCAGGGTTTTTCTAGAGTGTCCTTTAAAAATACTTATTGTTTTGACATTATTCACAGTATCAGGACCTTAGATACCCCCCCTTTTTGTCATCCATGTGAGAAGTTCATGTTATCCAATCCTACATACAGTTATTATACTACATCCATTGCTCTCCAATTGAAAATCTATTATATAAATAAATGAAGCAGAAAATTCAGGCACAGTGAATCAGCTTTTATTCTGTTTATAATATTGAATTTATTCATTAAATTCACACAAATCCATAAAACACACTTTTTCCATTTATGTTTCTCAATTGCTAACAATTTTTAAGATAGTATTAATAAAAGTTAGATTTTAACATGATATGTTCACAATAAGAGTAAATGTAAAATCTCTTCTTCTTTTCTAAGTGCGCCAACAAAAGAGACAATCTTTTTCTGTTCTGTGTTGTTATGTATAAAAAAGAAAAGTTTTTGTCAATCAAGGACTTAAACTGAAGGTACTAAAATAAACCTGTTCCCACTGAGATTTGAACTCAATTTACTGGATTCAGAGTACAGAGTGCTAACCATAACACCATGGAATCTCCCTTCTAATAACACATATAAAACTTTCTCTCAGAGTGTAAGATCTTAATTTCTACAAGATACAGAAATATTCATTCAGAGAGATATGTACTACATTGTATTTACAAATAAAACCATTAGGACCTACCAATTTGTATATACAGATTATTGGTTTCAGAGTCCAGAATTGTTAACAGTACACCATGAAAGCTCATTCATATGGTGGCATGTAAAAATTTTTCTCACAGTATAAGATTCTTAGAGGTTACATTTTATTGGAATTATATTACAGATAAACCTGTCTCTCAGTGTGTATGATTCTTAATTTATGCAATTTATAGATATTTTTTTTCTCAGAGATATGAACTGCATAATACTTACAAAAAAACAATAGGACCTACCAAGATGTAAATACAAATCATGGATTCAGAGTCCAAAATGGTTACAAATACACCAGGAAACCTCATTCATGAGGAAGCATTTAAACAGTTTTTATTAGAATGTACTCTCAGAGAAATATAAACTGAACGGTACTTACAAAAAACCAATAGGACCTACCAAGATTTAAATACAGATCACTGGATTCAAAGATCAGAGTGGTTACCAATACACCAAGAAACCTCATTCATGAGGGAGAGCTAAACATTTTTTTCTAAACTGTTAGATTCTTAGAAGACACATTTTATTGCAATTATTGTACATATATTTACATCAACGCTTATTTGGGTTATATAGTAAAATTCATATAATTACATACATTTCTATAACTACCTTTTTTAGCTTTTCGTACATATTTACAAAAATCAGTGATTTAAAAATTATTATATGTATGAAAAAGAAGACTTTCTGTCAATCAGGAACTTAAACTGAAGGTACTAAAACACATCAGGTCCCACCGAGATTTGAACTCGGATCGCTGGATTCAGAGTCCAGAGTGCTAACCATTACACCATAGAACCTCTCTTCTAACACCACATATATAAATTTCTCTTAGAGTGTGAGATCTTATTTTCTACAAGTTACAGGAATAATAATCAGAGAGATAAGTATTACATTGTATTTACAAAAAAAGCCATTAGGACCTACCAAATTTTGATACAGATTATAGGTTTCAGAGTCCAGAATTGTTAACAGTACACAATGAAACCTCATTCATATGGTAGCATGTACATTTTTGGTCAGAGTATAAGATTCTTAGTGGATACATTTTATTGGAATTAAATGACAGATAAACCTGTCTCTCAGTGTGTAAGAGTCTTAATTTATGCAATTTATAGATATTTTCTTTCTCAGAGATATTAACTGTATTGTACTTACAACAAAACCAATAGAACCTACCAAGATGTAAATATAGATCATGGATTCAGAGTCCAAAATGTTTACCAATACACCATGAAACCTCATCCATTAGGGAGCATCTAAATATTTTTATAAGAATGTACTCTCAGAGAGATATGAACTGAATGGTACTTACAAAAAACCAATAGGACCGACCAAGATTTAAATACAGATCACTGTATTCAAAGATCAAAGTGGAGTGGTTACCAATACACCAAGAAACCACATTCATTAGGGAACATCTAAACATTTTTTTCTAAAATGTTAGATTCTTAGAAGACACATTTTATTGAAGTTATTGTACATATATTAACATCAATGCTTATTTGGATTACACAGTAAAATTCATATAATTACAAACATTTCTATAACTACCTTTTTTTAGATTTTAGTACATATTTACAATAATCAGTGATTTAAAAAAATGTATTATATGTATAAAAAAAAAGTTTTTATCAATCAAGGACTTGGATTGGACACTCTTTATTATGTGTAGCAAAATAGACAATATAATCAGAATAGTTATTTTAACAGCGAATCAGTTGTAGCAAAGATGGGATGGAGATGTTTTTTCATAGGCACTTTTCCTCCAACTTATAAGGGTTACAACATTTTAAATGTATGATCAAAGCAGGAAACATCCCCCCATATAATATAATATATATAGAACTCGAGGATGGCATTAATAATATATGACACATATACAAATTAGTTGCAGCATGCTTCTATATGTTTGGTCACTATCGCACGTTTTTCACTCAATTTTATTTATTAATACATTTTTTCACATTTGACACTAATGATGTCATTCACGTTTTTCTTCTTTTTAGAGCATCCTAGTTTATCACGTATTTCCAATAATTTTAATGTATACATTTTCCCCTTATTATATACACTTCAGCTTCACTTTTCAAAACTTCACACTCATTTTCACTATTAAAATTATTAAAATTATTAATGTTATTCATCTCACAGGAAACTCATCTTTCCTTATCACATCACATACATAATCACATTCATTTTCTTTTACTTTATTCACCACATATTTTTATTATATGTAAATACAATATTTTAATACTATATAAATTTAACTTCTGATCTGGTACAACATAAGAATCACGATTCAGCATATCACAGTTCTCTTTACATCATATATATTATATTCCATTTGAATGCATATAGTGAGCTGGTGGGAACCACCGAAGGGGTCTCCTCCCAATCCATCTTTTCTTTGTCATTTTAATTATCTCTCATAATAACAAGACCAGAAGCCACATCTAAGTGAGAAGAAACTACATTTAAATCTAAGAATCTAGTTTCTACGAGGCTTCAATGTACTTATACAGATTTACAAGAATTACGTCAATACAGACCAGTGATTGGCCTAGACCTACCATGTGACTCAGGACGAGTTACTTTGCGTTCCATCTGGATTGTAATCAAACAAGGAATGTGGTCCATTGCAATCTAAGACGGCCAATAGACCATGTGGTGCGAATTATGATCAGGGATTGGTGGGACGTTTTGTTAAAAACATCCCGGTACGGGCAATCGGGTTTGCCTGGTTAAAGCAATTGCGAAACGTGCACGTCGGCGTTTCAGAGCGGTGCTGACAAGCCCGCTCACACTGATCACAGTGCAGTGAAAAAATGCTCGAATAATTAGAAAAAGGATAGATGAGAGATTAGAGATGGATGTTAATAGTAGGATTTAATGTTATGTAGGGAGTATATAAATGCAGCAACTGTTTAGGTACTATACAGAGCAGTGCAGCCATGATATAGATGTGATATATAGCCAGTTAATGAGGATTAATTACCCTTAGATAATTAATGTGAACAAGGGGTAGCGGATTATAGGCAACCCTTAGGATTTACATTTAGTTATACTTGTGTGATACGGATCGTTCCCCTTATACCCATTGAATATTAACGAAGTAGTACATCCCATTTGCCAACACCAATTAATAATTACACACTAAGATTGAGACATGTGCAAGATGGTTCCAATTTAACCTATTAACATCATTGGGGCACGGCATTATATGGATATGATTTAGTTGAAACATTCGCTGTACACACGGGACATGTCATGCGCTGATTTTTAATTAGCGGCATATACAGACCCGTAATACAATTACATTCATTGGGTAGGGCTTTGTAAATTGCTACCATAAGGTCACACATATAGATTCCTAATTACCGGCATACACAGACCTGCAGTACAATTATACCCACTGATCAGGGCTGTGTAATTAGGGCTGTGGAAATCATTATTATAAGGTCATACATATTGGACCAATATAGCAATTCAGGGTGCCCTGTTAGTAACATTAACAGGTCCATATTACAAATCCATGGATATGTTTCAATTTAAACATCGGCCATGCACATGGGGCACGTCTTGTGTTGATTTTTAATTAACGGTATACACAGACCTGCAGTATAATTATATTCACTGACCAGGGCTGTGCAAATTGCTATAGTAAAGTCACACGTATTCAAACTGATATAGCAATCTGACGATGCCCCTTTAGCAAAACCAATAGGTTCATATCGTAAACCCATTACCACTGCGGCTCCTAATAGACACGGAGCTTACAACTCTGGAGGTTATATATTTTGGGTTCACAAGTTAATGAACATGAGTGCAGTGGCAATTAAAAAGTAAAGTAATTTACACTGTATGGTGAGTTAGGGAATTATCAATTACTTCTGTTTACACGAGCAAGAACTGTAACAACTGTATGAGGGGATAAGCAATATAGCTATCACGTGTCCAGACTTCATTCCAGATATAATAACTATTGTAGTATTCATGGGGAATCTGGATACGGGGAATACCAGTAGCTGCTTGTAATAATTAATCAGGTCCATATTACAAATCCATGGATATGTTTCAATATAAACATCGGCCATACACATGGGGCACGTCTTGTGTTGATTTTTAATTAACGGTATACACAGACCTGCAGTACAATTATATTCACTGATCAGGTGCTGTGCAAATTGCTACAGTAAAGTCACACGTATTCAAACTGATATAGCAATCTGGCGATGCCCCTTTAGTAAAACCAATAGGTTCATATTGTAAACCTACTACCACTGCGGCTCCTAATAGACACGGAGCTTACAACTCTGGAGGTTATATATTTTGTGTTCACAAGTTAATGAACATGAGTGCAGTGGCAATTAAAAAGTAAAGTAATTTACACTGTATGGTGAGTTAGGGAATTATCAATAACTTCTGTTGACACGAGCATGAACTGGAACAACTGTATGAGGGGATAAGCAATATAGCTATCACGTGTCCAGACTTTATTCCAGATATAATAATTATTGTAGTATTCATGGGGAATCTGGATATGGGGAATACCAGTAGCTGCTTGTAATAATTAATAGCAACTGGCTCAGATAGCCACAATACCAGTGGCAATATTTGTAATAAATAAGGGAATTAATGATGGTTGCAGGGTTTTTCTAGAGTGTCCTTTAAAAATACTTATTGTTTTGACATTATTCACAGTATCAGGACCTTAGATACCCCCCCTTTTTGCCATCCATGTGAGAAGTTCATGTTATCCAATCCTACATATAGTTATTATACTACATCCATTGCTCTCCAATTGAAAATCTATGATATAAATCATGGGTCTTCATCCTGTTGCCCTCCAGCTGCTGTGAAACTACACATCCCAGCATGCCCTGCCACAGTTTTGCTATTAAGGTATGCTAAAACTGAGGCAGGGCATGCTGGGATGTGTAGTTCCACAGCAGCTGGAGGGTCGCAGGTTGAAGACCCATGATATAAATAAATGAAGCAGAAAATTCAGGCACAGTGAATCAGCTTTTATTCTGTTTATAATATTGAATTTATTCATTAAATTCACACAAATCCATAAAACACACTTTTTCCATTTATGTTTCTCAATTGCTAACAATTTTTAAGATAGTATTAATAAAAGTTAGATTTTAACATGATATGTTCACAATAAGAGTAAATGTAAAATCTCTTCTTCTTTTCTAAGTGCGCCAACAAAAGAGACAATCTTTTTCTGTCCTGTGTTGTTATGTATAAAAAAGAAAAGTTTTTGTCAATCAAGGACTTAAACTGAAGGTACTAAAATAAACCTGTTCCCACTGAGATTTGAACTCAATTTACTGGATTCAGAGTACAGAGTGCTAACCATAACACCATGGAATCTCCCTTCTAATAACACATATAAAACTTTCTCTCAGAGTGTAAGATCTTAATTTCTACAAGATACAGAAATATTCATTCAGAGAGATATGTACTACATTGTATTTACAAATAAAACCATTAGGACCTACCAATTTGTATATACAGATTATTGGTTTCAGAGTCCAGAATTGTTAACAGTACACCATGAAAGCTCATTCATATGGTGGCATGTAAAAAAATTTCTCACAGTGTAAGATTCTTAGAGGTTACATTTTATTGGAATTATATTACCGATAAACCTGTCTCTCAGTGTGTATGATTCTTAATTTATGCAATTTATAGATATTTTCTTTCTCAGAGATATGAACTGCCTAATACTTACAAAAAACAATAGGACCTACCAAGATGTGAATACAAATCATGGATTCAGAGTCCAAAATGGTTACAAATACACCAGGAAACCTCATTCATGAGGAAGCATTTAAACAGTTTTTATTAGAATGTACTCTCAGAGAAATATAAACTGAACGGTACTTACAAAAAACCAATAGGACCTACCAAGATTTAAATACAGATCACTGGATTCAAAGATCAGAGTGGTTACCAATACACCAAGAAACCTCATTCACGAGGGAGAGCTAAACATTTTTTTCTAAATTGTTAGATTCTTAGAAGACACATTTTATTGCAATTATTGTACATATATTTACATCAACGCTTATTTGGGTTATATAGTAAAATTCATATAATTACATACATTTCTATAACTACCTTTTTTAGCTTTTCGTACATATTTACAAAAATCAGTGATTTAAAAAAATGATTATATGTATGAAAAAGAAGACTTTCTGTCAATCAAGAACTTAAACTGAAGGTACTAAAACATATCAGGTCCCACCGAGATTTGAACTCGGATCTCTGGATTCAGAGTCCAGAGTGCTAACCATTACACCATGGAACCTCTCTTCTAACACCACATATACAACTTTCTCTTACAGTGTGAGATCTTATTTTCTACAAGTTACAGGAATAATAATCATAGAGATAGGTATTACATTGTACTTACAAAAAAAGCCATTAGGACCTACCAAATTTTTATACAGATTATAGGTTTCAGAGTCCAGAATTGTTAACAGTACACAATGAAACCTCATTCATATGGTAGCATGTACATTTTATTGTCAGAGTATAAGATTCTTAGTGGATACATTTTATTGGAATTAAATGACAGATAAACCTGTCTCTCAGTGTGTAAGATTCTTAATTTATGCAATTTATAGATATTTTCTTTCTCAGAGATATTAACTGTATTGCACTTACAACAAAACCAATAGAACCTACCAAGATGTAAATATAGATCATGGATTCAGAGTCCAAAATGTTTATCAATACACCACGAAACCTCATCCATTAGGGAGCATCTAAATATTTTTATAAGAATGTACTCTCAGAGAGATATGAACTGAATGGTACTTACAAAAAACCAATAGGACCTACCAAGATTTAAATACAGATCACTGTATTCAAAGATCAGAGTGGAGTGGTTACCAATACACCAAGAAACCACATTCATTAGGGAACATCTAAACATTTTTTTCTAAAATGTTAGATTCTTAGAAGACACATTTTATTGCAATTATTGTACATATATTAACATCAATGCTTATTTGGATTACACAGTAAAATTCATATAATTACAAACATTTCTATAACTACCTTTTTTTAGATTTTAATACATATTTACAACAATCAGTGATTTAAAAAATGTATTATATGTATAAAAAAGAAAAGTTTTTATCAATCAAGGACTTAAACTGAAGGTACTAAAATGCACCTGTTCCCACCGAGATTTGATCTCAATTTACTGGATTCAGAGTACAGAGTGCTAACCATAACACCATGGAATCTCCCTTCTAATAACACATATAAAACTTTCTCTAAGAGTGTAAGATCTTAATTTCTACAAGATACAGAAATATTCATTCAGAGAGATATGTACTACATTGTATTTACAAATAAAACCATTAGGACCTACCAATTTGTATATACAGATCATTGGTTTCAGAGTCCAGAATTGTTAACAGTACACCATGAAAGCTCATTCATATGGTGGCATGTAAAAAAATTTCTCACAGTGTAAGATTCTTAGAGGTTACATTTTATTGGAATTATATTACAGATAAACCTGTCTCTCAGTGTGTATGATTCTTAATTTATGCAATTTATAGATATTTTCTTTCTCAGAGATATGAACTGCATAATACTTACAAAAAAACAATAGGACCTACCAAGATGTAAATACAAATCATGGATTCAGAGTCCAAAATGGTTACAAATACACCAGGAAACCTCATTCATGAGGAAGCATTTAAACAGTTTTTATTAGAATGTACTCTCAGAGAAATATAAACTGAACGGTACTTACAAAAAACCAATAGGACCTACCAAGATTTAAATACAGATCACTGGATTCAAAGATCAGAGTGGTTACCAATACACCAAGAAACCTCATTCACGAGGGAGAGCTAAACATTTTTTTATAAAATGTTAGATTCTTAGAAGACACATTTTATTGCAATTATTGTACATATATTTACATCAACGCTTATTTGGGTTATATAGTAAAATTCATATAATTACATACATTTCTATAACTACCTTTTTTAGCTTTTCGTACATATTTACAAAAATAAGTGATTTAAAAAAATTATTATATGTATGAAAAAGAAGACTTTCTGTCAATCAGGAACTTAAACTGAAGGTACTAAAACACATCAGGTCCCACCGAGATTTGAACTCGGATCTCTGGATTCAGAGTCCAGAGTGCTAACCATTACACCATGGAACCTCTCTTATAACACCAAATATACAACTTACTCTTAGAGTGTGAGATCTTATTTTCTACAAGTTACAGGAATAATAATCAGAGAGATAAGTATTACATTGTATTTACAAAAAAAAGCCATTAGGACCTACCAAATTTTGATACAGATTATAGGTTTCAGAGTCCAGAATTGTTAACAGTACACAATAAAACCTCATTCATATGGTAGCAAGTACATTTTTTTGTCAGAGTATAAGATTCTTAGTGGATACATTTTATTGGAATTAAATGACAGATAAACCTGTCTCTCAGTGTGTAAGATTCTTAATTTATGCAATTTATAGATATTTTCTTTCTCAGAGATATTAACTGTTTTGTACTTACAACAAAACCAATAGAACCTACCAAGATGTAAATATAGATCATGGATTCAGAGTCCAAAATGTTTACCAATACACCATGAAACCACATCCATTAGGGAGCATCTAAATATTTTTTATAAGAATGTACTCTCAGAGAGATATGAACTGAATGGTACTTACAAAAAACCAATAGGACCTACCAAGATTTAAATACAGATCACTGTATTCAAAGATCAGAGTGGAGTGGTTACTAATACACCAAGAAACCACATTCATTAGGGAACATCTAAAAAAAAATTCTAAAATGTTAGATTCTTAGAAGACACATTTTATTGAAGTTATTGTACATATATTAACATCAATGCTTATTTGGATTACACAGTAAAATTCATATAATTACAAACATTTCTATAACTACCTTTTTTTTAGATTTTAGTACATATTTACAATAATCAGTGATTCAAAAAAAATGTATTATATGTATAAAAAAAAAAAAGTTTTTATCAATCAAGGACTTGGATTAGACACTCTTTATTATGTGTAGCAAAATAGACAATATAATCAGAATAGTTATTTTAACAGCGAATCAGTTGTAGCAAAGATGGGATGGAGAGGTTTTTTCATAGGCACTTTTCCTCCAACTTATAAGGGTTACAACATTTTAAATGTATGATCAAAGGAGGAAACATCCCCCCATATAATATAATATATATCGAACTCGAGGATGGCATTAATAATATATGACACATATACAAATTAGTTGCAGCATGCTTCTATATGTTTGGTCACTATCACACGTTTTTCACTCAATTTTATTTATTAATACATTTTTTCACATTTGACACTAATGATGTCATTCACGTTTTTCTTCTTTTTAGAGCAATAATTTTAATGTATACATTTTCCCCTTATTATATACACTTCAGCTTCACTTTTCAAAACTTCACACTCATTTTCACTATTAAAATTATTAAAATTATTAATATTATTCATCTCACAGGAAACTCATCTTTCCTTATCACATCACATACATAATCACATTCATTTTCTTTTACTTTATTCACCACATATTTTTATTATATGTAAATACAATATTTTAATACTATATAAATTTAACTTCTGATCTGGTACAACATAAGAATCACGATTCAGCATATCACAGTTCTCTTTACATCATATATATTATATTCCATTTGAATGCATATAGTGAGCTGGTGGGAACCACCGAAGGGGTCTCCTCCCAATCCATCTTTTCTTTGTCATTTTAATTATCTCTCATAATAACAAGACCAGAAGCCACATCTAAGTGAGAAGAAACTACATTTAAATCTAAGAATCTAGTTTCTACGAGGCTTCAATGTACTTATACAGATTTACAAGAATTACGTCAATACAGACCAGTGATTGGCCTAGACCTACCATGTGACTCAGGACGAGTTACTTTGCGTTCCATCTGGATTGTAATCAAACAAGAAATGCGGTCCATTGCAATCTAAGACGGCCAATAGACCATGTGGTGCGAATTATGATCAGGGATTGGTGGGACGTTTTGTTAAAAACATCCCGGAATGGGCAATCGGGTTTGCCTGGTTAAAGCAATTGCGAAACGTGCACGTCGGCGTTTCAGAGCGGTGCTGACAAGCCCGCTCACACTGATCACAGTGCAGTGAAAAAATGCTCGAATATTTAGAAAAAGGATAGATGAGAGATTAGAGATGGATGTTAATAGTAGAATTTAATGTTATGTAGGGAGTATATAAATGCAGCAACTGTTTAGGTACTATACAGAGCAGTGCAGCCATGATATAGATGTGATATATAGCCAGTTAAAGAGGATTAATTACCCTTAGATAATTAATGTGAACAAGGGGTAGCGGATTATAGGCAACCCTTAGGATTTACATTTAGTTATACTTGTGTGATACGGATCGTTCCCCTTATACCCATTGAATATTAACGAAGTAGTACATCCCATTTGCCAACACCAATTAATAATTATACACTAAGATTGTGACATGTGCAAGATGGTTCCAATTTAACCTATTAACATCATTGGGGCACGGCATTATATGGATATGATTTAGTTGAAACATTCGCTGTACACACGGGACATGTCTTGTGTTGATTTTTAATTAACGGTATACACAGACCTGCAGTATAATTATATTCACTGACCAGGGCTGTGCAAATTGCTATAGTAAAGTCACACGTATTCAAACTGATATAGCAATCTGGCGATGCCCCTTTAGCAAAACCAATAGGTTCATATCGTAAACCCATTACCACTGCGGCTCCTAATAGACACGGAGCTTACAACTCTGGAGGTTATATATTTTGGGTTCACAAGTTAATGAACATGAGTGCAGTGGCAATTAAAAAGTAAAGTAATTTACACTGTATGGTGAGTTAGGGAATTATCAATTACTTCTGTTTACACAAGCAAGAACTGTAACAACTGTATGAGGGGATAAGCAATATAGCTATCACGTGTCCAGACTTCATTCCAGATATAATAACTATTGTAGTATTCATGGGGAATCTGGATACGGGGAATACCAGTAGCTGCTTGTAATAATTAATCAGGTCCATATTACAAATCCATGGATATGTTTCAATATAAACATCGGCCATACACATGGGGCGCGTCTTGTGTTGATTTTTAATTAACGGTATACACAGACCTGCAGTACAATTATATTCACTGATCAGGTGCTGTGCAAATTGCTACAGTAAAGTCACACGTATTCAAACTGATATAGCAATCTGGCGATGCCCCTTTAGTAAAACCAATAGGTTCATATTGTAAACCTACTACCACTGCGGCTCCTAATAGACACGGAGCTTACAACTCTGGAGGTTATATATTTTGGGTTCACAAGTTAATGAACATGAGTGCAGTGGCAATTAAAAAGTAAAGTAATTTACACTGTATGGTGAGTTAGGGAATTATCAATAACTTCTGTTGACACGAGCATGAACTGTAACAACTGTATGAGGGGATAAGCAATATAGCTATCACGTGTCCAGACTTTATTCCAGATATAATAATTATTGTAGTATTCATGGGGAATCTGGATATGGGGAATACCAGTAGCTGCTTGTAATAATTAATAGCAACTGGCTCAGATAGCCACAATACCAGTGGCAATATTTGTAATAAATAAGGGAATTAATGATGGTTGCAGGGTTTTTCTAGAGTGTCCTTTAAAAATACTTATTGTTTTGACATTATTCACAGTATCAGGACCTTAGATACCCCCCCTTTTTGCCATCCATGTGAGAAGTTCATGTTATCCAATCCTACATACAGTTATTATACTACATCCATTGCTCTCCAATTGAAAATCTATGATATAAATAAATGAAGCAGAAAATTCAGGCACAGTGAATCAGCTTTTATTCTGTTTATAATATTGAATTTATTCATTAAATTCACACAAATCCATAAAACACACTTTTTCCATTTATGTTTCTCAATTGTTAACAATTTTTAAGATAGTATTAATAAAAGTTAGATTTTAACATGATATGTTCACAATAAGAGTAAATGTAAAATCTCTTCTTCTTTTCTAAGTGCGCCAACAAAAGAGACAATCTTTTTCTGTCCTGTGTTGTTATGTATAAAAAAGAAAAGTTTTTGTCAATCAAGGACTTAAACTGAAGGTACTAAAATAAACCTGTTCCCACTGAGATTTGAACTCAATTTACTGGATTCAGAGTACAGAGTGCTAACCATAACACCATGGAATCTCCCTTCTAATAACACATATAAAACTTTCTCTCAGAGTGTAAGATCTTAATTTCTACAAGATACAGAAATATTCATTCAGAGAGATATGTACTACATTGTATTTACAAATAAAACCATTAGGACCTACCAATTTGTATATACAGATTATTGGTTTCAGAGTCCAGAATTGTTAACAGTACACCATGAAAGCTCATTCATATGGTGGCATGTAAAAAAAAATTCTCACAGTGTAAGATTCTTAGAGGTTACATTTTATTGGAATTATATTACCGATAAACCTGTCTCTCAGTGTGTATGATTCTTAATTTATGCAATTTATAGATATTTTCTTTCTCAGAGATATGAACTGCATAATACTTACAAAAAAACAATAGGACCTACCAAGATGTGAATACAAATCATGGATTCAGAGTCCAAAGTGGTTACAAATACACCAGGAAACCTCATTCATGAGTAAGCATTTAAACAGTTTTTATTAGAATGTACTCTCAGAGAAATATAAACTGAACGGTACATACAAAAAACTAATAGGACCTACCAAGATTTAAATACAGATCACTGGATTCAAAGATCAGAGTGGTTACCAATACACCAAGAAACCTCATTCACGAGGGAGAGCTAAACATTTTTTTCTAAATTGTTAGATTCTTAGAAGACACATTTTATTGCAATTATTGTACATATATTTACATCAACGCTTATTTGGGTTATATAGTAAAATTCATATAATTACATACATTTCTATAACTACCTTTTTTAGCTTTTTGTACATATTTACAAAATTCAGTGATTTAAAAAAATTATTATATGTATGAAAAAGAAGACTTTCTGTCAATCAAGAACTTAAACTGAAGGTACTAAAACATATCAGGTCCCACCGAGATTTGAACTCGGATCTCTCGATTCAGAGTTCAGAGTGCTAACCATTACACCATGGAACCTCTCTTCTAACACCACATATACAACTTTCTCTTAGAGTGTGAGATCTTATTTTCTACAAGTTACAGGAATAATAATCATAGAGATAAGTATTACATTGTATTTACAAAAAAAGCCATTAGGACCTACCAAATTTTTATACAGATTATAGGTTTCAGAGTCCAGAATTGTTAACAGTACACAATGTAACCTCATTTATATGGTAGCATGTACATTTTATTGTCAGAGTATAAGATTCTTAGTGGATACATTTTATTGGAATTAAATGACAGATAAACCTGTCTCTCAGTGTGTAAGATTCTTAATTTATGCAATTTACAGATATTTTCTTTCTCAGAGATATTAACTGTATTGTACTTACAACAAAACCAATAGAACCTACCAAGATGTAAATATAGATCATGGATTCAGAGTCCAAAATGTTTATCAATACACCATGAAACCTCATCCATTAGGGAGCATCTAAATATTTTTATAAGAATGTACTCTCAGAGAGATATGAACTGAATGGTACTTACAAAAAACCAATAGGACCTACCAAGATTTAAATACAGATCACTGTATTCAAAGATCAGAGTGGAGTGGTTACCAATACACCAAGAAACCACATTCATTAGGGAACATCTAAACATTTTTTTCTAAAATGTTAGATTCTTAGAAGACACATTTTATTGCAATTATTGTACATATATTAACATCAATGCTTATTTGGATTACACAGTAAAATTCATATAATTACAAACATTTCTATAACTACCTTTTTTTAGATTTTAATAAATATTTACAATAATCAGTGATTTAAAAAATGTATTATATGTATAAAAAAGAAAAGTTTTTATCAATCAAGGACTTAAACTGAAAGTACTAAAATGCACCTGTTCCCACCGAGATTTGAACTCAATTTACTGAATTCAGAGTACAGAGTGCTAACCATAACACCATGGAATCTCCCTTCTAATAACACATATAAAACTTTCTCTCAGAGTGTAAGATCTTAATTTCTACAAGATACAGAAATATTCATTCAGAGAGATATGTACTACATTGTATTTACAAATAAAACCATTAGGACCTACCAATTTGTATATACAGATTATTGGTTTCAGAGTCCAGAATTGTTAACAGTACACCATGAAAGCTCATTCATATGGTGGCATGTAAAATTTTTTCTCACAGATTCTTAGAGGTTACATTTTATTGGAATTATATTACAGATAAACCTGTCTCTCAGTGTGTATGATTCTTAATTTATGCAATTTATAGATATTTTCTTTCTCAGAGATATGAACTGCATAATACTTACAAAAAAACAATAGGACCTACCAAGATGTAAATACAAATCATGGATTCAGAGTCCAAAATGGTTACAAATACACCAGGAAACCTCATTCATGAGGAAGCATTTAAACAGTTTTTATTAGAATGTAGTCTCAGAGAAATATAAACTGAACGGTACTTACAAAAAACCAATAGGACCTACCAAGATTTAAATACAGATCACTGGATTCAAAGATCAGAGTGGTTACCAATACACCAAGAAACCTCATTCACGAGGGAGAGCTAAACATTTTTTTATAAAATGTTAGATTCTTAGAAGACACATTTTATTGCAATTATTGTACATATATTTACATCAACGCTTATTTGGGTTATATAGTAAAATTCATATAATTACATACATTTCTATAACTACCTTTTTTAGCTTTTCGTACATATTTACAAAAATCAGTGATTTAAAAAAATTATTATATGTATGAAAAAGAAGACTTTCTGTCAATCAGGAACTTAAACTGAAGGTACTAAAACACATCAGGTCCCACCGAGATTTGAACTCGGATCTTTGGATTCAGAGTCCAGAGTGCTAACCATTACACCATGTAACCTCTATTCTAACACCACATATACAACTTTCTCTTAGAGTGTGAGATCTTATTTTCTACAAGTTACAGGAATAATAATCATAGAGATAAGTATTACATTGTATTTATAAAAAAAAGCCATTAGGACCTACCACATTTTTATACAGATTATAGGTTTCAGAGTCCAGAATTGTTAACAGTACACAATGAAACCTCATTCATATGGTAGCAAGTACATTTTTTTGTCAGAGTATAAGATTCTTAGCGGATACATTTTATTGGAATTAAATGACAGATAAACCTGTCTCTCAGTGTGTAAGATTCTTAATTTATGCAATTTATAGATATTTTCTTTCTCAGAGATATTAACTGTATTGTACTTACAACAAAACCAATAGAACCTACCAAGATTTAAATATAGATCATGGATTCAGAGTCCAAAATGTTTACCAATACACCATGAAACCTCATCCATTAGGGAGCATCTAAATATTTTTATAAGAATGTACTCTCAGAGAGATATGAACTGAATGGTACTTACAAAAAAACCAATAGGACCTACCAAGATTTAAATACAGATCACTGTATTCAAAGATCAGAGTGGAGTGGTTACTAATAAACCAAGAAACCACATTCATTAAGGAACATCTAAAAAAAAAATTCTAAAATGTTAGATTCTTAGAAGACACATTTTATTGAAGTTATTGTACATATATTAACATCAATGCTTATTTGGATTACACAGTAAAATTCATATAATTACAAACATTTCTATAACTACCTTTTTTTAGATTTTAGTACATATTTACAATAATCAGTGATTTAAAAAATGTATTATATGTATAAAAAAGAAAAGTTTTTGTCAATCAAGGACTTAAACTGAAGGTACTAAAATGCACCTGGTGCCACCGAGATTTGAACTCAATTTACTGGATTCAGAGTACAGAGTGCTAACGATAACACCATGGAATCTCCCTTCTAATAACACATATAAAACTTTCTCTCAGAGTGTAAGATCTTAATTTCTACAAGATACAGAAATATTCATTCAGAGAGATATGTACTACATTGTATTTACAAATAAAACCATTAGGACCTACCAATTTGTATATACAGATTAATGGTTTCAGAGTCCAGAATTGTTAACAGTACACCATGAAAGATCATTCATATGGTGGCATGTAAAAAATTTTCTCACAGTGTAAGATTCCTAGAGGTTACATTTTATTGGAATTATATTACAGATAAACCTGTCTCTCAGTATATATGATTCTTAATTTATGCAATTTATAGATATTTTCTTTCTCAGAGATATGAACTGCATAATACTAACAAAAAAACAATAGGACCTACCAAGATGTTAATACAAATCATGGATTCAGAGTCCAAAATGGTTACAAATACACCAGGAAACCTCATTCATGAGGAAGCATTTAAACAGTTTTTATTAGAATGTACTCTCAGAGAAATATAAACTGTACGGTACTTACAAAAAACCAATAGGACCTACCAAGATTTAAATACAGATCACTGGATTCAAAGATCAGAGTGGTTACCAATACACCAAGAAACCTCATTCACGAGGGAGAGCTAAACATTTTTTTCTAAAATGTTAGATTCTTAGAAGACACATTTTATTGCAATAATTGTACATATATTTACATCAACGCTTATTAGGGTTATATAGTACAATTCATATAATTACATACATTTCTATAACTACCTTTTTTAGCTTTTCGTAGATATTTACAAAAATCAGTGATTTAAAAAAATGATTATATGTATGAAAAAGAAGACTTTCTGTCAATCAAGAACTTAAACTGAAGGTACTAAAACACATCAGGTCCCACCGAGATTTGAACTCGGATCGCTGGATTCAGAGTCCAGAGTGCTAACCATTACACCATGGAACCTCTATTCTAACACCACATATACAACTTTCTCTTAGAGTGTGAGATCTTATTTTCTACAAGTTACAGGAATAATAATCATAGAGATAAGTATTACATTGTATTTACAAAAAAAAGCCATTAGGACCTACCAAATTTTGATACAGATTATAAGTTTCAGAGTCCAGAATTGTTAACAGTACACAATGAAACCTCATTCATATGGTAGCAAGTACATTTTTTTGTCAGAGTATAAGATTCTTAGCGGATACATTTTATTGTAATTAAATGACAGATAAACCTGTCTCTCAGTATATATGATTCTTAATTTATGCAATTTATAGATATTTTCTTTCTCAGAGATATTAACTGTATTGTACTTACAACAAAACCAATAGAACCTACCAAGATTTAAATATAGATCATGGATTCAGAGTCCAAAATGTTTACCAATACACCATGAAACCTCATCCATTAGGGAGCATCTAAATATTTTTATAAGAATGTACTCTCAGAGAGATATGAACTGAATGGTACTTACAAAAAACCAATAGGACCTACCAAGATTTAAATACAGATCACTGTATTCAAAGATCAGAGTGGAGTGGTTACTAATAAACCAAGAAACCACATTCATTAGGGAACATCTAAAAAAAAAATTCTAAAATGTTAGATTCTTAGAAGACACATTTTATTGAAGTTATTGTACATATATTAACATCAATGCTTATTTGGATTACACAGTAAAATTCATATAATTACAAACATTTCTATAACTACCTTTTTTTAGATTTTAGTACATATTTACAATAATCAGTGATTTAAAAAATGTATTATATGTATAAAAAAGAAAAGTTTTTGTCAATCAAGGACTTAAACTGAAGGTACTAAAATGCACCTGGTGCCACCGAGATTTGAACTCAATTTACTGGATTCAGAGTACAGAGTGCTAACCATAACACCATGGAATCTCCCTTCTAATAACACATATAAAACTTTCTCTCAGAGTGTAAGATCTTAATTTCTACAAGATACAGAAATATTAATTCAGAGAGATATGTACTACATTGTATTTACAAATAAAACCATTAGGACCTACCAATTTGTATATACAGATTAATGGTTTCAGAGTCCAGAATTGTTAACAGTACACCATGAAAGCTCATTCATATGGTGGCATGTAAAAAATTTTCTCACAGTGTAAGATTCTTAGAGGTTACATTTTATTGGAATTATATTACAGATAAACCTGTCTCTCAGTATATATGATTCTTAATTTATGCAATTTATAGATATTTTCTTTCTCAGAGATATGAACTGCATAATACTAACAAAAAAACAATAGGACCTACCAAGATGTTAATACAAATCATGGATTCAGAGTCCAAAATGGTTACAAATACACCAGGAAACCTCATTCATGAGGAAGCATTTAAACAGTTTTTATTAGAATGTACTCTCAGAGAAATATAAACTGAACGGTACTTACAAAAAACCAATAGGACCTACCAAGATTTAAATACAGATCACTGGATTCAAAGATCAGAGTGGTTACCAATACACCAAGAAACCTCATTCACGAGGGAGAGCTAAACATTTTTTTCTAAAATGTTAGATTCTTAGAAGACACATTTTATTGCAATAATTGTACATATATTTACATCAACGCTTATTTGGGTTATATAGTACAATTCATATAATTACATACATTTCTATAACTACCTTTTTTAGCTTTTCGTAGATATTTACAAAAATCAGTGATTTAAAAAAATGATTATATGTATGAAAAAGTAGACTTTCTGTCAATCAAGAACTTAAACTGAAGGTACTAAAACACATCAGGTCCCACCGAGATTTAAACTCGGATCGCTGGATTCAGAGTCCAGAGTGCTAACCATTACACCATGGAACCTCTTTTCTAGCACCACATATACAACTTTCTCTTAGAGTGTGAGATCTTATTTTCTACAAGTTACAGGAATAATAATCAGAGAGATAAGTATTACATTGTATTTACAAAAAAAAGCCATTAGGACCTACCAAATTTTTATACAGATTATAGGTTTCAGAGTCCAGAATTGTTAACAGTACACAATTAAACCTCATTCATATGGTAGCATGTACATTTTTTGTCAACGTATAAGATTCTTAGTGGATACATTTTATTGGAATTAAATGACAGATAAACCTGTCTCTCAGTGTGTAAGATTCTTAATTTATGCAATTTATAGATATTTTCTTTCTCAGAGATATTAACTGTATTGTACTTACAACAAAACCAATAGAACCTACCAAGATGTAAATATAGATCATGGATTCAGAGTCCAAAATGTTTATCAATACACCATGAAACCTCATCCACTAGGGAGCATCTAAATATTTTTATAAGAATGTACTCTCAGAGAGATATGAACTGAATGGTACTTACAAAAAACCAATAGGACCTACCAAGATTTAAATACAGATCACTGTATTCAAAGATCAGAGTGGAGTGGTTACCAATACACCAAGAAACCACATTCATTAGGGAACATCTAAACATTTTTTTCTAAAATGTTAGATTCTTAGAAGACACATTTTATTGAAGTTATTGTACATATATTAACATCAATGCTTATTTGGATTACACAGTAAAATTCATATAATTACAAACATTTCTATAACTACCTTTTTTTAGATTTTAGTACATATTTACAATAATCAGTGATTTAAAAAATGTGTTATATGTATAAAAAAGAAAAGTTTTTGTCAATCAAGGACTTAAACTGAAGGTACTAAAATGCACCTGTTCCCACCGAGATTTGAACTCAATTTACTGGATTCAGAGTACAGAGTGCAAACCATAACACCATGGAATCTCCCTTCTAATAACACATATCACATATAAAACTTTCTCTCAGAGTGTAAGATCTTAATTTCTACAAGATACAGAAATATTCATTCAGAGAGATATGTACTACATTGTATTTACAAATAAAACCATTAGGACCTTACAAATTTGTATATACAGATTATTAGTTTCAGAGTCCAGAATTGTTAACAGTACACCATGAAAGCTCATTCATATGGTGGCATGTAAAAAAATGTCTCACAGTGTAAGATTCTTAGAGGTTACATTTTATTGGAATTATATTACCGATAAACCTGTCTCTCAGTGTGTATGATTCTTAATTTATGCAATTTATAGATATTTTCTTTCTCAGAGATATGAACTGCATAATACTTACAAAAAACAATAGGACCTACCAAGATGTGAATACAAATCATGGATTCAGAGTCCAAAATGGTTACAAATACACCAGGAAACCTCATTCATGAGGAAGCATTTAAACAGTTTTTATTAGAATGTACTCTCAGAGAAATATAAACTGAACGGTACTTACAAAAAACCAATAGGACCTACCAAGATTTAAATACAGATCACTGGATTCAAAGATCAGAGTGGTTACCAATACACCAAGAAACCTCATTCACGAGGGAGACCTAAACATTTTTTTCTTAATTGTTAGATTCTTAGAAGACACATTTTATTGCAATTATTGTACATATATTTACATCAACGCTTATTTGGGTTATATAGTAAAATTCATATAATTACATACATTTCTATAACTACCTTTTTTAGCTTTTTGTACATATTTACAAAAATCAGTGATTTAAAAAAATGATTATATGTATGAAAAAGAAGACTTTCTGTCAATCAAGAACTTAAACTGAAGGTACTAAACCATATCAGGTCCCACCGAGATTTGAACTCGGATCGCTGGATTCAAAGTCCAGAGTGCTAACCATTACACCATGGAACCTCTCTTCTAACACCACATATACAACTTTCTCTTAGAGTGTGAGATCTTATTTTCTACAAGTTACAGGAATAATAATCATAGAGATAAGTATTACATTGTATTTACAAAAAAAGCCATTAGGACCTACCAAATTTTTATACAGATTATAGGTTTCAGAGTCCAGAATTGTTAACAGTACACAATGAAACCTCATTCATATGGTAGCATGTACATTTTATTGTCAGAGTATAAGATTCTTAGTGGATACATTTTATTGGAATTAAATGACAGATAAACCTGTCTCTCAGTGTGTAAGATTCTTAATTTATGCAATTTATAGATATTTTCTTTCTCAGAGATATTAACTGTATTGTACTTACAACAAAACCAATAGAACCTACCAAGATTTAAATATAGATCATGGATTCAGAGTCCAAAATGTTTATCAATACACCATGAAACCTCATCCATTAGGGAGCATCTAAATATTTTTATAAGAATGTACTCTCAGAGAGATATGAACTGAATGGTACTTACAAAAAACCAATAGGACCTACCAAGATTTAAATACAGATCACTGTATTCAAAGATCAGAGTGGAGTGGTTACCAATACACCAAGAAACCACATTCATTAGGGAACATCTAAACATTTTTTTCTAAAATGTTAGATTCTTAGAAGACACATTTTATTGCAATTATTGTACATATATTAACATCAATGCTTATTTGGATTACACAGTAAAATTCATATAATTACAAACATTTCTATAACTACCTTTTTTTAGATTTGAATACATATTTACAATAATCAGTGATTTAAAAAATGTATTATATGTATAAAAAAGAAAAGTTTTTATCAATCAAGGACTTAAACTGAAGGTACTAAAATGCACCTGTTCCCACCGAGATTTGAACTCAATTTACTGGATTCAGAGTACAGAGTGCTAACCATAACACCATGGAATCTCCCTTCTAATAACACATATAAAACTTTCTCTCAGAGTGTAAGATCTTAATTTCTACAAGATACAGAAATATTCATTCAGAGAGATATGTACTACATTGTATTTACAAATAAAACCATTAGGACCTACCAATTTGTATATACAGATTATTGGTTTCAGAGTCCAGAATTGTTAACAGTACACCATGAAAGCTCATTCATATGGTGGCATGTAAAAAAATTTCTCACAGTGTAAGATTCTTAGAGGTTACATTTTATTGGAATTATATTACAGATAAACCTGTCTCTCAGTGTGTATGATTCTTAATTTATGCAATTTATAGATATTTTCTTTCTCAGAGATATGAACTGCATAATACTTACAAAAAAACAATAGGACCTACCAAGATGTAAATACAAATCATGGATTCAGAGTCCAAAATGGTTACAAATACACCAGGAAACCTCATTCATGAGGAAGCATTTAAACAGTTTTTATTAGAATGTACTCTCAGAGAAATATAAACTGAACGGTACTTACAAAAAACCAATAGGACCTACCAAGATTTAAATACAGATCACTGGATTCAAAGATCAGAGTGGTTACCAATACACCAAGAAACCTCATTCACGAGGGAGAGCTAAACATTTTTTTCTAAAATGTTAGATTCTTAGAAGACACATTTTATTGCAATAATTGTACATATATTTACATCAACGCTTATTTGGGTTATATAGTACAATTCATATAATTACATACATTTCTATAACTACCTTTTTTAGCTTTTCGTACATATTTACAAAAATCAGTGATTTAAAAAAATGATTATATGTATGAAAAAGAAGACTTTCTGTCAATCAAGAACTTAAACTGAAGGTACTAAAACACATCAGGTCCCACCGAGATTTGAACTCGGATCGCTGGATTCAGAGTCCAGAGTGCTAACCATTACACCATGGAACCTCTATTCTAACACCACATATACAACTTTCTCTTAGAGTGTGAGATCTTATTTTCTACAAGTTACAGGCATAATAATAATAATAGAGATAAGTATTACATTGTATTTACAAAAAAAAAGCCATTAGGACCTACCAAATTTTTATACAGATTATAGGTTTAAGAGTCCAGAATTGTTAACAGTACACAATGAAACCTCATTCATATGGTAGCAAGTACATTTTTTTGTCAGAGTATAAGATTCTTAGTGGATACATTTTATTGGAATTAAATGACAGATAAACCTGTCTCTCAGTGTGTAAGATTCTTAATTTATGCAATTTATAGATATTTTCTTTCTCAGAGATATTAACTGTATTGTACTTACAACAAAACCAATAGAACCTACCAAGATTTAAATATAGATCATGGATTCAGAGTCCAAAATGTTTACCAATACACCATGAAACCTCATCCATTAGGGAGCATCTAAATATTTTTATAAGAATGTACTCTCAGAGAGATATGAACTGAATGGTACTTACAAAAAAACCAATAGGACCTACCAAGATTTAAATACAGATCACTGTATTCAAAGATCAGAGTGGAGTGGTTACTAATAAACCAAGAAACCACATTCATTAGGGAACATCTAAACATTTTTTTCTAAAATGTTAGATTCTTAGAAAACACATTTTATTGAAGTTATTGTACATATATTAACATAAATGCTTATTTGGATTGCACAGTAAAATTCATATAATTACAAACATTTCTATAACTAAATTTTTTTAGATTTTAGTACATATTTACAATAATCAGTGATTTAAAAAATGTATTATATGTATAAAAAAGAAAAGTTTTTGTCAATCAAGGACTTAAACTGAAGGTACTAAAATGCACCTGGTGCCACCGAGATTTGAACTCAATTTACTGGATTCAGAGTACAGAGTGCTAACCATAACACCATGGAATCTCCCTTCTAATAACACATATAAAACTTTCTCTCAGAGTGTAAGATCTTAATTTCTACAAGATACAGAAATATTCATTCAGAGAGATATGTACTACATTGTATTTACAAATAAAACCATTAGGACCTACCAATTTGTATATACAGATTATTGGTTTCAGAGTCCAGAATTGTTAACAGTACACCATGAAAGCTCATTCATATGGTGGCATGTAAAATTTTTTCTCACAGTGTAAGATTCTTAGAGGTTACATTTTATTGGAATTATATTACAGATAAACCTGTCTCTCAGTATATATGATTCTTAATTTATGCAATTTATAGATATTTTCTTTCTCAGAGATATGAACTGCATAATACTAACAAAAAAACAATAGGACCTACCAAGATGTTAATACAAATCATGGATTCAGAGTCCAAAATGGTTACAAATACACCAGGAAACCTCATTCATGAGGAAGCATTTAAACAGTTTTTATTAGAATGTACTCTCAGAGAAATATAAACTGAATGGTACTTACAAAAAACCAATAGGACCTACCAAGATTTAAATACAGATCACTGGATTCAAAGATCAGAGTGGTTACCAATACACCAAGAAACCTCATTCACGAGGGAGAGCTAAACATTTTTTTCTAAATTGTTAGATTCTTAGAAGACACATTTTATTGCAATTATTGTACATATATTTACATCAACGCTTATTTGGGTTATATAGTAAAATTCATATAATTACATACTTTTCTATAACTACCTTTTTTAGCTTTTTGTACATATTTACAAAAATCAGTGATTTAAAAAAATGATTATATGTATGAAAAAGAAGACTTTCTGTCAATCAAGAACTTAAACTGAAGGTACTAAAACATATCAGGTCCCACCGAGATTTGAACTCGGATCGCTGGATTCAGAGTCCAGAGTGCTAACCATTACACCATGGAACCTCTCTTCTAACACCACATATACAACTTTCTCTTAGAGTGTGAGATCTTATTTTCTACAAGTTACAGGAATAATAATCATAGAGATAAGTATTACATTGTATTTACAAAAAAAGCCATTAGGACCTACTAAATTTTTATACAGATTATAGGTTTCAGAGTCCAGAATTGTTAACAGTACACAATGAAACCTCATTCATATGGTAGCATGTACATTTTATTGTCAGAGTATAAGATTCTTAGTGGATACATTTTATTGGAATTAAATGACAGATAAACCTGTCTCTCAGTGTGTAAGATTCTTAATTTATGCAATTTATAGATATTTTCTTTCTCAGAGATATTAACTGTATTGTACTTACAACAAAACCAATAGAACCTACCAAGATTTAAATATAGATCATGGATTCAGAGTCCAAAATGTTTACCAATACACCATGAAACCTCATCCATTAGGGAGCATCTAAATATTTTTATAAGAATGTACTCTCAGAGAGATATGAACTGAATGGTACTTACAAAAAACCAATAGGACCTACCAAGATTTAAATACATATCACTGTATTCAAAGATCAGAGTGGAGTGGTTACCAATACACCAAGAAACCACATTCATTAGGGAACATCTAAACATTTTTTTCTAAAATGTTAGATTCTTAGAAGACACATTTTATTGCAATTATTGTACATATATTAACATCAATGCTTATTTGGATTACACAGTAAAATTCATATAATTACAAACATTTCTATAACTACCTTTTTTTATATTTGAATACATATTTACAATAATCAGTGATTTAAAAAATGTATTATATGTATAAAAAAGAAAAGTTTTTATCAATCAAGGACTTAAACTGAAGGTACTAAAATGCACCTGTTCCCACCGAGATTTGAACTCAATTTACTGGATTCAGAGTACAGAGTGCTAACCATAACACCATGGAATCTCCCTTCTAATAACACATATAAAACTTTCTCTCAGAGTGTAAGATCTTAATTTCTACAAGATACAGAAATATTCATTCAGAGAGATATGTACTACATTGTATTTACAAATAAAACCATTAGGACCTACCAATTTGTATATACAGATTATTGGTTTCAGAGTCCAGAATTGTTAACAGTACACCATGAAAGCTCATTCATATGGTGGCATGTAAAAATTTTTCTCACAGTGTAAGATTCTTAGAGGTTACATTTTATTGGAATTATATTACAGATAAACCTGTCTCTCAGTGTGTATGATTCTTAATTTATGCAATTTATAGATATTTTCTTTCTCAGAGATATGAACTGCATAATACTTACAAAAAAACAATAGGACCTACCAAGATGTAAATACAAATCATGGATTCAGAGTCCAAAATGGTTACAAATACACCAGGAAACCTCATTCATGAGGAAGCATTTAAACAGTTTTTATTAGAATGTACTCTCAGAGAAATATAAACTGAATGGTACTTACAAAAAACCAATAGGACCTACCAAGATTTAAATACAGATCACTGGATTCAAAGATCAGAGTGGTTACCAATACACCAAGAAACCTCATTCACGAGGGAGAGCTAAACATTTTTTCTAAATTGTTAGATTCTTAGAAGACACATTTTATTGCAATTATTGTACATATATTTACATCAACGCTTATTTGGGTTATATAGTAAAATTCATATAATTACATACTTTTCTATAACTACCTTTTTTAGCTTTTCGTACATATTTACAAAAATCAGTGATTTAAAAAAATGATTATATGTATGAAAAAGAAGACTTTCTGTCAATCAAGAACTTAAACTGAAGGTACTAAAACATATCAGGTCCCACCAAGATTTGAACTCGGATCGCTGGATTCAGAGTCAAGAGTGCTAACCATTACACCATGGGACCTCTCTTCTAACACCACATATACAACTTTCTCTTAGAGTGTGAGATCTTATTTTCTACAAGTTACAGGAATAATAATCATAGAGATAAGTATTACATTGTATTTACAAAAAAAGCCATTAGGACCTACTAAATTTTTATACAGATTATAGGTTTCAGAGTCCAGAATTGTTAACAGTACACAATGAAACCTCATTCATATGGTAGCATGTACATTTTATTGTCAGAGTATAAGATTCTTAGTGGATACATTTTATTGGAATTAAATGACAGATAAACCTGTCTCTCAGTGTGTAAGATTCTTAATTTATGCAATTTATAGATATTTTCTTTCTCAGAGATATTAACTGTATTGTACTTACAACAAAACCAATAGAACCTACCAAGATTTAAATATAGATCATGGATTCAGAGTCCAAAATGTTTACCAATACACCATGAAACCTCATCCATTAGGGAGCATCTAAATATTTTTATAAGAATGTACTCTCAGAGAGATATGAACTGAATGGTACTTACAAAAAACCAATAGGACCTACCAAGATTTAAATACAGATCACTGTATTCAAAGATCAGAGTGGAGTGGTTACTAATAAACCAAGAAACCACATTCATTAGGGAACATCTAAAAAAAAAATTCTAAAATGTTAGATTCTTAGAAGACACATTTTATTGAAGTTATTGTACATATATTAACATCAATGCTTATTTGGATTACACAGTAAAATTCATATAATTACAAACATTTCTATAACTACATTTTTTTAGATTTTAGTACATATTTACAATAATCAGTGATTTAAAAAATGTATTATATGTATAAAAAAGAAAAGTTTTTGTCAATCAAGGACTTAAACTGAAGGTACTAAAATGCACCTGGTGCCACCGAGATTTGAACTCAATTTACTGGATTCAGAGTACAGAGTGCTAACCATAACACCATGGAATCTCCCTTCTAATAACACATATAAAACTTTCTCTCAGAGTGTAAGATCTTAATTTCTACAAGATACAGAAATATTCATTCAGAGAGATATGTACTACATTGTATTTACAAATAAAACCATTAGGACCTACCAATTTGTATATACAGATTATTGGTTTCAGAGTCCAGAATTGTTAACAGTACACCATGAAAGCTCATTCATATGGTGGCATGTAAAAAAATTTCTCACAGTGTAAGATTCTTAGAGGTTACATTTTATTGGAATTATATTACAGATAAACCTGTCTCTCAGTATATATGATTCTTAATTTATGCAATTTATAGATATTTTCTTTCTCAGAGATATGAACTGCATAATACTAACAAAAAAACAATAGGACCTACCAAGATGTTAATACAGAGTCCAAAATGGTTACAAATACACCAGGAAACCTCATTCATGAGGAAGCATTTAAACAGTTTTTATTAGAATGTACTCTCAGAGAAATATAAACTGAATGGTACTTACAAAAAACCAATAGGACCTACCAAGATTTAAATACAGATCACTGGATTCAAAGATCAGAGTGGTTACCAATACACCAAGAAACCTCATTCACGAGGGAGAGCTAAACATTTTTTTCTAAATTGTTAGATTCTTAGAAGACACATTTTATTGCAATTATTGTACATATATTTACATCAACGCTTATTTGGGTTATATAGTAAAATTCATATAATTACATACTTTTCTATAACTACCTTTTTTAGCTTTTTGTACATATTTACAAAAATCAGTGATTTAAAAAAATGATTATATGTATGAAAAAGAAGACTTTCTGTCAATCAAGAACTTAAACTGAAGGTACTAAAACATATCAGGTCCCACCGAGATTTGAACTCGGAACCTCTCTTCTAACACCACATATACAACTTTCTCTTAGAGTGTGAGATCTTATTTTCTACAAGTTACAGGAATAATAATCATAGAGATAAGTATTACATTGTATTTACAAAAAAAGCCATTAGGACCTACTAAATTTTTATACAGATTATAGGTTTCAGAGTCCAGAATTGTTAACAGTACACAATGAAACCTCATTCATATGGTAGCATGTACATTTTATTGTCAGAGTATAAGATTCTTAGTGGATACATTTTATTGGAATTAAATGACACATAAACCTGTCTCTCAGTGTGTAAGATTCTTAATTTATGCAATTTATAGATATTTTCTTTCTCAGAGATATTAACTGTATTGTACTTACAACAAAACCAATAGAACCTACCAAGATGTAAATATAGATCATGGATTCAGAGTCCAAAATGTTTATCAATACACCATGAAACCTCATCCATTAGGGAGCATCTAAATATTTTTATAAGAATGTACTCTCAGAGAGATATGAACTGAATGGTACTTACAAAAAACCAATAGGACCTACCAAGATTTAAATACATATCACTGTATTCAAAGATCAGAGTGGAGTGGTTACCAATACACCAAGAAACCACATTCATTAGGGAACATCTAAACATCTTTTTCTAAAATGTTAGATTCATAGAAGACACATTTTATTGCAATTATTGTACATATATTAACATCAATGCTTATTTGGATTACACAGTAAAATTCATATAATTACAAACATTTCTATAACTACCTTTTTTTAGATTTTAATACATATTTACAATAATCAGTGATTTAAAAAATGTATTATATGTATAAAAAAGAAAAGTTTTTATCAATCAAGGACTTAAACTGAAGGTACTAAAATGCACCTGGTGCCACCGAGATTTGAACTCAATTTACTGGATTCAGAGTACAGAGTGCTAACCATAACACCATGGAATATCCCTTCTAATAACACATATAAAACTTTCTCTCAGAGTGTAAGATCTTAATTTCTACAAGATACAGAAATATTCATTCAGAGAGATATGTACTACATTGTATTTACAAATAAAACCATTAGGACCTACCAATTTGTATATACAGATTATTGGTTTCAGAGTCCAGAATTGTTAACAGTACACCATGAAAGCTCATTCATATGGTGGCATGTAAAATTTTTTCTCACAGTGTAAGATTCTTAGAGGTTACATTTTATTGGAATTATATTACAGATAAACCTGTCTCTCAGTGTGTATGATTCTTAATTTATGCAATTTATAGATATTTTCTTTCTCAGAGATATGAACTGCATAATACTTACAAAAAAACAATAGGACCTACCAAGATGTAAATACAAATCATGGATTCAGAGTCCAAAATGGTTACAAATACACCAGGAAACCTCATTCATGAGGAAGCATTTAAACAGTTTTTATTAGAATGTACTCTCAGAGAAATATAAACTGAATGGTACTTACAAAAAACCAATAGGACCTACCAAGATTTAAATACAGATCACTGGATTCAAAGATCAGAGTGGTTACCAATACACCAAGAAACCTCATTCACGAGGGAGAGCTAAACATTTTTTTCTAAATTGTTAGATTCTTAGAAGACACATTTTATTGCAATTATTGTACATATATTTACATCAACGCTTATTTGGGTTATATAGTAAAATTCATATAATTACATACTTTTCTATAACTACCTTTTTTAGCTTTTTGTACATATTTACAAAAATCAGTGATTTAAAAAAATGATTATATGTATGAAAAAGAAGACTTTCTGTCAATCAAGAACTTAAACTGAAGGTACTAAAACATATCAGGTCCCACCAAGATTTGAACTCGGATCGCTGGATTCAGAGGCCAGAGTGCTAACCATTACACCATGGAACCTCTCTTCTAACACCACATATACAACTTTCTCTTAGAGTGTGAGATCTTATTTTCTACAAGTTACAGGAATAATAATCATAGAGATAAGTATTACATTGTATTTACAAAAAAAGCCATTAGGACCTACTAAATTTTTATACAGATTATAGGTTTCAGAGTCCAGAATTGTTAACAGTACACAATGAAACCTCATTCATATGGTAGCATGTACATTTTATTGTCAGAGTATAAGATTCTTAGTGGATACATTTTATTGGAATTAAATGACAGATAAACCTGTCTCTCAGTGTGTAAGATTCTTAATTTATGCAATTTATAGATATTTTCTTTCTCAGAGATATTAACTGTATTGTACTTACAACAAAACCAATAGAACCTACCAAGATTTAAATATAGATCATGGATTCAGAGTCCAAAATGTTTACCAATACACCATGAAACTTCATCCATTAGGGAGCATCTAAATATTTTTATAAGAATGTACTCTCAGAGAGATATGAACTGAATGGTACTTACAAAAAACCAATAGGACCTACCAAGATTTAAATACAGATCACTGTATTCAAAGATCAGAGTGGAGTGGTTACTAATAAACCAAGAAACCACATTCATTAGGGAACATCTAAAAAAAAAATTCTAAAATGTTAGATTCTTAGAAGACACATTTTATTGAAGTTATTGTACATATATTAACATCAATGCTTATTTGGATTACACAGTAAAATTCATATAATTACAAACATTTCTATAACTACATTTTTTTAGATTTTAGTACATATTTACAATAATCAGTGATTTAAAAAATGTATTATATGTATAAAAAAGAAAAGTTTTTGTCAATCAAGGACTTAAACTGAAGGCACTAAAATGCACCTGGTGCCACCGAGATTTGAACTCAATTTACTGGATTCAGAGTACAGAGTGCTAACCATAACACCATGGAATCTCCCTTCTAATAACACATATAAAACTTTCTCTCAGAGTGTAAGATCTTAATTTCTACAAGATACAGAAATATTCATTCAGAGAGATATGTACTACATTGTATTTACAAATAAAACCATTAGGACCTACCAATTTGTATATACAGATTATTGGTTTCAGAGTCCAGAATTGTTAACAGTACACCATGAAAGCTCATTCATATGGTGGCATGTAAAAAATTTTCTCACAGTGTAAGATTCTTAGAGGTTACATTTTATTGGAATTATATTACAGATAAACCTGTCTCTCAGTATATATGATTCTTAATTTATGCAATTTATAGATATTTTCTTTCTCAGAGATATGAACTGCATAATACTAACAAAAAAACAATAGGACCTACCAAGATGTTAATACAAATCATGGATTCAGAGTCCAAAATGGTTACAAATACACCAGGAAACCTCATTCATGAGGAAGCATTTAAACAGTTTTTATTAGAATGTACTCTCAGAGAAATATAAACTGAATGGTACTTACAAAAAACCAATAGGACCTACCAAGATTTAAATACAGATCACTGGATTCAAAGATCAGAGTGGTTACCAATACACCAAGAAACCTCATTCACGAGGGAGAGCTAAACATTTTTTTCTAAATTGTTAGATTCTTAGAAGACACATTTTATTGCAATTATTGTACATATATTTACATCAACGCTTATTTGGGTTATATAGTAAAATTCATATAATTACATACTTTTCTATAACTACCTTTTTTAGCTTTTTGTACATATTTACAAAAATCAGTGATTTAAAAAAATGATTATATGTATGAAAAAGAAGACTTTCTGTCAATCAAGAACTTAAACTGAAGGTACTAAAACATATCAGGTCCCACCGAGATTTGAACTCGGATTGCTGGATTCAGAGTCCAGAGTGCTAACCATTACACCATGGAACCTCTCTTCTAACACCACATATACAACTTTCTCTTAGAGTGTGAGATCTTATTTTCTACAAGTTACAGGAATAATAATCAGAGAGATAAGTATTACATTGTATTTACAAAAAAAAGCCATTAGGACCTACCAAATTTTTATACAGATTATAGGTTTCAGAGTCCAGAATTGTTAACAGAACACAATTAAACCTCATTCATATGGTAGCATGTACATTTTTTTGTCAGAGTATAAGATTCTTAGTGGATACATTTTATTGGAATTAAATGACAGATAAACCTGTCTCTCGGTGTGTAAGATTCTTAATTTATGCAATTTATAGATATTTTCTTTCTCAGAGATATTAACTGTATTGTACTTACAACAAAACCAATAGAACCTACCAAGATGTAAATATAGATCATGGATTCAGAGTCCAAAATGTTTATCAATACACCATGAAACCTCATCCATTAGGGAGCATCTAAATATTTTTATAAGAATGTACTCTCAGAGAGATATGAACTGAATGGTACTTACAAAAAACCAATAGGACCTACCAAGATTTAAATACATATCACTGTATTCAAAGATCAGAGTGGAGTGGTTACCAATACACCAAGAAACCACATTCATTAGGGAACATCTAAACATTTTTTTCTAAAATGTTAGATTCTTAGAAGACACATTTTATTGCAATTATTGTACATATATTAACATCAATGCTTATTTGGATTACACAGTAAAATTCATATAATTACAAACATTTCTATAACTACCTTTTTTTAGATTTTAATACATATTTACAATAATCAGTGATTTAAAAAATGTATTATATGTTTAAAAAAGAAAAGTTTTTATCAATCAAGGACTTAAACTGAAGGTACTAAAATGCACCTGGTGCCACCGAGATTTGAAATCAATTTACTGGATTCAGAGTACAGAGTGCTAACCATAACACCATGGAATCTCCCTTCTAATAACACATATAAAACTTTCTCTCAGAGTGTAAGATCTTAATTTCTACAAGATACAGAAATATTCATTCAGAGAGATATGTACTACATTGTATTTACAAATAAAACCATTAGGACCTACCAATTTGTATATACAGATTATTGGTTTCAGAGTCCAGAATTGTTAACAGTACACCATGAAAGCTCATTCATATGGTGGCATGTAAAAAATTTTCTCACAGTGTAAGATTCTTAGAGGTTACATTTTATTGGAATTATATTACAGATAAACCTGTCTCTCAGTATATATGATTCTTAATTTATGCAATTTATAGATATTTTCTTTCTCAGAGATATGAACTGCATAATACTAACAAAAAAACAATAGGACCTACCAAGATGTTAATACAAATCATGGATTCAGAGTCCAAAATGGTTACAAATACACCAGGAAACCTCATTCATGAGGAAGCATTTAAACAGTTTTTATTAGAATGTACTCTCAGAGAAATATAAACTGAATGGTACTTACAAAAAACCAATAGGACCTACCAAGATTTAAATACAGATCACTGGATTCAAAGATCAGAGTGGTTACCAATACACCAAGAAACCTCATTCACGAGGGAGAGCTAAACATTTTTTTCTAAATTGTTAGATTCTTAGAAGACACATTTTATTGCAATTATTGTACATATATTTACATCAACGCTTATTTGGGTTATATAGTAAAATTCATATAATTACATACTTTTCTATAACTACCTTTTTTAGCTTTTTGTACATATTTACAAAAATCAGTGATTTAAAAAAATGATTATATGTATGAAAAAGAAGACTTTCTGTCAATCAAGAACTTAAACTGAAGGTACTAAAACATATCAGGTCCCACCGAGATTTGAACTCGGATCGCTGGATTCAGAGTCCAGAGTGCTAACCATTACACCATGGAACCTCTCTTCTAACACCACATATACAACTTTCTCTTAGAGTGTGAGATCTTATTTTCTACAAGTTACAGGAATAATAATCATAGAGATAAGTATTACATTGTATTTACAAAAAAAGCCATTAGGACCTACTAAATTTTTATACAGATTATAGGTTTCAGAGTCCAGAATTGTTAACAGTACACAATGAAACCTCATTCATATGGTAGCATGTACATTTTATTGTCAGAGTATAAGATTCTTAGTGGATACATTTTATTGGAATTAAATGACAGATAAACCTGTCTCTCAGTGTGTAAGATTCTTAATTTATGCAATTTATAGATATTTTCTTTCTCAGAGATATTAACTGTATTGTACTTACAACAAAACCAATAGAACCTACCAAGATTTAAATATAGATCATGGATTCAGAGTCCAAAATGTTTACCAATACACCATGAAACCTCATCCATTAGGGAGCATCTAAATATTTTTATAAGAATGTACTCTCAGAGAGATATGAACTGAATGGTACTTACAAAAAACCAATAGGACCTACCAAGATTTAAATACAGATCACTGTATTCAAAGATCAGAGTGGAGTGGTTACTAATAAACCAAGAAACCACATTCATTAGGGAACATCTAAAAAAAAAATTCTAAAATGAAAGATTCTTAGAAGACACATTTTATTGAAGTTATTGTACATATATTAACATCAATGCTTATTTGGATTACACAGTAAAATTCATATAATTACAAACATTTCTATAACTACCTTTTTTTAGATTTTAGTACATATTTACAATAATCAGTGATTTAAAAAATGTATTATATGTATAAAAAAGAAAAGTTTTTGTCAATCAAGGACTTAAACTGAAGGTACTAAAATGCACCTGGTGCCACCGAGATTTGAACTCAATTTACTGGATTCAGAGTACAGAGTGCTAACCATAACACCATGGAATCTCCCTTCTAATAACACATATAAAACTTTCTCTCAGAGTGTAAGATCTTAATTTCTACAAGATACAGAAATATTCATTCAGAGAGATATGTACTACATTGTATTTACAAATAAAACCATTAGGACCTACCAATTTGTATATACAGATTATTGGTTTCAGAGTCCAGAATTGTTAACAGTACACCATAAAAGCTCATTCATATGGTGGCATGTAAAATTTTTTCTCACAGTGTAAGATTCTTAGAGGTTACATTTTATTGGAATTATATTACAGATAAACCTGTCTCTCAGTATATATGATTCTTAATTTATGCAATTTATAGATATTTTCTTTCTCAGAGATATGAACTGCATAATACTAACAAAAAAACAATAGGACCTACCAAGATGTTAATACAAATCATGGATTCAGAGTCCAAAATGGTTACAAATACACCAGGAAACCTCATTCATGAGGAAGCATTTAAACAGTTTTTATTAGAATGTACTCTCAGAGAAATATAAACTGAATGGTACTTACAAAAAACCAATAGGACCTACCAAGATTTAAATACAGATCACTGGATTCAAAGATCAGAGTGGTTACCAATACACCAAGAAACCTCATTCACGAGGGAGAGCTAAACATTTTTTTCTAAATTGTTAGATTCTTAGAAGACACATTTTATTGCAATTATTGTACATATATTTACATCAACGCTTATTTGGGTTATATAGTAAAATTCATATAATTACATACTTTTCTATAACTACCTTTTTTAGCTTTTTGTACATATTTACAAAAATCAGTGATTTAAAAAAATGATTATATGTATGAAAAAGAAGACTTTCTGTCAATCAAGTACTTAAACTGAAGGTACTAAAACATATCAGGTCCCACCGAGATTTGAACTCGGATCGCTGGATTCAGAGTCCAGAGTGCTAACCATTACACCATGGAACCTCTCTTCTAACACCACATATACAACTTTCTCTTAGAGTGTGAGATCTTATTTTCTACAAGTTACAGGCATAATAATAATAGAGATAAGTATTACATTGTATTTACAAAAAAAGCCATTAGGACCTACTAAATTTTTATACAGATTATAGGTTTCAGAGTCCAGAATTGTTAACAGTACACAATGAAACCTCATTCATATGGTAGCATGTACATTTTATTGTCAGAGTATAAGATTCTTAGTGGATACATTTTATTGGAATTAAATGACAGATAAACCTGTCTCTCAGTGTGTAAGATTCTTAATTTATGCAATTTATAGATATTTTCTTTCTCTGAGATATTAACTATATTGTACTTACAACAAAACCAATAGAACCTACCAAGATGTAAATATAGATCATGGATTCAGAGTCCAAAATGTTTATCAATACACCATGAAACCTCATCCATTAGGGAGCATCTAAATATTTTTATAAGAATGTACTCTCAGAGAGATATGAACTGAATGGTACTTACAAAAAACCAATAGGACCTACCAAGATTTAAATACATATCACTGTATTCAAAGATCAGAGTGGAGTGGTTACCAATATACCAAGAAACCACATTCATTAGGGAACATCTAAACATTTTTTTCTAAAATGTTAGATTCTTAGAAGACACATTTTATTGCAATTATTGTACATATATTAACATCAATGCTTATTTGGATTACACAGTAAAATTCATATAATTACAAACATTTCTATAACTACCTTTTTTTAGATTTTAATACATATTTACTATAATCAGTGATTTAAAAAATGTATTATATGTATAAAAAAGAAAAGTTTTTATCAATCAAGGACTTAAACTGAAGGTACTAAAATGCACCTGTTCCCACCGAGATTTGAACTCAATTTACTGGATTCAGAGTACAGAGTGCTAACCATAACACCATGGAATCTCCCTTCTAATAACACATTTAAAACTTTCTCTCAGAGTGTAAGATCTTAATTTCTACAAGATACAGAAATATTCATTCAGAGAGATATGTACTACATTGTATTTACAAATAAAACCATTAGGACCTACCAATTTGTATATACAGATTATTGGTTTCAGAGTCCAGAATTGTTAACAGAACACCATGAAAGCTCATTCATATGGTGGCATGTAAAAAAATTTCTCACAGTGTAAGATTCTTAGAGGTTACATTTTATTGGAATTATATTACAGATAAACCTGTCTCTCAGTATATATGATTCTTAATTTATGCAATTTATAGATATTTTCTTTCTCAGAGATATGAACTGCATAATACTAACAAAAAAACAATAGGACCTACCAAGATGTTAATACAAATCATGGATTCAGAGTCCAAAATGGTTACAAATACACCAGGAAACCTCATTCATGAGGAAGCATTTAAACAGTTTTTATTAGAATGTACTCTCAGAGAAATATAAACTGAACGGTACTTACAAAAAACCAATAGGACCTACCAAGATTTAAATACAGATCACTGGATTCAAAGATCAGAGTGGTTACCAATACACCAAGAAACCTCATTCACGAGGGAGAGCTAAACATTTTTTTATAAAATGTTAGATTCTTAGAAGACACATTTTATTGCAATAATTGTACATATATTTACATCAACGCTTATTTGGGTTATATAGTACAATTCATATAATTACATACATTTCTATAACTACCTTTTTTAGCTTTTCGTACATATTTACAAAAATCAGTGATTTAAAAAAATGATTATATGTATGAAAAAGAAGACTTTCTGTCAATCAAGAACTTAAACTGAAGGTACTAAAACACATCAGGTCCCACCGAGATTTGAACTCAGATCGCTGGATTCAGAGTCCAGAGTGCTAACCATTACACCATGGAACCTCTATTCTAGCACCACATATACAACTTTCTCTTAGAGTGTGAGATCTTATTTTCTACAAGTTACAGGAATAATAATCATAGAGATAAGTATTACATTGTATTTACAAAAAAAAAGCCATTAGGACCTACCAAATTTTTAAACAGATTATAGGTTTCAGAGTCCAGAATTGTTAACAGTACACAATGAAACCTCATTCATATGGTAGCAAGTACATTTTTTTGTCAGAGTATAAGATTCTTAGTGGATACATTTTATTGGAATTAAATGACAGATAAACCTGTCTCTCAGTGTGTAAGATTCTTAATTTATGCAATTTATAGATATTTTCTTTCTCAGAAATATTAACTGTATTGTACTTACAACAAAACCAATAGAACCTACCAAGATTTAAATATAGATCATGGATTCAGAGTCCAAAATGTTTACCAATACACCATGAAACCTCATCCATTAGGGAGCATCTAAATATTTTTATAAGAATGTACTCTCAGAGAGATATGAACTGAATGGTACTTACAAAAAACCAATAGGACCTACCAAGATTTAAATACAGATCACTGTATTCAAAGATCAGAGTGGAGTGGTTACTAATAAACCAAGAAACCACATTCATTAGGGAACATCTAAAAAAAAAATTCTAAAATGTTAGATTCTTAGAAGACACATTTTATTGAAGTTATTGTACATATATTAACATCAATGCTTATTTGGATTACACAGTAAAATTCATATAATTACAAACATTTCTACAACTACCTTTTTTTAGATTTTAGTACATATTTACAATAATCAGTGATTTAAAAAATGTATTATATGTATAAAAAAGAAAAGTTTTTGTCAATCAAGGACTTAAACTGAAGGTACTAAAATGCACCTGGTGCCACCGAGATTTGAACTCAATTTACTGGATTCAGAGTACAGAGTGCTAACCATAACACCATGGAATCTCCCTTCTAACAACACATATAAAACTTTCTCTCAGATTGTAAGATCTTAATTTCTACAAGATATAGAAATATTCATTCAGAGAGATATGTACTACATTGTATTTACAAATAAAACCATTAGGACCTACCAATTTGTATATACAGATTATTGGTTTCAGAGTCCAGAATTGTTAACAGTACACCATGAAAGCTCATTCATATGGTGGCATGTAAAAAATTTTCTCACAGTGTAAGATTCTTAGAGGTTACATTTTATTGGAATTATATTACAGATAAACCTGTCTCTCAGTATATATGATTCTTAATTTATGCAATTTATAGATATTTTCTTTCTCAGAGATATGAACTGCATAATACTAACAAAAAAACAATAGGACCTACCAAGATGTTAATACAAATCATGGATTCAGAGTCCAAAATGGTTACAAATACACCAGGAAACCTCATTCATGAGGAAGCATTTAAACAGTTTTTATTAGAATGTCCTCTCAGAGAAATATAAACTGAATGGTACTTACAAAAAACCAATAGGACCTACCAAGATTTAAATACAGATCACTGGATTCAAAGATCAGAGTGGTTACCAATACACCAAGAAACCTCATTCACGAGGGAGAGCTAAACATTTTTTTCTAAATTGTTAGATTCTTAGAAGACACATTTTATTGCAATTATTGTACATATATTTACATCAACGCTTATTTGGGTTATATAGTAAAATTCATATAATTACATACATTTCTATAACTACCTTTTTTAGCTTTTCGTACATATTTACAAAAATCAGTGATTTAAAAAAATGATTATATGTATGAAAAAGAAGACTTTCTGTCAATCAAGAACTTAAACTGAAGGTACTAAAACACATCAGGTCCCACCGAGATTTGAACTCGGATCGCTGGATTCAGAGTCCAGAGTGCTAACCATTACACCATGGAACCTCTATTCTAACACCACATATACAACTTTCTCTTAGAGTGTGAGATCTTATTTTCTACAAGTTACAGGAATAATAATCATAGAGATAAGTATTACATTGTATTTACAAAAAAAAGCCATTAGGACCTACCAAATTTTTATACAGATTATAGGTTTCAGAGTGCAGAATTGTTAACAGTACACAATGAAACCTCATTCATATGGTAGCAAGTACATTTTTTTGTCAGAGTATAAGATTCTTAGTGGATACATTTTATTGGAATTAAATGACAGATAAACCTGTCTCTCAGTGTGTAAGATTCTTAATTTATGCAATTTATAGATATTTTCTTTCTCAGAGATATTAACTGTATTGTACTTACAACACAACCAATAGAACCTACCAAGATTTAAATGTAGATCATGGATTCAGAGTCCAAAATGTTTACCAATACACCATGAAACCTCATCCATTAGGGAGCATCTAAATATTTTTATAAGAATGTACTCTCAGAGAGATATGAACTGAATGGTACTTACAAAAAACCAATAGGACCTACCAAGATTTAAATACAGATCACTGTATTCAAAGATCAGAGTGGAGTGGTTACCAATACACCAAGAAACAACATTCATTAGGGAACATCTAAACATTTTTTTCTAAAATGTTAGATTCTTAGAAGACACATTTTATTGAAGTTATTGTACATATATTAACATCAATGCTTATTTGGATTACACAGTAAAATTCATATAATTACAAACATTTCTATAACTACCTTTTTTTAGATTTTAGTACATATTTACAATAATCAGTGATTTAAAAAATGTATTATATGTATAAAAAAGAAAAGTTTTTGTCAATCAAGGACTTAAACTGAAGGTACTAAAATGCACCTGGTGCCACCGAGATTTGAACTCAATTTACTGGATTCAGAGTACAGAGTGCTAACCATAACACCATGGAATCTCCCTTCTAATAACACATATAAAACTTTCTCTCAGAGTGTAAGATCTTAATTTCTACAAGATACAGAAATATTCATTCAGAGAGATATGTACTACATTGTATTTACAAATAAAACCATTAGGACCTACCAATTTGTATATACAGATTATTGGTTTCAGAGTCCAGAATTGTTAACAGTACACCATGAAAGCTCATTCATATGGTGGCATGTAAAATTTTTTCTCACAGTGTAAGATTCTTAGAGGTTACATTTTATTGGAATTATATTACAGATAAACCTGTCTCTCAGTATATATGATTCTTAATTTATGCAATTTATAGATATTTTCTTTCTCAGAGATATGAACTGCATAATACTAACAAAAAAACAATAGGACCTACCAAGATGTTAATACAAATCATGGATTCAGAGTCCAAAATGGTTACAAATACACCAGGAAACCTCATTCATGAGGAAGCATTTAAACAGTTTTTATTAGAATGTACTCTCAGAGAAATATAAACTGAATGGTACTTACAAAAAACCAATAGGACCTACCAAGATTTAAATACAGATCACTGGATTCAAAGATCAGAGTGGTTACCAATACACCAAGAAACCTCATTCACGAGGGAGAGCTAAACATTTTTTTCTAAATTGTTAGATTCTTAGAAGACACATTTTATTGCAATTATTGTACATATATTTACATCAACGCTTATTTGGGTTATATAGTAAAATTCATATAATTACATACTTTTCTATAACTACCTTTTTTAGCTTTTTGTACATATTTACAAAAATCAGTGATTTAAAAAAATGATTATATGTATGAAAAAGAAGACTTTCTGTCAATCAAGTACTTAAACTGAAGGTACTAAAACATATCAGGTCCCACCGAGATTTGAACTCGGATCGCTGGATTCAGAGTCCAGAGTGCTAACCATTACACCATGGAACCTCTCTTCTAACACCACATATACAACTTTCTCTTAGAGTGTGAGATCTTATTTTCTACAAGTTACAGGAATAATAATCATAGAGATAAGTATTACATTGTATTTACAAAAAAAGCCATTAGGACCTACTAAATTTTTATACAGATTATAGGTTTCAGAGTCCAGAATTGTTAACAGTACACAATGAAACCTCATTCATATGGTAGCATGTACATTTTATTGTCAGAGTATAAGATTCTTAGTGGATACATTTTATTGGAATTAAATGACAGATAAACCTGTCTCTCAGTGTGTAAGATTCTTAATTTATGCAATTTATAGATATTTTCTTTCTCTGAGATATTAACTATATTGTACTTACAACAAAACCAATAGAACCTACCAAGATGTAAATATAGATCATGGATTCAGAGTCCAAAATGTTTATCAATACACCATGAAACCTCATCCATTAGGGAGCATCTAAATATTTTTATAAGAATGTACTCTCAGAGAGATATGAACTGAATGGTACTTACAAAAAACCAATAGGACCTACCAAGATTTAAATACATATCACTGTATTCAAAGATCAGAGTGGAGTGGTTTCCAATATACCAAGAAACCACATTCATTAGGGAACATCTAAACATTTTTTTCTAAAATGTTAGATTCTTAGAAGACACATTTTATTGCAATTATTGTACATATATTAACATCAATGCTTATTTGGATTACACAGTAAAATTCATATAATTACAAACATTTCTATAACTACCTTTTTTTAGATTTTAATACATATTTACTATAATCAGTGATTTAAAAAATGTATTATATGTATAAAAAAGAAAAGTTTTTATCAATCAAGGACTTAAACTGAAGGTACTAAAATGCACCTGTTCCCACCGAGATTTGAACTCAATTTACTGGATTCAGAGTACAGAGTGCTAACCATAACACAATGGAATCTCCCTTCTAATAACACATTTAAAACTTTCTCTCAGAGTGTAAGATCTTAATTTCTACAAGATACAGAAATATTCATTCAGAGAGATATGTACTACATTGTATTTACAAATAAAACCATTAGGACTTACCAATTTGTATATACAGATTATTGGTTTCAGAGTCCAGAATTGTTAACAGTACACCATGAAAGCTCATTCATATGGTGGCATGTAAAAAAATTTCTCACAGTGTAAGATTCTTAGAGGTTACATTTTATTGGAATTATATTACAGATAAACCTGTCTCTCAGTATATATGATTCTTAATTTATGCAATTTATAGATATTTTCTTTCTCAGAGATATGAACTGCATAATACTAACAAAAAAACAATAGGACCTACCAAGATGTTAATACAAATCATGGATTCAGAGTCCAAAATGGTTACAAATACACCAGGAAACCTCATTCATGAGGAAGCATTTAAACAGTTTTTATTAGAATGTACTCTCAGAGAAATATAAACTGAACGGTACTTACAAAAAACCAATAGGACCTACCAAGATTTAAATACAGATCACTGGATTCAAAGATCAGAGTGGTTACCAATACACCAAGAAACCTCATTCACGAGGGAGAGCTAAACATTTTTTTATAAAATGTTAGATTCTTAGAAGACACATTTTATTGCAATAATTGTACATATATTTACATCAACGCTTATTTGGGTTATATAGTACAATTCATATAATTACATACATTTCTATAACTACCTTTTTTAGCTTTTCGTACATATTTACAAAAATCAGTGATTTAAAAAAATGATTATATGTATGAAAAAGAAGACTTTCTGTCAATCAAGAACTTAAACTGAAGGTACTAAAACACATCAGGTCCCACCGAGATTTGAACTCGGATCGCTGGATTCAGAGTCCAGAGTGCTAACCATTACACCATGGAACCTCTCTTCTAACACCAAATATACAACTTACTCTTAGAGTGTGAGATCTTATTTTCTACAAGTTACAGGAATAATAATCAGAGAGATAAGTATTACATTGTATTTACAAAAAAAAGCCATCAGGACCTACCACATTTTTATACAGATTATAGGTTTCAGAGTCCAGAATTGTTAACAGTACACAATGAAACCTCATTCATATGGTAGCAAGTACATTTTTTTGTCAGAGTATAAGATTCTTTGTGGATACATTTTATTGGAATTAAATGACAGATAAACCTGTCTCTCAGTGTGTAAGATTCTTAATTTATGCAATTTATAGATATTTTCTTTCTCAGAGATATTAACTGTATTGTACTTACAACAAAACCAATAGAACCTACCAAGATTTAAATATAGATCATGGATTCAGAGTCCAAAATGTTTACCAATACACCATGAAACCTCATCCATTAGGGAGCATCTAAATATTTTTATAAGAATGTACTCTCAGAGAGATATGAACTGAATGGTACTTACAAAAAACCAATAGGACCTACCAAGATTTAAATACAGATCACTGTATTCAAAGATCAGAGTGGAGTGGTTACTAATAAACCAAGAAACCACATTCATTAGGGAACATCTAAAAAAAAAAATCTAAAATGTTAGATTCTTAGAAGACACATTTTATTGAAGTTATTGTACATATATTAACATCAATGCTTATTTGGATTACACAGTAAAATTCATATAATTACAAACATTTCTATAACTACCTTTTTTTAGATTTTAGTACATATTTACAATAATCAGTGATTTAAAAAATGTATTATATGTATAAAAAAGAAAAGTTTTTGTCAATCAAGGACTTAAACTGAAGGTACTAAAATGCACCTGGTGCCACCGAGATTTGAACTCAATTTACTGGATTCAGAGTACAGAGTGCTAACCATAACACCATGGAATCTCCCTTCTAATAACACATATAAAACTTTCTCTCAGAGTGTAAGATCTTAATTTCTACAAGATACAGAAGTATTCATTCAGAGAGATATGTACTACATTGTATTTACAAATAAAACCATTAGGACCTACCAATTTTTATATACAGATTATTGGTTTCAGAGTCCAGAATTGTTAACAGTACACCATGAAAGCTCATTCATATGGTGGCATGTAAAAATTTTTCTCACAGTGTAAGATTCTTAGAGGTTACATTTTATTGGAATTATATTACAGATAAACCTGTCTCAGTATATATGATTCTTAATTTATGCAATTTATAGATATTTTCTTTCTCAGAAATATGAACTGCATAATACTAACAAAAAAACAATAGGACCTACCAAGATGTTAATACAAATCATGGATTCAGAGTCCAAAATGGTTACAAATACACCAGGAAACCTCATTCATGAGGAAGCATTTAAAAAGTTTTTATTAGAATGTACTCATAGAGAAATATAAACTGAACGGTACTTACAAAAAACCAATTGGACCTACCAAGATTTAAATACAGAACACTGGATTCAAAGATCAGAGTGGTTACCAATACACCAAGAAACCTCATTCACGAGGGAGAGCTAAACATTTTTTTCTAAAATGTTAGATTCTTAGAAGACACATTTTATTGCAATAATTGTACATATATTTACATCAACGCTTATTTGGGTTATATAGTACAATTCATATAATTACATACATTTCTATAACTACTTTTTTTAGCTTTTCGTACATATTTACAAAAATCAGTGATTTAAAAAAATGATTATATGTATGAAAAAGAAGACTTTCTGTCAATCAAGAACTTAAACTGAAGGTACTAAAACACACCAGGTCCCACCGAGATTTGATCTCGGATCGCTGAATTCAGAGTCCAGAGTGCTAACCATTACACCATGGAAGCTCTATTCTAACACCACATATACAACTTTCTCTTAGAGTGTGAGATCTTATTTTCTACAAGTTACAGGAATAATAATCATAGAGATAAGTATTACATTGTATTTACAAAAAAAAGCCATTAGGACCTACCACATTTTTATACAGATTATAGGTTTCAGAGTCCAGAATTGTTAACAGTACACAATGAAACCTCATTCATATGGTAGCAAGTACATTTTTTTGTCAGAGTATAAGATTCTTAGTGGATACATTTTATTGGAATTAAATGACAGATAAACCTGTCTCTCAGTGTGTAAGATTCTTAATTTATGCAATTTATAGATATTTTCTTTCTCAGAGATATTAACTGTATTGTACTTACAACAAAACCAATAGAACCTACCAAGATTTAAATATAGATCATGGATTCAGAGTCCAAAATGTTTACCAATACACCATGAAACCTCATCCATTAGGGAGCATCTAAATATTTTTATAAGAATGTACTCTCAGAGAGATATGAACTGAATGGTACTTACAAAAAACCAATAGGACCTACCAAGATTTAAATACAGATCACTGTATTCAAAGATCAGAGTGGAGTGGTTACTAATAAACCAAGAAACCACATTCATTAGGGAACATCTAAAAAACAAATTCTAAAATGTTAGATTCTTAGAAGACACATTTTATTGAAGTTATTGTACATATATTAACATCAATGCTTATTTGGATTACACAGTAAAATTCATATAATTACAAACATTTCTATAACTACCTTTTTTTAGATTTTAGTATATATTTACAATAATCAGTGATTTAAAAAATGTATTATATGTATAAAAAAGAAAAGTTTTTGTCAATCAAGGACTTAAACTGAAGGTACTAAAATGCACCTGGTGCCACCGAGATTTGAACTCAATTTACTGGATTCAGAGTACAGAGTGCAAACCATAACACCATGGAATCTCCCTTCTAATAACACATATAAAACTTTCTCTCAGAGTGTAAGATCTTAATTTCTACAAGATACAGAAATATTCATTCAGAGAGATATGTACTACATTGTATTTACAAATAAAACCATTAGGACCTACCAATTTGTATATACAGATTATTGGTTTCAGAGTCCAGAATTGTTAACAGTACACCATGAAAGCTCATTCATATGGTGGCATGTAAAAATTTTTCTCACAGTGTAAGATTCTTAGAGGTTACATTTTATTGGAATTATATTACAGATAAACCTGTCTCTCAGTATGTATGATTCTTAATTTATGCAATTTATAGATATTTTCTTTCTCAGAGATATGAACTGCATAATACTTACAAAAAACAATAGGACCTACCAAGATGTTAATACAAATCATGGATTCAGAGTCCAAAATGGTTACAAATACACCAGGAAACCTCATTCATGAGGAAGCATTTAAACAGTTTTTATTAGAATGTACTCTCAGAGAAATATAAACTGAACAGTACTTACAAAAAACCAATAGGACCTACCAAGATTTAAATACAGATCACTGGATTCAAAGATCAGAGTGGTTACCAATACACCAAGAAACCTCATTCACGAGGGAGAGCTAAACATTTTTTTCTAAAATGTTAGATTCTTAGAAGACACATTTTATTGCAATAATTGTACATATATTTACATCAACGCTTATTTGGGTTATATAGTAAAATTCATATAATTACATACATTTCCATAACTACCTTTTTTAGCTTTTCGTACATATTTACAAAATTCAGTGATTTAAAAAAATGATTATATGTATGAAAAAGAAGACTTTCTGTCAATCAAGAACTTAAACTGAAGGTACTAAAACACATCAGGTCCCACCGAGATTTGAACTCGGATCGCTGGATTCAGAGTCCAGAGTGCTAACCATTACACCATGGAACCTCTATTCTAACACCACATATACAACTTTCTCTTAGAGTGTGAGATCTTATTTTCTACAAGTTACAGGAATAATAATCATAGAGATAAGTATTACATTGTATTTACAAAAAAAAAGCCATTAGGACCTACCAAATTTTTATACAGATTATAGGTTTCAGAGTCCAGAATTGTTAACAGTACACAATGAAACCTCATTCATATGGTAGCAAGTACATTTTTTTGTCAGAGTATAAGATTCTTAGTGGATACATTTTATTGGAATTAAATGACAGATAAACCTGTCTCTCAGTGTGTAAGATTCTTAATTTATGCAATTTATAGATATTTTCTTTCTCAGAGATATTAACTGTATTGTACTTACAACAAAACCAATAGAACCTACCAAGATTTAAATATAGATCATGGATTCAGAGTCCAAAATGTTTACCAATACACCATGAAACCTCATCCATTAGGGAGCATCTAAATATTTTTATAAGAATGTTCTCTCAGAGAGATATGAACTGAATGGTACTTACAAAAAACCAATAGGACCTACCAAGATTTAAATACAGATCACTGTATTCAAAGATCAGAGTGGAGTGGTTACTAATAAACCAAGAAACCACATTCATTAGGGAACATCTAAAAAAAAAATTCTAAAATGTTAGATTCTTAGAAGACACATTTTATTGAAGTTATTGTACATATATTAACATCAATGCTTATTTGGATTACACAGTAAAATTCATATAATTACAAACATTTCTATAACTACCTTTTTTTAGATTTTAGTACATATTTACAATAATCAGTGATTTAAAAAATGTATTATATGTATAAAAAAGAAAAGTTTTTGTCAATCAAGGACTTAAACTGAAGGTACTAAAATGCACCTGGTGCCACCGAGATTTGAACTCAATTTACTGGATTCAGAGTACAGAGTGCTAACCATAACACCATGGAATCTCCCTTCTAATAACACATATAAAACTTTCTCTCAGAGTGTAAGATCTTAATTTCTACAAGATACAGAAATATTCATTCAGAGAGATATGTACTACATTGTATTTACTAATAAAACCATTAGGACCTACCAATTTGTATATACAGATTATTGGTTTCAGAGTCCAGAATTGTTAACAGTACACCATGAAAGCTCATTCATATGGTGGCATGTAAAAAATTTTCTCACAGTGTAAGATTCTTAGAGGTTACATTTTATTGGAATTATATTACAGATAAACCTGTCTCTCAGTATATATGATTCTTAATTTATGCAATTTATAGATATTTTCTTTCTCAGAAATATAAACTGCATAATACTAACAAAAAAACAATAGGACCTACCAAGATGTTAATACAAATCATGGATTCAGAGTCCAAAATGGTTACAAATACACCAGGAAACCTCATTCATGAGGAAGCATTTAAAAAGTTTTTATTAGAATGTACTCTCAGAGAAATATAAACTGAACGGTACTTACAAAAAACCAATTGGACCTACCAAGATTTAAATACAGAACACTGGATTCAAAGATCAGAGTGGTTACCAATACACCAAGAAACCTCATTCACGAGGGAGAGCTAAACATTTTTTCTAAAATGTTAGATTCTTAGAAGACACATTTTATTGCAATAATTGTACATATATTTACATCAACGCTTATTTGGGTTATATAGTACAATTCATATAATTACATACATTTCTATAACTACCTTTTTTAGCTTTTCGTACATATTTACAAAAATCAGTGATTTAAAAAAATGATTATATGTATGAAAAAGAAGACTTACTGTCAATCAAGAACTTAAACTGAAGGTACTAAAACACATCAGGTCCCACCGAGATTTGATCTCGGATCGCTGAATTCAGAGTCCAGAGTGCTAACCATTACACCATGGAAGCTCTATTCTAACACCACATATACAACTTTCTCTTAGAGTGTGAGATCTTATTTTCTACAAGTTACAGGAATAATAATCATAGAGATAAGTATTACATTGTATTTACAAAAAAAAAGCCATTAGGACCTACCACATTTTTATACAGATTATAGGTTTCAGAGTCCAGAATTGTTAACAGTACACAATGAAACCTCATTCATATGGTAGCAAGTACATTTTTTTGTCAGAGTATAAGATTCTTAGTGGATACATTTTATTGGAATTAAATGACAGATAAACCTGTCTCTCAGTGTGTAAGATTCTTAATTTATGCAATTTATAGATATTTTCTTTCTCAGAGATATTAACTGTATTGTACTTACAACAAAATCAATAGAACCTACCAAGATGTAAATATAGATCATGGATTCAGAGTCCAAAATGTTTACCAATACACCATGAAACCTCATCCATTAGGGAGCATCTAAATATTTTTATAAGAATGTACTCTCAGAGAGATATGAACTGAATGGTACTTACAAAAAACCAATAGGACCTACCAAGATTTAAATACAGATCACTGTATTCAAAGATCAGAGTGGAGTGGTTACTAATAAACCAAGAAACCACATTCATTAGGGAACATCTAAAAAAAAAATTCTAAAATGTTAGATTCTTAGAAGACACATTTTATTGAAGTTATTGTACATATATTAACATCAATGCTTATTTGGATTACACAGTAAAATTCATATAATTACAAACATTTCTATAACTACCTTTTTTTAGATTTTAGTACATATTTACAATAATCAGTGATTTAAAAAATGTATTATATGTATAAAAAAGAAAAGTTTTTGTCAATCAAGGACTTAAACTGAAGGTACTAAAATGCACCTGGTGCCACCGAGATTTGAACTCAATTTACTGGATTCAGAGTTCAGAGTGCTAACCATAACACCATGGAATCTCCCTTCTAATAACACATATAAAACTTTCTCTCAGAGTGTAAGATCTTAATTTCTACAAGATACAGAAATATTCATTCAGAGAGATATGTACTACATTGTATTTACAAATAAAACCATTAGGACCTACCAATTTGTATATACAGATTATTGGTTTCAGAGTCCAGAATTGTTAACAGTACACCATGAAAGCTCAATCATATGGTGGCATGTAAAAAAATTTCTCACAGTGTAAGATTCTTAGAGGTTACATTTTATTGGAATTATATTACAGATAAACCTGTCTCTCAGTATGTATGATTCTTAATTTATACAATTTATAGATATTTTCTTTCTCAGAGATATGAACTACATAATACTTACAAAAAACAATAGGACCTACCAAGATGTTAATACAAATCATGGATTCAGAGTCCAAAATGGTTACAAATACACCAGGAAACCTCATTCATGAGGAAGCATTTAAACAGTTTTTATTAGAATGTACTCTCAGAGAAATATAAACTGAACAGTACTTACAAAAAACCAATAGGACCTACCAAGATTTAAATACAGATCACTGGATTCAAAGATCAGAGTGGTTACCAATACACCAAGAAACCTCATTCACGAGGGAGAGCTAAACATTTTTTTCTAAAATGTTAGATTCTTAGAAGACACATTTTATTGCAATAATTGTACATATATTTACATCAACGCTTATTTGGGTTATATAGTAAAATTCATATAATTACATACATTTCCATAACTACCTTTTTTAGCTTTTCGTACATATTTACAAAATTCAGTGATTTAAAAAAATGATTATATGTATGAAAAAGAAGACTTTCTGTCAATCAAGAACTTAAACTGAAGGTACTAAAACACATCAGGTCCCACCGAGATTTGAACTCGGATCGCTGTATTCAGAGTCCAGAGTGCTAACCATTACACCATGGAACCTCTATTCTAACACCACATATACAACTTTCTCTTAGAGTGTGAGATCTTATTTTCTACAAGTTACAGGAATAATAGTCATAGAGATAAGTATTACATTGTATTTACAAAAAAAAGCCATTAGGACCTACCAAATTTTTATACAGATTATAGGTTTCTGAGTCCAGAATTGTTAATAGTACACAATGAAACCTCATTCATATGGTAGCAAGTACATTTTTTTGTCAGAGTATAAGATTCTTAGTGGATACATTTTATTGGAATTAAATGACAGATAAACCTGTCTCTCAGTGTGTAAGATTCTTAATTTATGCAATTTATAGATATTTTCTTTCTCAGAGATATTAACTGTATTGTACTTACAACAAAACCAATAGAACCTACCAAGATTTAAATATAGATCATGGATTCAGAGTCCAAAATGTTTACCAATACACCATGAAACCTCATCCATTAGGGAGCATCTAAATATTTTTATAAGAATGTTCTCTCAGAGAGATATGAACTGAATGGTACTTACAAAAAACCAATAGGACCTACCAAGATTTAAATACAGATCACTGTATTCAAAGATCAGAGTGGAGTGGTTACTAATAAACCAAGAAACCACATTCATTAGGGAACATCTAAAAAAAAAATTCTAAAATGTTAGATTCTTAGAAGACACATTTTATTGAAGTTATTGTACATATATTAACATCAATGCTTATTTGGATTACACAGTAAAATTCATATAATTACAAACATTTCTATAACTACCTTTTTTTAGATTTTAGTACATATTTACAATAATCAGTGATTTAAAAAATGTATTATATGTATAAAAAAGAAAAGTTTTTGTCAATCAAGGACTTAAACTGAAGGTACTAAAATGCACCTGGTGCCACCGAGATTTGAACTCAATTTACTGGATTCAGAGTACAGAGTGCTAACCATAACACCATGGAATCTCCCTTCTAATAACACATATAAAACTTTCTCTCAGAGTGTAAGATCTTAATTTCTACAAGATACAGAAATATTCATTCAGAGAGATATGTACTACATTGTATTTACTAATAAAACCATTAGGACCTACCAATTTGTATATACAGATTATTGGTTTCAGAGTCCAGAATTGTTAACAGTACACCATGAAAGCTCATTCATATGGTGGCATGTAAAAAATTTTCTCACAGTGTAAGATTCTTAGAGGTTACATTTTATTGGAATTATATTACAGATAAACCTGTCTCTCAGTATATATGATTCTTAATTTATGCAATTTATAGATATTTTCTTTCTCAGAAATATAAACTGCATAATACTAACAAAAAAACAATAGGACCTACCAAGATGTTAATACAAATCATGGATTCAGAGTCCAAAATGGTTACAAATACACCAGGAAACCTCATTCATGAGGAAGCATTTAAAAAGTTTTTATTAGAATGTACTCTCAGAGAAATATAAACTGAACGGTACTTACAAAAAACCAATTGGACCTACCAAGATTTAAATACAGAACACTGGATTCAAAGATCAGAGTGGTTACCAATACACCAAGAAACCTCATTCACGAGGGAGAGCTAAACATTTTTTCTAAAATGTTAGATTCTTAGAAGACACATTTTATTGCAATAATTGTACATATATTTACATCAACGCTTATTTGGGTTATATAGTACAATTCATATAATTACATACATTTCTATAACTACCTTTTTTAGCTTTTCGTACATATTTACAAAAATCAGTGATTTAAAAAAATGATTATATGTATGAAAAAGAAGACTTACTGTCAATCAAGAACTTAAACTGAAGGTACTAAAACACATCAGGTCCCACCGAGATTTGATCTCGGATCGCTGAATTCAGAGTCCAGAGTGCTAACCATTACACCATGGAAGCTCTATTCTAACACCACATATACAACTTTCTCTTAGAGTGTGAGATCTTATTTTCTACAAGTTACAGGAATAATAATCATAGAGATAAGTATTACATTGTATTTACAAAAAAAAAGCCATTAGGACCTACCACATTTTTATACAGATTATAGGTTTCAGAGTCCAGAATTGTTAACAGTACACAATGAAACCTCATTCATATGGTAGCAAGTACATTTTTTTGTCAGAGTATAAGATTCTTAGTGGATACATTTTATTGGAATTAAATGACAGATAAACCTGTCTCTCAGTGTGTAAGATTCTTAATTTATGCAATTTATAGATATTTTCTTTCTCAGAGATATTAACTGTATTGTACTTACAACAAAATCAATAGAACCTACCAAGATTTAAATATAGATCATGGATTCAGAGTCCAAAATGTTTACCAATACACCATGAAACCTCATCCATTAGGGAGCATCTAAATATTTTTATAAGAATGTACTCTCAGAGAGATATGAACTGAATGGTACTTACAAAAAACCAATAGGACCTACCAAGATTTAAATACAGATCACTGTATTCAAAGATCAGAGTGGAGTGGTTACTAATAAACCAAGAAACCACATTCATTAGGGAACATCTAAAAAAAAAATTCTAAAATGTTAGATTCTTAGAAGACACATTTTATTGAAGTTATTTTACATATATTAACATCAATGCTTATTTGGATTACACAGTAAAATTCATATAATTACAAACATTTCTATAACTACCTTTTTTTAGATTTTAGTACATATTTACAATAATCAGTGATTTAAAAAATGTATTATATGTATAAAAAAGAAAAGTTTTTGTCAATCAAGGACTTAAACTGAAGGTACTAAAATGCACCTGGTGCCACCGAGATTTGAACTCAATTTACTGGATTCAGAGTACAGAGTGCTAACCATAACACCATGGAATCTCCCTTCTAATAACACATATAAAACTTTCTCTCAGAGTGTAAGATATTAATTTCTACAAGATACAGAAATATTCATTCAGAGAGATATGTACTACATTGTATTTACAAATAAAACCATTAGGACCTACCAATTTGTATATACAGATTATTGGTTTCAGAGTCCAGAATTGTTAACAGTACACCATGAAAGCTCATTCATATGGTGGCATGTAAAAAAATTTCTCACAGTGTAAGATTCTTAGAGGTTACATTTTATTGGAATTATATTACAGATAAACCTGTCTCTCAGTATGTATGATTCTTAATTTATACAATTTATAGATATTTTCTTTCTCAGAGATATGAACTACATAATACTTACAAAAAACAATAGGACCTACCAAGATGTTAATACAAATCATGGATTCAGAGTCCAAAATGGTTACAAATACACCAGGAAACCTCATTCATGAGGAAGCATTTAAACAGTTTTTATTAGAATGTACTCTCAGAGAAATATAAACTGAACAGTACTTACAAAAAACCAATAGGACCTACCAAGATTTAAATACAGATCACTGGATTCAAAGATCAGAGTGGTTACCAATACACCAAGAAACCTCATTCACGAGGGAGAGCTAAACATTTTTTTCTAAAATGTTAGATTCTTAGAAGACACATTTTATTGCAATAATTGTACATATATTTACATCAACGCTTATTTGGGTTATATAGTAAAATTCATATAATTACATACATTTCCATAACTACCTTTTTTAGCTTTTCGTACATATTTACAAAATTCAGTGATTTAAAAAAATGATTATATGTATGAAAAAGAAGACTTTCTGTCAATCAAGAACTTAAACTGAAGGTACTAAAACACATCAGGTCCCACCGAGATTTGAACTCGGATCGCTGTATTCAGAGTCCAGAGTGCTAACCATTACACCATGGAACCTCTATTCTAACACCACATATACAACTTTCTCTTAGAGTGTGAGATCTTATTTTCTACAAGTTACAGGAATAATAATCATAGAGATAAGTATTACATTGTATTTACAAAAAAAAGCCATTAGGACCTACCAAATTTTTATACAGATTATAGGTTTCAGAGTCCAGAATTGTTAACAGTACACAATGAAACCTCATTCATATGGTAGCAAGTACATTTTATTGTCAGAGTATAAGATTCTTAGTGGATACATTTTATTGGAATTAAATGACAGATAAACCTGTCTCTCAGTGTGTAAGATTCTTAATTTATGCAATTTATAGATATTTTCTTTCTCTGAGATATTAACTATATTGTACTTACAACAAAACCAATAGAACCTACCAAGATGTAAATATAGATCATGGATTCAGAGTCCAAAATGTTTATCAATACACCATGAAACCTCATCCATTAGGGAGCATCTAAATATTTTTATAAGAATGTACTCTCAGAGAGATATGAACTGAATGGTACTTACAAAAAACCAATAGGACCTACCAAGATTTAAATACATATCACTGTATTCAAAGATCAGAGTGGAGTGGTTTCCAATATACCAAGAAACCACATTCATTAGGGAACATCTAAACATTTTTTTCTAAAATGTTAGATTCTTAGAAGACACATTTTATTGCAATTATTGTACATATATTAACATCAATGCTTATTTGGATTACACAGTAAAATTCATATAATTACAAACATTTCTATAACTACCTTTTTTTAGATTTTAATACATATTTACTATAATCAGTGATTTAAAAAATGTATTATATGTATAAAAAAGAAAAGTTTTTATCAATCAAGGACTTAAACTGAAGGTACTAAAATGCACCTGTTCCCACCGAGATTTGAACTCAATTTACTGGATTCAGAGTACAGAGTGCTAACCATAACACCATGGAATCTCCCTTCTAATAACACATTTAAAACTTTCTCTCAGAGTGTAAGATCTTAATTTCTACAAGATACAGAAATATTCATTCAGAGAGATATGTACTACATTGTATTTACAAATAAAACCATTAGGACCTACCAATTTGTATATACAGATTTTTGGTTTCAGAGTCCAGAATTGTTAACAGTACACCATGAAAGCTCATTCATATGGTGGCATGTAAAAAAATTTCTCACAGTGTAAGATTCTTAGAGGTTACATTTTATTGGAATTATATTACAGATAAACCTGTCTCTCAGTATATATGATTCTTAATTTATGCAATTTATAGATATTTTCTTTCTCAGAGATATGAACTGCATAATACTAACAAAAAAACAATAGGACCTACCAAGATGTTAATACAAATCATGGATTCAGAGTCCAAAATGGTTACAAATACACCAGGAAACCTCATTCATGAGGAAGCATTTAAACAGTTTTTATTAGAATGTACTCTCAGAGAAATATAAACTGAACGGTACTTACAAAAAACCAATAGGACCTACCAAGATTTAAATACAGATCACTGGATTCAAAGATCAGAGTGGTTACCAATACACCAAGAAACCTCATTCACGAGGGAGAGCTAAACATTTTTTTATAAAATGTTAGATTCTTAGAAGACACATTTTATTGCAATAATTGTACATATATTTACATCAACGCTTATTTGGGTTATATAGTACAATTCATATAATTACATACATTTCTATAACTACCTTTTTTAGCTTTTCGTACATATTTACAAAAATCAGTGATTTAAAAAAATGATTATATGTATGAAAAAGAAGACTTTCTGTCAATCAAGAACTTAAACTGAAGGTACTAAAACACATCAGGTCCCACCGAGATTTGAACTCAGATCGCTGGATTCAGAGTCCAGAGTGCTAACCATTACACCATGGAACCTCTATTCTAACACCACATATACAACTTTCTCTTAGAGTGTGAGATCTTATTTTCTACAAGTTACAGGAATAATAATCATAGAGATAAGTATTACATTGTATTTACAAAAAAAAAGCCATTAGGACCTACCAAATTTTTATACAGATTATAGGTTTCAGAGTCCAGAATTGTTAACAGTACACAATGAAACCTCATTCATATGGTAGCAAGTACATTTTTTTGTCAGAGTATAAGATTCTTAGTGGATACATTTTATTGGAATTAAATGACAGATAAACCTGTCTCTCAGTGTGTAAGATTCTTAATTTATGCAATTTATAGATATTTTCTTTCTCAGAAATATTAACTGTATTGTACTTACAACAAAACCAATACAACCTACCAAGATTTAAATATAGATCATGGATTCAGAGTCCAAAATGTTTACCAATACACCATGAAACCTCATCCATTAGGGAGCATCTAAATATTTTTATAAGAATGTACTCTCAGAGAGATATGAACTGAATGGTACTTACAAAAAACCAATAGGACCTACCAAGATTTAAATACAGATCACTGTATTCAAAGATCAGAGTGGAGTGGTTACTAATAAACCAAGAAACCACATTCATTAGGGAACATCTAAAAAAAAAATTCTAAAATGTTAGATTCTTAGAAGACACATTTTATTGAAGTTATTGTACATATATTAACATCAATGCTTATTTGGATTACACAGTAAAATTCATATAATTACAAACATTTCTACAACTACCTTTTTTTAGATTTTAGTACATATTTACAATAATCAGTGATTTAAAAAATGTATTATATGTATAAAAAAGAAAAGTTTTTGTCAATCAAGGACTTAAACTGAAGGTACTAAAATGCACCTGGTGCCACCGAGATTTGAACTCAATTTACTGGATTCAGAGTACAGAGTGCTAACCATAACACCATGGAATCTCCCTTCTAATAACACATATAAAACTTTCTCTCAGAGTGTAAGATCTTAATTTCTACAAGATACAGAAATATTCATTCAGAGAGATATGTACTACATTGTATTTACTAATAAAACCATTAGGACCTACCAATTTGTATATACAGATTATTGGTTTCAGAGTCCAGAATTGTTAACAGTACACCATGAAAGCTCATTCATATGGTGGCATGTAAAAAATTTTCTCACAGTGTAAGATTCTTAGAGGTTACATTTTATTGGAATTATATTACAGATAAACCTGTCTCTCAGTATATATGATTCTTAATTTATGCAATTTATAGATATTTTCTTTCTCAGAAATATAAACTGCATAATACTAACAAAAAAACAATAGGACCTACCAAGATGTTAATACAAATCATGGATTCAGAGTCCAAAATGGTTACAAATACACCAGGAAACCTCATTCATGAGGAAGCATTTAAAAAGTTTTTATTAGAATGTACTCTCAGAGAAATATAAACTGAACGGTACTTACAAAAAACCAATTGGACCTACCAAGATTTAAATACAGAACACTGGATTCAAAGATCAGAGTGGTTACCAATACACCAAGAAACCTCATTCACGAGGGAGAGCTAAACATTTTTTCTAAAATGTTAGATTCTTAGAAGACACATTTTATTGCAATAATTGTACATATATTTACATCAACGCTTATTTGGGTTATATAGTACAATTCATATAATTACATACATTTCTATAACTACCTTTTTTAGCTTTTCGTACATATTTACAAAAATCAGTGATTTAAAAAAATGATTATATGTATGAAAAAGAAGACTTACTGTCAATCAAGAACTTAAACTGAAGGTACTAAAACACATCAGGTCCCACCGAGATTTGATCTCGGATCGCTGAATTCAGAGTCCAGAGTGCTAACCATTACACCATGGAAGCTCTATTCTAACACCACATATACAACTTTCTCTTAGAGTGTGAGATCTTATTTTCTACAAGTTACAGGAATAATAATCATAGAGATAAGTATTACATTGTATTTACAAAAAAAAGCCATTAGGACCTACCAAATTTTTATACAGATTATAGGTTTCAGAGTCCAGAATTGTTAACAGTACACAATGAAACCTCATTCATATGGTAGCAAGTACATTTTTTTGTCAGAGTATAAGATTCTTAGTGGATACATTTTATTGGAATTAAATGACAGATAAACCTGTCTCTCAGTATATATGATTCTTAATTTATGCAATTTATAGATATTTTCTTTCTCAGAGATATGAACTGCATAATACTAACAAAAAAACAATAGGACCTACCAAGATGTTAATACAAATCATGGATTCAGAGTCCAAAATGGTTACAAATACACCAGGAAACCTCATTCATGAGGAAGCATTTAAAAAGTTTTTATTAGAATGTACTCTCAGAGAAATATAAACTGAACGGTACTTACAAAAAACCAATAGGACCTACCAAGATTTAAATACAGATCACTGGATTCAAAGATCAGAGTGGTTACCAATACACCAAGAAACCTCATTCACGAGGGAGAGCTAAACATTTTTTTCTAAAATGTTAGATTCTTAGAAGACACATTTTATTGCAATAATTGTACATATATTTACATCAACGATTATTTGGGTTATATAGTACAATTCATATAATTACATACATTTCTATAACTACCTTTTTTAGCTTTTCGTACATATTTACAAAAATCAGTGATTTAAAAAAATGATTATATGTATGAAAAAGAAGACTTTCTGTCAATCAAGAACTTAAACTGAAGGTACTAAAACACATCAGGTCCCACCGAGATTTGAACTCGGATCGCTGGATTCAGAGTCCAGAGTGCTAACCATTACACCATGGAACCTCTCTTCTAACACCACATATACAACTTTCTCTTAGAGTGTGAGATCTTATTTTCTACAAGTTACAGGAATAATAATCATAGAGATAAGTATTACATTGTATTTACAAAAAAAAGCCATTAGGACCTACCAAATTTTTATACAGATTATAGGTTTCAGAGTCCCGAATTGTTAACAGAACACAATTAAACCTCATTCATATGGTAGCATGTACATTTTTTTGTCAGAGTATAAGATTCTTAGCGGATACATTTTATTGGAATTAAATGACAGATAAACCTGTCTCTCAGTGTGTAAGATTCTTAATTTATGCAATTTATAGATATTTTCTTTCTCAGAGATATTAACTGTATTGTACTTACAACAAAACCAATAGAACCTACCAAGATGTAAATATAGATCATGGATTCAGAGTCCAAAATGTTTATCAATACACCATGAAGCCTCATCCATTAGGGAGCATCTAAATATTTTTATAAGAATGTACTCTCAGAGAGATATGAACTGAATGGTACTTACAAAAAACCAATAGGACCTACCAAGATTTAAATACAGATCACTGTATTCAAAGATCAGAGTGGAGTGGTTACCAATACACCAAGAAACCACATTCATTAGGGAACATCTAAACATTTTTTTCTAAAATGTTAGATTCTTAGAAGACACATTTTATTGAAGTTATTGTACATATATTAACATCAATGCTTATTTGGATTACACAGTAAAATTCATATAATTACAAACATTTCTATAACTACCTTTTTTTAGATTTTAGTACATTTGTACAATAATCAGTGATTTTAAAAAAATGTATTATATGTATAAAAAAGAAAAGTTTTTGTCAATCAAGGACTTAAACTGAAGGTACTAAAATGCACCTGTTCCCACCGAGATTTGAACTCAATTTACTGGATTCAGAGTACAGAGTGCAAACCATAACACAATGGAATCTCCCTTCTAATAACACATATAAAACTTTCTCTCAGAGTGTAAGATCTTAATTTCTACAAGATACAGAAATATTCATTCAGAGTTATGTACTCCATTGTATTTACAAATAAAACCATTAGGACCTACCAATTTGTATATACAGATTATTAGTTTCAGAGTCCAGAATTGTTAACAGTACACCATGAAAGCTCATTCATATGGTGGCATGTAAAAAAATTTCTCACAGTGTAAGATTCTTAGGGGTATATGCAATAGCGGGCGAAATCGCGGCAATTATCGCCGTTTTTTCAATTCGACCAAATTCGCCAGGTGAATTCCGGAAGGTGGCTTCCGGAATTCACCATATGCAATGAAAAACGGATTCGCCAGAGTCGCGGGCGAAAATCGGCCGATTTTGCGGATTTTACCGCGATTTTAAAAAACGGGAAAAAACGGGGAAAAACCCGAAAAAAAAATGGCGTGGGGTCCCCCCTCCAAAGCATAACCAGCCTCGGGCTCATTGAGCTGGTCCTGGTTCTAAAAATGCGGGGAAAAAATTGACAGGGGATCCCCCGTATTTTTAAAACCAGCACCGGGCTCTGCGCCTGATGCTGGTGCCAAAAATACGGGGGACAAAACGAGTAGGGGTCCCCCGTATTTTTAACACCAGCATCGGGCTCCACTAGCTGGACAGATAATGCCACAGCCGGGGGTCACTTTTATACAGTGCCCTGCGGCCGTGGCATCAAATATCCAACTAGTCACCCCTGGCCGGGGAACCCTGGGGGAATGGGGACCCCTTCAATCAAGGGGTCCCCCCCCCCCAGCCACCCAAGGGCCAGGGGTGAAGCCCGAGGCTGTCCCCCCCCATCCAATGGGCTGCGGATGGGGGGGCTGATAGCCTTTGTGTGCAAAAAAAAAGATATTGTTTTTTCCATTAGTACTACAAGTCCCAGCAAGCCTCCCCTGCAAGCTGGTACTTGGAGAACCACAAGTACCAGCATGCGGGAGAAAAACGGGCCCGCTGGTACCTGTAGTTCTAATGGAAAAAAAATACCCAAATAAAAACAGGACACAGACACCGTCGACAGTAAAACTTTATTACACACTGCCGACACACACATACTTACCTATGTTCACACGCCGACATCGGTCCTCTTCTCCATGTAGAATCCCGGGGTACCTGAAAATAAAAGATCAATTATACTCACCTCAACAGGCTCCAGAGATAAATCCACGGACTTGGCAAAAAAAGAAAACGAACAACCGGACCTGCGGACCGAAAGGGGTCCCATGCTGACACATGGGACCCCTCTCCCCGAATGCCGGGACATCACGTGACTCCTGTCACTGATGTCCCTTCAGCCAATCAGGAAGCGCTACTGCCGTGGCGCTCATCTGATTGGCTGGACGCCGTCTGTACTCTGACAGCGCCTCGCACAGCTCCCTCCATTACTTTCAATGGTGGGAACTTAGCGGCTAGCGGTGGGGTCACCCGCCGGTCACCGCTGACCGGCGGGTGACCTCACCGCTAGCCGCTAAGTTCCCACCATTGAATATAATGGAGGGAGCTGTGCGATGCGCTGTCACAGCGATCAGCCAATCAGGTTAGCGCAACGAAGTTGCGCTTCCTGATTGGCTTAGAGACCTGTCAGTGACAACTGTCACTGACAGATCTTAATCGTGGATAGGTGTCCCATGTGTCAGCATGGGACACCTTTCAGTCCGTTTTTGGTGCGGGTAAATGCGCTTTCTTTTTTTGCCAAGTCCGTGGATTTATCTCTGGAGCCTGTTGAGGTGAGTATAATTGATCTTTTATTTTCAGGTACCACGGGATTCTACATGGAGAAGAGGACCGATGTCGGCGTGTGAACATAGGTAAGTATGTGTGTGTCGGCAGTGTGTAATAAAGTTTTACTGTCGACGGTGTCTGTGTCCTGTTTTTATTTGGGTATTTTTTTTCCATTAGAACTACAGGTACCAGCGGGCCCGTTTTTCTCCCGCATGCTGGTACTTGTGGTTCTCCAAGTACCAGCTTGCAGGGGAGGCTTGCTGGGACTTGTAGTACTAATGGAAAAAACAATATCTTTTTTTTTGAACACAAAGGCTATCAGCCCCCCCATCCGCAGCCCATTGGATGGGGGGGGACAGCCTCGGGCTTCACCCCTGGCCCTTGGGTGGCTGGGGGGGGGGACCCCTTGATTGAAGGGGTCCCCATTCCCCCAGGGTTCCCCGGCCAGGGGTGACTAGTTGGATATTTGATGCCACGGCCGCAGGGCACTGTATAAAAGTGACCCCCGGCTGTGGCATTATCTGTCCAGCTAGTGGAGCCCGATGCTGGTGTTAAAAATACGGGGGACCCCTACTCGTTTTGTCCCCCGTATTTTTGGCACCAGCATCAGGCGCAGAGCCCGGTGCTGGTTTTAAAAATACGGGGGATCCCCTGTCAATTTTTTCCCCGCATTTTTAGAACCAGGACCAGCTCAATGAGCCCGAGGCTGGTTATGCTTTGGAGGGGGGACCCCACGCCATTTTTTCCCCGGATTTTACCGTTCCAGCAATAAAAAAAATAAAAAAATAAAAATATTATTTTAAAAAATATATAAATAATATTTGTGCCTCCCCCAAAAAAATAAAAAAAACCTAATCCCTTCTAATATAATTAGATCTGCTATTCCTAAAAAAAAAAACACAAAAAAAAACATGTTTAAAATTTTTTTATTTGTTTTCACCCTCCAAAGTGTGGCGGAGTGAAAATCGCGAATTTGCTGTCTAAAAGCACTGCAGGCGAATTTCCAAACTTGAATTGAATATGCTGGAGGCGAATTGCAGCATCTGTACCATTGCAGAAAAGGCGAATTCGGAAAAAGGCGAATTGAGAAAAGGCGAATTTTGACGGGCCGTTTTTTTGCGAAAAATGACTGCACTGCATAGGCGAATTGATTTTTGGAGGCGAAAACGGCCCGGAATTCGCCTATTTTGCCAATTCGCCCGCTATTGCATATACCCCTTAGAGGTTACATTTTATTGGAATTATATTACCGATAAACCTGTCTCTCAGTGTGTATGATTCTTAATTTATGCAATTTATAGATATTTTCTTTCTCAGAGATATGAACTGCATAATACTTACAAAAAAACAATAGGACCTACCAAGATGTGAATACAAATCATGGATTCAGAGTCCAAAATGGTTACAAATACACAAGGAAACCTTATTCATGAGGAAGCATTTAAACAGTTTTTATTAGAATGTACTCTCAGAGAAATATAAACTGAACGGTACTTACAAAAAAACAATAGGACCTACCAAGATTTAAATACAGATCACCGGATTCAAAGATCAGAGTGGTTACCAATACACCAAGAAACCTCATTCACGAGGGAGAGCTAAACATTTTTTTCTAAAATGTTAGATTCTTAGAAGACACATTTTATTGCAATAATTGTACATATATTTACATCAACGCTTATTTGGGTTATATAGTACAATTCATATAATTACATACATTTCTATAACTACCTTTTTTAGCTTTTCGTACATATTTACAAAAATCAGTGATTTAAAAAAATGATTATATGTATGAAAAAGAAGACTTTCTGTCAATCAAGAACTTAAACTGAAGGTACTAAAACACATCAGGTCCCACCGAGATTTGAACTCAGATCGCTGGATTCAGAGTCCAGAGTGCTAACCATTACACCATGGAACCTCTAGTCTAACACCACATATACAACTTTCTCTTAGAGTGTGAGATCTTATTTTCTACAAGTTACAGGAATAATAATCATAGAGATAAGTATTACATTGTATTTACAAAAAAAAAGCCATTAGGACCTACCAAATTTTTATACAGATTATAGGTTTCAGAGTCAAGAATTGTTAACAGTACACAATGAAACCTCATTCATATGGTAGCAAGTACATTTTATTGTCAGAGTATAAGATTCTTAGTGGATACATTTTATTGGAATTAAATGACAGATAAACCTGTCTCTCAGTGTGTAAGATTCTTAATTTATGCAATTTATAGATATTTTCTTTCTCAGAGATATTAACTGTATTGTACTTACAACAAAACCAATAGAACCTACCAAGATTTAAATATAGATCATGGATTCAGAGTCCAAAATGTTTACCAATACACCATGAAACCTCATCCATTAGGGAGCATCTAAATATTTTTATAAGAATGTACTCTCAGAGAGATATGAACTGAATGGTACTTACAAAAAACCAATAGGACCTACCAAGATTTAAATACAGATCACTGTATTCAAAGATCAGAGTGGAGTGGTTACTAATAAACCAAGAAACCACATTCATTAGTGAACATCTAAAAAAAAAATTCTAAAATATTAGATTCTTAGAAGGCACATTTTATTGAAGTTATTGTACATATATTAACATCAATGCTTATTTGGATTACACAGTAAAATTCATATAATTACAAACATTTCTATAACTACCTTTTTTTAGATTTTAGTACATATTTACAATAATCAGTGATTTAAAAAATGTATTATATGTATAAAAAAGAAAAGTTTTTGTCAATCAAGGACTTAAACTGAAGGTACTAAAATGCACCTGGTGCCACCGAGATTTGAACTCAATTTACTGGATTCAGAGTACAGAGTGCTAACCATAACACCATGGAATCTCCCTTCTAATAACACATATAAAACTTTCTCTCAGAGTGTAAGATCTTAATTTCTACAAGATACAGAAATATTCATTCAGAGAGATATGTACTACATTGTATTTACAAATAAAACCATTAGGACCTACCAATTTGTATATACAGATTATTGGTTTCAGAGTCCAGAATTGTTAACAGTACACCATGAAAGCTCATTCATATGGTGGCATGTAAAAAATTTTCTCACAGTGTAAGATTCTTAGAGGTTACATTTTATTGGAATTATATTACAGATAAACCTGTCTCTCAGTATATATGATTCTTAATTTATGCAATTTATAGATATTTTCTTTCTCAGAGATATGAACTGCATAATACTAACAAAAAAACAATAGGACCTACCAAGATGTTAATACAAATCATGGATTCAGAGTCCAAAATGGTTACAAATACACCAGGAAACCTCATTCATGAGGAAGCATTTAAACAGTTTTTATTAGAATGTACTCTCAGAGAAATATAAACTGAACGGTACTTACAAAAAACCAATAGGACCTACCAAGATTTAAATACAGATCACTGGATTCAAAGATCAGAGTGGTTACCAATACACCAAGAAACCTCATTCACGAGGGAGAGCTAAACATTTTTTTCTAAAATGTTAGATTCTTAGAAGACACATTTTATTGCAATAATTGTACATATATTTACATCAACGCTTATTTGGGTTATATAGTACAATTCATATAATTACATACAATTCTATAACTACCTTTTTTAGCTTTTCGTACATATTTACAAAAATCAGTGATTTAAAAAAATGATTATATGTATGAAAAAGAATACTTTCTGTCAATTAAGAACTTAAACTGAAGGTACTGAAACACATCAGGTCCCACCGAGATTTGAACTCGGATCGCTGGATTCAGAGTCCAGAGTGCTAACCATTACACCATGGAACCTCTCTTCTAACACCACTTATACAACTTTCTCTTAGAGTGTGAGATCTTATTTTCTACAAGTTAAAGGAATAATAATCAGAGAGATAAGTATTACATTGTATTTACAAAAAAAAGCCATTAGGACCTACCAAATTTTTATACAGATTATAGGTTTCAGAGTCCAGAATTGTTAACAGTACACAATTAAACCTCATTCATATGGTAGCATGTACATTTTTTTGTCAGAGTATAAGATTCTTAGTGGATACATTTTATTGGAATTAAATGACAGATAAACCTGTCTCTCAGTGTGTAAGATTCCTAATTTATGCAATTTATAGATATTTTCTTTCTCAGAGATATTAACTGTATTGTACTTACAACAAAACCAATAGAACCTACCAAGATGTAAATATAGATCATGGATTCAGAGTCCAAAATGTTTATCAATACACCATGAAACCTCATCCATTAGGGAGCATCTAAATATTTTTATAAGAATGTACTCTCAGAGAGATATGAACTGAATGGTACTTACAAAAAACCAATAGGACCTACCAAGATTTAAATACAGATTACTGTATTCAAAGATCAGAGTGGAGTGGTTACCAATACACCAAGAAACCACATTCATTAGGGAACATCTAAACATTTTTTTCTAAAATGTTAGATTCTTAGAAGACACATTTTATTGAAGTTATTGTACATATATTAACATCAATGCTTATTTGGATTACACAGTAAAATTCATATAATTACAAACATTTCTATAACTACCTTTTTTTTAGATTTTAGTACATTTGTACAATAATCAGTGATTTTAAAAAAATGTATTATATGTATAAAAAAGAAAAGTTTTTGTCAATCAAGGACTTAAACTGAAGGTACTAAAATGCACCTGTTCCCACCGAGATTTGAACTCAATTTACTGGATTCAGAGTACAGAGTGCAAACCATAACACCATGGAATCTCCCTTCTAATAACACATATAAAACTTTCTCTCAGAGTGTAAGATCTTAATTTCTACAAGATACAGAAATATTCATTCAGAGTTATGTACTACATTGTATTTACAAATAAAACCATTAGGACCTACCAATTTGTATATACAGATTATTAGTTTCAGAGTCCAGAATTGTTAACAGTACACCATGAAAGCTCATTCATATGGTGGCATGTAAAAAAATTTCTCACAGTGTAAAATTCTTAGAGGTTACATTTTATTGGAATTATATTACAGATAAACCTGTCTCTCAGTGTGTATGATTCTTAATTTATGCAATTTATAGATATTTTCTTTCTCAGAGATATGAACTGCATAATACTTACAAAAAAACAATAGGACCTACCAAGATGTGAATACAAATCATGGATTCAGAGTCCAAAATGGTTACAAATACACCAGGAAACATCATTCATGAGGAAGCATTTAAACAGTTTTTATTAGAATGTACTCTCAGAGAAATATAAACTGAACGGTACTTACAAAAAAACAATAGGACCTACCAAGATTTAAATACAGATCACTGGATTCAAAGATCAGAGTGGTTACCAATACACCAAGAAACCTCATTCACGAGGGAGAGCTAAACATTTTTTTCTAAAATGTTAGATTCTTAGAAGACACATTTTATTGCAATAATTGTACATATATTTACATCAACGCTTATTTGGGTTATATAGTACAATTCATATAATTACATACATTTCTATAACTACCTTTTTTAGCTTTTCGTACATATTTACAAAAATCAGTGATTTAAAAAAATGATTATATGTATGAAAAAGAAGACTTTCTGTCAATCAAGAACTTAAACTGAAGGTACTAAAACACATCAGGTCCCACCGAGATTTGAACTCGGATTGCTGGATTCAGAGTCCAGAGTGCTAACCATTACACCATGGAACCTCTATTCTAACACTACATATACAACTTTCTCTTAGAGTGTGAGATCTTATTTTCTACAAGTTACAGGAATAATAATCATAGAGATAAGTATTACATTGTATTTACAAAAAAAAGCCATTAGGACCTACCAAATTTTTATACAGATTATAGGTTTCAGAGTCAAGAATTGTTAACAGTACACAATGAAACCTCATTCATATGGTAGCAAGTACATTTTATTGTCAGAGTATAAGATTCTTAGTGGATACATTTTATTGGAATTAAATGACAGATAAACCTGTCTCTCAGTGTGTAAGATTCTTAATTTATGCAATTTATAGATATTTTCTTTCTCAGAGATATTAACTGTATTGTACTTACAACAAAACCAATAGAACCTACCAAGATTTAAATATAGATCATGGATTCAGAGTCCAAAATGTTTACCAATACACCATGAAACCTCATCCATTAGGGAGCATCTAAATATTTTTATAAGAATGTACTCTCAGAGAGATATGAACTGAATGGTACTTACAAAAAACCAATAGGACCTACCAAGATTTAAATACAGATCACTGTATTCAAAGATCAGAGTGGAGTGGTTACTAATAAACCAAGAAACCACATTCATTAGGGAACATCTAAAAAAAAAATTCTAAAATATTAGATTCTTAGAAGGCACATTTTATTGAAGTTATTGTACATATATTAACATCAATGCTTATTTGGATTACACAGTAAAATTCATATAATTACAAACATTTCTATAACTACCTTTTTTTAGATTTTAGTACATATTTACAATAATCAGTGATTTAAAAAATGTATTATATGTATAAAAAAGAAAAGTTTTTGTCAATCAAGGACTTAAACTGAAGGTACTAAAATGCACCTGGTGCCACCGAGATTTGAACTCAATTTACTGGATTCAGAGTACAGAGTGCTAACCATAACACCATGGAATCTCCCTTCTAATAACACATATAAAACTTTCTCTCAGAGTGTAAGATCTTAATTTCTACAAGATACAGAAATATTCATTCAGAGAGATATGTACTACAGATGTAGCCAACTTTATCTTGACTGTTTCTCCGCCGAGACGGGCGTTTAGCCACGCTAAGGCGATAGCTGAGTTTAATCACAGGCAGGCGCGTTGAGACGATCTAGATACTCATCATGCATTACACATCTCCACCACTGTGTGGCTAATGCTCCACTAATCCAGTACTTTCGATCGTACAGTATAGCGGCGGATTGATCTACAGCTCTGGCAATACTGTAGGCGTAACGGGAAGCGGTGGAAAAAGTATGGAGTACAGTACTGTATGTGTATGGAGACGCAACTACAGTAATTGTGTAAAAGGAATAATGTACAGTACAATGTATAAACACCGTGCTTTTTAAAATATAAAATATATGAGCGTCTGAGTTCGCTAATGCATAATGGGAATGGAGGACTAGCAGGAGGCGGAGGAAAACACCGTGCTTTACAAATGCGAGCGTCCGAGTCCTCTAAGGCATAAACCAACAGCAATGGGGCGAGGGCCGGGCGCTGTTTGCAGTACTTTCACACATGAAATTAGAAATCTCTCATGAGGCGTCGTGGGCTAGGGGTGAAGGCTCCCACCTCCCTCACTGGGGGTCCAGGGTTCGAGACATGATGTGCTTTCTTTCTTTTTTTTTTTTTTTTTTTTTTCTGTAATAATGCACTGTATTATTTTATTTCCATTGTAAGACAGTCAATGGAAGAATGCACACAGGTTTCACATAAATCAAAGTACATCTGCAGGAGCGATTCTTTACGCTAAATGCACCCAAACAGCGTGAATGAAATGAGTGTATTCTGGCGCTACCAACTAAGCAAAACAGTACTGTAGATCTTCAGCGTTTGTGCATTGCACAGGACCTGAATTTCCTTCCCTGTGCAGGCCCCCAGGGGGGAAGGGCGATGGGGGTAGGGGGGAGACGATGGAAAATACTGTGCCTTTGAAATGCAATTACATGAGCGTCCGAGTACACTACGGCATACTGTAAACCAACACCAATGGGAAGGAAGTGCCAACCTTATTTTTAATGTGTTCCCGTGACATTCACTTTAACATTTTTTTTTTCTCTCCAATACAGTACATCCAATGGAAGGATGCACACAGGTTTCACATAAATCAAAGTACATCTGCAGGAGCGATTCTTTACGCTAAATGCAACCTACAGTACGGTACTGTAAGTGAGCAAAATAGTACTACAGTGGGCGTTTGTGTATTGCACATGACCTGCATTCCCTCCCTGTCTACTGCATGATCTGTGCAGGCTCCCATGGGGGAAGGGCAACAGGCTAGCAGGAGGCGGAGGAAAACACCGTGCTTTACAAATGCGAGCGTCCGAGTCCTCTAAGGCATAAACCAACAGCAATGGGGCGAGGGCCGGGCGCTGTTTGCAGTACTTTCACACATGAAATTAGAAATCTCTCATGAGGCGTCGTGGGCTAGGGGTGAAGGCTCCCACCTCCCTCACTGGGGGTCCAGGGTTCGAGACATGATGTGCTTTCTTTCTTTTTTTTTTTTTTTTTTCTGTAATAATGCACTGTATTATTTTATTTCCATTGTAAGACAGTCAATGGAAGGATGCACACAGGTTTCACATAAATCAAAGTACATCTGCAGGAGCGATTCTTTACGCTAAATGCACCCAAACAGCGTGAATGAAATGAGTGTATTCTGGCGCTACCAACTAAGCAAAACAGTACTGTAGATCTTCAGCGTTTGTGCATTGCACAGGACCTGAATTTCCTTCCCTGTGCAGGCCCCCAGGGGGGAAGGGCGATGGGGGTAGGGGGGAGACGATGGAAAATACTGTGCCTTTGAAATGCAATTACATGAGCGTCCGAGTACACTACGGCATACTGTAAACCAACACCAATGGGAAGGAAGTGCCAACCTTATTTTTAATGTGTTCCCGTGACATTCACTTTAACATTTTTTTTTTCTCTCCAATACAGTACATCCAATGGAAGGATGCACACAGGTTTCACATAAATCAAAGTACATCTGCAGGAGCGATTCTTTACGCTAAATGCAACCTACAGTACGGTACTGTAAGTGAGCAAAATAGTACTACAGTGGGCGTTTGTGTATTGCACATGACCTGCATTCCCTCCCTGTCTACTGCATGATCTGTGCAGGCTCCCATGGGGGAAGGGCAACAGGCTAGCAGGAGGCGGAGGAAAACACCGTGCTTTACAAATGCGAGCGTCCGAGTCCTCTAAGGCATAAACCAACAGCAATGGGGCGAGGGCCGGGCGCTGTTTGCAGTACTTTCACACATGAAATTAGAAATCTCTCATGAGGCGTCGTGGGCTAGGGGTGAAGGCTCCCACCTCCCTCACTGGGGGTCCAGGGTTCGAGACATGATGTGCTTTCTTTCTTTTTTTTTTTTTTTTCTGTAATAATGCACTGTATTATTTTATTTCCATTGTAAGACAGTCAATGGAAGGATGCACACAGGTTTCACATAAATCAAAGTACATCTGCAGGAGCGATTCTTTACGCTAAATGCACCCAAACAGCGTGAATGAAATGAGTGTATTCTGGCGCTACCAACTAAGCAAAACAGTACTGTAGATCTTCAGCGTTTGTGCATTGCACAGGACCTGAATTTCCTTCCCTGTGCAGGCCCCCAGGGGGGAAGGGCGATGGGGGTAGGGGGGAGACGATGGAAAATACTGTGCCTTTGAAATGCAATTACATGAGCGTCCGAGTACACTACGGCATACTGTAAACCAACACCAATGGGAAGGAAGTGCCAACCTTATTTTTAATGTGTTCCCGTGACATTCACTTTAACATTTTTTTTTTTTTCTCCAATACAGTACATCCAATGGAAGGATGCACACAGGTTTCACATAAATCAAAGTACATCTGCAGGAGCGATTCTTTACGCTAAATGCAACCTACAGTACGGTACTGTAAGTGAGCAAAATAGTACTACAGTGGGCGTTTGTGTATTGCACATGACCTGCATTCCCTCCCTGTCTACTGCATGATCTGTGCAGGCTCCCATGGGGGAAGGGCAACAGGCTAGCAGGAGGCGGAGGAAAACACCGTGCTTTACAAATGCGAGCGTCCGAGTCCTCTAAGGCATAAACCAACAGCAATGGGGCGAGGGCCGGGCGCTGTTTGCAGTACTTTCACACATGAAATTAGAAATCTCTCATGAGGCGTCGTGGGCTAGGGGTGAAGGCTCCCACCTCCCTCACTGGGGGTCCAGGGTTCGAGACATGATGTGCTTTCTTTCTTTTTTTTTTTTCTGTAATAATGCACTGTATTATTTTATTTCCATTGTAAGACAGTCAATGGAAGGATGCACACAGGTTTCACATAAATCAAAGTACATCTGCAGGAGCGATTCTTTACGCTAAATGCACCCAAACAGCGTGAATGAAATGAGTGTATTCTGACGGACTGTGCATCTTCGGTATTTGTGTATAGCATAAGACCTGTGAAGGCTCCCAGGAGGGAAGGGCGTAGGGCAAGACAGTGGAAAATACTGTGGTCAAAGAAAGGGCATATGTAAAACTAAGGGAAACTGTCACAAAGTACAGTAACTACAGTACTGTACGTTGAATGCCTGGAACGCACGACGCCTGAGACGCACGACGTCTGAGACGCACGACGCCTGAGACGCACGACGTCTGAGACGCACGACGTCTGGATCGCTCATTGAGCATAAGCATGGCTGCTGTACCTGTAGTACCTGTACGTGACCGTCCCTATGCTATGGGTGAGCTGCGTCTCCTCGTTCGCTGGCGGGACAGAACTCTCGCCAGCAACGAGGAGAAAGTAAGGGCACGATTGTGCAGTGTACAGTATCATGCAGTGTACAGTATATGCAATGTATCACAGTGTATCGTGCTGCGTAATTGCAGCGTGTCATGCAGTGTACATTCAGAATATGGTATTGTGCAGTGAGTGTAATACATAGTGAATCACATCATGCAGCAGAGCCGGCCTTAGGCATAGGCAAACTACAGTAGGCAAATGCCTAGGGCATTTGCTATGCTTAGGGGCACCAGCAGCTTCTGCTGATTAAAATGATATGCGGCATGCCTATATTTTGCGTGACTGCGGCTGTATCTGTACCTGGCTAGGGCCAGCACTGTCGTGCAGTGTACTGTATACACATGTGGTAATTGCAGTTTTTTGTGTAGTGTACATTGTATCATATTTTGCAGGGAAATGTGCAGTTTGTCATATCACGCAGTCGTGCAGTGCATTGTGTGGTTTAATTGCAGTGTGCCGAAATTTGTGTTTCAGATAGTACAGTGTTCTAAGGGATGTTACTTTGGCAGAAATTATTCTAAGGGATGTTACAGTGGCCTAATGTGTTCTGACGTGCATTACTCTTGCATAAGGTTCATGACTGGCAGATCTCTACTTTGTGACGTAATGTGGATATACTACTGCACTACTGTGACGTACAGTAACGTGAATAAGGTGCTCTACTGTGTGACACAACGTGAATCAAGGACAGTACTGTGACGTGAATACGGTGCTCTACTGTGTGACACAACGTGAATCAAGGACAGTACTGTGACGTGAATAAGGTGCTCTACTGTGTGACACAACGTGAATCAAGGACAGTACTGTGACGTGAATACGGTGCTCTACTGTGTGACACAACGTGAATCAAGGACAGTACTGTGACGTGAATACGGTGCTCTACTGTGTGACACAACGTGAATCAAGGACAGTACTGTGACGTGAATACGGTGCTCTACTGTGTGACACAACGTGAATCAAGGACAGTACTGTGACGTGAATAAACTGCACTACTGTGACATGACGTGAATAAGATGAATTCAGGTGAGTACTGCATCATCTGTCATGAAATCAATTTGTAATGTAATGAACAGTACTGAGATGGTTAAGGGTGGGAGGGCTGCATGCTGATGTGTGTCATAATGTTTATAAGGGCAATGCTTATGTGTGTTACAATGTCTATAAAGGTAGTGTTCTGTCTAATACCCTGGACCTACTGTACTGTAGCGATACTGTAAGTGTACTGTATGTCACATTTAGAAATGTGCCCCTTAAGTTTTGAAGACAGTACAGTACACTATGCCCTCCTGAGTGATTAGGTGCAGGGTACTAGAATGAACAATTCCATTTATTGTGATGTCATAAAGATGCTGTCAATGTTGAATTTCATTGGCTGTACAGTATGCTGCCATTATACTGTATATATATTTTTACAGGGCTGGTAGCACGACGTCACAGGAGGCGGGACAGGCGCCACCAAGCTGGTAAGTATTGTCAAATACAGTAGTGTACAGTACATAGTGATTTCTATAGTCCCAACCCCCTGTCCTGACCATCACAGATAACTCGCTGCAATCCGTTAATGTTAAGAATGTCTGTTTACAAAACTAAATGTAAATATTAAACACAAAGTATAAATAACATTGTAGATAGCTGAATACCCGTGCTTCGCTACGGGATGAGGATGGTAAATTCCAGTGATAGTTGTTTGTTAATTTACGTTTGTTGGCGATCTAGTATATAGTACTGTATACTTTAAGCATACTGTATCTTGCTTCTCTGATGCAGATTGTTTATTGGCCGGACCCCTTTTTGGTCCTGGATACTGTGCAGTACATGTTTCAAATTGACAGCTTCACTTACAGTACTGTTATTTTTTTTCCCACAGTACCACCACCACCACCACCTGCTGCGCTGCCAGGTATTGTGTAACGAGAATTCTGGTGCTACTGTCATCGTTGTTACACTACTGTACATGTGTCCTGGATACTGTACAGTACATGTTTCAAATTGACAGCTTCACTTACAGTACTGTTATTTTTTTTCCCACAGTACCACCACCACCACCACCACCACCTGCTGCGCTGCCAGGTATTGTGTAACGAGAATTCTGGTGCTACTGTCATCGTTGTTACACTACTGTACATGTGTCCTGGATACTGTGCAGTACATGTTTCCAATTGACAGCTTCACTTACAGTACTGTTATTTTTTTCCCCACAGTACCACCACCACCACCACCTGCTGCGCTGCCAGGTATTGTGTAACGAGAATTCTGGTGCTACTGTCATCGTTGTTACACTACTGTACATGTGTCTTGGATACTGTGCAGTACATGTTTCAAATTGACAGCTTCACTTACAGTACTGTTATTTTTTTTCCCACAGTACCACCACCACCACCACCACCACCACCACCTGCTGCGCTGCCAGGTATTGTGTAACGAGAATTCTGGTGTGACTGTCATCGTTACACTACTGTACATGTGTCCTGGATACTGTACAGTACATGTTTCAAATTGACAGCTTCACTTACAGTACTGTTATTTTTTTTCCCACAGTACCACCACCACCACCACCACCACCTGCTGCGCTGCCAGGTATTGTGTAACGAGAATTCTGGTGCTACTGTCATCGTTGTTACACTACTGTACATGTGTCCTGGATACTGTGCAGTACATGTTTCCAATTGACAGCTTCACTTACAGTACTGTTAATTTTTTCCCCACAGTACCACCACCACCACCACCACCACCACCTGCTGCGCTGCCAGGTATTGTGTAACGAGAATTCTGGTGCTACTGTCATCGTTTTTACACTACTGTACATGTGTCCTGGATACTGTACAGTACATGTTTCCAATTGACAGCTTCACTTACAGTACTGTTATTTTTTTTCCCACAGTACCACCACCACCACCACCACCACCACCACCTGCTGCGCTGCCAGGTATTGTGTAACGAGAATTCTGGTGCTACTGTCATCGTTGTTACACTACTGTACATGTGTCCTGGATACTGTACAGTACATGTTTCCAATTGACAGCTTCACTTACAGTACTGTTATTTTTTTTCCCACAGTACCACCACCACCACCACCACCACCACCACCTGCTGCGCTGCCAGGTATTGTGTAACGAGAATTCTGGTGCTACTGTCATCGTTGTTACACTACTGTACATGTGTCCTGGATACTGTACAGTACATTTCAGAAATCTCCTGATAATTTGCTCTCCGTTTCTGCCTTCGATAACTTCTTCACAGGCCATACTGTTCCAGCTCATTGACACAGTTTCGTCATACAGTATTTGACCGGTAATTCTTTCATTTACGGTTTACAATTATTTATATACTGTACGTAAATGATGAATGTCCCTGTGCATTGCTCCATGGCCTGTACAACTTATCCCGGTGTATTTTAAAATGTATACCATCTCTCACTACATATCCGAGCGCTGCCACGTGCTGGGAGTTCACGGTCGGCGGCCATGTTGTCAGGTTGCTAAGCGATCCAGCTCGGTATACCGTAATGTGCATAGACCATTGAGCTAGGGGATTGTGACGCTCCTTCAGCATTGCCCCCTGAACTGTGAAATGTATGCCATATTGTATCTCACTACATATCCGAGCGCTGCCACGTGCTGGGAGTTCACGGTCGGCGGCCATTTTGTCAGGTTGCTAAGCGATCCAGCTCGGTATACCGTAATGTGCATACAGTAGACCTCGCTTATCCCAATGTAATTGAGCTAGGGGATTGTGACGCTCCTTCAGCATTGCCCCCTGAACTGTGAAATGTATGCCATATTGTATCTCACTACATATCCGAGCGCTGCCACGTGCTGGGAGTTCACGGTCGGCGGCCATTTTGTCAGGTTGCTAAGCGATCCAGCTCGGTATACCGTAATGTGCATAGACCTCGCTTATCCCAATGTAATTGAGCTAGGGGATTGTGACGCTCCTTCAGCATTGCCCCCTGAACTGTGAAATGTATGCCATACTGTATCTCACTACATATCCGAGCGCTGCCACGTGCTGGGGGTTCACGGTCGGTGGCCATTTTTTGTGTGCATAGAACTCGCTTATCCACATAGGCCCCTGTGTTTTTAACTACTATATTGAGATGCACATGCCAGTAACTATCAACAAAACGATGAGCAAGATAATCGCCAACATGAAAAAAGAAAATAAAACCATCAAAGAGATCCATGCATGGCTCAAGGAAAGTGGCATTATAGTCACTTTAGAAACGGTGCGCTATCATGCATTCGAGAGAACAACGCCCAGATTTGTATTTCCTACAAAATGCACATGGTACGTACTGTACACTACTGTAATGTTTAAATGACTTGCTTTATACCATAAACAATTTTTTTGAAATAAAATAAAAACTTCATCAATTGTAACTGTGATTGTGCTGTTCATGAATTCATATTTTTCATACTGTATTGTACTGTAGGAGAGTGCAACAAATTGTGGAGGAACTAACTCGTGAGGATGATGAGCGTACTGCTCTGCAAATAAAACGAATTCTCCATTCCAAGTATGACCTGGACATATCGGCCACCAGCATCAGAAGGATGCGACGGAAAATGGGATGGACCTTTGGCGCAACAAGGTAAAATACTGAAAGCAGTATAAACCATACAGTAAATGCACTGTTAATAATCCCTTGATACGTGATATAATAATGCCATAAATCATTATACAGAGTGTGTACTTTATACTATATACAGTATGTGTGTGTGTATATACTGTATATACAGTATTCTATCCCAAAAGAGATACCTACTGTATAGGCACTCAGAGACAGCAATGAAGCATTGCCGGCTTATTGTGATGATTACATACTGTATACTGTGTGTGTGTGTTTGTGTGTATGTACAGTATGTATATATATATTACTCTGTATGTAACTTAATGTACTGTATGTACAGTTTAATGTATACAGTAGGTATATAATACAGTATACTGCACATACAGTCTACTGTATATACAGTAATCTGTAAATCTGTAATTTCATAACTGTATCTGATTTCATTATTTTTGGCTCTTCACAGGATATCTCCAATGATAAGAGATGTGAATAAAGAAAAGAGAGTGGAACAGGCACGGCGATGGATTGAGAGTGGTGAAACATTTGATGATGTCATTTTCACAGATGAATCGTCTGTTGCCCTTGAGCGGTTCTCCAGAATGTCATTCAGGAAACGTAACCATATCTCTTTAAAACCACGCCCAAAGCATCCATTGAAAATCCATGTATGGGGAGGCATATCACGATTAGGAGCTGGTCCCCTATTATTTTTCGAAGGTACAGTACAGTACTATACTTTATTCTGTGCCTGTGTTCTGTAAAAATACATGTTGTACTGTAGAGTACGTGTAACTGCACAATAAAAGGAGTTGCTTATTAATGAACAACATTTTTTGATTTCTGTAGGAATCATGGATAAGAAATATTTCCAAGAAACAATAGTAGAGAAATGTATGGTGCCATTTGTGAATAAATATTACCCAACTCACCATAGGATATTCCAAGACAATGATCCTAAACACTCCGCCTCAGCCAAATTTATGGAAGAGAAAGGTATGAATTGGGAACGCACACCACCAGAGTGAGTATTCTTTCAACAGTGTACAAGTAAAATTTTGGATAGCACTCTAGTACTGTAAAAAAAAATTTTGTTTAATAAACAGTACAATATTGTATGTTTAATTTTCTCTATTTACTGTAATGTACTGTAATTAATTTTTTCTATACGCTTTTTTTTTTTTTTTAATTAGATCACCAGACATGAACCCAATCGAATTAGTGTGGGCTCAATTGAAGAGGTACGTTAGGAGTGTTGCAAAGCCAACAACAAAACAGCAACTGGTGGATGGGATAAAGAAATTTTGGCTAGAAGTACTCACACCTGAACATTGTAATAATTATATAAATCACCTGTATAAAGTATTACCTGTTGTAGTTGAAAGAAATGGTCAAGCCACAAATATGTAGTTCTGTATTTTCTGTTTAAAATTTTAAATTGGTGCATTATTAAAAAAAATGATAAAATTGCCTTTGTCTGATTATTGCATAAACTAATGTAGAATATTATACAGTAGTAATGTTATTGATGTGTACTGTATGAACAGTTATTTTCAGTTTTATAAGTCCTGAATAAGAGTACTGTACATTTTGATCAGTGCAGTACATGGAATCGGATGTTGTAATACTTTATTTTTACATTAATATTGATGTTTTTCCAATAAATATTCAATTTTACAGTATGGTACGGTACAGTACATGAGGGTACCTGTACAGTATGATACGTCATTATGGGGGAGAAATACTGTATCCACTAAATGTACAGTAAAATGTTTTTTTCTTATTACAAACACACAAATGCATCTCAGATGGAAATATGCTATACACAGCAGACAGCTTATGGTGACAGAACTTCCCTACTGTATCCCCACCCATAGTCGTGGTATATTTTAGATTGCCTAATGAGACACTCCTGCAGCATTGCCAATGATTCATGTAAAACCTGTGTGCAAACAGTATCTGTATTGAATGCAAAGTACAGTAAGAGTACAGTATACAGTATTATCAGAGCCAAACCTGACCAACATGATGCCCTAGGCTAGATTTTGGCTGATGCCCTCTTGCACAGATGCTACGTAGTTCCGCCTCTAACCCTGCACCCCTTTCCCAGCACCATCACCCATTTTGGCGCTCCTACCCCCTATAATCTAAATAAGAACAATGTGCACATTTAGTGCCAGCCCAAAACAGTGTACAGTATGTTCTTGCTGGGAAGGGGCATGGTAACACAATAATACCCGAAGATGAAATGACACAACACAGTACTGCAACTTTATTCACATTATATCATGCAGTGGTGTCTCTTATTCTCATGACATCATATCATAGTACCACATTACTCCTAACAGTAATGCCCCTTATTCACATTACACCCCACCACATTCATCTTTATTTACATTAGACCACAGGTTCTCAAACTCAGTCCTCAGGACCCCACACAGTGCAGGTTTTGCAGGTCTCACAGAATCACAAGTGAAAAAATTAGCTCCACCTACTGTATGGACCTTCTAAAATGTGTCAGTTAGTAATGAATACATCTGTGCACTTGCTGGTTTACCTGCAAAACATGCACTGTGTGGGGTCCTGAGGACCAAGTTTGAGAACCACTGCATTAGACCATGCAGTAGTGCCCTTTCCTTATGTTACACCAGAAAATATTGTAGTACACCTTATACACATACAGTACAGTAATGCCACACATTAGTAATGCATTTCATATTTAAATTTTCTGATTTAATTTCATAGAGCCGCAGTCACTCACAGAATATAGGCATGTACTGTAGCATCTCATTTTATTCTGCAGAAGCTGATTATTCCCGTTTGGCTAGTTTGCCGCCTCTGTACAGTATATCACAATAGAAAAAAGTTATAGTGTCAGTGAAAAAAGCACCTCATGACAGATACTGTACACAAGCTCATGTCTAAATACTGTATACTGTAAGCAGTGACATTAAGGGGTACAGTACTGTACAGTATATGCAATTGCAGTCGAATTCCGGAAGGAATACGGAAAAAATGGACACGGGATCCCCCATCTTTTTAGAACCAGCACCGGGCTCTGCGCCTGGTCCTGGTGCAAAAAATAAGGGGGACAAAAAAAGCGTAGGGGTTCCCCATATTTTTTGAATCAGCACTGGGCTCCACTAGCTGGACAGATAATGCACAGCCGGGGGAGACTTTTATACAGGTCCCTGCGGCCATGGAATTAAATACCCAACTAGTCACACCTGGCCGGAGTACCCTGGAGGAGTGGGGGCCCCTTAAATCAAGGGGACCCCCCTCCAGCCACTCGATTATCTCTATCACCCCTGTGTATTGTAGCTAGGGGATTGTGACGCTCCTTCAGCATTGCCCCGTAGCCTGCAAAATCTGTGCTGTTATTTGCTCCATAGCTGAGTGCCTCCTAGGAGCTACTGTAGGAGTCACAGGCGGTAGCCATTTCAATTGAGTCTGCCCTGCTATAGAATTGTACAGGTATGTGTACATTACCGTACGGTGCATAGAACCTTTACAGTAGAAACTCTCCTGCAGCTTTGGCCTGCTTTACTGTATGTACTGTAAAACTTGTGTTTTGTCAGTTTGCTATGCGACCGAGCCCGGTGTAACGTACAGTACTGTAATGTGCATAGACCTCGCTTACAGTATCTCTGTGTATTTTGGCTAGGGGATTGTGACGCTCCTTCAGCATCGCCCCGTAGCCTGCACAGCTTATGCCATTTCTCATTCCATACCCAACTGCTGCCTGCCACGAGGTGGGGGTTCAGGAGGTGGGGGTTCATGGGTAGTGGTCGTTTTGACAGTGTGCTATGCGATTGAGTCCGGTGTACCGTAATACTGTATGCAATCCTACAGTAGCTTATCCCTCCCCTGTGTATTTTGGCTAGGGGATTGTGACGCTCCTTCAGCATTGCCCCATAACCTGCACAAGGGTTCAGGGGCGGCGGCCATTTTGCCAGTGTGCTACAGTATGTCATCGAGTCCGGTGTACCATAATATGCATACTGTGTATTTTAGCTAGGGGATTGTGACGCTCATTCAGCATTGCCCCATAGTCTGTACAATCTGGACTATTACTTGCTCCGTAGCCTAGGGCCTCTGTGGGGCAAGGAGTCATAGGTGGTAGCCATTTCTATTCAGTCTGCCCAGCTACAGAATTGTATGTGTACTGTGTACGGAGCATAGTACCTTAACCTGCATAGAACCTGCACATTATGGTACACCGGACTCGATCGCATAGAACCGCTCATGCAGCTACTGTATGCCCTGGTTTGCAGTATGTGAATAAAAAAAATAATAAAGTGTCTGAAAAAAACTACAGTAACATGCATTCGTGAAAAAAAATGTAGAATAGTACTTCCCTTATAGAGCTTCTAGGCGTGGGTTTTACCGCATATTCATATCACATTGATCCATATGTGGGAGAAAAATGAACATATATAGTGTAATACGTTTAAAATAGAAGGTTTTAATACAGAAACAATGACGGATAAGGTAAAAAATAATAATAATGATATAGGCTCCAAATTTTTGGTAATGAATGGAAAATTACCAGAGAGCAGAATAATATAGGTGTTTAAAAGTTAGCCTTAAAATTCATGTTGACTGCTTGATACTGATAATATTATAAGTCCAGGAGTCAAGTAAAGGTGGAGGTTTACCAGAATGGATGAAGTGAGTGCACATAAGATGTTGCCCAGGGGAGATAACGGCTCCGGAACCAGTACTCCAACGTCCACAACGCTTCGTCTGTCTGGTAAAGCTTCCTGTGATTTGCTTGTCATACAGTGCCGACGCGTTTCGGGATACCTCCCTTCATCAAGGCTTCATCAAGATGCAGGAGGTATCCCGAAACGCGTCGGCACTGTATGACAAGCAAATCACAGGAAGCTTTACCAGACAGACGAAGCGTTGTGGACGTTGGAGTACTGGTTCCGGAGCCGTTATCTCCCCTGGGCAACATCTTATGTGCACTCACTTCATCCATTCTGGTAAACCTCCACCTTTACTTGACTCCTGGACTTATAATATTATCAGTATCAAGCAGTCAACATGAATTTTAAGGCTAACTTTTAAACACCTATATTATTCTGCTCTCTGGTAATTTTCCATTCATTACCAAAAATTTGGAGCCTATATCATTATTATTATTTTTTACCTTATCCGTCATTGTTTCTGTATTAAAACCTTCTATTTTAAACGTATTACACTATATATGTTCATTTTTCTCCCACATATGGATCAATGTGATATGAATATGCGGTAAAACCCACGCCTAGAAGCTCTATAAGGGAAGTACTATTCTACATTTTTTTTTCACCAATTAGCGCACACCATCTGGTCTAAACTTTTTTCTGCCACTTACACACTTGGCCACGGGGTTAGCCTATCTGACCAGCAGGTTGCAGCTCATATTGGTTTGGCGCCACGACCCTTCTCTACCCTATACTCTATCAGTAACATGCATTCGTACAGTACTTAAGGAATCGAACCCTGGACTCTGAGTATAGGAAGCGAAACACTTCACCACTTCGCCGCAGACAAATGTAATAATCCGTTGGTTTTGATTATGCTGTAATGGCTACGGGATTAGGACGATAACACTGTAGAAAATTCCTAATCTTGAGAGGCAATAGTGAACTTGTAACACACATCCATTTGCGACAGTGTACACTACTGGTTTTACAGTACTGTGTTTTGTCTGCGGGACTTGCACGCTCACATACAGTATTCATAAAGTATTGTAGATGGATCATATACTGTATGCTGTACTACTGTATTTGCGTCGGTGTCGTACTGTATATACTGTACAGTACTGTATTAAATAATGCAGCGTAATGAGTACAGTATTTGCTGTATGCAGCGTAATGAGACGCCTTAGTAAAGTAGTCCTTATTATGTATGTCAGTATTGTATTTTACGGGAGACCACACGCATGCGCAGTGGTGATTGTAAAAAGCGACATCTGGTGGCTGATCGCAGGTATTACACGTAAAGGTAACGCCAAACGTCAAATGTCTGTCTCCGTGCGATTAGATAGCCTCTCTGTGGCTAGGCGCGCCTCGCTACGCCACAGTACGCTGCGTATGGTCGAACGGGACAACCGCCGCGGCCACTCAAGATAAAGGTGGCTACATCTGTACATTGTATTTACAAATAAAACCATTAGGACCTACCAATTTGTATATACAGATTATTGGTTTCAGAGTCCAGAATTGTTAACAGTACACCATGAAAGCTCATTCATATGGTGGCATGTAAAAAATTTTCTCACAGTGTAAGATTCTTAGAGGTTACATTTTATTGGAATTATATTACAGATAAACCTGTCTCTCAGTATATATGATTCTTAATTTATGCAATTTATAGATATTTTCTTTCTCAGAGATATGAACTGCATAATACTAACAAAAAAACAATAGGACCTACCAAGATGTTAATACAAATCATGGATTCAGAGTCCAAAATGGTTACAAATACACCAGGAAACCTCATTCATGAGGAAGCATTTAAACAGTTTTTATTAGAATGTACTCTCAGAGAAATATAAACTGAACGGTACTTACAAAAAACCAATAGGACCTACCAAGATTTAAATACAGATCACTGGATTCAAAGATCAGAGTGGTTACCAATACACCAAGAAACCTCATTCACGAGGGAGAGCTAAACATTTTTTTCTAAAATGTTAGATTCTTAGAAGACACATTTTATTGCAATAATTGTACATATATTTACATCAACGCTTATTTGGGTTATATAGTACAATTCATATAATTACATACATTTCTATAACTACCTTTTTTAGCTTTTCGTACATATTTACAAAAATCAGTGATTTAAAAAAATGATTATATGTATGAAAAAGAATACTTTCTGTCAATTAAGAACTTAAACTGAAGGTACTAAAACACATCAGGTCCCACCGAGATTTGAACTCGGATCGCTGGATTCAGAGTCCAGAGTGCTAACCATTACACCATGGAACCTCTCTTCTAACACCACTTATACAACTTTCTCTTAGAGTGTGAGATCTTATTTTCTACAAGTTAAAGGAATAATAATCAGAGAGATAAGTATTACATTGTATTTACAAAAAAAAGCCATTAGGACCTACCAAATTTTTATACAGATTATAGGTTTCAGAGTCCAGAATTGTTAACAGTACACAATTAAACCTCATTCATATGGTAGCATGTACATTTTTTTGTCAGAGTATAAGATTCTTAGTGGATACATTTTATTGGAATTAAATGACAGATAAACCTGTCTCTCAGTGTGTAAGATTCTTAATTTATGCAATTTATAGATATTTTCTTTCTCAGAGATATTAACTGTATTGTACTTACAACAAAACCAATAGAACCTACCAAGATGTAAATATAGATCATGGATTCAGAGTCCAAAATGTTTATCAATACACCATGAAACCTCATCCATTAGGGAGCATCTAAATATTTTTATAAGAATGTACTCTCAGAGAGATATGAACTGAATGGTACTTACAAAAAACCAATAGGACCTACCAAGATTTAAATACAGATTACTGTATTCAAAGATCAGAGTGGAGTGGTTACCAATACACCAAGAAACCACATTCATTAGGGAACATCTAAACATTTTTTTCTAAAATGTTAGATTCTTAGAAGACACATTTTATTGAAGTTATTGTACATATATTAACATCAATGCTTATTTGGATTACACAGTAAAATTCATATAATTACAAACATTTCTATAACTACCTTTTTTTTAGATTTTAGTACATTTGTACAATAATCAGTGATTTTAAAAAAATGTATTATATGTATAAAAAAGAAAAGTTTTTGTCAATCAAGGACTTAAACTGAAGGTACTAAAATGCACCTGTTCCCACCGAGATTTGAACTCAATTTACTGGATTCAGAGTACAGAGTGCAAACCATAACACCATGGAATCTCCCTTCTAATAACACATATAAAACTTTCTCTCAGAGTGTAAGATCTTAATTTCTACAAGATACAGAAATATTCATTCAGAGTTATGTACTACATTGTATTTACAAATAAAACCATTAGGACCTACCAATTTGTATATACAGATTATTAGTTTCAGAGTCCAGAATTGTTAACAGTACACCATGAAAGCTCATTCATATGGTGGCATGTAAAAAAATTTCTCACAGTGTAAGATTCTTAGAGGTTACATTTTATTGGAATTATATTACCGATAAACCTGTCTCTCAGTGTGTATGATTCTTAATTTATGCAATTTATAGATATTTTCTTTCTCAGAGATATGAACTGCATAATACTTACAAAAAAACAATAGGACCTACCAAGATGTGAATACAAATCATGGATTCAGAGTCCAAAATGGTTACAAATACACCAGGAAACATCATTCATGAGGAAGCATTTAAACAGTTTTTATTAGAATGTACTCTCAGAGAAATATAAACTGAACGGTACTTACAAAAAAACAATAGGACCTACCAAGATTTAAATACAGATCACTGGATTCAAAGATCAGAGTGGTTACCAATACACCAAGTAACCTCATTCACGAGGGAGAGCTAAACATTTTTTTCTAAAATGTTAGATTCTTAGAAGACACATTTTATTGCAATAATTGTACATATATTTACATCAACGCTTATTTGGGTTATATAGTACAATTCATATAATTACATACATTTCTATAACTACCTTTTTTAGCTTTTCGTACATATTTACAAAAATCAGTGATTTAAAAAAATGATTATATGTATGAAAAAGAAGACTTTCTGTCAATCAAGAACTTAAACTGAAGGTACTAAAACACATCAGGTCCCACCGAGATTTGAACTCGGATTGCTGGATTCAGAGTCCAGAGTGCTAACCATTACACCATGGAACCTCTATTCTAACACTACATATACAACTTTCTCTTAGAGTGTGAGATCTTATTTTCTACAAGTTACAGGAATAATAATCATAGAGATAAGTATTACATTGTATTTACAAAAAAAAGCCATTAGGACCTACCAAATTTTTATACAGATTATAGGTTTCAGAGTCAAGAATTGTTAACAGTACACAATGAAACCTCATTCATATGGTAGCAAGTACATTTTATTGTCAGAGTATAAGATTCTTAGTGGATACATTTTATTGGAATTAAATGACAGATAAACCTGTCTCTCAGTGTGTAAGATTCTTAATTTATGCAATTTATAGATATTTTCTTTCTCAGAGATATTAACTGTATTGTACTTACAACAAAACCAATAGAACCTACCAAGATTTAAATATAGATCATGGATTCAGAGTCCAAAATGTTTACCAATACACCATGAAACCTCATCCATTAGGGAGCATCTAAATATTTTTATAAGAATGTACTCTCAGAGAGATATGAACTGAATGGTACTTACAAAAAACCAATAGGACCTACCAAGATTTAAATACAGATCACTGTATTCAAAGATCAGAGTGGAGTGGTTACTAATAAACCAAGAAACCACATTCATTAGGGAACATCTAAAAAAAAAATTCTAAAATATTAGATTCTTAGAAGGCACATTTTATTGAAGTTATTGTACATATATTAACATCAATGCTTATTTGGATTACACAGTAAAATTCATATAATTACAAACATTTCTATAACTACCTTTTTTTAGATTTTAGTACATATTTACAATAATCAGTGATTTAAAAAATGTATTATATGTATAAAAAAGAAAAGTTTTTGTCAATCAAGGACTTAAACTGAAGGTACTAAAATGCACCTGGTGCCACCGAGATTTGAACTCAATTTACTGGATTCAGAGTACAGAGTGCTAACCATAACACCATGGAATCTCCCTTCTAATAACACATATAAAACTTTCTCTCAGAGTGTAAGATCTTAATTTCTACAAGATACAGAAATATTCATTCAGAGAGATATGTACTACATTGTATTTACAAATAAAACCATTAGGACCTACCAATTTGTATATACAGATTATTGGTTTCAGAGTCCAGAATTGTTAACAGTACACCATGAAAGCTCATTCATATGGTGGCATGTAAAAATTTTTCTCACAGTGTAAGATTCTTAGAGGTTACATTTTATTGGAATTATATTACAGATAAACCTGTCTCTCAGTATATATGATTCTTAATTTATGCAATTTATAGATATTTTCTTTCTCAGAGATATGAACTGCATAATACTAACAAAAAAACAATAGGACCTACCAAGATGTTAATACAAATCATGGATTCAGAGTCCAAAATGGTTACAAATACACCAGGAAACCTCATTCATGAGGAAGCATTTAAACAGTTTTTATTAGAATGTACTCTCAGAGAAATATAAACTGAACGGTACTTACAAAAAACCAATAGGACCTACCAAGATTTAAATACAGATCTCTGGATTCAAAGATCAGAGTGGTTACCAATACACCAAGAAACCTCATTCACGAGGGAGAGCTAAACATTTTTTTCTAAAATGTTAGATTCTTAGAAGACACATTTTATTGCAATAATTGTACATATATTTACATCAACGCTTATTTGGGTTATATAGTACAATTCATATAATTACATACATTTCTATAACTACCTTTTTTAGCTTTTCGTACATATTTACAAAAATCAGTGATTTAAAAAAATGATTATATGTATGAAAAAGAATACTTTCTGTCAATTAAGAACTTAAACTGAAGGTACTAAAACACATCAGGTCCCACCGAGATTTGAATTCGGATCGCTGGATTCAGAGTCCAGAGTGCTAACCATTACACCATGGAACCTCTCTTCTAACACCACTTATACAACTTTCTCTTAGAGTGTGAGATCTTATTTTCTACAAGTTAAAGGAATAATAATCAGAGAGATAAGTATTACATTGTATTTACAAAAAAAAGCCATTAGGACCTACCAAATTTTTATACAGATTATAGGTTTCAGAGTCCAGAATTGTTAACAGTACACAATTAAACCTCATTCATATGGTAGCATGTACATTTTTTTGTCAGAGTATAAGATTCTTAGTGGATACATTTTATTGGAATTAAATGACAGATAAACCTGTCTCTCAGTGTGTAAGATTCTTAATTTATGCAATTTATAGATATTTTCTTTCTCAGAGATATTAACTGTATTGTACTTACAACAAAACCAATAGAACCTACCAAGATGTAAATATAGATCATGGATTCAGAGTCCAAAATGTTTATCAATACACCATGAAACCTCATCCATTAGGGAGCATCTAAATATTTTTATAAGAATGTACTCTCAGAGAGATATGAACTGAATGGTACTTACAAAAAACCAATAGGACCTACCAAGATTTAAATACAGATTACTGTATTCAAAGATCAGAGTGGAGTGGTTACCAATACACCAAGAAACCACATTCATTAGGGAACATCTAAACATTTTTTTCTAAAATGTTAGATTCTTAGAAGACACATTTTATTGAAGTTATTGTACATATATTAACATCAATGCTTATTTGGATTACACAGTAAAATTCATATAATTACAAACATTTCTATAACTACCTTTTTTTTAGATTTTAGTACATTTGTACAATAATCAGTGATTTTAAAAAAATGTATTATATGTATAAAAAAGAAAAGTTTTTGTCAATCAAGGACTTAAACTGAAGGTACTAAAATGCACCTGTTCCCACCGAGATTTGAACTCAATTTACTGGATTCAGAGTACAGAGTGCAAACCATAACACCATGGAATCTCCCTTCTAATAACACATATAAAACTTTCTCTCAGAGTGTAAGATCTTAATTTCTACAAGATACAGAAATATTCATTCAGAGTTATGTACTACATTGTATTTACAAATAAAACCATTAGGACCTACCAATTTGTATATACAGATTATTAGTTTCAGAGTCCAGAATTGTTAACAGTACACCATGAAAGCTCATTCATATGGTGGCATGTAAAAAAATTTCTCACAGTGTAAGATTCTTAGAGGTTACATTTTATTGGAATTATATTACCGATAAACCTGTCTCTCAGTGTGTATGATTCTTAATTTATGCAATTTATAGATATTTTCTTTCTCAGAGATATGAACTGCATAATACTTACAAAAAAACAATAGGACCTACCAAGATGTGAATACAAATCATGGATTCAGAGTCCAAAATGGTTACAAATACACCAGGAAACATCATTCATGAGGAAGCATTTAAACAGTTTTTATTAGAATGTACTCTCAGAGAAATATAAACTGAACGGTACTTACAAAAAAACAATAGGACCTACCAAGATTTAAATACAGATCACTGGATTCAAAGATCAGAGTGGTTACCAATACACCAAGAAACCTCATTCACGAGGGAGAGCTAAACATTTTTTTCTAAAATGTTAGATTCTTAGAAGACACATTTTATTGCAATAATTGTACATATATTTACATCAACGCTTATTTGGGTTATATAGTACAATTCATATAATTACATACATTTCTATAACTACCTTTCTTAGCTTTTCGTACATATTTACAAAAATCAGTGATTTAAAAAAATGATTATATGTATGAAAAAGAAGACTTTCTGTCAATCAAGAACTTAAACTGAAGGTACTAAAACACATCAGGTCCCACCGAGATTTGAACTCGGATTGCTGGATTCAGAGTCCAGAGTGCTAACCATTACACCATGGAACCTCTATTCTAACACCACATATACAACTTTCTCTTAGAGTGTGAGATCTTATTTTCTACAAGTTACAGGAATAATAATCATAGAGATAAGTATTACATTGTATTTACAAAAAAAAGCCATTAGGACCTACCAAATTTTTATACAGATTATAGGTTTCAGAGTCAAGAATTGTTAACAGTACACAATGAAACCTCATTCATATGGTAGCAAGTACATTTTATTGTCAGAGTATAAGATTCTTAGTGGATACATTTTATTGGAATTAAATGACAGATAAACCTGTCTCTCAGTGTGTAAGATTCTTAATTTATGCAATTTATAGATATTTTCTTTCTCAGAGATATTAACTGTATTGTACTTACAACAAAACCAATAGAACCTACCAAGATTTAAATATAGATCATGGATTCAGAGTCCAAAATGTTTACCAATACACCATGAAACCTCATCCATTAGGGAGCATCTAAATATTTTTATAAGAATGTACTCTCAGAGAGATATGAACTGAATGGTACTTACAAAAAACCAATAGGACCTACCAAGATTTAAATACAGATCACTGTATTCAAAGATCAGAGTGGAGTGGTTACTAATAAACCAAGAAACCACATTCATTAGGGAACATCTAAAAAAAAATTCTAAAATGTTAGATTCTTAGAAGACACATTTTATTGAAGTTATTGTACATATATTAACATCAATGCTTATTTGGATTACACAGTAAAATTCATATAATTACAAACATTTCTATAACTACCTTTTTTTAGATTTTAGTACATATTTACAATAATCAGTGATTTAAAAAATGTATTATATGTATAAAAAAGAAAAGTTTTTATCAATCAAGGACTTAAACTGAAGGTACTACAATGCACCTGGTGCCACCGAGATTTGAACTCAATTTACTGGATTCAGAGTACAGAGTGCTAACCATAACACCATGGAATCTCCCTTCTAATAACACATATAAAACTTTCTCTCAGAGTGTAAGATCTTAATTTCAACAAGATACAGAAATATTCATTCAGAGAGATATGTACTACATTGTATTTACAAATAAAACCATTAGGACCTACCAATTTGTATATACAGATTATTGGTTTCAGAGTCCAGAAATGTTAACAGTACACCATGAAAGCTCATTCATATGGTGGCATGTAAAAAAATTTCTCACAGTGTAAGATTCTTAGAGGTTACATTTTATTGGAATTATATTACAGATAAACCTGTCTCTCAGTATATATGATTCTTAATTTATGCAATTTATAGATATTTTCTTTCTCAGAGATATGAACTGCATAATACTAACAAAAAAACAATAGGACCTACCAAGATGTTAATACAAATCATGGATTCAGAGTCCAAAATGGTTACAAATACACCAGGAAACCTCATTCATGAGGAAGCATTTAAACAGTTTTTATTAGAATGTACTCTCAGAGAAATATAAACTGAACGGTACTTACAAAAAACCAATAGGACCTACCAAGATTTAAATACAGATCACTGGATTCAAAGATCAGAGTGGTTACCAATACACCAAGAAACCTCATTCACGAGGGAGAGCTAAACATTTTTTTCTAAAATGTTAGATTCTTAGAAGACACATTTTATTGCAATAATTGTACATATATTTACATCAACGATTATTTGGGTTATATAGTACAATTCATATAATTACATACATTTCTATAACTACCTTTTTTAGCTTTTCGTACATATTTACAAAAATCAGTGATTTAAAAAAATGATTATATGTATGAAAAAGAAGACTTTCTGTCAATCAAGAACTTAAACTGAAGGTACTAAAACACATCAAGTCCCACCGAGATTTGAACTCGGATCGCTGGATTCAGAGTCCAGAGTGCTAACCATTACACCATGGAACCTCTCTTCTAACACCACATATACAACTTTCTCTTAGAGTGTGAGATCTTATTTTCTACAAGTTACAGGAATAATAATCATAGAGATAAGTATTACATTGTATTTACAAAAAAAAGCCATTAGGACCTACCAAATTTTTATACAGATTATAGGTTTCAGAGTCCCGAATTGTTAACAGAACACAATTAAACCTCATTCATATGGTAGCATGTACATTTTTTTGTCAGAGTATAAGATTCTTAGTGGATACATTTTATTGGAATTAAATGACAGATAAACCTGTCTCTCAGTGTGTAAGATTCTTAATTTATGCAATTTATAGATATTTTCTTTCTCAGAGATATTAACTGTATTGTACTTACAACAAAACCAATAGAACCTACCAAGATGTAAATATAGATCATGGATTCAGAGTCCAAAATGTTTATCAATACACCATGAAACCTCATCCATTAGGGAGCATCTAAATATTTTTATAAGAATGTACTCTCAGAGAGATATGAACTGAATGGTACTTACAAAAAACCAATAGGACCTACCAAGATTTAAATACAGATCACTGTATTCAAAGATCAGAGTGGAGTGGTTACCAATACACCAAGAAACCACATTCATTAGGGAACATCTAAACATTTTTTTCTAAAATGTTAGATTCTTAGAAGACACATTTTATTGAAGTTATTGTACATATATTAACATCAATGCTTATTTGGATTACACAGTAAAATTCATATAATTACAAACATTTCTATAACTACCTTTTTTTAGATTTTAGTACATTTGTACAATAATCAGTGATTTTAAAAAAATGTATTATATGTATAAAAAAGAAAAGTTTTTGTCAATCAAGGACTTAAACTGAAGGTACTAAAATGCACCTGTTCCCACCGAGATTTGAACTCAATTTACTGGATTCAGAGTACAGAGTGCAAACCATAACACAATGGAATCTCCCTTCTAATAACACATATAAAACTTTCTCTCAGAGTGTAAGATCTTAATTTCTACAAGATACAGAAATATTCATTCAGAGTTATGTACTCCATTGTATTTACAAATAAAACCATTAGGACCTACCAATTTGTATATACAGATTATTAGTTTCAGAGTCCAGAATTGTTAACAGTACACCATGAAAGCTCATTCATATGGTGGCATGTAAAAAAATTTCTCACAGTGTAAGATTCTTAGAGGTTACATTTTATTGGAATTATATTACCGATAAACCTGTCTCTCAGTGTGTATGATTCTTAATTTATGCAATTTATAGATATTTTCTTTCTCAGAGATATGAACTGCATAATACTTACAAAAAAACAATAGGACCTACCAAGATGTGAATACAAATCATGGATTCAGAGTCCAAAATGGTTACAAATACACAAGGAAACCTCATTCATGAGGAAGCATTTAAACAGTTTTTATTAGAATGTACTCTCAGAGAAATATAAACTGAACGGTACTTACAAAAAAACAATAGGACCTACCAAGATTTAAATACAGATCACTGGATTCAAAGATCAGAGTGGTTACCAATACACCAAGAAACCTCATTCACGAGGGAGAGCTAAACATTTTTTTCTAAAATGTTAGATTCTTAGAAGACACATTTTATTGCAATAATTGTACATATATTTACATCAACGCTTATTTGGGTTATATAGTACAATTCATATAATTACATACATTTCTATAACTACCTTTTTTAGCTTTTCGTACATATTTACAAAAATCAGTGATTTAAAAAAATGATTATATGTATGAAAAAGAAGACTTTCTGTCAATCAAGAACTTAAACTGAAAGTACTGAAACACATCAGGTCCCACCGAGATTTGAACTCGGATCGCTGGATTCAGAGTCCAGAGTGCTAACCATTACACCATGGAACCTCTCTTCTAACAACACATATACAACTTTCTCTTAGAGTGTGAGATCTTATTTTCTACAAGTTACAGGAATAATAATCAGAGAGATAAGTATTACATTGTATTTACAAAAAAAAGCCATTAGGACCTACCAAATTTTTATACAGATTATAGGTTTCAGAGTCCAGAATTGTTAACAGAACACAATTAAACCTCATTCATATGGTAGCATGTACATTTTTTTGTCAGAGTATAAGATTCTTAGTGGATACATTTTATTGGAATTAAATGACAGATAAACCTGTCTCTCAGTGTGTAAGATTCTTAATTTATGCAATTTATAGATATTTTCTTTCTCAGAGATATTAACTGTATTGTACTTACAACAAAACCAATAGAACCTACCAAGATGTAAATATAGATCATGGATTCAGAGTCCAAAATGTTTATCAATACACCATGAAACCTCATCCATTAGGGAGCATCTAAATATTTTTATAAGAATGTACTCTCAGAGAGATATGAACTGAATGGTACTTACAAAAAACCAATAGGACCTACCAAGATTTAAATACAGATCACTGTATTCAAAGATCAGAGTGGAGTGGTTACTAATAAACCAAGAAACCACATTCATTAGGGAACATCTAAAAAAAAAATTCTAAAATGTTAGATTCTTAGAAGACACATTTTATTGAAGTTATTGTACATATATTAACATCAATGCTTATTTGGATTACACAGTAAAATTCATATAATTACAAACATTTCTATAACTACCTTTTTTTAGATTTTAGTACATATTTACAATAATCAGTGATTTAAAAAATGTATTATATGTATAAAAAAGAAAAGTTTTTGTCAATCAAGGACTTAAACTGAAGGTACTAAAATGCACCTGGTGCCACCGAGATTTGAACTCAATTTACTGGATTCAGAGTACAGAGTGCTAACCATAACACCATGGAATCTCCCTTCTAATAACACATATAAAACTTTCTCTCAGAGTGTAAGATCTTAATTTCTACAAGATACAGAAATATTCATTCAGAGAGATATGTACTACATTGTATTTACAAATAAAACCATTAGGACATACCAATTTGTATATACAGATTATTGGTTTCAGAGTCCAGAATTGTTAACAGTACACCATGAAAGCTCATTCATATGGTGGCATGTAAAAAATTTTCTCACAGTGTAAGATTCTTAGAGGTTACATTTTATTGGAATTATATTACAGATAAACCTGTCTCTCAGTATATATGATTCTTAATTTATGCAATTTATAGATATTTTCTTTCTCAGAAATATGAACTGCATAATACTAACAAAAAAACAATAGGACCTACCAAGATGTTAATACAAATCATGGATTCAGAGTCCAAAATGGTTACAAATACACCAGGAAACCTCATTCATGAGGAAGCATTTAAAAAGTTTTTATTAGAATGTACTCTCAGAGAAATATAAACTGAACGGTACTTACAAAAAACCAATTGGACCTACCAAGATTTAAATACAGAACACTGGATTCAAAGATCAGAGTGGTTACCAATACACCAAGAAACCTCATTCACGAGGGAGAGCTAAACATTTTTTTCTAAAATGTTAGATTCTTAGAAGACACATTTTATTGCAATAATTGTACATATATTTACATCAACGCTTATTTGGGTTATATAGTACAATTCATATAATTACATACATTTCTATAACTACCTTTTTTAGCTTTTCGTACATATTTACAAAAATCAGTGATTTAAAAAAATGATTATATGTATGAAAAAGAAGACTTTCTGTCAATCAAGAACTTAAACTGAAGGTACTGAAACACATCAGGTCCCACCGAGATTTGAACTCGGATCGCTGGATTCAGAGTCCAGAGTGCTAACCATTACACCATGGAACCTCTCTTCTATCAACACATATACAACTTTCTCTTAGAGTGTGAGATCTTATTTTCTACAAGTTACAGGAATAATAATCATAGAGATAAGTATTACATTGTATTTACAAAAAAAAGCCATTAGGACCTACCAAATTTTTATACAGATTATAGGTTTCAGAGTCCCGAATTGTTAACAGAACACAATTAAACCTCATTCATATGGTAGCATGTACATTTTTTTGTCAGAGTATAAGATTCTTAGTGGATACATTTTATTGGAATTAAATGACAGATAAACCTGTCTCTCAGTGTGTAAGATTCTTAATTTATGCAATTTATAGATATTTTCTTTCTCAGAGATATTAACTGTATTGTACTTACAACAAAACCAATAGAACCTACCAAGATGTAAATATAGATCATGGATTCAGAGTCCAAAATGTTTATCAATACACCATGAAACCTCATCCATTAGGGAGCATCTAAATATTTTTATAAGAATGTACTCTCAGAGAGATATGAACTGAATGGTACTTACAAAAAACCAATAGGACCTACCAAGATTTAAATACAGATCACTGTATTCAAAGATCAGAGTGGAGTGGTTACCAATACACCAAGAAACCACATTCATTAGGGAACATCTAAACATTTTTTTCTAAAATGTTAGATTCTTAGAAGACACATTTTATTGAAGTTATTGTACATATATTAACATCAATGCTTATTTGGATTACACAGTAAAATTCATATAATTACAAACATTTCTATAACTACCTTTTTTTAGATTTTAGTACATTTGTACAATAATCAGTGATTTTAAAAAAATGTATTATATGTATAAAAAAGAAAAGTTTTTGTCAATCAAGGACTTAAACTGAAGGTACTAAAATGCACCTGTTCCCACCGAGATTTGAACTCAATTTACTGGATTCAGAGTACAGAGTGCAAACCATAACACAATGGAATCTCCCTTCTAATAACACATATAAAACTTTCTCTCAGAGTGTAAGATCTTAATTTCTACAAGATACAGAAATATTCATTCAGAGTTATGTACTACATTGTATTTACAAATAAAACCATTAGGACCTACCAATTTGTATATACAGATTATTAGTTTCAGAGTCCAGAATTGTTAACAGTACACCATGAAAGCTCATTCATATGGTGGCATGTAAAAAAAATTCTCACAGTGTAAGATTCTTAGAGGTTACATTTTATTGGAATTATATTACCGATAAACCTGTCTCTCAGTGTGTATGATTCTTAATTTATGCAATTTATAGATATTTTCTTTCTCAGAGATATGAACTGCATAATACTTACAAAAAAACAATAGGACCTACCAAGATGTGAATACAAATCATGGATTCAGAGTCCAAAATGGTTACAAATACACAAGGAAACCTCATTCATGAGGAAGCATTTAAACAGTTTTTATTAGAATGTACTCTCAGAGAAATATAAACTGAACGGTACTTACAAAAAAAACAATAGGACCTACCAAGATTTAAATACAGATCACTGGATTCAAAGATCAGAGTGGTTACCAATACACCAAGAAACCTCATTCACGAGGGAGAGCTAAACATTTTTTTCTAAAATGTTAGATTCTTAGAAGACACATTTTATTGCAATAATTGTACATATATTTACATCAACGCTTATTTGGGTTATATAGTACAATTCATATAATTACATACATTTCTATAACTACCTTTTTTAGCTTTTCGTACATATTTACAAAAATCAGTGATTTAAAAAAATGATTATATGTATGAAAAAGAAGACTTTCTGTCAATCAAGAACTTAAACTGAAGGTACTAAAACACATCAGGTCCCACCGAGATTTGAACTCGGATCGCTGGATTCAGAGTCCAGAGTGCTAACCATTACACCATGGAACCACTCTTCTAACAACACATATACAACTTTCTCTTAGAGTGTGAGATCTTATTTTCTACAAGTTACAGGAATAATAATCATAGAGATAAGTATTACATTGTATTTACAAAAAAAAAGCCATTAGGACCTACCACATTTTTATACAGATTATAGGTTTCAGAGTCCAGAATTGTTAACAGTACACAATGAAACCTCATTCATATGGTAGCATGTACATTTTTTTGTCAGAGTATAAGATTCTTAGTGGATACATTTTATTGGAATTAAATGACAGATAAACCTGTCTCTCAGTGTGTAAGATTCTTAATTTATGCAATTTATAGATATTTTCTTTCTCAGAGATATTAACTGTATTGTACTTACAACAAAACCAATAGAACCTACCAAGATTTAAATATAGATCATGGATTCAGAGTCCAAAATGTTTACCAATACACCATGAAACCTCATCCATTAGGGAGCATCTAAATATTTTTATAAGAATGTACTCTCAGAGAGATATGAACTGAATGGTACTTACAAAAAACCAATAGGACCTACCAAGATTTAAATACAGATCACTGTATTCAAAGATCAGAGTGGAGTGGTTACTAATAAACCAAGAAACCACATTCATTAGGGAACATCTAAAAAAAAAATTCTAAAATGTTAGATTCTTAGAAGACACATTTTATTGAAGTTATTGTACATATATTAACATCAATGCTTATTTGGATTACACAGTAAAATTCATATAATTACAAACATTTCTATAACTACCTTTTTTTAGATTTTAGTACATATTTACAATAATCAGTGATTTAAAAAATGTATTATATGTATAAAAAAGAAAAGTTTTTATCAATCAAGGACTTAAACTGAAGGTACTACAATGCACCTGGTGCCACCGAGATTTGAACTCAATTTACTGGATTCAGAGTACAGAGTGCTAACCATAACACCATGGAATCTCCCTTCTAATAACACATATAAAACTTTCTCTCAGAGTGTAAGATCTTAATTTCTACAAGATACAGAAATATTCATTCAGAGAGATATGTACTACATTGTATTTACAAATAAAACCATTAGGACCTACCAATTTGTATATACAGATTATTGGTTTCAGAGTCCAGAATTGTTAACAGTACACTATGAAAGCTCATTCATATGGTGGCATGTAAAAAAATTTCTCACAGTGTAAGATTCTTAGAGGTTACATTTTATTGGAATTATATTACAGATAAACCTGTCTCTCAGTATATATGATTCTTAATTTATGCAATTTATAGATATTTTCTTTCTCAGAGATATGAACTGCATAATACTAACAAAAAAACAATAGGACCTACCAAGATGTTAATACAAATCATGGATTCAGAGTCCAAAATGGTTACAAATACACCAGGAAACCTCATTCATGAGGAAGCATTTAAACAGTTTTTATTAGAATGTACTCTCAGAGAAATATAAACTGAACGGTACTTACAAAAAACCAATTGGACCTACCAAGATTTAAATACAGAACACTGGATTCAAAGATCAGAGTGGTTACCAATACACCAAGAAACCTCATTCACGAGGGAGAGCTAAACATTTTTTTCTAAAATGTTAGATTCTTAGAAGACACATTTTATTGCAATAATTGTACATATATTTACATCAACGCTTATTTGGGTTATATAGTACAATTCATATAATTACATACATTTCTATAACTACCTTTTTTAGCTTTTCGTACATATTTACAAAAATCAGTGATTTAAAAAAATGATTATATGTATGAAAAAGAAGACTTTCTGTCAATCAAGAACTTAAACTGAAGGTACTGAAACACATCAGGTCCCACCGAGATTTGAACTCGGATCGCTGGATTCAGAGTCCAGAGTGCTAACCATTACACCATGGAACCTCTCTTCTATCAACACATATACAACTTTCTCTTAGAGTGTGAGATCTTATTTACTACAAGTTACAGGAATAATAATCATAGAGATAAGTATTACATTGTATTTACAAAAAAAAGCCATTAGGACCTACCAAATTTTTATACAGATTATAGGTTTCAGAGTCCCGAATTGTTAACAGAACACAATTAAACCTCATTCATATGGTAGCATGTACATTTTTTTGTCAGAGTATAAGATTCTTAGTGGATACATTTTATTGGAATTAAATGACAGATAAACCTGTCTCTCAGTGTGTAAGATTCTTAATTTATGCAATTTATAGATATTTTCTTTCTCAGAGATATTAACTGTATTGTACTTACAACAAAACCAATAGAACCTACCAAGATGTAAATATAGATCATGGATTCAGAGTCCAAAATGTTTATCAATACACCATGAAACCTCATCCATTAGGGAGCATCTAAATATTTTTATAAGAATGTACTCTCAGAGAGATATGAACTGAATGGTACTTACAAAAAACCAATAGGACCTACCAAGATTTAAATACAGATCACTGTATTCAAAGATCAGAGTGGAGTGGTTACCAATACACCAAGAAACCACATTCATTAGGGAACATCTAAACATTTTTTTCTAAAATGTTAGATTCTTAGAAGACACATTTTATTGAAGTTATTGTACATATATTAACATCAATGCTTATTTGGATTACACAGTAAAATTCATATAATTACAAACATTTCTATAACTACCTTTTTTTA